>NC_062223.1:63228774-63841552 GCF_902686445.1 Sciurus carolinensis
GAGACGGGTCTTGAACTTGCATCTCCTGTCTCAGCCTCCCAAGTCACTGGGATTACAGACATATGCCATGGCACCTGGCTCAACAAATCTATTTAAGTGACAATAAGACTATTATCTTTCTTCTGCTAATTGTCACTACTAAATTTGTTCCATTTCTTTATTAGATTGAAAAATATTTTAGATTAATAATCAGGTAATTACTTATATATGAAACTATGGATGAACAGGCTTAGTTTCCTGAATGGGATGTGAGGAAAAAAAAAAAAAAAAAAAAAAAAAAAAAAAAAAAAACCCCTTCAGGATAATGTTGATCTCAGAATTAGATATAACTCTACTATTTCCTGAAAGATTCGCCTCTCCCACTTCAGGATAATGTTGAGATATAACTCTCTACTATTTCCTGAAAGATTCACCTTCTCCACAATGTTTACCATGTTCACAAAGGAGTAAAGTACACAGAACTATCAAAAATACTACCATAGTTTTTACCAGAGTCCTAGGTTAGAGGCCCAACTCTGGCAGTCACAGCAAATCAGATCCAACTACTCACCTCAAGAGCCAAATGGAAAAGTAATGGTGAAAAGCAGGAAAGGAACTTTAATCAATTCAGCCACACTGGGAAGACAAAGGCACCAGAGTCCAGTGCCTTCAGAAGTTCTTACATGAGCTCCCAGATTATATAGTCAAGGGGAGCCAACAATATGCATATCAAGCAGTATTGCTTAAACTGTGGTCTGACTGAACATTATCTTGGGATTGGTTAAACTTTATGGCAATGCTAAGAAAGTTATTTATCTGGGGGGATAGTTCCAACTCATCGCAAGATGTTTATCAATCAGACCTGTTGCTCCTAGAATCCAAGGTGACTGATTCAGAGTAAAGGAGACAAACATAAAATGGAGGCAGAGATGTCAAGTCTTCTACATTTGTAGCTCCAAGTGAGAGGTCAATGTTTTTAGCAATAGCAGCCTCTAAGTTCCTGTTACACAGTAAAGTCTACATTGACTCTACCTATATGCATCTTTCTGCACTGTTATTTATTGTGCATACTTAGTAACTGACAAACCATATTTGTAAGAACTGTTTTGTTTTACCTGTTATAAATTACTTTAGGGAAACTAAGCACTGAATCTAAAAGTCTCAAAATGAACATATGATCATTCAATACAACTTTCTATAAATTTCCACCATCTACAGCTATACCTGAAAGTAGAACCTATTTAGTTTTCAGTTAAGACTGAATCCTCTGGGCCTTAAGTATGAACAAGTTCAAAGTCAAGGCCTACCAGTGGAGTAAGCAAATGGACAAAGAAGAAAATATTTCATTCATCTTTTATTTTTAACTCCAATTAGGTGCAATTCCTGTGTTTAAAAAAGCCACATGCTAAGCTATGTTGTCATTAACTCAATTCTGTTTATCTCATTCTCCTATACTTCTCAGCTGGAAGACCAATTGGTAGAAGTACTGAAGGAAATTCAAATCTAAATTATAATTTAATACCTCCTTAGATTGATGCCTTACATAAAATTTAAAAATCTAATATATAAAATGTAGAAATAAAATGTGGATAAAATAAAAGGGAGAAATAACTATAAAATATTATTAACCAGGAGTTGGCAAAAGTTTCTGTAAAGGGCCAAATAGTGCATATTTTCAGTTTTGTGGGTCATTGCTCAGTAGC
This sequence comes from Sciurus carolinensis, assembly GCF_902686445.1. Taxonomy (NCBI): domain Eukaryota; kingdom Metazoa; phylum Chordata; class Mammalia; order Rodentia; family Sciuridae; genus Sciurus; species Sciurus carolinensis. The sequence goes on from NC_062223.1 coordinate 63,230,457, forward strand.
AACTTTTCCACTCAGCTCCTATAGCCCAAAAGCAGCTGCTACTAGTTTGAAAATGGTTTGTCCCCACCAAAATTCCTGCTGGGGTTTAATTCTCATTATGAGTTATTAAGAGGGTGGAAACTTAATCCCACTAAGGTGTTTAGAGGAAGGGCTTTGGAAGGTGATAAGGATAAGAGCCTAAGGGTAGAACTCCCACGACTGAATATTGGCTTTGTAAGGAAAGAGAGGATGCGGATACAAACACACACACAGTGTATCTTTGCCATGTGATGTCCTGCACTGCCTTAGGACTCTGTCAACAAGGAGGCTATCACCAGATGCAACCCCTTCAGACCTGTAAAGCTAAATAAATTTTGTTTTGTTTTGTTTTTTTAATAAAGTGACCCAGTCTCAGATATTTCATTGTGGTAAATTAAAATAGACTAATAAGACAGTAGCCACAGACAATAAATACATGCACATGACTATGTTCCAATAAAATGAAAAAAATCAAGAAGCCAAACTGCCAATTCTTTTTTTAACTATGATTTCCAGTATTCCACATTCAGAAAAAAAAAAAAGTATAAATTAGAAAAACATCAATGGGAAGGCAATACAGTCTAAAAATACAATGTCTAAGATTTTACTGCTATGATCTATAAAGAGGGCCTTACATATGAAGACACAATCAAATAGACTAGCATGTGACAACAGTGGCAAAGATTAGAGCTGCAGGGAACAAAAACTTCCAGCAAAGAAGGCCAAAGAGGCAAGGAAGAATGTCCCTATAGGTTCAGTTTCCCTATACGTTTCAGGGGCAGCATGGCCCTGCTGACACCTTGATTTCCTACCTATGGCCTTCAGATCTGTGAGACAACACATTTCTGTTGTCCTAAGGAGCCAAGTTTATGCAAATGTTAAGGCAGCCCTAGGAAACTAAGAGGACAAATATAGTAACTACAATTAAGATATAAAGAAAAAGGCTTCTAAAACATGATGCATTTGCTTTCATGTCATAATATATCATGGATCCATTCCAACACATATGAAGAAAGCTGCAATCACAAAAATGTAACACTTATGGATTGAATGGCTTTTTCAACATGGGTATAGGAAAGAATGGCAGGAAAAAAGTTTTACATGCCAAAGAAGAAAGATCAAAAGAAGGTAAATGCTCAGATTGCAGAACAAATCATTGAAGTCTATGTACCCATACCCACTCTGTATCCTTCTGTTCTTTCTCAAAAGTATATGATAGCAGCTTCAAGAAAAGTAATATTCTAGTTATCACTATATAATAATCATTCTAAAACTGTCTTACAACAACACAGTCATTTAATTCTTTAACAATTTCTGCAGATCAAGAATTTGCAAAGGGCTCCACTAAGCAATTCTGGTTGAATAGTTCCAACTCTTTTCACCTCTCCCAATAAGGTAGTTTAGGTTTCCTTATAAAGAATGGTAACCTCAGGCTAGTCAGACTGCACACAATGCTGTCTAATGGCTTAAAGACCAGAAAATTCTAGTGAGCGAGGTAGAAGCTCTCCAACCTTTTCCGACCTAGCCCAGGAAGTCACACAATATAATTTCCATCACATTCTGTTGCCTATACAGGTGGTGTAAAAACAGCTCCAATTCAAGGAAAAATAAAGCCCATCTCAGGACATGCAAGCACCCTAATAGTTTTTAAATGCTAGAACTATATCCACAAATATGGTTTTGTGTCTGAGACTAGGGTTAGTCAATTTTTTGTTTTGTTTTGTTGCAGTTCAGTGTATGTGCAAAAAACATAGAAAGGAAGATAGAACTCTAATGCCCTTGAATTCTGGGAACCAGTGTTCACACCCCCTGTAGGACTGCCATCACTATCAACTACCTTTAGAGCAACAACTTTGGGGCTGGGGATGTAGCTTAGTGGTAAATCCCTTGCCTAGTATGTATGAGGCCCTGGGTTAGATTCTTAGCCCCAAGGGTAGGGCAGGGGAGTGGGGGACTGCAGTTTTTCCCAGTGACTCCTATGCCACAGGGCAAACCAACTTTTGATACACCATAGTCATATGCTCTCCCACAATGCAAACTAATGCCAGTACCCCCAAAACCAAAAGATTGTGAACTCAATGCAAAAAAGAACAAAATATGGCCCAAGAGGGACTTACAACCCTCATGGCTCCATGAAGACAGGAGACTTATCAGCATTACCTCTCCCCGCTTCTTCAAGGGGTCTTGAGAGTAATCAGCAGTCTCAGGAACCTTTCCTCAGTAGCCAAATATGTCAAAGGATAAAACTACAACAATTTAGTTTAACAACATCAGTTGGTTTCATTTTCTATTCTACAATGAAACAACACTTTATTGCATAAAACAGAATAATTATTCCAATGAGCTAAGCAGATGTTGGACAGAAAAAAGCTAAAGAAAGCAGAAATAAACAAAAACAGAAAAGAAGATTGGTTATTTTAAAGTTATTTTTCTTGTTAAGTGAGGACAGGTAAACAGACTAGAATAATAACAATTGGTTAACATCAGGTTACTTCAGGTCACCTTTTATTGTATTACAAATTAAAGAAGAGGGAGTTTTATTATCATACCAATTGAAACAAGCCTATTTGGAAAATTTGCTGCTACTGCTTTAATTCTGATTTCTCAGAAAGTCACACAAACAGCTTAGTTTCAGTTTGGTGATGTGGAAGTTTTACATGAGTGACTCCATTTTGATTTTTAGCCTGTCTGTTAGGACCTAGTACAGGACTTCAGTTCAAACACTGGTGTCCTGTTACTTATATTTAACAGGATTAGGATACAACAGTTATTCCTCAACATATATTTTTAGTCAATCAATACTTTTTTAAAATATGACCCTATGGACCTACTTTCAAATATTTTGTCTACCAAATAATCTCATTTATTGAATAATAAATTCATTTTCCCATGTTCAATTAACTGTGAAATTTAATCAGAAGTTACCACTTGAAGGTGATATGCTTTTAGCTAAAAGCACAATTTATTTTAGTTGTACTATGAAAGAAGCCTCTAGGTTAAGAACATACTAGAAGATTTTCTATAACTCCTATCTGAAAGCATAGTGAGAACCAATGGTCTAGATAGCCTAGTCAGTGTTTTTTCTACTCTATCTTGGTTACTCTAGAACCTTTTTTAAAGATAAAATTATATATATTTATCATATACAATGTGATGCTTTTAAACATATGTAGATTATGAATGGAATCTTTAGTGTTTTAAGACTCAACATAAACAAAAACTTCCTCCAAAAGTAAGTTATGTGCAACAAATAAAAATCCAAAATGTAAACTCATTTTGGATAACTATTTACTGTAGTCAAGCTGATAGGAATAGTGAGTCCTTTTTCAACAATTAAGGCTTATCAGGCATTTTTCCACAAACAAAAGAATAGCTCTAGCATCTTAGTTAACATTTCCTTTTTCAATAAAAGATGCTAGTGTCCAACTCTGTTGTAAGCACCCATTGAATTAAATATAATGGTTACTCTGTTTGCCTACACAGGCATTGATACATAGCAATATTTAACTCTATGTCCTATTTTCCCCAATGTCTAAGGTACTTTTAGGTAGTAAGAAACTGCAATAGGTTCAACTAGTTCTTAAGCCATTACCCAAGTATTTTATATAGTGTTGTTGCTACATAATCATGGCACTTTTACAAGAACTAAAATGCTTCTAGGATTTTATTATGTCGAAAATTTTTAGACATTAAGGAAAATCAACACAAAAGTGATGTAAAAATCAAATACAAAGACATCTTAAAGTCAAGTTCTACTCCAGAGAGGAAATGTAAATTCTATGGTATTAAAATTATCTGACCAGAAAACTTAAAAATTGTCAGTAATATCATTTTTCTTGGTTCTAAGTTCAAGGCCTGCACCACTAGGAAATTTCCTTACTGTAAAGCCTGTAAAAGAATGGCTCTGTTCTTCACACGTCGCTTGGCAATATGGAACAATAAATAGGAAGAAATATCCAAAATTTTTAAAGTGTAAATAGTTCTAGCAATTAGTTATTAAGACTGGGGTAGGGGGAAGTGTCTCATTTCACTGTGTGGAAAAACATGTATTTAATTGCATTCTAGGAAGAAGATAAGTTTTGAAAAAGTATTTGCTATCACATGATTCTTTTTTAGATAACTATTATTCTATATTCACTCCTTACCTTAATAAAAATGTTTTCATATTAAGACAAGATATTTTTGTTCTAGAATTTCCAGACTCAAAGAAATAAAACACAAGGTACACTAATATTTTAAGTATTTTACCAAAGATAGGGCTTTTCAAATTTTTTCAATTCTGCGGAAGAAACTGAAATATCCTATTTTGCTTAAAAATTCATAAAAGTTGTGCTTTGTCTATAATATACCTGAGGATTAATACAAAAATATTTCAAATTACTGAGTAAAACTGATGTTACAGGAAAATGTACCATGTTTACCCTGAACACTACAGGCAGACTACATAAAGGTTTACCCAAAAACTGACTCTGGTAACTTACTAATTATGTATCGTGTACATCTAATTAAAAGCAACCAAATACTATTTATGTATACTAATACTTTTCAAAACAAGGTGGTAGAAATGGGTATTTTGCTGATTACAGAAGCGGTTAAGACTCAGACTGAGGGACTGAGGCCCTGGGTTGGAAACCCAGTACGCCCCCCTTACACTTACACACACACACACACACACACACACACACACACTCAGTCTGATTATCATAGCAAATGACTTGCAACTCTCAGAAGCAGAAAACTGCTCTGAAGTCACTTCTTCATATGTATGTTGTATTTTCTATTTCTCACATGCCATTTTCTTACTCTGCCTTGGAAATGTGTTTTCAAGGCTGAACATGAAAGCAGGTTTCAGTTCTCCAAGGCAGTATCTGTTGTAAATGGGGTTAGGAAATCCTATACTTTATACCCAACCAGATTAGCAAAGTACATTAGCATATCAAGGATTACAAAATATCCCCAGGTAAAGAGACCCACTGACCTCTAAACTCTGTCCTTCACAAATGTCCCAGTATAGAGGGGAAACAATACTCATGAAGAGCTTATGATCACCATCTCAGCCTTCTAAGGTAATGACTTTCTAAAAATGGGTCAAACCTCTCAATGGACTACAAATGATTTAGAAACTATGACCTTCTTTTGACCCATAAGGCTACTTATAAATAAAATATTAAGCCAGTTATCAAGAATTGGAAAAATTAACATACTATTAGAATGTAACGAAGACTTCAATTTGTAATCAACTATGAGTCTAGTTACTGCAACTAAGAAAGACTAAAATGTCTACCACATATTCACACTCAAAGCTGTAATCCCAAGATTTTCAAGAGATATACTATCAGTTAAGTTGTTCTTACTTGGTCATGGTTTTCAATTATCATTATTCTTGCTTTTTATTGAGATTTTATTGATTACTTTTTTAACCTTTATTTATTTTTATGTGGTGCTGAGGATTGAACCCAGTGCCTTAATTAAAAATAACCACGAGTTTGACTTTATTAAACCTGCAAAGAACGAAATGTACAATTGCATCAGTAAATTTCTCAATGGTCTAGACTCTAAGACAAGTATACTTTATGTGATTCAATTAGGAACCATCCATATCCCTAACTGGTGAAAATGTCCCCCAAAATTACTTGTACCTTGATTAACTGTTCTTATTCCACTAAAAAGTGGAAATTACTCAACTAAAATACAACCCAACTAAAGGGCTGGGATTAGAAAAGCTTGAAAGTCACTGTTTTAAGGGTTCTCAACCTGGCTATGAGGTCACTAATGAGGCTTCTTCTCCCTGGCCACACCAACCAAATGTGGTAGAACTCAGGAGTGCAAGAAGTGTTGACTTCTTTGAACTTGGATGTCAATGATCTCTCCATTCTCTAGTTTTGAGTGAGAAGGAAGCACTACAAGGAATATCTTAATAAGTCCCAAAACAAACACTCTTAGAAAAATCTTTTCTTATTTTAGCTTTAAAACATTGCAACTTTCATAGACACAGCATACAACTAAATGTCAGGGATCATTAAAACCATGAGGGAAGTGTCTGATGGCTCTCTGGGTTTTCAGTGTTTTCAGCTGTGGAACTAATTGAATTAAGATTTTTCCTAATAAGTCTTGTATCCATTATATGAAAGATGGGGTGAAAATATATCTTGCAAACATTAGACTATAAAAATTCAGAATTCTTAAGTCAATTTATCAAACTCACAGTGCTTAAAAACCCTTGTGTTAAGGACGTTTTTTTCTCTGAGATACTGAGATCCAGAATGAAAAGACAATGAAAATAAATAAGTACAAAAGACATTACAGAAATCTGATAAAATAATGAATAACTACATCGTTGGGATTATCATAACCAAGTGACCTTGGGTAAGTCAATTCACCTCTCTGGTCACTCCTTGAATGCACTGAAGAGAAGCCAGATCATTGATTGTTAAATCATCTTCTTGCTCTCGAAGTCTGTATTTTTTACTAGTATGCATTAATTGTTTCCTAGTCATACATTAGATATTTAGGGAATTATTAACTCCAACAAGTCACAAAGGTTATCACTTTAAAACACTGCACCTAATATTACTATCTTCAAACACTTATGCATTGCTCTACAAATGTCCCATTACCAGCTAATTCACCTGGTTCCTATTTCTTGAGGATTCTTATCAAGTTTTTTAAACCACATATTTTCAAGGTATTTATTTAAGACTTTCTTTCAAACTAAGTGGCTGATGAATGTTTATGGTCTCAGGACTGGATGAAGAACCAATTCTTTGTAAATCAAAAACTCTGCATTACTTCTAGGAGTTATTTCAACACAGATGTGAACTTCAAAATACTTTAACAAAACTTTTCCTCCACAGATCTTAAATGCTTAAGGTAAGTCAAAAAACTTTCTTCCTTTATTCTCTGGGGACAGGGAGTAGAGGGTGATGATGTATTTACTCTTCTCTCTCCCTCTCAGTACTGGGGATTGAATCCAGTGGTACTAGTGAGCTCCATTCCCAGCCCTTTTCAACTTTATCTTGAGACAGGGTGGGCCTGGAACTTGTAAGCCTCTTACCTCAGCTCCTGAGTAACTGGGATTATAGGCATCCATCACCATGCCTGGTCATTTGTTCACTTTTATATCATATATTCTACTTATAATTAATTCAGGATGGATATTTGCCATGATATAAAGTACCACACGTCTATTCCAAAATCTTCTGTAAAATCATTCCTACTTATTTATTAAACTAGCTTATTTTCCCCAAGAATCCAATTAAGAATTAATCTAATTTTTTGAAGTTAGGCTACTACATGATAAACTTCATGATTTTATCATTCCTGTTAAAAAAAATTCACTTGTAAAAGGTGATCACAACACATAAAATATTCAGTTGAATTTTAACAGTATGCTTTTTACCCTCATATTAAAGAATGGATTATTAAACCAGGATCTATAGATCCTGAAAGGATATTTAAATGGGCTCTAGGAGTTTTAGTAAGTCCCTAAAATTACAAGAAAAATTCAGTGTGTATGTATACCTTTCAAAAGAGACAGGACAGGACCTTGAGGAGATGTTCAGAGAGGTTCATAAACTTTAAGAATTGCTGAATATACTTCAAGATTTTGCCAGGTGTGGTAGCACACACCTGTAATCCCAGTGGCTAGGGAGGCTGAGGCAGGAGGATCTCAAGAACAAAGCCAGCCTCAGCAACTTAGTAAGACCCTGAGCAACTTAGTGAACCGCTGTATCAAAATAAAAAATAAAAAGGGCTGAGGATGTGATTCGGTGGGTGGTTAAGTGCCCTTGCATTCAAACCCCAGTACCAAAACAAAAAAAAATTCACCTGCCGTTAGAACACCTCAGAATAAAGATATCATGGTACAAACTCCCTAAACACAAGGATATCTCATGAGATTCCAACATTTCTAAGAATTCCACAGAACGCAGGAATGATCTAAGTAGATATTTTAAAATAATCTTAAAATTGTCAAATGGTTAACATGCATACAAAGAGGCACCATTTTCTCAAAGTGACATATCTGAAAGTTGAAGGGCACACCCATAAATATTCTAGCCAGAGTGGATCCACAGCACTTGCTCTACAACTAAGATACACTCCCAGTCTCTCAAGCCCTTTTTATTGAACATACATGATCTTTTATTAACTCTTAACATTCATCCATTCATTCACTCACTAAAGATTTAATGGGTACCTACTTTCTAAGATATCCTCTTGGTAAATGTAGGATAGCAAAAATATTTCACTCTAGCGGCTGGAGTTGTGGCTCAGTGGTGGAGCACTTGCCTAGCACGTGTGAGACACTGGATTCGATCCTCAGCACCACATAAAAATAAATAAGCAAAATAAAGGTATTGTGTCCATCTAAAAAAATTTTTTTTCACTCTAATAAGTTAAGAAAAGTGTCAGGGAGGAGTCAGATGCATGTAATCCCAGTGACTCAAGAGGCTGAGATAGGAGGATCACACATTCAAGACTAGCCTCAGTAACTTAGTAAGGCCCTAAGGAACTTAGCAAGACCCTATCTCAAAAATAAAAAAAATAATAATAATAAAAAGGGCTGGGGATGTATGTGGCTCAGTGATAAAACACCTGAGTTCAATCCCCAAAACCAAAAAAAAAAAAAAACAAAAAAAAAAAACAAAGTCAGAGAGGGAAGACAGGGAGTTGAAAGGGAGTTGGAGGGATGACGAGAAAAGAAAAAAAACAGTGCAAGCAATATAGTTTTCAAAAAAGGTACTATACCTGAAACAGCCACATTTTTAATTAGAAAGAGGGCACAATGTTTGTTCAAGCACAACTGGTCTAAAAGTTCCCCACCCCCACTTCCATCTAACAGATGAGGAAACTAAAGACCAAAGAGGGGAAGTGACTTGCCAAGAGTTATATGCCAAGTTGCTAACCAAAATTGAAACGCAAATCTGCTGATTCACCATCTAATATGAAATATCTACATCACAACACTTTCTACAGCACAATATTAAAGAGAATGAGTTACTTTGTCATGCAATTTTACTACATACTTCGATTTTATATTATACCATAGTTTAAAAGAAAGTAATAGGAAAAGTAAAGCGGGGAGACTGGGTAGAAAATAAACAAATTGGTAAGATGGTTAAGAATGCAAACTACAGACATCTACAATACTTACTCAATTTTGAGACTCATCTGACTTTAAGACCATTTCATAAACATTTTAAAATAAAGGCAATGTAAAATAAATCTTCATTCCAAAAAAACACTAGAATGTGAAAACATACATCTTTAAAGCAAGACAACATAATATAATGTACCCTATAAGACACATTAATATCACCCTCATTTGAGGTAATGTCAAAAGGCACAAACACTTGGAGCAAAAGTCCCATTTCCTAGGGTAACAGTTAAATACCTAAGGCTATGTGGCTTTTTTCCCCCAATTGTAAGTACTATCATAAATAAGTCCTTCTTGTTATTTGTCTCATATGCAAGAGTTTTGGAGACAAAGCAAAGTCTGAATCTCCAACCTCTGGAGAATTATCAACTTCTCTAAACCTCATTCTTCTCATCTGTAAAATAGGATATACACGTGAGAGAATTGAGAATTATATTTTATTTATTTAAGGAATATAATACAGTGCCTAAATAAAATATGAATCACATTAACTTTTCTCCCACAATCCCCATGGGCCAAATAAAATTAAATTAAAAACTAGACTGATTTATAGGACTCCTCCCTCTTCATTTAATCAATCCGCATGATCTAGGGCAAATCCTTCTAGTTTGCTTGGGAATAATTCCTTGGTTTAAAAAAAAAAAAAAAAAACTAATTTTTTTTTTAAATTTATCTTTCTCCTTCAAATTGAGAAAACAATGATGAATTTTTAACTATTTAGGTCAATCAGTTAAATGTAAATTCAGCACTTTTATACTGCCTTACTGAACTGAAACTCATGACAAACTCACTAAGAGAGGAACTACAGAAACAGTGTCTGGGACCAAGGACAGATATGAATGTCAAAAGAAACGGTTAAGATGACTCAATTCTATGAGTGGATTGTTTTCTTTTAGCCTTAAATTCATTTATTGAACTCTAAGAAACAAATGTTTAGGAGTCAAGAGCATACCTCTATGATATGAGTACTCTGCAAACCTCATCCCTCAGATTAAGCAAATGCCTTCTTCTGGTAGGTATAGTTTCAGTTCCCCCTGGTGACAATTAAGTCATTTCCAAGATGGGAACAGGCTACCAAAGTAGCCTACCATGGAGTAGGTACTAAAATAACAGCATTTTTCCTCTCATTCCAAGTTCAAAACCTACATACTACATATTCCCTATTAACTCATTTCTACTCAACAGTTTTTATGTCCTAAAAAATTATCATTTTTAAAAATTTGGAATTATACAAAAGTATAAGCATTTTTAAACCACTCAAGATCTTTTCAAAGATTAAAGTAATACAAGGGACCCTACTATCATCTTTTCTACAAATTGGATCATAACTATGATCATGTCAAATATTTAAAGTTGCCAATAAGATGATTACTTGCCCCTATCTTAATGTCTTCATCCTCACTAACTTGGGACTAAATTTACATTTCTTTTTTCCATTACTTAATTCAATAGTTTCTTGTTATTGTTCTTCTGAGCCTCTCAGCTAGACATTTTGTTGCTGAACATCTACTTCTTTCTTAAAATTTTGTCTTAGGTTTCACTCAATAGCATACTCCTTGGTATCTACTAAATCTCCAAGAAATCTTTTACTTTCTTCAGTGGCTCTTCTTCTGTAACAATCTCTTAAAAAATGGCTCAGGCCAAACCTCTGAATTTTCTTGTCAACTGTGAATCCTTAGCACTTAGCACAGTGCCTGGCATCAATGCTCAATTAACATTGATAGTTATTAGCTGTGTGACCTTAGGCAAGTTTAATCTCTCTGAACCTCAGGCTCTCCCACCTATAATTTTTAGAAAACCCAAAGAAGATGACACTTAGATACCTCAAAACAAAGTAATGCCCAATAAATTTTGCTTTTACTATCAATATCATCTACTGTAAGACAAAAATATTTCTAAACATATGTGGCTGACTATCAAATTTACCTCTCAATAATTCAATTTATTTTTACTACATTCTCTTATTTTAAAAAAAAATTGTGTGCACTTTACTGTCTATCTTCAATCCATCAATTAGACATCACACAGAACCATCATTTATCAACAAAGTTGCAAAAAGAGGTTTGATTCCCAAACCCCTAAATGTTCATTCAAATATTCAATTATCCCTAAAAACTATTTTTAATTTGTGCTTCTTTTCCATAGTTGCTTATAGTATGTCCAAACTTGACTGCCATTCTTGGGTCTTCTAATAACTCATTATCTCAACTCCCATTCAAGTGATGACTCAAAACTCACATTTTTCAGGAAACCTTCCCTGATTAACTCCACACCACTAGGATTACTTCTCTGTTCCAAATGGCCTCAACACTTGGTATTCTGTTACACTAAGGGTAAAATGTGGTCATAGTGAATAGTGTTACCAAAAAATAACTTCCACAAAAATTATTTCTACATCCCAAAGAATGATCCATTAGTTACAATGCTTCTGTGGATCTGATGAACAAAGAAACATCCCATAAGACAACTGCTCTCTTTGGGTTTTGTCCTTGACACTGTAACTCTTCATGATCCTTTGCCCTATCCTCAAACAAAAATTATCCCTCTCACTTAAATCCAGTGGAAATGTGGTAGTGGGCCAACTTTGTTCCTACTATATTTTCTCTGCCCGCACCCCAACCTCTGCTCACACACTACAAATATACATCCCCAAAATTTCAAACAGAAAGGCAGTAGAAGAGATAGACACAAACTATGCCTTCCTTTCCTGAAAAGAATCTGGAACTTACTTAGCTATAAAACTTCTCAAGCTGAAAAACTTCCCAACAAGCATAATACATCTCCAAATTTCACTACATCGAAAATGATGATCCTGTAAGAATAACAGGGCTGTACTTACACATTCATTATTGTGTTACTGTAAAAGATCTTGCATCATTTTAATGCTGTATTACACATGCCCACAAATACAACTGAGAAACTCCCCTGTAGGGCAGATATTCCAAGAGTATTTTCTGATGTTGCCTTTAAACTAACACATTCCACTTTTTTTTTTTTTTTAGTGTAAAGAATTAAGCATTTCCTCACAGCTGTCCAATCAAAAAGCAAACAATATTTGTGTCCATTACTTTTGACAAGGTAAGTTTGTACACTGCTGAGGTAAAACAATTAGATGGACTGTCAGTGAGAGTGGGAAGAAGGATGGGGAGGCAGAAGGATTATCAGCCTCAAAAGTGAGATAAGAAGTCAGTACTCGGTCTCCTGTGAATAGTGAATGAACCTGTGAACCTGGCTTCTTCGGCTCTCCAGACTGTTCTTGCTCAACTATTCATAAAAGATTCACAGCCTTCAGCTACCTCGCATAAATCTAGCTCATGTTCATGTGACCCTTGTGTACTTTCTAACAGGCCAAATAACGCCTTGTCAAACATTCTCCATCCACATCTCACCTAAAACCTCTCCCCTCATCGCCTTCCAGTTTCAAAGGTGCACTCCTTACTCGAGATCCACGTGTCCCCATTTGTCCAGAGACCTCAACCTTCAAAACCCAAACCTGTTCCCCTTTCGCTTCCAGTTGATTTCCTCCAACCCCTGTCGCTGCCTTCTTCCAAGAGGCCAACCATGCTTCCCAGTCCCACGCTTTCTCCCTGGACACCCTTTTCTTAGCATCACCCGTTTCCCATCACTTTCTTCCTCTCCAGACCCGAAATCCTTCAATCACAGGCCTCCTTTTGCCGCCACCCTCCCTCGAGCACTCCAGCCCGGTCCCCCGTTAACTACCGCCCCACCTTCGCCATCTCGACGCGGCCTCCCACCCCAGGCGACGCCCCCAGCTCCGCGCTGCCCACCAGGCCCCTCCCTACATCGTCCTGGCGGTCCCGAGAGGGCGGCGGCCGGGCCACGCTGCACAGAGACCATCCCGACTGACGCGGGCGCCCCGGCTCCCGGAGGACGCGGGTGGGGGTGGGGGCGGGACAGGCCAGCGGCCCCACCTCGCCCCAGCCTGCGTCCCGGCTCCCGCAGCCGCTGCCCGGGCCAGGCGGGGAGGAGCCAGCAGCCCGGCCCTCCCGCGGAGCCTCTGCTGCTCACCTAGACGCAGAGACTCGGGCCTCGCTTTCCGCCGGCAGTCCCGCGATGGCTGCGCCGCCGCCGCGCTCTCCTCACTCGCGTTTCCACCGCCCCCGACCGGCTGCTGAAGAGCGGACGGACAGCGGCACGCCCATTGGCTGCGGCCCGCACTCGCGTCACCCGCCCCGACCGCACCTCGGGATGTGACTGGGTAGCGCGGCGCCCCTTTTCTACGTCTGCTCTCGATTGGCTCTCGAGAACACCCTCACCGCACACCCTCCTCCCCTGGCTCAGCCCTCTACCCCCCACCAGGTTTCCATCCGGGCGGGAGGGGGCCGGGAGCGGACGCCAGCGGGACGCGAACGGCCAATGGGGGCGCCGAGAGAGGACCCGGAGGTGGGCGCCGCGGCGGCCGGCCGGCGGGGAGAAGCTCAGCCAATGGGCGCGCGCCCCACATCCCAGGCTCGGCAGCGCCCCCTTGCAGCTCGCGTCTCTGCGGGTCGCGCCCCGGGCCACGCCCGGCTGCGGGTGGTGCGGGAGGGGCGCCCACGCGAAAAGCGAGGAGCACGCGGGGAAGCCAGCGCGGGAGGCTGTGGGCAGCCATTGTGGCGTGCTTCAGCTCAGGCTACGTGGTGTCTGCCGTGCCTTTTGGTGGGGCCTGATGGCCCTCCAGCCAGTGCTGAGGGTGAAGGACCGTCTCCGACAACTACCAGCTTGGTTTGGGTCCTTGAGAGCGAAGCCCTGCTCTGTGGACCCCTGAACCTCTGCAGGGTGCCTAGTAGGGAGAGCATCAAGCCTACCCAGGTCTGGTCCAGCCCCACGGTACTGTAGGTCAAATCATTCCACCTATCACTTTCTCCAAGCTCATACCGTACACAACTTAGGGATGATGAGAGAAGTTGGAATAATGATTATCTCTGAAGAATGGGGGCCTGTTGGGTGGAAAAGGGCACGGGTGAATCTAATAGGTGTTGGAAACGACCTTTTTCTTGGTCTAGGTGGTAGTTACATGGGTGTGTGCATGTGTAAATTTAATCGAACTGTACACTTAAGGTTAGTGCACTCTACGCGCTATGTGGGTTATAATTCACCTCTTAGTGAAGGGATCGTCAGAATTGTATTAAACAGTCCCCACTAGGAGTTAGCCGTCAATCAAAAGCCACAAACCAAAAGAAAAAAAAATAGCATTTGTGAGAAGTAAAAATGATTTAAAACTCCTGGCACAGTGAGTAGCACACATTGCTTAGAACTTTAAGGATAGGCCAGATGTTGATTTTTCTTTAGGGCTTGAGAGCTTGTTACACCAGTGCGTGGTACACCAGTGCCTGGTGTAAGCTCCAGAGCGGGTGGCCAAACAGGAATCGGACAAAAGCTGCCCAAGCAAGCTTTATTGGATTTTGGCTCTAGGGCGAAATTCCCAGCCCTCAGAGGTAAAGGTCAAGGTGGAAAGCTGGATATCGCAAGTGGCCCCTGCTGCCCAGGGTCTTTATAGGTCAGAATAGGCGGGGGTCCTGCTGAGTGATAGGTGGACGTAAGGGTCAGTGGGGTTTATCTGTCTGCATTTGGTCGCTCTGGCTCTCTGCCCGATGCCTTGCTTTCCGCGCTTGCAGTGGGTCGCTTGTTGTCCTGCTCCCTCCCATGCAGCTGCTTAAATCCGACCTAACACCTGGCACTAACCCTAATACAAAGTCTACCAAAAGTACTGCACCCAGTTGAGAACTACAAGAGCTTACTGAGCTTCCTTCTCTGTGGCCTACCTAAACTCTGAGCCCGGGGGAAAAAACTTGAAAAATTTGAAAGCATGGCTTCTACCCACCAAGGACTCACAGTCTCAACACCAACTCTATTTCTGGAAGGGGACACAACACAAATCTAACACATTTACTTACCTTCAGGGAGTATGCATTCTATCTACCATGTTAGGCAAGACAATTGAGTGGGCCTAGAACCCACTCAGTCCAGTAGCCAGGATCAGGTGAAACATTTCCTGAAGTGGATCTGTTATACTTCCCCAAAACAAAAACTCTGGCCCATGCCAGGCTTGGTGGTGTGCACCTGTATGCAGTTACCCAGGAGACTGGCTTAAGGAGTTAAGGAGTTGGAGGCCAGCCTAGGCAACATAGCAAGACCTAATCTCAAAAAAAAAAAAAAAAAAAAAAAACTAGGCTAAATTCTTGACTGTGGAAGGACAACCAGAATACAATAAAGATTACAGTATTAATTCTTTAGTCATTAATTTGTTCAATTCAGATAAATGCCTCATTTCTTAACTAGGTGCTTAAAGCTAGATATGGCAGTTTTTCCCACAGAGCATTGAATGTAATGACACATTTCCAATATAATTCAGTATGAGAGAATACATAGAGAATCTAACAGTTTAGAGAATTTAGAAGCATATTCTTAGAAGACACGGAGCCAAGTTAACCATTGCTAAGGTTTATCAACATACTATATGCAATTTAGACACTATTGCCAGAAAATACTTTCTTCACAATTTTTTTTGTTTTTGAAAATAATTTAATCTTTAAGAAATATCTGTATATAAGTGCAAACATGAATACTTAGTTCTGAAGAAAACGTGGAGTTACCTAAATAGTTGTTTAATGACTACATTCTGACTTTTAAAAATAGCTTTAGAGGTGAGAATGTACAGGCATTTTATTTGATTCAAATCAATGTGTATGTATTAGATACCTCCAGCAAAGACCTCCACCGATAGACAGAAGACAAACAAAAGAAAGGATCACTCTTCAAGATGGTACAAACCCATGAATAAAATATGTTATTTGGCCAGAATTCCTATAATGCACCATTATTCTTAAATTCATATAGCTACAACAAATGAGCAATTAATAGTCTTTACAAAAGACAATGAAGAATTTGGCCCCAGAGTTTTCCCTAGAAAATGTAATAACACTGCTGTAGTGTGAATTTGGATTGTCCCACTAAGGACATATAAAGGCTTGGTCCTCATCCTGGCTGTGTTGAAAGGTGCTGTAACCTTTAAGTGGTGACTCCTAGTCAGAGGACTGTGGTTTTGGGGTACAACATGACCTTCAAGTGGATTGTAGAACATCAATTTTTTCGTATTTGCTTGCTTCTCAGCCATGGTAAAGTGAGTGGCTTGCTTCAGCACATTCTCCCTGCAATGTTATGCTACTTACCACAAGCCCAAAAGGAATAGGTTTGCCTGACCATGGACTGAAACCTCCAAAACTGTGAGCCAAAATAAATCTTTCCTCCTTTTAAGGTGATTATCTCAAATATGTTATGGTAATAGAAAGCTGATTGACCTAAACCCCCAAAAATGTAATCAGTCATCAGATTCTTTTCCCCATCTTTCTTCAACAAAAGCCTGGAAAATTAGACTGCCATATATTAGATTTAACTGCATTTCAATTTTATTAAAATATGGAATAGCTGTACATGCTTTTATCCAGGTTATAGATACAATATACTGTAAATGAAGGTAAATTGTACCAAATCAAAAATGTACTATTGTATTTTGTGGTTTAAGGAGATATAACCCCATATTTACTGAAAAAAATATATAAGAATAAACACCAAAGACCCATGTTACACAAAATATAGCTATAACTACTTGTCAATCCCATTCTAAAGATTTTAAAGATATTATGAAACATCTTTATAAGGAAAGTCAAGCATTAATTATATTTCATGCATGAATTTTTATGCAAATACTACCTCTCCCTGTCTTAAGGAAAGGTTTTTCTTATGGCACATACCATTTTCTAACTCATGATATATTTTTCTGTCAATGTCATTAATGGATATGGAGAATACAAAGATCTCCAAGATAATGAGACCTGGAAAAGGGGAGTGAAAATGGAGGCCATGTACTGACAGCCTTCATCTCCCAGGACAAATGTTTTCCAGGCACCAGCCAGAGGCAGATTGGGAGGAGTTGTCTTACCACCCTTAACGGAAGTAGTCTCTGGGAGGCACTAACCTCCTCCAAAGTAAACTCTCTTCAAACACCATCCACAGACCCTGACCAAAATGTTTGCATATCCAAGCAAAGTGTTCATTAGACCACCCCTCAAGATAACCTATATAAACCCAGTCCCATTCTTTGTTCAGTGGCTCATTTTCCACCAGGAGAGTGGGTTCACAGGCACCATTTCATCCCCCTGAATAAAAAGCTGAGATGACACGTGAGGTTTGTGTCCTGCTGGTCTTTTGTGCAGTCATCTTAAACATAGTTCTGGTGAGTTCTTCATTGTATTACCCACAAAAACCTTATTCATCTAGTCATCTGGATTTTTTAGGAAAGGAAATTGAGGTTCAATAAGACAATATGATAAAGTCGCACAGGTATTAGGTGGCAGAAGTGGGATTGAAATGTAGGTCTACTTAATGGCAAATACCATAATTTTTCTCCTGTGCTCCATTTGCCACCTCCAAAACAAAATCAAGTCATTATGTCTTGTCCTAATACATATTTGTATTCCCCTCCGTGAGTAGCACAGAATCTTATCTGCGTCACTCATAAAATTCAACAAATTAACAATTATTACATCATGCTTTATCTTTATAGATTCCATGACAATTTGAAAGTAGCTATTGCACATTAAAAATGCTTTGTTGTTCTTGTTGTTGTTCTTACAACACTGGAGGGATTGCAGCTCTCTTTGTAGGTTCAGTGGAGATCCCATCACAGAATGTATCAGAGATATACATTCTGATAGCATTTTCAGGCAACTTCGCTCAAGTGAACTAAATTCCAATTAGGGCAGTTATTCTCTGCAATTCATTTGGTGATCACTACCTTGTTGTACACCCAATTATGACATCTGGAGTTGGTCTGCTTTACAGACTGTTACTAAAACCACTAACAACAACAAAAATGCCCTATCAAGTTTCTGACATTTCTACTAGCACATCAATTTCCAGTCTGAGCAAGTATGCACAGGTTCCTGTGGCTTCATTTCCACATCTATGAAAGGAGAGTGAAACCCAGTATCTGCCTTGGGTGTTTCAGAGATCTGTGGAATAAGTTTGGGTTTTCAGGTGGAAGGAAGTGATCTGATTCTCAGATGTCCTACAGGCTTAATCTAAATGGAGCAACAATGGAACTGTGTTCCTGACTCCTCTGTAGCACTCTTTGTTCTCATACTGACTTCCCGATTCTCATCTGTTTTTTCTACATCTTGTTGGTTGATATAGGTGTCCTAGTGTTACCTAGCTCACAAATCTTGAAAGGAAGAGAGTTACATACAGCATTTGTAACTTTTTTTTGTATACCATCTATCAATTTTCCAGTCATGATTGTGAAAAGAAGAAACTATCTTACTGCCCAATTTCTTTCCACATCTGATCAGATGGTCATTGTTTTGCCCACCTTTTGTGGGTGGCATTTTCATGATTTGAACCTCATTTGGGGAATTGAATATAGAACCCTGAGACCTGAGAATTTTTCTTTTCTTTTTATTTCTTAAGGATTTACTCTCTTTGTATATGAGTCAGAAGAGAGCTGCTGCACATTCCCTAAAATGAGAATCACTAGTTTACCATCTTTAGTCTGTTGTAGCATGTCCAAGGTGTAAGCCACAGACTCCAACCCACCTATTTCCTGTTCTTTGAGTGGAGGTTTTTAGGAACAGTGCCTGAAGTCTCTAAAGTCAGCACCAGCACACCCTGGAGCTTCTAGGATGAGGCCTCCTCCCTGACATATTTGCTAACAAAGACCCAGAGCTGGGAGAAACTCAAGCAGTCAACCACACCTATGTGTAAAAAAAATTGTTAGTGTCTACAAAGGTATGACTCTTTAAGGAAATAAAATATATTTGATTTGATTACTAATCTCTTTATTGTCCAAAATAGAGAACAATGCACAGATTGTAGTTTCTCCATAAGCAAAGCCCCATTTAATCCCTCTGCTTGTAGATTTTTTTTCTAATGAAATAGATAATAGTTGGCTTGAGAAGAATAGAGGCTAGTATTAAGGATCCTGATTCTAGAACTGAACTCCTGGGTTTAGAATCTCAGTACTACCATTTACTACTTATATGACCTTAAGCAAATGGAAATGACAATAATTCTACCTATTTCATAGGGGTGTTAATGAAGCTGGATATTTTAAAGCACTTAGAGTAATTTTTGGCACATGTTAAACCCTATCTAAAGTATTTCTATATTGTTCGGGGGAGATGGTAACTGGAGATTGAACCCAGGGGTGCTCTACCACTGAACCACATTGCCAGACCTTTTTCTTTTTCATTATTTTTTTTTGAAAGTATCTAATTTTATCAAAGAAACAAAAAAATATGGGAAGAAGTTAAATGCACATGGTGTAGGGCCCAAAGATTACACTGATTCTGAACTAGATTTTCAATACAAATGTGTCTACGTACAATTTCGGTGAATATTTCTTAACCTAGAAACAACCCAAAGCAAATGTAGGAATGTTTATCCCTATCTTGTAAAGTTAAATATACAGATGGGTTAGAAGTCCCATTTGTTAAAGTGCATCAACTGACCACATCTGCTCTGGCCCTGCTACTTGGAGCTATCTGAGAAAGTGGTGATCTCTCATGCTTATTTATTCACTCTTTCTCTGTGCTACTAGAGTCAGACAGGATGATAGACTTTTTTTTTTTTTTAACCAAATACTCTCTACAGTGAACTACAGAAAAAACAATCCTAAATATACTACCTTTAAAAATGCTACAGAGTTAAGATAACTTCATTATTTTAAAATACTGAAAATGTAAAGGGTCCATACAAATCGAGTTGTATTAAGTATATACTTTCTACTTTAATATTCACTTGCTGTGCTCTTAAAATCTCTGAGAGAAGCAGGTATTTTCCCTATGTCTTTTGGCAATAAATTCAAAAGTAAAAGCTACAGGGCTATAAAATTTCATGAAATTTGTGGGGTTTTTTTAAAGCTAAATTACTCAATATCTTGTATTATTATTGCACTCATATATTGCCCAGAATATATCTACAGCAACTCAGCAACAGTGATTGCAACAAATGTAAGGTAAATAGGTCTACAAAGCATTTGATTTCCTTATTAGGTAAGAAAGTTTTCACAGAGGAAATGCAAACAACTACAATTCAAATCAGATTATATATGCTTAACAATTACTTAAACCTTATATAAAATTAAATCTAACCCTCACCACCACAAATCTGTAGGGAATCAGAAAAGGATTTATATTACACAAAGTCTTGACTATTGCTGCATTCCACTTTGAAATCACTCTGAGTTAAAACAGCATTTCCCCAAGATTTAAAGAAAAATAGATTTTATAAAAGATTTTTTTATCACTGAATACATCATTTTTGTTACTAACAGAAGTCATATTTTTTCCACTATGATTCACTTAGATGAAACAAATAATTCTCTTTTAACTCCTAATAAACACCACATTTTCAAGACTAAAGGAATCATCAGTAGGCATTCTTCTTGATTTAAGTTATTTGTCTCTAAAGTATGTCAAGTAAACTTTCAAAGACTCAGGGAGGGGCAACTTTATGATTTTTTCCCCTCAGTAAATTCTGTGGTGGCTCTTCTGGCTTCATGGCTTCACTATGATCTTTCTCGTCCTCTTCTTTGTTATCTTCTTCCATTTTTTCATCCTCCTCACTGTCTAAAGGCTGAGGAATAAGCTGATTACCCACAAATACATAAGCGTTGATTCTCTGTTTAACTCTCTTTCTTTTTCTCTTGGGTGGAGCCCTTTGAGGAATTCCCTTGGCCTGCATCTCATCATTTATGAAATTTCTTATGAAATTTCTAAGTGTGTGTCGAATGTAAATACGAGCCAAGTCCTGTAGATTCCTAACAGCACAGGGAGGCAGTCCCACAGAATCTGGCTTGCCATTATCATTCTTACTTGGTTGTACAAGTGGAGCAAATGAAACATCAAGAATATTTTTACTTTCCCAAGTATTTTTTCCAGTTCACATAATCTGTGTTAACTGATCCTCAATAGGCATAACTAGTATGCCTCAACTTTTAGTAATATTTTCATGTAATTTTCATGGTCTTTCTGAACTCCAGCTCCGCAATAAAGTCGATCGTACTGATGACTGTCAGATGCTATCTGGAGGCAATTACCAACCACAAATGCAGGTTCACAGAACTCAAATTTATCAAGGCTATCACTATTTTTGATGAAGCTCTCCAATTTTTCCTTGGCATATTCCACCACATCTGAATGAAGTTCAATCCCATGATTTATTCCAAAAGGACCTAAAATTAAGCCCACCATTGTACTTAAATATCTGGTTCCATTTCCCAGGTTAAGAAAAGATAATCCTGGTTGAAGTTTCAATGCTTCCATAACTTCAGAATAAATGCAAGGTGCTGACAAGTGTATGCTTCCATGCTTCCAGGCTAAGTCTTTGTAAGTATTGTCTCTGTAGCCTTCCAAATAGTAATCTCCACGATCAATTGCTCTGAAGGCTTGCTCTACTCATTCAGTGCGGATATACTGAGCTTCTTTAAGGTTATCAATTAAATCATCATTATCTTCCCCAGCACTCACAGCTCCTCCCATGATAGCATTCAAATAAAATCATAAACTTTAAAATGTAACAGAATCAGTAGATATGGTTTCCAATAACGTAGTGAGGTTTGTTTTCTTTTTAATACTGCACTTGATTTCCAAAAATAAACTGATCCTGTGGCGTGGCGGCAGGTCCTGCCTGCCACGCCACAGCGGCGTGTGAACCAGGCACTAGGTAGGACTCTGCAAGTTCTGAGGCAGCCGGCCGCCGCCCGGGGGAGGGGCCTTTATTTTTCATTTTGAGATAGGGTTACTGAGGGTCTTGCTAAGTTGGGGACGCTAGCCTTGAACTTGTGATCCTCTTGCTTCAACCTCCTAAGTAGCTGAGATTAAAGGCAGGTGCCATCACACCTGGTGTATTTGTTAATTCTTAAGAAAAAAAAAGTGAAATGCTTTCCAGAACCAATAATGTCTGTCTTTTATTTTTGTAACACACCAGACACTTTATAAATATTATTTTAAACCTCGGAACAAGGTAGGTATTAATATCTCCATTTTACTAATGAAGACATAAAAGATAGGGGAATTTGGTTAAATTGCCTAGCATCACATAATTGAGTAGTAGAGTTGGAAAGTCTAACCCACTTGTGTCTAATTCCAAACATTTGCCTTTCTCCTGTTCCCCAACGCCTTCTAAAATGCCTTATCTATCCATCCATTGTTCTCATGACTCTACTCTAAATGCTGTACATTTATTTATAGCCACTCTATTTTAGAACTGCTCTTAAGAGGTACTTTGTCCATACCCTCTCCTTCCACAGATAAGCAGATTGACAGTATAAGAAGTTAAGCAATTCTCCCAAGGCTACCTAATTACTTAATAACTATTAAGTAGCCATTGACTACCAGCCAACCATTTGCTGGTAAAGAAAGGAATAAACATTTATATTACTTATCACAGTGCCTTTCACATAGTAATCAATCAACATTAGCTTTTTTTTAATCTCTTACTTACCTAGCTATTCATTCAATAAGTATTTATTAGGCATTTCTTAGATTATAAAAATTAGCAACATATGATTTCTATTGAAGTTCACACTAGCTGTCCAATATGAGAGCCACTAGCCACATACAGCTTCTGAACACTTGAAATGAGGCCAATCCAGAATGGGATGTACTGTAAGTTTAAAAAAAAACACAGATGATTTACTAAAAATAAATAAGGGAGAAATATCTCATTAATAAAACTGTATTAGTTTAATGTTGAAATTATAGTACTTGGGAAATGTTCAGTTAAGTAAAATATGTTATTAAAGAGATTTTCATTCATTTCTTTTTTTTAACCCCTCTACCTACCCAGATGTAGTCTTGCTAAGTTCTCAGGCTGGCTGTGGACTTGTAGACCTCCCTGCCTCAGCCTCCTGAATAGTTGGGACCACGAGCACACACTACCACATTTGACTTCTTTTTTACTTTTTAAAATGTGGCTTCTAGACAAGATAAAATTTTATGTTGTTTTCGTTATGCTTCTATGAACAACATTGGCCAATGGCAAAAAAGGAGAAATGATAAAATATCAGCATTACAAGAAGTCAGTAGAAAGCTCTGTGGGAACACAGAGGAGCAGCTATATAGGGGATTCAAGGAAGGCTTCAGAAGTTGTAATTTTGTGGGAGGGGTTAGCGTTAGGGTTAGGGTTAGGTTTAGGGTTAGGGATAAGGAGGGTGGTAAGAATGGAGGAAAGAAGGACTGTATAGAGGGAAAAGAGTGGTGGGAGGGGTGGGGGGGAAGGGAAAAAATAATGAATCAAACATCTTTGCCCTATGTAAATTTATGATTACACAAATGGTATGCCTTGACTCCATGTACAAATAGAGAAACAACATGTATCCCATTTATATACAATAAAAAAAAGTTGTAATTTTGATTTGATCCATTTATCAATGAATGAGTAAGAATGTTATTACATGAGTATTTCCTAGGTGGAAGTTGAGCATGCAGAATATTCCATAAACATGAAAGAGTAAACAAGAAGTTAAAATGTGATAAATAACTTAGTATTTTTTCAAGATTAAGGTAAAAGACAAAGGTACTTGATGAGAGTATTAACAGATGAAGTTGGAAAAATAAATTGAAATAGATTATAATAAGTCATGCAAACCATGCAATATTGATATTTTTTATAAGGATAACTTGTTTTATTTGCACTTTTGAAAGATAACATTAGCAGCCATATGAAAGTTGAAATGAATGAAGGAAAAAGACTTGGAGTGGGAAGATGGGTAACAAGGATAGGTTTAGATGGCCATAATTTTGGGCAGTGGTAGTTGTGGGGGTCTCTCAGCCACATCCCGTGTGGATGAGAAAAGGGTTAATTGCCAGAGGATGATGTTGGCTGTAAATCAATCAATTAACCAAAAACTTATCTAATCAATAAACACACACGAGCCAATCTCTTTTTAAATAAGAGAGGGTATGACAAGTCTGGCCATACCAGCATGGCCTCTAACAACATGGAGTAGTCCAACTCTCTTTTATTTATAGACACAGGTAAAGGGGCCCAGAATAGGAGGAGCTTCTTCTGTGATGAACAGGACAGGGTGGAGTTAGGGGGGCCATTTTCTCATGGAATCTAGATAGGGAATTGTCTGATTCTGCTAGATAAGGATGGCTTCCCACAGGTAGGGGCAGTGAAGAGGAACATAGGGTCACAAAAGACATCTCAGAAGTAGAACTGGTGAGAACTGCTAACTTATATAAGAGAAGTAAAGTAGAGAGGGGGAATTAAGAGAGAAACCAAGTGACGATTTCCTTCTATTCATTGAACAAATATTTTCTTTTTCGGGGTACCAGGGATTGAACTCAGGGGCACTCAACCATTTAGTAATATTCCCAGCCCATATTTGTATTTTATTTAGAGACAGGGTCTCCCTGAGTTGCTTAGCACCTCACTAAGTTGCTGAAGTTGGCTTTGAACTCGAGATCCTCCTGAAGGCCTACTTATGTATCAGGTAGTAGAGTATTAGTGCTTAATGGAGCCTTGGTGATAATGTCTTAATGTTGTGTGATTAAGTTTAAAACATTTACTAAAGCTGGTGGCACATTCCTGTAATCCCGCTGAGGCAGGAGGATCACAAATTCAAGGCAATCTTCAGGAACTTAGTGAGACCCTTTCTCAAAATAAAAAATAAGAACAAAAGGACTGGGGATGAAGCTCAGTGGTAAAGTGCCCCTGGATTCAATCCCCAGTACCAAAAGAAATTTACTAGGGATCAGAAAAGAAAAATAAATGACCAAATCCATACTTATTAATCCATTAATGAAACTTTTCTTTTACTTCTATGTCATATTCTCGAGGACTATAAAGGTTAAAAGCCTTTTACTATTTTGAGAGTGAGAGGTTCCTCATCTGATTAATAGCCAGGTAAAGCAGGAATCTAGTCCTGAGGAGAGAAGTCAATTCAAGACCAATAGATATAAAGACTGATAATATAATAATTTAGGGAAGGATGTGAAGAGACAAGAACTCCTTTATAAACTACCTGTAAACTAATACATCACACTTTGAAGAGCAGTTTTGCAATATGTATTAAAATTGTGCCTTGCATAGGATTCCACTATTGAACTTCGGTATCTCCAAACCTCAGAAGGTTTGGAGGTCCAGCATCTCAAGCAAGTGTGGGAAGGAAATTATGACTGCTTCTAACTATCTATTTTTTTTTTTAATAAATTTCCCTGAAGTGGAAAAGAAATTGAGTTTTACTAAAATTTTTTATAAGAATTGAAACTGGCTATGTTAGTCAGTTTTCTGTTACCATAAGAAAATACCTGAAATAATAGACTTAAAAAGAGGATGGGCTGGGAGTGTGTCTAGCATTTGTCTAGCATGTGTGAGGCCCTGGGTTTGATCTCTGGCAGCACACATAAACACACACCAAAAAAGTCATGAAAAAGAGAAATGATTTACTTTGCCTCACAGTTTTGGAAGTTTCAGTCCATGACTGATTGGCCTATCACTTTGGACCTGTGGTAAAACAATACTTCAGGGTGGGAAGCAAGTGGCAAACGAAATTGCTCACTTCATGGCTGTAGAGAATCAAAGGAAAGGGGAAGAGGAGGGCCAGAGTGGAAACTAGATAGGGAATTGTCTGATTCTGCTAGATAAGGATGGCTTCCCACAGGTAGTGGCAGTGAAGAGGAACATAGGGTCACAAAAGACATCTCAGAAGTAGAACTGGTGAGAACTGCTAACTTATATAAGAGAAGTAAAGTAGAGAGGGGGAATTAAGAGAGAAACCAAGTGGGTTTCAAGGGTACACTCCCAATGACCTTACTTCCTTTCATTAAGCTCTATCTTGTAAAGTTTCCACCACCTCCCAATAGCACCATGGGTTAGGGACCAATTCTTTAGCACCTAGGCCTTTGAGGGATAGTCAAGATCCAAATTATAGCACCAGCACCTTCATTCAGTTTGTATATTAGATATCATATGAATGTTGACAACTCTCAAATTTAAACATCCAGGGTTTCCTCTCCCTAGGAATATGAGTACATTGAAAATATGGAAAGATAAGGAAGTTAATAAATAATTTATAATAAAATAGATGAATCAAGAGATAGCAGTATATGAATATTATTGGAAGTTATCAAACTAAAATGATAGACTTACATCTTGAGATACTAGAAACATATCTTCCCTCCCTGCCATTCCCTTGAGGTGCCATTCTGCTCCCTCAATGAGAGTAGGCTTCCCACAGAGCCAAGTACTGATCTCAGTGTGAGAGAAAGCAGCATGGGAGTGGGAGTTGGGTGTGGAATGGTTGAGAAGAGTGGGGCAGACAGGGACTTTACTGCTAAGGAAAGTGTGTCAGAGGCTGAACCATGAGGCATAAAATTAGTGAAACAAAGAACCTAAAACAAAGTTCAGTGATAAGGCTGAGAGGCAGTATAACAGGAAGTGGGAGCCTAAACTTTAGGATGGGGTAAAGAGGGTTTATTCTCTCCATTTCTTTAAAGTCAAAAGTGTGTATTTACTGTAATAATCACACACATAAAAAATGTGTAATAAAGTTTGAAGAATGAAGAGGAAACAAATTGTCAGCAAACTTAATTTTTGTTCTGGCTTACACAAGATGGCCTGCATGCCTTGTAGTTATTTACTAACTCACTGTAGCTGTCAACAGAGGTTCAGGTGAGTTTTAAGTGGTGAAGTTCTCAGTTACAGTAGTTATTAAAAATTATTGACATCCAGATTAGAGTTGTGTTGGCCAGAAGAACTGGAAGTTCAAAGCAAAGTCCTAGAAATTGTAAAAATAAAGTGAGAAAAGGAGGAACCAATACTTGAAATAAAAATAAAGTGCAAATTTTTCATCTCTGAGAAGGAAAGTGGCAATTCAGGTTACACAGGCCTTCAAATACAGCATGACAAGGAAAAACACAAGAAAAGTACACAGAGATTAAAGGAAATTAGTCATTCAGATGCAGAATAGTTCTTTTCTTTCAACATGTTAAAAAACCCGGTCAAGGTGGGGTTCTAGAGTCCTTGTTTATTATGCTCTAATTTTTCAAGAATATATCACAGCTTTTACTTAATAAAAACATTAGCGGAAAGGGAATGTTATATTAAAAAATTTATTTGCTGTACTAGGTGTTGAACCCAGGGGCTCTCTATCTCAGAACTACCTCCCTAGCCCTTTGTTTATTTTTAAATTTTGAATCAGGGTCTTACTAAGTTGCCCAGGCTGGCATTGAACTTAGGATTCTCTTGCCTCAGCTTCCCAACTTGCTGGGATTACAGGTGTGGGCCATGACACTCGGCAGAAGTCATTTTTAAAAATTGCAGTAACTGCTATTCATATTCTTCAAGAAAGTAAAAGAAATAAAAATGCCAAGATATTAGAAATAGGCTTAATCGTATATAACAAGTATAACATTGCTGGGGGTGTTCCTGAAAGAGCTGGCTCCTTCAAGGACTAACAGGCTAGAACAATAATAGGGAATAAAAACATAAGGGAATAGGGAGGTAGGGAGGTGTTGGAAATCCCAGCAGATTTTGGGGTATAAAGTCTGAGCCTTGGTGGTCTAGAAAGTTGACTTTGGACCCAAGGATGAGCAGATTCTCACTGAAAGTCTCAATGACTAAAACTTTTTAGGTTGGTACAATTGATCCGATTGCCAGTTGATTGATTTTACAATTAAGAAACGTATCTTTCTAGGGACAGGATGTTTATGTGCCCTCTTCAATGCCTTCCTTTTCCCAGGACCATACTCCCTTATAACTGAATTCTGTAGGTCACTGGGTAAGCTGGGAATTTCTGTCAAAGGAGATGATTAGGAAGGAGGCATTTTTTTTAGCTTATGGTGAGACCTGGGGAAATATTTCTAACCAATAGAAGAATATTTCTCTTAATGCAAGATACTCTACCAAAACTTATTTTTCTGAACCTGCTTTAAAATGTTTTTATTTATTTGGGATAATTTTAAATGAACTAAAACGTTGCAAAGGCATGCCAGAGAGTTCCCGTATACCCTTTACCCGACTTCCCCCATGTTTGCATCTTACACAATGGTTGTGTAGTTGTCAAAAATAAGATATTATCATTGATGCAATACAATTAACTCTGGGCTTTATTTAGACTTCATTAGTTTTTCCACTTGTGACCTTTTACTGTTTAAGGATTCAGTACACAATCCTACATTGTATTTAGCCTTCATGTTTCCTTAATCTCCTCTAATCTTAAACAATTTCTCAGTCTTCTTGTTTTTTTGTGACTTTGACAGTTTAGGGGAGTATCAATCAGATATTTTGTAGACTGTCCTTCAGTTGGAATTTTTCTGCTGTTTTTCTCATGAGTATACTGGAGTTGTGAATTTTGGGGGAAATTACAACAAGGGGAGTGCTTTTTTCATCACCTTCTCTTGCTGCACATGTTATCAGCATGACTTTTGACTGAGGATGTTAATCTTACCCACTTGCTTAGGGTTGTGTCTGCAGGTTTTCTCCACTGTAAAGTTATTGCCCCTCCCCCATATTCAATTCTTTGGAAGTGAGTCACAAAGTTCAGCCCACATTGAAGGGGAGAGGAGTTAAGATCTACCTTCTGGAGCAGCAATTACTTGCAAATACTACTTTGAATTTTTCTGTAAGGAAATTTTGTTCCTCTTCCTACTTGTATATATCTTTATTCATTCATTCACTCACCCATTAATCAGTATTTTATACCATATATGCTATTTGACTTAAAATAGAATATTGACATTATTTATTTTGTCACTCAAATTGCTCCAGATTTGACCATTGAGAGCTCTTTCAGGTTGACTCCTGTGTCTTTAGAAATGTATTTAGAAGCAAAGATTTAGGTGCTGGGTGTGTTCTTTGCCACTGAAATGACATTGCTTCTAGGCCTACTCCTTCTGGCCTTCTGTGCCAGCTGGTTGTGGTGGTTAGGGGTCTGTGTGATAAGCTTCTCTACATCCCCTCTTCTCCGCCAATGAAAAAGTCTAAAAGTCTGTTTTGTGTCGAAGGAAGCTGAAGAAGGTGTTCACAAGCTCCTGCACGCCGCCCCGCTGCAGCTGCGCCACGGCCCAGCAACATGCCATCGAACCACCTCTTCTGCTTCCAGCTCATTTCGCAGGGGGACACACGCTCCAAGTCTGCACTTGCGTCCTGCGCTCTCCTAGATAGTTCTTTTTGTCATTAAATTTAACATATTCAGTCAAAACGTGATTTTCCAAAGTTAGATCAGCTCCTCTTTTTATCCCATCCCTTCAACAAGGTTATATCATACATTTCTAATACATCAAATTCATTTGTCACTATATGCATTCATCGTAGGGATTCCTAGGTGTCCTCACTGATTTTTTAATTTAATTTTTCACTCATAAAATTCACTATTTGTGATTTCTAATTCTGAATTTTGACAGATGTCAAAGTTATATGTCTTTAGCTATAGTATCATGAAGAATATTTCTGTCATCCTAGAAATTCTCCCATGCAGTCCCTTTGTGGTCTGAACCTGCTTTTAAAATACTGGTTTCCTCTATTAATTCAGTTACTTAAAATACATAGCTGCCCTCAAGGTCTAGGAGACATTTTGCTGGTTTCTCATAGGAGCTGAGTTTATGCATGTGGTTCATTTTAAATTCTAAAATTTTGGAAAGCTTCTCACTGCTGGTCACTGCAAATGCTATGTATTACCTAAGTAGCTCATCTATAAAACTATAATGACCAAAACCTTTTTTTATCAAAAACTCATTTTAGACTGAACTATGTTACAGTTCCATTTCTGTGTTGAAAATCTCAGAGTAAGGTATGAAAAATCTCTTTGGAAAAGATATTTGTTAATCTGTTATTTACAATTGATGAGGATTTTATGATTGTGTAATAAGTAACTCCCAGAGCACACTGTAAAAGTGCTGCTTGTCAAAGCACATCAGAACTTGCCTTCAAATGTCAAAAATGGCTCAGTCTGTTAGATATTTATCTGGAGTAATTCCCTGACCTTTTCTTGCCTTTCACGAACCCTTCTAGACACTTCTGAGAAACCAGTGAAAGCTATGGGCCTCTTCCTATAAAAAAATACATAAACATACTTTCAACCAATGTGCTGTATATAATTGGAAACATCTCATGAACCCTCTCTCCTACCTGAAGCTGGGCACAGTGATGTACCTTTTAGGAGCCCATGGAGTCCAAGTTAAGGGTCATGATCCAAACATAAGAAAAGCAAGTTGATAATACATCAAAGGATTTGTTGATGATTAATGCACGTATTTTAATACCATGAGTTAAATTTGTGGAAGTACATTGTAATAATTTGTCAGCCTGATTAGGCTATATGCCCAGTTTGGTCAAAACAATAGTCTAGAGGTTCTTTCTGTAAAGGTATCTTTTAGATGTGATCAACATTTAAGTCAGTAGATATTGAGTAAAGCAGGTTACCCTCCATAATGTGTGTGCACTTTATCCAATCAGTTGAAGACCTTAAGAATAAACAGACTGAATTCCTAAAGAAGGAATTCCTTTTAAGACTGCAACATAGGAAGCAGGTGTAAGTTTCCAACTACTGCCCTGCAGAAATCAGACTCAAATTACACCAGTCATATGAATTTCCTACCTGCTTATTGATCCTACAGATTTCAGACTTGCCAGGCCCTACAATTATGTGAGCCAAGTTTTTAAAAACAAACAAGAATGCGCACACACGCGCACACACACACACACACACACACACACGTATTGGTTTTTTTCTCTAGAGAGCCCTAAGTAATGCATACCTCAAACTATTCACACAATGAATTCCCACAGAAATACCTAGTTCCCATCTCAGTATGAAAACTGGTGAAAACTCTCAGTGTTTATTTTAGTCTGCTATAACAAAATGCCTGCGTCTGAGTAATTTATAAATAATGCAAATTTATTTCTCACAGTTCCAAAATGCTGAAAAGTCCAAGATCAAGACATGGGCAGATTTTGTATCTCTGTTTCCAAGATAGCATCTGTTGCTATGTCCTTGTATGGTAGAAGTTGGAATAAGGGGGAAAAGTCCCTCCAGAACTTTTACAAAGCACTGATCACATCCATACATGTATAGCCTTCACAGCCTAATTACCTTGTAGAGAACCTACCTCTTAGTACTGTTGCATTAGGGAGAAAGTTTCAACATGAAATTTGGAGGGGACATAAACATTCAAATCATAGCAGTGTTTAGCTGGGTATTGTCTGTTTTGATCCAGTTCTGATTCTTCTTGTCATTGCATTGTTCAAGTTCAGCAAATTCTCTGTCTCACACCATTCTTATTCTGTCATTCTATACTTAGATGTTCTATTTCTGCTGTCACAAATTACCACAAACTTACTGACTTAAAACAACATAAATTTACTATTTTATAGTTCTGACAGTCAAATTAAAATGAATGTCAGTATATCTGTGTTCCTTCTAGAGGTTCTAGGGGGGAATCCTACTAGATGCCAGTTACAACACCTTGCCTTCTGACAAGTTGTAATGAGCAGAAATGTTTCCAGGAATTACCAGATGTTTCCTATGAGGCAGAATTGCTCTGCTGAAATTACTGTTGTAGACCAATTACAACAAAACAGTTCTCCTTTACTAGTGGTTTATTAGGGAAGGGTATTTGATTCAGTTTTGGCAAGATGGAAGGGAAATTTTGGGGGTTATGTGTGGAAGGAAGATTGTTCTGAGGAAGATTTTCTTGTCTGAAAAAAATGAAAACTTAAAAAAGACATTGTCTTTCTAGTTTCTTCCTTTCCCTTGCTGCCTGGGATGCTAATATGTATGGATTTGATTCTTTTTTTTCATGATAAAAACTGCTTTATTGGTGGCAGTTAGTACAAGTCAATAATATTGATCCTCAAAGAAGATCTCAGTTATTTATCAGGTTACTGGTCCACAGAGAGATGAATGAAACTGAGCCAAGTGATTACTGGGATAACTGAAGTCAATCCCGCTTCTTCAGAAATGAAGCCATTGCCAGCTGACATACGGCTGTGCTGAGCCACCAACCACAAGAACCATAGTGATGCTATACAGGAGGGCAACAGCTACCCTGCTCTTTCAATGCACTGGAATTCCATTATCCTCTGGTTTATTTTCAAAATACCTGCATTAAGCAGGGTTTATAGTCCTCTGGGCAATCTGCTGAAGAGCCAGCAGATTATGCAGCATCTTGGCTCAGCTATTCTGGTCTTGATTCTTAAAGCTGAGATGTAGAACAGTAGAAAGATGAGAAGAACCTAGGACCCTGATGACAATGGTAAACTGCTGAATCAGCCTTGGAACTGACTACCTCTAGATATGAGATATGTGAGAATGACTTTATTGTGTGAAACACTAACAGTTAGGGACTCTGTTATTTACAACCCAAAACACCCTAACTAATAGGATTAAAACATGGTAGGGATACGTATTAAACATTTCCCCCTTCTGCAAATATCCACATGGTGCAAGTTTAGAGAGGTATGAAGTGTTTAAAATAAACATATGTAACTATTTAAAATACCATCCATAGTCAGTACCAAAAAACAACAACAACAACAAAAAATGTTCATGAATGCTTTACACCTAAGGAAAATTTAATAATAGTAATTCAGTAAAGCAAGTGTTCAAATACCAGATGAAACAATGAAAGAAAGTGGAAAGGGAGATTGCCAAGTTAAGAAAACAATTCAAGGACCAAAGTAACAACAACTGTCACCTAATAGATTACTATAGAACAGAAAGAGACCAAATACACATAACTAAAATGAGATTTCCAACACAGAAAATGGCCTGGTTAATCATTACAATGACAAAGGAAAAGAAGACCAAAGTTAAAGCAATAAGAAGTTAGTCATTGTAGAGGACAAACATTATACAGCATAAGACTAATTATTGTCCCTGAAAGAACAAGACTAGCAAATGAAGCAGAAAAATAAGGTTTTAAAAGAAACTAAATCTAAGAATTAAAGGGCCACTCTTGTTCCAGCGAAATGTGATTGAACTGAGATGAGCCATGTCAAAATAAGTTGAATTTTGAGGATTAAATAATGTTTTTCAGGCATCCACCCAGAAAAAGATTATCTATAAGTGGGAAATTTTAAATTATCCTCTAATTTCTCCTCAGCAATATCCAATGCAGAAGATAAAAGAGTAATATGTAGATGGTTAAAAATGTGACATAGAATACTTCATAGCCAAGTTGTTCACATAAAAAGGAGGTGTATTTATATACCAAAGCATTCAAGAGCTCAAGCACCACAATAGTCAAAAGTTCTAGGACAAAACCACTTTCAATAAAATCCATATATTCATGAGGTTTAAATGTAGACAAAATAAGGTTTAAAAGTGATGGAAAACAATGAATATATTTAAATATACAATTAAACAACTGTGATGTAGATAGCATGGTTTGAAATGGTGTTCATCAATTATTTTTCATAATTATTTGTGGGTGGTGGGATTGTGAATGCTTTTCCTAGCATATACTTTATTGCCATAGCCACAAGCATGATAATTATTATAACAATAAAATTGTGATATAGCTTAAATAATTATTTCTAGAGGATAAATTTTATCTGGGAAAAAACTTGGTTTGATTTTTTTTTCCTAAATATTTAGTACTTCATTCATAAGACTTTGTATGTAATTCTTTGATGTTCTTTATAGCCCAGAAGGGTAGAATTTCTTATTAAATCAGAGTTTGTAATTTTTTAGACCTAAGTTACATTATTAAAGATTTTTCCAAATGATACAAGATGAAGGACACTTTCTAATTAATTCTATGAGATCAGAATTAGCCAAACACCAAACACAAGGAAAAAGCAAAAACTACAGATCAGTATTCCTCATAAACTAGTCACAAAAGTTCTCAACAAAGTATAACTGCATATTTTGCCTACTTAAACCAAATTCTGCAGCACATACAAAGAATTATGCACCATGACAAAGTGGGATTTATTCCAAGAAGGCAAGGTTGGTTTAACATACAAAAATCAATCAATATAATAATATTGATACAATAAGGTTAAAAAAACTATGATCATCTTAACACTTCTGATGAAAAGATTCAACAGACTAGGAATTAGAGAAAACTTTCCCAATCTGATATGGAGCATCTACAAAAAAACACAGCTAACATCATGCTTAATGGTGAATATTTTGAAGTTTTCTCAGAAACAAGGCAAGGATGTTTGTTTCAACCGCTTCTGTTCAATATTATCCTGGAGAATAGACTTAGGACAATTAGATATGAAACAGATATAAAAAACATCCAGGATAGAAAGGAAGAAGTAAAACTACTTCTGCTTGCAAATAACATAATCTTATATGTACAGAATCCTAAGAAATTAATTAAAAACCATTAAAATTAACAAATCAATTCATTTTCCAAGGTTTCAGGATATTAGATAAGTATATAAATATCAATTATATGGCTATTGAATTTTCAGAAAATAAAATCATGAAAATAAGTCTATTTATAACAGCATAAAAATATTTAGAAAAAAATTTTAATTTACTTAAAATTTTGAAAGAAATTAAAGAAAACAATTAAATGTGAAGCTATCTTATTTTTACAAACTGGAGGACTTAATATTATTAAGATCTGCATGTTCAACACATCTAGTGCACATATCAGATTTGATAGTTTAACACTGTCAGAATCACAGCTGGGTTTGTTGTTTTGTTTGTTTTTTCAGAAACTAACAGACTGATATAAAATTCACATCAAGTAACAAAGGGACCCAACATAATGAAAGCAGTCTTGAAAAGATCAAAGTTGGAGGAAAAACCTACATTCTTTGCTTCCTCCCTTCCTCCCTTTCTTCCTTTCTCCCTGCCTTCTTTCTCTTTTGATACAGTGTCTATATTGATCAGGCTGGCCTTGAATTCCTGGACTCAAGTGATCCTACTGCTTCAGGCTCCCAAGTAGCTAGGACTGCAGGTGCCCACCACTATGCCTGATTAGAAGCACATTTCTTTATTTCAAATATTGCTGCAAAGCTCAGCAATCTGTCTAGTTTGATATTAGCATAGGGATACAAATATGGTTGATGAAATTGAACTGGGAGTCCAGAAATAAATCCTTATGTTTATAGTCATTCGATTTTTTTGACAAGGGTGCCAAAACAATTCAATGTGAAAAAGAATGGTGCTGTGACAACTAGATACCTGTAAGTGAGAGTGAATGTGGACACCCTATCTCACATCACACACAAAAATGAACTCAAAAATGGGTCAAAGACCTAAATGAAGGAACTAAAACTAAAACTCTTAAAATAAAACATAGGTGTGAGTTTTTTGTTATCTTTGGGCAAAGGTTACTTAGACCTGCCACAAAAAAGCACAAGGAACCAAAGAACAAATAGATTGGACTTTATTAAAATTAAAAATGTTTGTGCTCAATGTCAAGAAAGTGAAACAACAAACCACACAGAAGGGGAGAAAATGTTTGTAAATATTATAAGGTAAGAGATTTGTAATCAGAATGTGTAAAGGACACTATTAATTAAACAATAAAAGACAATCCAAATCAAAATCTGGGCAAAGGATTTGAGTAGAATTTCTCAGGAGAAGTTATATGAATGACCAATCAGTGCATTAAAACATCATTAGCCATTACAAAACACAGATACAAAGACATATGAAACACAATGAGATACAACTTCATACCTACTAGAATGATTGAAATAAAAATGACAGACAAACTAGGCATGCCTGTAATCCCAGTGACTTGGGAGGCTAAGGCAGGAGGATCACGAGTTCAAAGCCAGCCTCAGCAAGAGTGAGGCACTAAGCAACTCAGTGAGACCCTGTCTCTAAATAAAATACAAAATAGGTCTAAAGATGTGGCTCAGTGGTTGAGTGCCTGTGAGTTCAATTCCCAGTACCCAGTACCACCCCCGCCCCCAAAAAATGATGGACAAGCATTGTTGATAATGTAGAGTGGAATCATCATACATTCTTTTGGGGAATGTAAATCGGTGTGGCCACCCTGGAAAACAGTTTAGCAATTTCTTGAGATGTTAAAGATAGGATTATCATATGACCCAGTGATTCCACTCCTAGGTATTCATCTACTATAGCTTGGATGTTAAATGTCCCTCAAACACCCATGTGTTAAAGGTAGTTCTTAAAGTATAATGATGGTGTGACAGCCTCTGAGCAGGTTGCTGAGTTCTCAAATATCTCTCTTTCCAACTGTCTGCTTGAGACCAGACATTCTTCAGACATTTTAACCAAAGAAGCATATCACAATCAATTGACTGCAGAAGTAGGTCAGAAACCAGCTGTCTTCTATTGAGACAAAGAACTTTGTAAAAGTGACATTCTTCACTATATATATTGGAAAATATAGCTATTCTTCATAAGAAAAATTATTTCTGCTAGCATGTGATTATTGTTAATTTTAAGTGATTAAAGGAAATTACCCTTTTATCTTTTGAAGTGTCTTAGTTATCACTTCTAGCACAGGAAATATTGATGTATATGACCTCCATAAAAAAAAAAGCTAATTGGGGTCCTTAAGAGTAAAATAGGGTCCTGAGAACAAAATGTTTGAGAATTTTCTAAGAGTCTGGATGTTGAAGATCCCCCAAAGGCTCATGTGTTAAATAAAGATTGGCCCTCAAGGTGTCACAACTGGGAGGTGGTGGAATTTTAGGAGGACAAGCCTAGTGGGAGGTGCTTAGATCATTGGGAATATATGCCCTTGAAAGGGATTGTGGAATCCTGGCCCTTTCCTCTTTCTCTTTGGCTTCCTGGAATGAGGAGAGCAATTTGCTTTACCCCATGTTCCCTGCTCTTGCCTTTTGGTAACCCCATAGTGGGCTCAAAGCAATGGGTCTGCCTGACCATGGATTAAACCATGAACCAAAATAAACCTTTTCTAGTTGTAAATTAATTATCTTTGATATTTTGTTATAGTGATGGAGAGCTAGCACAATTTCCCAAAGAATTGAACACATGTCCACACAAAAATCATATATCATGTTCATAGCAGCATTGTTCATAATAGTCAAAAAATCGAAACAACTCAAATATTAATAAGTAGAACAATACCTTGTGATATAGTGGATGCAACAGAATGTTATTCAGCCAAAAGTACCGATAGATGCTACAACATGCTCAAAAACATGCCAAGTGGAAGCAATCAGGCACAAAAGATTGTAATTATGATTCAGTTTGTTTGAAATGTTCAAGAATATGCAAACTTGTGGTGATAGAAAATAGATAAATAGTTGTCATGAGTTGGGGTGAGGGGAAAATGGAGAATTCTGGAAAATATGCTGGAATTGTATAATGTGATAGGTGAACAAGTTTATGAATATACTACAACCATTGCATTGCTTTCCTTAAAATACTGAATTTTATGGCATGTGAATTTTATCACAATTTATGAAAAAGAATGAAGGAGTGTGTTGAAGGCCCTGTGTTGCCTCACTTGAACTACTCTTCTCAGCCACACCAGCCTAAAGCATTAACTGAGAAAGGAAATAGCTGGAATGTTATGATTCCCTCCCATCACATGTGGAAAATGCTCCAAGAAAAAGCTGACATAAAAGACAAGTAAGTGAGTCCATTTTGAGAAAACAGCCAGGACCTGTAGGACCCCTGACCGGAGTGACTGAGCCATGTCTCTAAGACCCCTCAGCCCAACCAACCACTCCATGCCTCCAGGGCCCTCAGACTGACTGCTCCCCACCACCAAGACCCCCAGACTGATTGACTGTGCCCTCCCATCAGGATCCCCAGACCAATTGACTGTACCATGCATCCAGGATGCTGCAACCAGACTGAATCCACCCCGCCTCCAGGACCCCCAGTCGACCATGCACACACCTTGTGCTGCAGTTCCCCATTTGCCAACACATTTGGAAGCCAGAGCAGCCATCTGGAATAATACTGGAAGCTGTATCTCCCATCTTTAGGTGGGGCAAATCTCATCCTGGAATGCCTGCTGGAGACCAGAAGCTCATTGTCAGGTACCTCTTATACATCAGGCTACTGAAGACTGGGAGGTTTGAATACTATATAACTGTTACAGTGTAGATTTTTTTTGTCTCCTTATTGACAAATTGTAAGTTTTTATTTCTTTACTTTCCTCCCTCTATTTTCCTTTTGTTTACCTGTTCCCTCAGAGCCTCTTTCTCCCTTTCTGCATGCTAACAACCAACTTCTTTTGATAATACTCTCACACTTTCTACGATCTAGAACTTCTATATATTCTTTGCTTATCTCATTAATAGCTACATCCTACATTCCTCCCCATCCTCTTTGTCCTCCATTAGAAACTGCAGACATTACTGCAAATCTATTAGTTATACTGTAGATAGGTTGCATATTGTCTGAAGTGGGCACTGCTAATATTGATATCCCCCTTAAAGAAAATGTTTTGGAAACCTATAGGGTCACTATAAGCCTATAAGGGGGAAACCGCAATACCCAAAATTTGTACTACTAGAGGGGAAAATACATGAACAACATGAAAAAAAAAAAAAGGGAAGAAAATGATCCAAACAAACCAAGACACTCTATATTAATAGAATCCAGTGACAGTGTGGTAGAAGAAATGTCAGAAAAGAAGTTCAGAATATACATAATTAAAATGATTCATGAAGCAAAGGATGAGATAAGAGAGCAAATGCAGGCAATGAATGATAATACCAATAAGCAAATGAAAGAGCAACTGCAGGAAGCAAAAGATCATTTCAACAAAGAAATAGAGATTCTCAAAAAAACCCAAAAGGAAATCCTTGAAATGAAAGAAACAATAAACCAAATAAAAAATTCAATAGAAAGCATTGCCAACAGACTAGATCACTTGGAAGACAGAACCTCAGACAATAAAGACAAAAATATTTAATCTTGAAAATAAAGTTGCCCAAACAGAGAAGATGGTAAGAAATCATGAACAGAATCTCCAAGAACTATGGGACATTATGAAAAGACCAAATTTAAGAATTATCAGAATTGAGGAAGGCACAGAGATACAAACCAAAGGAATGAACAACCTATTCAATGAAATAATATCAGAAAATTTCCCAAACCTGAAGAATGAAATGGAAAATCAAATACAAGAGGCTTACAGAACACCAAATGCACAAAATCACAACAGATCCACACCAAGGCACATTATAATGAAAATGACTGATATACAAAATGAAGACAGGATTTTGAAGGCTGTGAGAGAAAAGCATCAGATTACATATAAGGGGAAACCAATATGGATATCAGCAGACTTCTCAACCCAGACTCTAAAAGATAGAAGGGCATGGAACAACATATTTCAAGCTCTGAAAGAACATGGTTGCCAACCAAGAATCCTATACCCAGCAAAACTAACCTTCAGATTTGAAGATGAAATAAAATCCTTCCATGATAAACAAAAGTTAAAAGAATTTACAAATAGAAAGCCTGTGCTACAGAACATTCTCAACAAAATATTCTATGAGGAGGAAATGAAAAACAACAATGGGAGCAAAGAGAGGAACTACCTTAAAGGAAAAACCAATCAAAGAAGAAACCAAGTGAAGTTAAAAACCAAAAATAAGCCCAAATGACTGGGAATACAAATCATATCTCAATAATAACCCTGAACATTAATGGCCAAGACTCATCAATCAAAAGACATAGACTGGCAGATTGGATTAAAAAGAAAGACCCAATGATATGCTGCCTTCAAGAGGCTTATCTCATAGATAAGGACATCCACAGACTAAAGGTGAAAGGATGGGGAAAAAACCTACCATGCACACGGACTCAGTAAAAAAGCAGGGGTTTCCATCCTTATTTCATATAAAGTGAACTTCAAGCCAAATTTAGTCAGAAGGGATAAAGAAGGACATTTCATACTGCTTAAGGGAACCATAAATCAGGAAGACCTAATGATCATAAATATTTATGCCCCAAACAATGGTGCATCCTTGTACCTCAAACAAATCCTTCTCAATTTCAGGAATCAAATAGAATACAACACTATAATTCTGGGTCACTTTAACACACGCTGTCACCACTGGATAGATCTTCCAAACAAACACTAAACAAAGAAACCACAGAACTCAATAACACAATCAATAACTTAGACGTAAGAGACATATATAGAATATTCTATCCATCAATGAGCAAATTCACTCACTTTCTTCTCAGTAGCACATGGAACCTTCTCAAAAATAGACCATATGCTATGCCACAAAGCAGCCCTTAGTAAATGCAAAAAAAAAAAATAGAGATACTACCTTGTGTTCTATCAGATCATAATGGAATAAAATTAGAAATCAATGACAAAATAAAAAAACAAAAATCACTCCAACACCTAGAAACTAAATAATATGCTATTGAAAGGAGCATGGATAACAGAAAACATCATCTTAGAGGTAAATGAGAACGATGATACAACATATCAAAATCTCTGGGATACTATGAAAGCAATACTAAGAGGAAAATTCATTGCATGGAGCACATTCAAGAAAAGAATAAAAAGTCAACAACTAAATGACCTAACATTACAGCTCAAAGCCCTAGAAAAAGAAGAACACAATAACAGCAAAAGTAGTAGAAGACAGGAAATAATTAAAATCAGAGCTGAAATCAATGAAATTGAAACAAAAGAAACAATTCAAAAATTTGACAAAGAAAAAAGTTGGTTCTTTGAAAAAGTAAACAAAATAGACAAACCCTTAGCCACACTAACAAAGAGAGGAAGAGAGAAAATTCAAATTACTAAATTTGTGATGAAAAAGGAACTATCACAACAAACACCACTGAAATACATAACATAATGAGAAACTACTTTGAAAAACTATATTCCAGAAAAAACAGAAAATACCGAAGACATTGACAAATTTCTAGAGACATATGATCCTCCCAAACAGAACCAGGAGGACATACACAATTTAAACAGATCAATATCAAACAATGAAATAGAAGTAGCCATCAAAATCCTACCAACCAAGAAAAGCCCAGGACCAGAAGGGTTCTCAGCCGAGTTCTACAAGACCTTCAAAGAGGAACTCATTCCTATACTTCTCAAAGTATTCCAGGAAATAGAAAAGGAGGGAACCCTTCCAAATTCATTCTATGAAGCTAATATCACCCTCATACCCAAACCAGACAAAGACACATCAAAGAAAGAAAAGTTTATATCAATATCTTTGATGAATATAGATGCAAAAATCCTTAACAAAAACCTGTTAAATCGCATAAAAAAACATATTAAGAAGATAGTGACCAATAGGATAGAACACCTGGAAGACAGAACTTCAGATATGGAAGACAAAATATTTAACCTCGAAAACAAAGTTGAACAAACAGAGAAGATGGTAAGAAATCATGAACAGAATCTGTAAGAACTATGGGATATCATGAAAAGGCCAAATTTGAGAATTATTGGGATTGAGGAAGGCTTAGAGAAACAAACCAAAGGAATGAACAATCTATTCAATGAAATAATATCAGAAAATTTCCCAAATCTGAAGAATGAAATGGAAAATCAAGTTCAAGAGGCTTATAGGACTCCAAATACACAAAATTACAACAGACCCACACCAAGGCACATTATAATGAAAACACCGAACATACAAAATAAAGACAGAATTTTAAAGGCTGTGAGAGAAAAGAACCAAATTACATTCAGGGGGAAACCAATACGGATATCAGCAGATTTTTCAGTCCAGACCCTAAAAGCTAGAAGGGCCTGGAACAACATTTTTTAAGCTCTGAAAGAAAATGGATGCCAACCAAGAATCTTATATCCAGCAAAACTTACCTTCAAATTTGACGATGAAATAAAATCATTCCATGATAAACAAAAGCTAAAAGAATTTACAAAAAGAAAGCCAGCATTACAGAACATTCTCAGCAAAATATTCCATGAGGAAGAGATAAAACACAAAGAAGCAAATCAGCAAAGGGAGGAATTATCCTAAAGGAACTGTCAAATAAAGGAGGAACCAAGTGTGTCAAAAAATAAATAAATAAATAAATAAATAAAATTTTAAATATGAACCAAATGACCGGGAATACAAATCATATATCAATAATAACCCTGAATGTTAATGGCCTGAATTCATCAATCAAAAGACATAGACTGGCCGATTAGATTAAAAAGAAAGATCCAGCAATATGTTGCCTGCAAGAGACTCACCTCATAGAAAGAGATACCCATAGACTAAAGGTGAAAGGATGGGGAAAAACATACCATGCACATGGACTCAGCAAAAAAACTGGAGTATCCATCCTCATTTCAGATAAAGTGGACTTCAAACCAATGTTAGTCAGAAGGGATAAAGAAGGACATTTCATACTGCTTAAGGGAAGCATAAATCAGCAAGATATACAATCATAAACATCTATGCCCCAAACAGTGGCTCATCCATGTATGTCAAACAAATCCTTCTGAATTTTAGAAACCAAATAGACCATAACACAATAAGACTAGGTGATTTTAACACGCCTCTCTCACCACTGGACAGATCTTCCAAACAAAAATTGAACAAAGAAACCATAGATCTCAATAACACAATCAATAATTTAGACTTAACAGACATTTATAGAATATACCATCCAACCAAGAGCGAATACACTTTCTTCTCAGCAGCACATGGATCCTTCTCTAAAACAGACCATATATTATGCCACAAAACTAATGTCAGCAAATACAAGAAGATAGAGACACTACCTTGTATTCTATCAGATCATAATGGATTAAAGTTAGAAATAAATGAAAGAGTAAAAAACAGAAACTACTCCAACACCTGGAGATTAAACAATATGCTATTATATGATGAATGGATAACAGAAGATATTAGGAAGGAAATTAAAAAATTCTTAGAGGTAAACGAGAACAAAGAAACATCATATCAAAATCTCTGGGACACTATGAAAGCAGTACTTAGAGGAAAATTTATTTCATGGAACGCATTTAATAAAAGAAGTAAAACTCAACAAATAAATGACCTAACACTACAGCTCAAAGCCCTAGAAAAAGAACAGATCAACACCAAAAGTACTAGAAGACAGGAAATAGTTAAACTTAGAGCTGAAATCAACAAAATTGAAACAAAAGAAACAATACAAAAAATTGACAAAATAAATAGTTGGTTCTTCGAAAAAATAAACAAAATTGATAAACCTTTAGCCACACTAACAAAGAGAAGACGAGAGAAAACCCAAATCACTAAAATTCGGAATGAACAAGGAAATATCACAACAGACACGACTGAAATACAAAACATAATTAGAAGCTATTTTGAAAATCTATACTCCAACAAAATAGAAAATTTCGAAGACATCAACAGGTTTCTAGAGACATATGAATTGCCTAAACTGAACGAGGAGGACATACACAATTTAAATAGACCAATTTCAAGTAATGAAATAGAAGAAGTCATCAAAAGCCTACCAACAAAGAAAAGTCTAGGACCAGATGGGTTCTCAGCCGAGTTCTACAAAACCTTTAAAGAAGAGCTCATTCCAATACTTCTCAAAGTATTCCATAAAATATAAGAGGAGGGAACCCTCCCAAACTCATTCTATAAAGCCAATATTACCCTGATACCTAAACCAGACAGAGACACATCGAGGAAAGAAAATTTCAGACCAATATCCTTAATGAACATCGATGCAAAAATTCTCAACAAAATTTTAGCAAATTGCATACAAAAATATATTAAAAAGATAATGCACCATGATCAAGTGGGTTTCATCCCAGGGATGCAAGGTTGGTTCAACATCAGGAAATCAATAAATGTAATTCACCATATCAATAGACTTAAAGTCAAGAATCACATGATTATTTCAATAGATGCAGAAAAAGCATTTGATAAAATACAGCACCCTTTCATGCTCAAAACACTAGAAAAAATAGGGATAGTGGGAACATTCCTTAACATTGTAAAGGCCATCTATGCTAAGCCCATGGCTAATATCATTCTAAATGGTGAAAAACTGAAAGCATTCCCCCTAAAAAACTGGAACAAGGCAGGGATGCCCTCTTTCACCGCTTCTATTCAATATCGTCCTTGAAACTCTAGCCAGAGTAATTAGACAGACCAAAGAAATTAAAGGGATACAAATAGGAAAAGAAGAACTCAAACTATCCCTATTTGCTGATGATATGATGGTATACTTAGGGGAACCAGGAAATTCCACCAGAAAACTTTTAGATCTCATTAGTGAATTCAGTAAAGTAGCGGGATATAAGATCAATGCACATAAATCCAATGCATTTTTATACATAAGCGATGAATCTTCAGAAAGAGAAATTAGGAAAACTACCCCATTCACAATAGCTTCGAAAAAAATAAAATACTTGGGAATCAATCTCACAAAAGAGGTGAAAGACCTCTACAATGAGAACTACAGAACACTAAAGAAAGAAATTAAAGAAAACCTTAGAAGATGGAAAGATCTCCCATGTTCTTGGATAGGAAGAATTAATATTGTCAAAATGGCCATACTACCAAAAGTGCTATACAGATTCAATGCAATTCCAGTTAAAATCGCAATGATATACCTTACAGAAATAGAGCAAGCAATTATGAAATTCATCTGGAAGAATAAAAAACCCAGAATAGCTAAAGCAATCCTTGGCAGAAAGAGCGAAGCAGGGGGTATCGCAATATCAGATCTTCAACTCTACTACAAAGCAATAGTAACAAAAA
The DNA here is from genome assembly GCF_902686445.1 of Sciurus carolinensis. Lineage (NCBI taxonomy): Eukaryota > Metazoa > Chordata > Mammalia > Rodentia > Sciuridae > Sciurus > Sciurus carolinensis. The sequence goes on from NC_062223.1 coordinate 63,275,278, forward strand.
CGGCATGGTATTGGTATCAAAATAGAAAGGTGGATCAATGGTACAGAATAGAGGACACGGACACAAACCCAAATAAATACAATTTTCTCATACTAGACAAAGGGGCCAAAAATATGCAATGGAGAAAAGATAGCCTCTTCAACAAATGGTGCTGGGAGAATTGGAAATCCCATATGTAACAGAATGAAACTAATCCCATATCTTTCACCATGCATGAAACTAAACTCAAAATGGATTAAGGATCTTGGAATCAGACCAGAGACCTTGCATCTTATAGAAGAAAAAGTATGTCCAGAGCTTCAACATGTCGGCTTAGGACCAGACTTCCTCAACAGGACTCCCATAGCACAAGAAATAAAAGCAAGAATTAATAACTGGGATAGATTCAAACTAAAAAGCTTTCTCTCAGCAAAGGAAACTATCAGCAATGCGAAGAAAGAGCCTACAGAGTGGGAGAAAATCTTTGCCAATCATACTTCAGATAGAGCACTAATCTCCAGAATCTATAAAGAACTCAAAAAATTCTACACCAAGAATGCAAATAATCCAATCGACAAATGGGCTAAGGAAATGAATAGACACTTCACAGAAGAAGATCTACAAGCAATCAACAAACATATGGAAAAATGTTCAACATCTCTAGTAATAAGAGAAATGCAAATCAAAACCACCCTAAGATTTCATCTCACCCCAATTAGAATGGCGATTATCAAGAATACAAGCAACAACAGGTGTTGGCGAGGATGTGGGGAGAAAGGTACACTCATACATTGCTGGTGGGGCTGCAAATTAGTGCAGACACTCTGGAAAGCAGTGTGGAGATTCCTTAGAAAACTTGGAATGGAACCACCATTTGACCCAGCTATCCTACTCCTTGGCCTATACCCAAAGGACTTAAAATCAGCATATTACAGAGATACAGCCACATCAATGTTCATAGCTGCTCAATTCACAATAGCCAGATTGTGGAACCAACCTAGATGTCCTTCAATTGATGAATGGATAAAGAAACTGTGGTATATATATACAATGGAATATTACTCAGCCATAAAGAATGATAAAATTGTGGCATTTGCAGGCAAATGGATGAAATTGGAGAATATCATGCTAAGTGAGATAAGCCAATCTCAAAAAACCAAAGGACAAATGATATCGCTAATAAGTGGATGATGACACATAATGGGGGGTGGGAGGGGTTGGTGTTAGGGTTAGAGTTAGGGTTAGGGAGGGGGGCAAGAATGGAGGAAGGAAGGACTGTATAGAGGGAAAAGAGGGGTGGGAGGGGTGGGGGGGAAGGGAAAAAAATAACAGAATGAATCAAACAACATTACCCTATGTAAATTTATGATTACACAAATGGTATGCCTTTACCCCATGTAGAAACAGAGAAACAACATGTATCCCATTTGTTTACAATAAAAAAAAAGAAAGAAAAAAAAGAAGATAGTGCACCACAATCAAGTGGAGTTCATCCCAGAGATGCAAAGTTGGTTCGACATTCATAAATCAATAAATGTAATCAATCATATCAATAGACTTAAGGAGAAGAATCATATGGTTATTTCAATTGATGCTGAGAAAACATTCAACAAAATACACCATCCCTTCATGCTCAAAACACTAGGAAAATAGGGATAGTAGGAACATACCTCAACATTGCAAAGGCTATTTATGCTAAACCCATGGCCAACATCATTCTCAATGGAGAAAAACTTAAAGCATTCCCTTTAAAAACTGGAACAAGACAGGGATTCCCTCTTTCACCACTTCTATTCAACATCATCCTTGAAATACTAGCCAAAGCAATTAGACAGACCAAAGGATTTAAAGGGATACGAATAGGGAAAGAGGAACTTAAGCTGTCACTATTTGCTGATGACATGACTCTCTATTTACAGGATCCAAAAAACTCCTCCAGAAAACTTCTAGACCTCATAAATGAATTCAGAAAAATAGCAGGATATAAAGTCAACAGGCAGAAATCTAAAGCATTCTTATTCATAAGTGATGAAACATATGAAAGGTAGATCAGGAAAACAACTCCATTCACATTAGCCTCAAAAAAGAAAAAATACTTGGGAATCAATCTAACCAAAGAGAACGAAAGATCTCTACAATGAAAACTACAAAACATTAAAGAAAGAAATTGAAGAAGACCCTAGAAGATGGAAAGATCTCCCATGTTCTTGGATAGGCAGAATTAATATTACCAAAATGGCCATACTTCCAAAGGTGCTATACAGATTTAACAAAATTCTAATTAAAATCCCTATGACATTTCTCATAGAAACCGAAAAAGCAATCATGAAATTCATCTGGAAGAACAAAAGATCCTGAATAGCCAAAGCAATCCTGGGCAGGAAGAGTGATGCAGGAGGTTTCACAATACCAGAACTTAAACTCTAATATAGAGCAATAGTAACAAGAATGGCATAGTATTGGTACCCAAATAGACAGGTAGACCAATGGTACAAGATAGAAGACACAGAGACAAACCCACGTAAGTACAGTTATCGCATACTAAACAAAGGTGCCAAAAACTTACAATGGAGAAAAGATAGCTTCTTCAACAAATGGTGCTAGCAAAACTGAAAATCCATATGCAGTAAAATGAAACTAAACCCCTATCTCTCATCCTGTATAAAACTCAACTCAAAATGGATCAAGGATCTAGGAATTAGACCTGAGACCCTTCACCAAATGGAAGAAAAAGTAGGCCTGAGTCTCCATCACGTTGGCTTAGGAAGAGACTTCCTTAACAAGACACCCACAGCACAAGAAATAAAAGCAAGAATCAATAAGTGGAAAGATTCAAACTAAATAGTTTTTTCTCAGGACAGGAAACAATCAACAATGTGAAAAGAGAGCCTACAGAGTGGGAGAAAATCTTTTCCACACACACTTCAGACAGAGCACTCATCTCCAAAGTTTATAAAGAAATTTAAAAACTTTACAAAATACAAAGAACTGATTCAATAATGGGCTAAGGAACTGGGCAGACACTTCACAAAATATACAGAAGAAAATATACAGGTGATCAACAAATAAATGAAAAAGTGCTCATCAATCCCTAGTAATTAGAGAAATGCAAATTAAAACCACCCTAAGATTTCATCTAACTCCAATTAGAATGGCTATTATCAAAAACACAAGCAATAACAAGTGTGGTATGGATGTGGGGACAAAGGCACACTCATACATTGCTGGTGGAGTTGCAAATTGGTGTAGCCACTCTGGAAAGCAGTGTGGAGATTCCTCAGAAAACTTGGAATGGATCCACCATTTGACTCAGGTATCGCACTCCTTGGTTTATACCCAAAGGACTTAAAAATCAGCATACTACAGTGATGCAGGCACATTGATGTTCATAGCAATTCAATTCACAATAGCTAGATTGTGGAACCAACCTTGATGCCCATCAATTGACGAATGGATAAAGTACAGTGGTATATATACGCAATGGAATATTACTCTACCATAAAGAAGAATAAAATTATGGCATCTGCTGGTAAATGGATGGAGTTGGAAAATATCATGCTAAGTGAAATAGGCCAAGCCCAAAAAACCAAAGACTGAATGTTTTCTCTGATAAGTGCATGACAATATACAATAAGGGGGAGTGGCAGGGGGAAGAGAAGAATGAAGGAACTTTGGATGGTGTAGAGGAAAATGGGGTGGGAGCGGGTGGGGACAGAAAGATAGTAGAATGGGACAGACAGTACAACCCTATGTATATGTATGATTACATGAATGGTGTGAATCTACATTGTGTACAACCATAGAAATGAAAAGTTGTACCCCATTTGTGTACAATGAATCAAAATGCAGTCTGTAAAAGTAAAAAAGAGTTTCATTAAAAAAAAAAAAAAGACAAGTAAATGTCCAGTAGAATCAAACGCCCTCCCCAAGAAGCTATTTGGCCTTTTTTTTTTTTTGTCTCTTTGACAGTACTGGGGCTGGAACCAAGGACCTCACACATGTTAAGCAAGTTATCTATCACTGAGTTACATCCCCAAACCTTTTAAAATTTTATTTTGCTATAGGGGTTTGCTAAATTGTCAAGACTTTCCTTGAACTTGCTATCTTCCTACCTCAACCTTCTGAATTGCTGGGATTAATGGTGTGTGTGTACACTGCAGCGCCTGGCCATTCGGTCTTTTTTTTTTTTTTTTTTTTTTGTAAGAGGCTTTAATAATTTCTGTAGGAGATAGGCAAAGGAAAACTAAAGTGTGCCCCTTTCCTCAACAATCCTCATAGATTTTCTGTTGTTGTAAGAAACAGAATTGTTCGAGTAACAATTATGGAATAACTGGAATAAGGATACTCAGAAGGAAACTTGGTCATTTGGGAAGACAGGAAAAAACAGGAATCTCAATCATTTGAGTAGGCCTAGGGGAACAGAGGAAAGGACAAAAGCCCACATTCCTTGACAGTGGTCTGCACTTGGTTTAGCTTCCCTGTATTCCTCTTTTCCCCCTTCTTAACACCCAATTCATGAATAATTGAAACCAACTCTGGGGTTTGTAGCAGCAGAAATTCAAGAACCATCTCCCTGAAATTTTCTTTCCTCGATGTGTCTCTGTCTGGTTTAGGTATCAGGGTGATATTGGCTTCATAGAACAAGTTTGGGAGGGTTCCCTCCTCTTCTATTTCATGGAATAGTTGAGGAGTATTGGAATGAGCTCTTCTTTAAAGGTTTTGTAGAACTCGGCTGAGAACCCATCTGGTCCTGGACTTTTCTTTGTTGGTAGGCTTTTGATGACCTCTTCTATTTCATTGCTTGAAATTGATTTATTTAAGTCGTGTATGTCCTCCTCGTTCAGTTTAGGTAATTCATATGTCTCTAGAAATTTGTTGATGTCTTCGAGGTTTTCTGTTTTGTTGGAGTATAGATTTTCGAAATAGCTTCTAATTATGTTTTGTATTTCACTCGTGTCTGTTGTGATGTTTCCCTGTTCATTCCGAATTTTAGTAATTTGAGTTTTCTCCCTCTTTCTCTTTGTTAGTGTGGCTAAGGGTTTATCAATTTTATTTATTTTTTCAAAGAACCAACTATTTATTTTGTTATTTTTTCAAATTGTTTCTTTTGTTTCGATTTCGTTGATTTCGGCTCTGATTTTAACTATTTCCTGTCTTCTACTACTTTTGGTATTGGTCTGCTCTTCTTTTTCTAGCGCTTTGAACTGTAGTGTTAAGTCATTTATTTGTTGATTTCTACTTCTTTTTTTGAATGTGCCCCATGAAATAAATCTTATTTTAGCAAATCGCATACAAATATATATTAAAAAGATAGGGCACCACGATCAAGTGGGTTTTATCCCAGGGATGCAAGGTTGGTTCAACATTCGGAAATCAATAAATGTCATTCACCATATCAACAGACTTAAAGTTAAGAATCACATGATTATTTCAATAGATGCAGAAAAAGCATTCGATAAAATACAGCATCTCTTCATGCTCAAAACACTAGAAAAAATTGGGGTAGTGGGAACATTCCTTAACATTATAAAGGCCATCTACGCTAAGCCCATGGCTAATATCATTCTAAATGGTGAAAAACTGAAAGCGTTCCCCCTAAAAACTGGAACAAGGCAGGGATGCCCTCTTTCACCACTTCTATTCAACATCGTCCTTGAGACTCTAGCCAGAGCAATCAGACAAACCAAAGAAATTAAAGGGATACGAATAGGAAAAGAAGAACTCAAACTATCCCTGTTCGCTGACGACATGATTATATATTTAGAGGAACCAGGAAATTCCACCAGAAAACTTTTAGAACTCATAAGTGAATTCAGTAAAGTAGCAGGTTACAAGATCAATGCTCATAAATCCAATGCATTTTTATACATAAGTGATGAATCTTCAGAAAGAGAAATTAGGAAAACTACCCCATTCACAATAGTTTCGAAAAAAATAAAATACTTGGGAATCAATCTCACAAAAGAGGTGAAAGACCTCTACAATGAGAACTACAGAACACTAAAGAAAGAAATTAAAGAAAACCTTAGAAGATGGAAAGATCTCCCATGTTCCTGGATAGGCAGAATTAATATTGTCAAAATGTCTATACTACCTAAAGTGCTATACAGATTCAATGCAATTCCAGTTAAAATCCCAATGATGTACCTTGCAGAAATAGAGCAAGCAATTATGAAATTTATCTGGAAGAATAAAAAACCTAGAATAGCTAAAGCAATCCTCAGTAGCAAGAGCGAAGCAGGGGGTATTGCAATACCAGATCTTCAACTCTACTACAAAGCAATAGTAACAAAAACGGCATGGTATTGGTACCAAAATAGACAGGTAGATCAATGGTACAGAATAGAGGACATGGACACAAACCCAAATAAATACAATTTTCTCATACTAGACAAAGGTTCCAAAAATATGCAATGGAGAAAAAGATAGCCTCTTCAACAAATGGTGCTGGGAAAACTGGAAAACCATATGCAATAGAATGAAATTAAACCCCTATCTCTCACCCTACACAAAACTCAACTCAAAATGGATCAAGGACCTCAGAATCAGACCAGAGACCCTGCATCTTATAGAAGAAAAAGTAGGTCCAAATCTTCAACTTGTTGGCTTAGGATCAGACTTCCTTAACAGGACTCCCATAGCACAAGAAATAAAAGCAAGAATCAACAACTGGGATAGATTCAAACTAAAAAACTTTCTCTCAGCAAAGGAAACTATCAGCAATGTGAAGAGAGAGCCTACAGAGTGGGAAAATATCTTTGCCAACCGTACCTCAGATAGAGCGCTAATTTCCAGAATCTATAAAGAACTCAAAAAACTCTACATGAAGAATACAAATAATCCAATCAACAAATGGGCTAAGGAAATGAACAGACACTTCACAGAAGAAGATGTACAAGTAATCACCAGATATATGAAAAAATGTTCAACATCCCTAGTAATAAGGGAAATGCAAATCAAAACTACCCTAAGATTTCATCTCACCCCAATTAGAATGGCGATTATCAAGAATACAAGCAACAATAGGTGTTGGCGAGGATGTGGTGAAAAAGGAACACTCATACATTGCTGGTGGGGTTGCAAATTAGTGCAGCCACTCTGGAAAGCAGTGTGGAGATTCCTCAGAAAGCTTGGAATGGAAACACCATTTGACCCAGCTATCCCACTCCTTGGCCTATACCCAAAGGACTTAAAATCAGCATACTACAGAGATACAGCCACATCAATGTTCATTGCTGCTCAATTCACCATAGACAGATTGTGGAACCAACCTAGATGCTCTTCAGTTGATGAATGGATAAAGAAACTGTGGCATATATATACAATGGAATATTACTCCGCAATGAAGAATGATAAAATTACGGCATTTGTAGGCAAATGGATGAAATTGGAGAATATCATGCTAAGTGAGATAAGCCAATCTCAAAAAACTAAAGGACGAATGATCTCGCTGATAAGCGGATGAGGACATATAATGGGGGGTGGGAGGGGTTAGCATTAGGTTTAGGGTTAGGTTTAGGGTTAGGGATAAGGAGAGCGGTAAGAATGAAGGAAAGAAGGACTGTATAGAGGGAAAAGAGGGGTGGGAGGGGTGGGGGGGAAGGAAAAAAAAATAAACATCATTGCCCTATGTAAACGTATGATTACATACACACACACACAAAAAAGAACCATCTCCCTAGAGTGAAGGTGCCAACTACTCTCCGCCAATCTGCTGCTCTGTATATTTTTCTCTCTACCGCTAATTGACCTCCTCAGTCTTTTATCTTTCTCTAGTTCACAGTTTCTGCATACTCTGACTTTTAATTTTTCTTTTTAACATACTCATGACTCCTTAGAGGGGGAAAACCTTTCCTCTATACTCTTAGATTCTGTGGCTGGGTCTGAGAATTGAACCGATATAAAATGATCAAAAGGAGAAATTATACACATTTTATTTAATACTTTTACATATGCAGAGGAGCTTTCCTAGGAAAAATGAGACCCAAAGTAGAGAAGTGGCAAGACAAAAGGAAAAGACCTATACGGGTGGTAAATTCTGAGAAAGTGATTATGAAATATATGAGGGAAACTCATGAAAAATAAGGGTTATTTTAGTAGGGTTTTAAAATACAGGTCCAGTTAGGCATTGACTCCCAGTCTTTGGTATTAAGAATGTTCTCCTCTGGTCCAGGGAGGGCACATTTTTCACGGTAAATGGTATGACCTGCTTTTAAGTAGGAAGGAAGTCAGAGAGCCCTTTCCACATCTGTTGTTTGTCAAGTATCTTCAACACAAAAAAATCAAATTTGCTAAAGGGGCATACCTTGGGGTGGCATGTTCTGAACCCCTTCAGCCCTCAATGCTGCACTTTTGGGCCTCTGAGCCTCTGCTCTTATTTCCATCTGCATGTTTCAGTATTCTGCATTTCAGACTTTTATGAATGAGAATCTATTTGCCGAGCTTCTTCCCCGGTAAGTTAGAATGTCACATAGGGCCAAGACTAGAGTGAGGCAATCAAGGCACCAATGCACAAAGTTTCAAAATGCACGCAGTCAGTGGTGCCAACCCTGTGCTTGCACAACCCTGAGGGGGCACCTCCTTCCTTAGGTGTTGCACTCTAGGAGCTTCACTTGCCTCACCTCCTGCTTGCCCTCAGCACAGTGATGCTACCCCATGCTGAGAGCCAGTCCCCTGCTTCCCAGTACCCTTGAGCAAATTTCTCCTTCCAAAGGCCATTCCTCAAATTCCAGTGCCCAGGGAGGGAAAATTGCTTTTCTCTTTCACACACAGTCCTCATTTTATGCTCCAGCACTGATCTTTCTGCAAGATGATTAAAGGTAGGAGACACATTCTATTCACCTCCACCTTTGGATCTGTCCTTCTTTACCTTGAGCTTTACCAGAAAGTTCCTCTTGAAATAATTAGCAGTACATTTTCCATTAATTTTTAATTTGGACAAGTGCAGTTTGCCTCCAGTTCTTTTATTTTTTTCCAGTTCCTACTTTTAATTACTTGGATAAAAATCACATTTATTTCTTCAAAACAGTGATTTTTTTTTTTTTTTGGTATAAGCAATTCTAATTTCACATTAGAGAAAAATGCCTTCAATATCATTTTTTCAGGGATGTGGTTCTGCTGAAAGATAAACCTATTTACTTTTCTAAATAGGAAATTTAATTTTTCAACATAAATCTACATTTGGGTATTTTTATTGTCTTCCCCAAGAAAAGTTGATAGATATTGAACTTATATTCATATAAAAAGAAGTCATTAAAAAAATGATACCTGGGCTGGGGATATAGCTCACTTGGTAGAGTGTTTGCCTCACAAGCATAAAGCCCTGGGTTCAATCCCCAGTACTGCAAAAAAAAAAAAAAAATACCTCCCAGAACAAAAGGAAGTTTCCCCCCCAGAAGCAAGGCTCTTTTCCATCCTGGATAGCAGAAAGTGCTTGCAATATATAAAATGAAAATTTTCTAGCATCTGCATTTTCTGTTAGGTTTAGTCTTAAGCAGGCAAGCATACCTCAGTTAAGACAAAGCATTTTATGCCATTGTACTGTATGAAATGTGGGTCAGGCTACTTATTAGTTGTTCTTCAGTGAGAACCCTACCTGGCTCTAATTACATGTGGCCAGGGGGCATGGGGTGAGGTGATCACATGATACAAAACAATGTTGCTTAAGCAACATGGGCCATGGGTGGGGCTAAGAACATGACAAGTATCTTTACAGCTTGCCCTGGCATCCATTGTCAACCCAATTAAGCCTTAATCATGCCATGGAGCTTGGTAGAGCAGTATTCTAAGAGTTGGCAGAGGGCCCCTGTCCTTCCATAAACAGGGATGCCAGAAACAACCCAAGTTCCCCACTGGCATTCCTGCTTCTACTGAGGAGCACTTTAATCAATGGAAGCTGTTCCATCAGTTGCTCAGGCTAATAAATAAATAAATTCTGAATTCCTTTTTTTCTCATACCTCATATCCAATCCTGTTGTTTCTGCCTTTGAAATATAACTTGAGTATAAACATTTCTCATTACTACCACTTCTATTACCCTGGTCCAACCCACTATAATTCTTACCTGGCTTAGCTAATAGCCTCTTCACTTATTTTCTTTCTTTTATATTCCTGTTCTCCTGTATAGTCTACTGTTATTACAGCAGCCAGAACGATTCTTTAAAAATAATTCAGATTATATTACTCTTAAAAACAACACCCCAATCATATACCACATTTCCAATCAGTGAGACAAGGATACGATTTCATTACATTTAGCATTGGATATAATTGGGGATTTCTTTGGCAAAAGTTTAAGAAATCTGTATGTTTCCTATTGCTACTGTAACAGATTATCACAAACTCAGTGGCTTAAAATTACACAAATTATTCTCTTAATAGTTCTTGAAGTCAGAAGTCTAAAATCAACATGTCAACTGAATTGTGTTCCTTCTTTAGGTTTCAGAGAAGAATGCATCATTTTTAGCCTCTAGAGGCTGCCTGCATTCTTTGACTTGTGACCTATTCCTCAGATAATTCCAAACTCTTGCTCTGTCACATCTCCTATTAGTATTCATTATGTTCTCTTACTTCTCATAAAGATACTTGTGATTATATTAAACTCACCCAGATAATACAAATTAATCTCCTTATTTTAAGATCTATAATTTAATCACACATGTAAAGTTCCATTTGCCATAGAAGGCAGCATTCACTTGTTCTTGGGTGGATGGGGGCATTAATAAGTCCATCACAATCTCTTTTCTCATATTGTTTACTGAAATAAATGTTGATGAATTACAGACCCATGTGTGAAAAAAATACTGTCAAAGAATAAAAGAGGGGCTGGGGAGATAGCTCAGTTGGTAGAGTGCTTGTGTTGCAAGCACAAGGCCCTGGGTTCGATCCCCAGCACCGAAAAAAAAAAAAAAAAAAATATATATATATATAAAATTCAAAAAAAAGAATAAAAGAAAATTTATATAAGTATAATGTTGGCAGAGAAAACTTCTTTTAAATGAGTTTCAGAAATAAAATTGAAGTGATGACAGTGAAAAATGCAAAGTAGCGAATTCCAAAGGTCTGTCCCTCCACAAAAGCAGTAAACAAATTGGAAAAAACTATCAACCAGATTTATCAGCACTCTAAAAATTAATCTAGACTAATCTAGACTAATTTAAACTAATAAGGTTTATGGTTTCTGGATAAATGCTTAATCAAGAAAAAACAAACAGCTGAACCATGGTAAGAGAACTTTGTGGCATTTTGATTTTAAGACAAAAATTGTTACACAAGACAAAGAGGTATATTACATAATGATGAAAAGGACAGTTCATCAAGAATGTACAGTTGTAAACATATACAACAGATCTCCAAAATGTATGAAACAAACATTGGCAATTGAAGGGAGAAATAATTCAAAAATAGTAGTTGGAGAATTCAATGCCCCATTTATCTATAATAGGTAGAACAAGTAGACTAAAGATAAAAAGGAAATAGAAGACTTGAATGCTTTACTATAAATACTACATTACTGTGTTAGTTTTTTATCTTTGTGACAAGTTACCTGTAAAAAAAAAAAAAAAAAAAAAAACTTAAGGAAGATTTATTTTTGCCCATGGTTTCAGAGGTTTCAGTCCATGGTTGTTTGGATCCATTGCTATGGGCCTGTGGAGGCAAAGCACCTTGACAGAGAGGGTGTGGTGGAGCAGAGCTGCTCACTTCACGGTGTCCAGGAAGGGGGTGGGTAAGTCTGGGACAAGATAGAGTCCCAAGGGCATGCCCCCAAGTACCCACTCTATTCAACTAGGTCCCACTTCCTACAGTTTCCATCACCTCCCAAGTCCATTCAGCTAGTCCATCAATAGACTAATCCATTGGTGAGCCCTCATGATCCAATCACTTCTCAAAGTCCTACCTCTGAACAGAGCTTTACTGGGAACCAAAACTTTAGCACTAGAGCCTTTGGGAGACATTCCAGATCCAAACCATAACAACTGACATAAGAGTACTTCAACTGACATAAGACACATTCTTCTAAAGTGCACATGGAACATTCTTGGGTATAGAACATGTTAAGCCAGAAAGCAGATATTGATAAATTTCAATAGATTTAAATCATACAAAATATTTTATCTGTCTATCCTAGGATGAAATTAGAATTCAATAAAAGAAGAAAATCTTGAAAGTTAACAAATATGTAGAAATTAAGCAATACACTTTTAAAAAGGGAATGAACCAAAGAAGAAACCACAAAGGAAATTAGGAATACTCTGAGATAAATGAAAACAAAAACACAGCATACCAAAACTTTAAAGATGCAACAAAAGCAGTGCTCAGAGAGAAATTTATAGGTGTAAACACCTACATTAAAAAATAAGAAGAATCTCAAAGAAATATTCCAAACTCCCTTTAGGAACTAGAAAAAAAGAGAGCCAACTTAGAGCAACCAGAAGGAAGGAGCAATGAAGACTTGATATAATTGAAGTAGAAAATAGGAAAGAATAAGAACATTTATTCCAGTGAAGCCTTTGAAAAGAACAACAAAATTGCTAAATCTTTAGCTAGAGTGTCCAAGAAAAAAAAGGGGAAGATTCAAATTACTAAAATCAGGAATGACAATGAGAATATTACCACCAATCTTACATAAATACAAAGGTTTTTAAGAGAATACTGTAAACAGTTGCATACCAATAAAATTGGACAACTTTAATGAAGCAGATAAATTTCTAGAAACATACAACTACTAAAACAGACTAAAAAAGAAATAAAAATCTGAATAGGCCTATAGCAAGTTAAGAAATTGAATTAGTTGTTTAAAATTTCCAAAATAGAAAAGCCCTAGACCACCAGATGGTTTCCCTGACTAATTTTATCAAACACTGAAAGAATTAATGCCAACACTTTTAAACTCTTCCTCAAGATGGAGGAGTATATATTTCCTAACTCATTCTGTGAGATTGTTATTCCCCCATGCTAAAGCCAGACAAATGAATCATAATAAAACTACAGAGCAATATCATGTATAGATGCAAGTCCTTAACAAATATTAATAAATCAAATCCAGTAGCATATTAAAAGGATTATACATAATGACCAAGAGGAATTTATAAATACAGTGGTAGCTCAACATATAAAAAATTCATAAATATAATGGAAGATCAACATATAAAAATCAGTCAATGTAATATACCATATTATTAGAATAAGGGGGGAAAAGAAATTACAGAGTATCTCAATTGGTACAGAAAAGGCATTTGATAAGATGCAACACCCTTTCATGATTAAAAAAACTCTATGAACTAAGAATGGAAAATTATTTTCTCAAGTTGATAAAAACTATCTATGAAAAGACCACAACTAATATTAAATATAAGTATTTTCCCCTACAATCAGGAAAAAAGACAAGAATGTTCACTCTTACCACTTCTATTAAACATCGTACTAAAAGGCATAGTCAGAGAAATTAGACAAGAAAAAGTATAAAGCCATTCAAATTAGAAAGAAAGAAATTAAACTATCTCTATTAATAGTTGACATGATTTTATTTATTTATTTATTTATTTATTTATGGGCAGTACATGGGATTGAACTCAGGGGCACTCGATCACTGAGCCATATCTTCCACCCTATTTTGTATTCTATTTAGAGACAGGGTCTCACTGAATTGCTTACTACCTCACTTTTGCTGAGGCTGGCTTTGAACTCTTGATCTTCCTGTCTCAGCCTCCAGAGTCGCTGGAATCACAGGTGTGCGCCACCATGCCTGACTGAGGACATGATTTTATATGTAGAATATCCTAAAGAATCTATGAAACAAACCTATTAGAGTTAATAAAACTATTAGCTAATAAGCTTATAATCAGCAATGCTGCCAGACACATGACAAGTATGCTAAAATCAGTTGTATTTTTATAGTCTAGCAATGAATAGTCTAGGAAAATGCAGAAAACAAAGTCTGAAAATGCAGAAAACAATTCTATTTAATTTAATATTATAGAAAATAATAAAATACTTGGGATAAATTTAATTCAGGATATATAAGACACTAAAAAGTACAAATATTGCTGAAAGAAAGACTAGAATAAATGAAAAGGCATTCCATGTTCACGGATTGTGTTTTGGTCAGTTTTCCATTGTTTTTTTCCTTAGAGGAGGAAAAGTTTATTTGGGACACATGGTTTCAGAGGTCTTAGTCCATAGATGACTGACTATTGCTCTGGACTCAAGACGACAAAGCAGCACATCATGGGGGAAGAACCCATCAAAGGAAAAATGGCAGGGTCAGGAAGCAGAGAGGGAGACAGAGATAGAGACAGGGAAAGGGACCACAGGAAAAACAACACTTTCAGGGCACACCCCCATGCCCACCTCCTCTAGTCATGTTCCACCTTCCTTTAGTTACCACCCAGTCAGTCCATTCATACTAGGATGGACTGATCAGGTTACAGCTCTCATAATCTAATCATTTACCTCTGGATATTCTTGCATTAACAGCAGCGTTTGCAGACACCCCATATCCAAACCATAGCAACTTGATATTGTTAAGATGAAAATATTTCCCAAATTGGTCTACACATCCAATGCAATCATTATCAAAATTTCAAAATTCCATTTTGTAGAAATGAACAAATTGATTGGAAGAGCAAGGGATCCAGAATAGCCAAAGCACTATTAAAAAAGAATAGAGTTGGAGGACTCACAATTCCAAGCTCCAAAACTTATCACTATAAGAACCAACAATTCCACTTCTTGTGTATACAAAGAGAATTGAAAACAAAATTTTCAAGAAAAAAATTGTATAGGAATGTTTATAGCAGCATTATTCATAATATCCAAAAAGTAGGAAAAACTTAAATGACCATGACTAATGAATGAAAAAACAAGTGTGGTGTTTTTGTTTAGTGGTGTTATCCAGTAAAAAGGCAATGAGGTATACATACTTAATGTGGATGAACCTTTAATGCATGGTTCTAAGTGAAAGAAACCAGATATAAAAGGCCACATATTATTTTATTCCATTTGTATTATATGTCCAAAATGGGCAAATTCATAGAGATATAAGCAGATGATGGGTTTTCAGTGGCTGGGCTGGGGGTTGAAGTGAATGCTTAATGGATATTGGTTTTTTTATTCAGGTGATGAGAATGCTCCAGGATCAGGTATATGGTGGTAATTGGACAATGTTGTGAATGTACTACAATCACTGAATTGAGTACTTTAAAATGGTGAAATTTCTGTTATGTGAGTTTGTCTCAATAAAAAAATCAAATGTTATAAATTGACTTTATATGTAAAACTTCTTTACAGGGGTTGGGGTGGGGGAAACTACTAGTGAGAATGCCACCACTGTCTAAAAAAAAGGGTAAATGATATAAACAGACAATTCATAAAAGAAATATAAATAGCTATAAAAATATGAAGCGACTGAACCTCACTAGTAAATGAAAACATGCAAATTATATCAGTGAGACAGCAATTTAACTCAGTAAATTTGCAAATTTTTAAGAATTTGAAAATAGCAAAGGTAGCTCAGGGTCGGAAAAAGAGATCGTCCTATACAGTGCTAATAGTTTAAACTGCAGTCATTTTGGAGGGCAATTTGGCAGTAAAGTATTAAAATTTTAAAACATACACACCCTATGACTCAGCAGTTCTAGTCTTCATATTTAAGCAAAAAAAAAATAGTATATAGGTACACAAAGAAGTACAGTTTCAGTTTTGTTTGTAAATGCAAAAATAAGAAATAGGCTAAGGATTGTGGAGAAATAAATATGGTACGTCAGGGTCACAAAGTACTATGTAATCTTAAAATGGATAATGTTAATATGGAAAGAAATAAGAATGAAAAAAGTTTCAGAATATTATTCACTGATGTAAAATCTAAACTAAACCACAAAAGCACCTTGTTTCCCATGGGAACATATGTATGAATGTGTATAAATGCAGAAAAAAAGTTTGGAAGGTCAAATAATGAGTAATAACAGGTCAAGAGTGGTGATGTATACCTGTACTCACTGCTACCTGCAAGGCTGAAGCAGGAGGATCTCAAGTTCGAAACCAGACTGGGCAATTTACAAGACCACACCTCAAATTTTTTTGAAAAGGGACTGGAGACATAGCTCAGTGGTAAAGGGTTTAGTACCCAATACTGATAATAAAACAAGATAAAGATAAATTCATAGTCTAAGATTTAAAAAGTGGGGCTGGGATCATGGTGGAGTGCTTGCCTTGCACGTGGGGAATGCTGGATTCAGTCCCCAGCACCACATGAAATGAATGAATGAGATAAAGGTATTGTGTCCATCTACAACTAAAAAATAAAAAGTAAATTTTATTTTTACTCTAAAGAGAATTCTGGATTGCTTAATGTCATTGGGTTGGGAAAAAAAAGCTTTGACTGTATTTTTGTCTTCCTAAGAGTAGAAGGGAGGGGATGGAGGGAGTAGGAAAAACACATTTAGATTAATTTCTGATTTTTTATTTTACTCTCCCAAAATGAAAGTCAGATGAATATCAGGCAATTTTTAAACATGCTTCAAAAGGATTCTTTAATCCTAGTAAGAACTCATTAGAAAAGCTTCTTCCAAACATCTGAAACCTAAAAACTTAGGGCTTGGAGTGTAGTTTAGTGATAGAGCACTTGCCTAGCATGTGCAAGGCCCTATGTTAGATCCTCGGTACTGAGAAAACAAAAATTAAACAAAAGGGTAAACCTGAAAATTTATCAGCAGGAATAATCTTTCCAGGAACATTTGAACTGTGTTATCAAGATCTCTTAGTAAAGTAGATGTGTAGAATGTAATTATTCAGTACAATAGACTACAACAGTTGGGGAAGGGTAAGTTTAAAAACAGAAAGGAAATTGCAAAAAACGGAGGTAGGACCATGTTTTAGAACATCAATTGTGACATAATGTAAAGACCCCAGGATATGGGAATGTTATCTAGGCTAATTTTGACACTGCCACTTTCTAGTTAGGTAAACCACTTAACTGATTTGAAAATATCTATGTTGCTTACCTCACTGGTTTGCTGAAAAAAGGCAACAGAACAGTACAAGAAAGATCAAAACAATTCCAAAAAGTTTAAAAGAAGTGAAAGAGATGAAGTCAATAATGTGAAATGTGAAATCCTCAGGGTAGGAGGTCAGTGAAGAGCTCCCAAAAGACTTGAAACAAACTCCACAGAAACTCATTTTAGAGCAAGAATAGCTTCATTCTTTATCTTCTGCATCCCACCTACCTGGGATTATGGTCCTGTTCCCCAAAATCATTTTGGGAAATGTCTGGAATCATGAACTAAGTCATTTCTATCAATACAGCCATGCATGTCTTATAGGTTCATTGACATAACTCCTAAACTTCCCAAACACATGGTTTGAGAATTGTGTGTACACATGAGGCAATACGAGGAAGTAATTAAGATGGGGGCTCTTGGGTAAGATTGACTTGCTTTAAAGTTAAGTGGCACATCTTAACAGATATGTAAGCTTAGAAAGATTACTTAACTTCTCCATGCTTCAGTAAAGTTGATTTAGAAAAGTGCCTACTGTGTAGAATTGTTATGCAGTAAAATAAGATAACAATTGTAAGTTTCTTAGAACAGTGTCTAGCACATATTAAGCACTCAATATATGTTAGCTCCTCATTAATCTATTAGTCTCTATCTTCCTGGAAACTAAATGAGTCCTTTTCTGAATCTGGATGGGGGAAATTTATTCCTCATCTTTTATAGATGAACACACAGTTTGGGTTTTCATTTTACTTAAATAAAAGAGAAGATAACATCCAGATGCCCCACCCTCACCCAGAGGAGGTCTGATTTTTCAATATCTGCAAATTCATTTATTCTTAGTCCCTCTCCAAGTAAATCAAAGCCTAAACAGAATACCCATTTCACCAGGAAAGTTTCAATCCCAGGACTAGTCATAGCAAAACCCAGCTGTAATTATATTCCCATAAAATGATGATAATGACCATGATCAGTCATCATTTATTAGATACAATTATGAATAACATTTACCATATTCTAGGCACAGTTCTAATGCTTTACATGTTTGGTTTCATGTGATCATAAAAAAGATACTGTAAGGAAGCTGAGGTAGGGAGGTTAAATAATTTGTCCCAGACTACCTGCTATTAGATGATAGACAATAAACTACTATACCCCCACTCTCCCCAAACAATCTAAGTTTCCTTTGTAATACTGTTGAGTCTCTTATAAGTCAAATAAAAAGCAGAATTCACAGAAAGTACCAAATTAAAAGTCCTTTTGCTTGAGCATTCCCTTGCTGGTAGAAGTGTACATTGGTATTACTATTCTAGAAAACAACTTGGTATTATCTACTAAAGGCTAATAAATACCCTACTGATACTGCCAGTTACCTTGAGGAGTCCTGCTTCCTCAGATGTTGAAGAATAACACCAGAAAAGCACACCAAAATGCAAGTGTAGAGTAGAAAGTAAAAAGTTTTATTTAAAAAAAAAAAAAAAAATAGAACAGATTCCTCCCTGGTGGAAGAAGAGGATCCAAAAATGGAATTCCTGGGATGAGCACATCTTGCCCTTTTTATAGGTTTTGTTTTCCCCTTCCTTCCCCCTTATCTCTTTCCTTCCTGCCTGTGTGATTAGGTCCAGGAGATGCAGGTGAGATGGCAAAAAGGTGAGAAACAGATGGGCAGGGGGAAAGGGTCAAATAGAGTGATTTAGGCAGGTAGGGGCCCAGGGGACATTAATTAGCAACTCCTTGCCTGCAGTCTTTTAAAAAGGATGGTAAGGGCAGGTAAATAATGGTAATTCAATGGACTCCGGAGGTCTTTGACATTCCATTCTCCCAGGGGCGGTCTCCAACTTTCCTCCATTTTCTCAATTTGACAGAATTCCCTATTCTACACTAACTGCCAGCTCTCAATTCTGGCTTCACTATGACCCAGTGTATTAGTCAGCTTTCCTTCACCATAATGTGTCAAAGATAATTAACTTATAAAGAAAATAGGTTTATTTTGGCTCATGGTTTTAAAGTTTCCAGTCTATGATCGATGGGCCCATTGCTTTTAGGCCTTTGGTGGAGGAGCTAGGTGACAATAGTTGGGGATATGTGACACAGCTAACTGTTCATCTTGTGGCCAGAAAGCCAAAGTGAAAGGGAAAAGGGCTAAGGTCCCACAATAACCTAAGAACCTCCCCACAAGTTCCCACCAGATAAAATTTCCACTATCTCCCAATAGTACCACCCAGGGGACCAAGTCTTTTAACACATGGGACTTTGGGGAAGTCCAAACTGTAGCACCCAGCAGTTCCATTCCATTCCTAGGTGTGATCCTTAGAGGAGCATTCTCAAACCATTTTGTCTTAGGGCCCTCCTTCACTCTTAAAGATCCCAGTGAGCATTTATTTAGGAAGATCATGTCTATGACCATTTTCTATATTAGAAACTATAACTGAGGCATCTTAAGAATATTTGCTTTTGATTCAATTTAAGTCAATAATAATAATCACATTACATGTTGACAGAAATAATATTTTTTTTAAGAAGAATGGCTATTTTTCAACAAAAACTAGTGAAAAGTGTTACTTTTATGAAACTCTTTAATATTTGACTCAATAGAAGACAGCTGGTTTCTCCTCTGCTTCTGCAGTTAACTGATTATGATATGCTCATTTGGTTAAAGTGTTTGAAGAGTCAATTTCACACAGATGTATAGCTGGAAATAAAGAATTTTGAGCACTTCCTGAAAGGACCTCAGAGACCCATGCAGGGATTGTCATAACATCATTACACTTTAGGAATTTCTGGTCAGAGAAATCTGTACATATGGGCACTGAGGATACTGAGATAAAACTGTTGATTTTAGCATAATATGTACCAGTCACTTTTGGAAAGGACCCAAATCTAAGACCAATCATTTAATGAAAAAAATCTTAGATAAATGCTGTGAAATCCCAACCTATTATATAGTCTTGAAACCTAAGGGGAGCCCTTACTCTCCTTATTGTGTAAGAAAGCACAGGGCAGGCTGGGGAAATAGCTCAGTTGGTAGAGTGCTTGTCTCTCATGCACAAGGCCCTGTGTTCAATCCCCAGCACTACACACACAGAAAGCACAGAATATTTGACATTTATTGGAAAATGAGAGCAAAATCAAACGACATATTGATCAAATTAGTCAGCTTAATGTGAAAGATTGATTAATACTTTGAGATATGGTAATTACTTCACTGTATTTGAATAAGCAAAAGATTATGAGATTTATTTCTCTTTTTAAGACCTTTTACCTTTTCAGGTTGAAATGTTGTTACTTTTAAAATTAATACCATTAAAGAGGGTACTTATATCTTCTAATTACACAGGAAAGATTAGGAAAAGAAAAAAATTCCACTTACTTTTACAAAGACATATAATTAGTTATTTAAAAGTCATAAGCTATAATGGCATGTATTGTTCAGTTCTCCATGTAAACGTATTAACCACAGAGAATCAAGCAAATGACAATTAAATTATCTCTGAAAATATAAACCTAAAAATCATACAATTTAACAGTAAAATCAATGATGACCACTCATAAAAATTACTTTGGCACCTGTCTGTATTTCTGAAAGGAGATCTGTTGTACAGATACTATGAGACTTGAGTAGTCCAAACAAAAACTACATTTCAGGCAGCTTATCTTTACCCATTACACATATTTCCTGTTTGTCCTCACTTGTTCTTGTGGTTTGGATATGGTTTTAATATGTCTGCTCCAGGGTTCATGTGCTGGAAACTTGGTTCCCAGTGTGCCAGTGTTATGTAGTAGAAACCATAAGAGGTGGGGCCTAGTGAAAGGTAATTAGGTCATTAGGAGTGCTGCCTTCTGAAGGGGTTAAGGTAATTTTCATGGAACCCTAAGCTAGTTCCTCAAAGAAGGTTTGTTGTAAAAGAGCAAGACTGTCCCCTCCCCCATCTCTCTTGGCTTCCAGTCTTACCACGTGATCTTTCTCCCTGGTACTGTGCTAGTCAGTGTTCCATTATTGTAACCAAATACTGAGCTAATCAACTTACTTTGACTCACAGTTTCAGAGGTTCCAATCCATGATTAGTTGGTCCTATTGCTTTGGTCCTATGCAGAGGCCCCATATCATGGTGGGGAGCACAGGATGAAACAATCTGCTTACACATGGTGACTGGGAAGCAGAGAAAGAGAAAGAAACTACAATCCCCTTCCAGAGTATACACCCAGTGTTCTCACTTTCTCCACCTAAGCCCTACCTCTTAAAGTTTTCACTGCCTCCAAATAGTGCCATACGCTGGAGACCAAGCCTTTAATACGCGGACCTTTAGGGTACATTTATCCAAACCGTAGTGGACACCTAGTCTCATATGAGTTTGCTTTCCTGGGATATCTCCCACAGAGTCACTCAAGTCCAGTGTATGTTTTTCCAAGTGTGAGTGAGATCTTGTGTTTCCAGGTAATGTGCCAAATAGGAGAAAACACCAAGATAAGCAAAGTTTATCAATGATACTCTTGTGATAAGAAGTAGATTAGTTTGCCTCAAGTGATGTTGGGTATGCAGGTCTATTGCTGTTTGCTCTAAGGTCTATTTCTTGCTTCCTACCGTAGGAAGTGCTGTGTTTGAGATTCACTTATAAATTGACTTTTGGGTAGATTAAAACAGTGTGGACATCAGGAGAAAACTGGAATTCAGAGGATGAGGGCGAAAGGTTGGGTATTTATCTCAGGCAGTGTTCTCGGTTCCAATTCCCAAGAATTGCTTCTTTTTCTATGGTCGGAGCTCCCTCTAGGCAATGTTTTGGGGTCTTGTAACACCACTTCCTTCCTTCATCATCCAGCCATAGATATAATAAGTGGTAAATTCCTGTTACTGCTAGTCTCTGAGTTTATGTATGTAGCCCATTTGGCTTCTCAGTGCTTCCATCACCTGTTTAATTCATTTTTTTAAAGGAGCCAAGTGTACTTGAATTTATATTTAGCAACTGATGTGTACATATATATATATATGTATTTTTTGAAATAAAGTAATGATGTTTGTCTCATTCCATATTTCTTTCCTCCCACCCCCTCCCCTCCCCTCATTTCCCTCTACACAATTCAAAATTCCTCCATTCTTCCCTTTCTCCCTCCCTTCCCCCCATTATGTGTCAACATCCACTTATCAGAGAAAATATTCAGTCTTTGGTTTTTAGGGATTGCTTATTTCACATTTACCTGCAAATGCCATAATTTTATTCTACTTTATGACTGAGTTATCTTCCATTGTGTATATATACCACAGTTTCTTTATCCATTCATCTATAGAAGGGCATCTAGGTTGGGTCCACAATCTAGCTATTGTGAATTGAGCTGCTATAAACCTTGATGTGGCTGTGTCACTGTATTATGCTGATTATAAGTCCTTTGGGTATAAATGGAGGAGTGGGATAGCTGGGTCAAATGGTGTGTCCATTCCAAGTTTTCTGAGGAATCTCCATACTGCTTTCCAAAGTAGTTGCAACAATCTGCAGTTCCACCACACTAACACTTATTATTGCTTGTATTCTTGATAATTGCCATTCTGACTGGAGTGAGATGAATTCTTAGAGCAGTTTTGATTTGCATTTCTCTAACTGCAAGAGATAATGAACATTTTTTCATATGTTTGTTGATTGATTGTATTTCTTCTTCTGTGAAGTGTCTGTTCAGTGCCTTAGCCCATTTGTTGATTGGGTTATTTGGTTTTTTGGTGTTAAATTTTTTGAGTTCTTTATAAATTCTGGAGATTAGTGCTCTATCTGAGGTGCATGGTAAAAGATTTTTTCCCATTCTGTAGAATCTCTCTTCATGTTATTGATTGTTTCCTTTACTGAGAAGAAGCTTTTTAGTTTGAACCCATCCTATTTATTGATTCTTAATTTTACTTCTTACACTTTAGGAGTCTTGTTAAGGCAGTCTGGTCCTAAGTCACCATGATGGAGATTTGGGCCTACTTTTTCTTCTGTTTGGTGAAGCGTCTCTGTTCTAGTACCTAAGTCTTTCATTCATTTTGAGTTGAGTTTTGTGGAGGGTGAGGGATAGGGGTTTAATTTCATTTTGTTATACATGGAATTCCAGTTTTCCCAGCACCATTTGTTGAAGAGGCTATCTATTCTCCATTGTATGATTTTGGCACCTTTGTCTAGTGTGAGATAACTGTATTCGTGTGGGTTTGTCTCTGTGTCTTCTATTCTCTACCGTTGGTCTACATGTCTATTTTGGTGCCAATGCCATACCATTTTTTTTACTATAGCTCTGTAGTATAGTCTAAGGTCTGGTATTTTGATGCCTCCTGCTTCACTATTCTTGCTAAGGATTGCTTTGGCTATTCTGGGTCTCTAATTTTTCCAAATGAATTTCATGATCACTTTTTCTAGTTCTATGAAGAATGTCATCGGGACTTTAATAGGAATTGCATTGAATCTGTATAACACTTTTGGAAGTATGGCCATTTTGACAATATTAATTCTGTCTATCCAAGAGCATGGGAGATCTTTCCATCTTCTAAGATTTTCTTTAGTGTTCTGTAGTTTCCACTGTAGAAGTCTTTAACCTCTTTTGTTAGATTGATTCTTAAATATTTTATTTTTTTGAGGCTATTGTAAATGGGGTAGTTTTCCTAATTTCTCTTGCAGTGGATTTGTCACTTATGTATAGAAATGCATTTTATTTATGGGTATTGATTTTATATCCTACTACTTTGCCAAATTCATTTATGAGTTCTGGAAGTTTTCTGATGGATTTTTTTTTTTTTGTATCTTCTAAATATAGAATCATGTCCTCAGCAAATAGTGACAGCTTGAGTTCCTCTTTTCCTATTTGTATCCCTTTTAACTTCTTCCGTCTCTCTAATTGCTCGGGCTAGACTTTCAAGGATGATGTTGAATAGAAGTGGTGAAAGAGGGCATCCCTGTCTTATTCCAGTTTTAGAGGGAATGCTTTCAGTTTTCTCCATTTAGAATGGTGTTGGCCAAGGGCTCTCAATAGCCTTTGGAATGTTGAGATATGTTCTTACTATTCCTATTTTTCCTAGTGTTTTGAGAATGAAGGGATGTTGCATTTTATCAAATGCTTTTCTGCATCTATTGAAATGATCATATGATTCCTAACTTTAAGTCTATTGATGTGATGAATTACATTTATCAATTTCCAGATGTTGAACCAATATTGTATTCCTGTGATGAACCCCACTTGATCATGGTACACTCTCTTTTTAATATGTTTTTGTATGTGATTTGCCAGAATTTTGTTAAGGATTTTTGCATCTATGTTCATCTGGGATATAGGTCTGAAGTTTTCTTTCCTTTAAGTGTCTTTGTCTGGTGTTGGTATGAGGTTGATACTAGCCTCATAGAATGAGTTTGGAAGGATTCCTCCTTTTCTATTTCATGGAATACTTTGAAGAGTATTGGTATGAGTTCTTCTTTGAAGGTCTTGTTAGAACTCAGCTGGGAATCCATCTGGTCCTAGGCTTTTCTTGATTGGTTGGTTTTTGATATCATCTTCTATTTCATCACTTGACATTGATCTGTTTAAATTGTGTATGTCCTCCTGATTGTTTTGGTACCAATGCCATGTCATTTTTGTTATTATAACTCTGTAGTATAACTTAAGGTCTGACATTGTGATGCCTCCTGCTTCACTTTTCTCGCTAAGTATTGCTTTGGTTATTCTGGGTCTCTTATTTTTCCAAATGACTTTCATGATTGCTTTTTCTTTTTTCTATGAAGAATGTCATTGGGATTTTAATAGGAATAGCATTAAAACTGTGTAACATAGTTGGTAGTATGGCCATTTTGACAAAGTTAATTTTGCCTATCCAAGAGCATGGGAGATCTTTACATCTTCTAAGGTCTTCTTCATTTCTTTCCTTAGTGTTCTGTAGTTTTCATTGTAGAGGTCTTTCACCTCTTTTGTTAGCTTGATTCCCAAGTATTAAAATAAAAAATTTAAATGACATAATTAAAGGTTTTTAAAGCCATGGAAGACTTAGAAATAAATCTAGCAAAAGATGTGTATCTTCTGTCTGTTGAAAACCACAAAAAATTATTGATAAAGTTAATTAAGCCCTAATTGTATATAAATTATAAAAAGTGAATATTATAAAAATATCACTTCTTTCCCAAATGATCCCTAGATTTAATGCAGTTACAATTAATTAACCAGCATGTATTTGTGTATATAAGAAAATTGACAAGATGATTTTTAAATTTATATGGAAAAACAATGAACTATGAATAGCACCATACACTTAAAAAGAACAAATTTCTTATTCTATGGAGTAGCCCAATTTTTATAAAAGCTACAGTAATTCAGACCTTGTTGAATTATCATAAAAGTAGACAAACAAATCAAAGGAAAAGAATGGAAGACTCTGGTAGAACCAAAAACTGTGAATATTTGATTATGACAAAGGTTTCACTACAGATCAATAAATGGTGCTAAAATAATTAAATATCAATCTATAATGTATATATGTATCTTGATCTCTGCCACAGATTGTACATAAACAAATTCCAGGTAGAATATAGGTCTAACTGTGGAAAGTAGAAATATAAAGTTTTTACTGTATTACAGAGAAAATTATTTTAATGATTTTGGAATATGCAAAATTACTTGATAAATTGGGTTTTATTGAAATTAAATATAGTTCATGAAAAGACACCATTAAGAGAAAAAGTTTTTAGAAGATATCTACACACATTCTATCTACATATAGATGGATGGCTATAGATATGTGTGTGTGGGCTGGGGAGATAGCTCAGTTGGTAGAGTGCTTGCCTTGCAAGTACAAGGCCCTGGTTTCGATCCCCAGCACCAGAAAAAAAAAAAATAGATATGTGTGTGTGTGTTAAAGTCTTGTATCCAGAATATATAAAGAATGCCTATAAATAAATAAGAAATAAAAATAGGCCATCCCAATAAAAAATATGGGCAAGAAACTTGACCAGGAACTTCACGAAAGAGAATAACCAAATTCCCAATAAGTATTTTAAACAGTACAAATGCATAGTCATTACAGAAGTACAAATCAAAACCATACTGCATTACTGCTCTACACCCATCAAAATGACTAAAAATAAAAAATAGTGACAATGGCATTTCTAGAAAATTGTAAAACAACCAAATCTCTCAAAAAATGCTGCTGGTGGAAATGCATATTGCTGGAACAGTTTTGGTCCTTGATATAGGAAATGAATGAATATGCATATCAGAAGACAGGTAACAGAATGCTCATAGAATCATAATTCATTATAGTCCAAGCTGGCTATTACCCAAAAGTTATCACTAGTAGAACAGGTAAATTGTAACAAATCCAGATCAAAGCCATAATAAAACACCACACTTCATACCTACCAGGATGGCTATAACCAAAAAACAGACATAAGTGTTGATGAGGGTGTGGAGAAATTGGAACCCTCATGCATTGCTAGTGAGAAAATAAAATTATGTAGCTACTTTAGAAAATAGGCTAGTGATTCCTCAAAGATTAAACCTAGAACTTCCATATGACCCAGATGGTACACAGATGCTCAAAAACACATTTTCCATACTAACCAAAGGGTGGAAACCACTCAAAAGTTCACCAGCTTTTGCATGGATAAACAAAATCTAGTGTATTCATAAAATGACATATTAGTCAGCCATGAAGAAAGAATGGAATGTTGATTCATGCTACAACATAGATGACCCTTGAAAACATTATGTTAAGTGAAAGAAATCAAATGCAAAGGCCACATATTGTATATGATTCCGTTAATATTAAATGCTCAGAATATGCAAATTTATAGAAATAGAAAGGAGATAAACTATTGCCAGGGGATATGGTTGGGGGTTGGGGCTGCTAAAGGATACAGCATTACTTTAGGTGTTATAGAAATATTGCAAAATATGGTAGTGGTTGTTGGACATAGCCTTGTGAACATGCTAAAAGGCACTGAATTACACATTTTAAAGCAGAGATTTTTATGGCATGAATGATATCTCCATAAAACTAAAATGAGAATTATATGGCCCAAAGTGTCAATAGTACTGAGATTAGGAAACTCTGATCTAGTTAGATGCTAAATTTAGTCACATGGCCCCAACACACACACACACACACACACACACACACACATACACACACGCACACCACAGCATATTGAACCAGAGACACTTTACCACTGAGCTACATCACTATCCCTTTTTATTTTTTATTTTCAGACCCTGTCTTGCTAAGTTTCTAGATGGACATCAAACTGACATCAAACTTGTGATCGTCCTGTCTCAGCCTCCTGAGTCTTTAGGATTACAGGTGTGTGCCACCACACCAAGCTATATGGCTATACACCTATAATGACAGCTAAAAAAGCAGGATAGGAAATAGCCTTTACCTAGGAAGTCATGTCCTTGGCTAAAAACTTTAATACTAACTTGAAAGAGGAAACAAACTAGAGCTGGGGACCAGATTCCACCAGCATCTGTTTTTTTTTTAAATTTCATGGTTTTTTTTTCTTTATTTTTTACAGACTGCATTTTGATTCATTGTACACAAATGGGGTACATCATTTCATTTCTAGGTTGTGCATGATATAGATTCACACCATTCGAGTAATCATACATGTACATAGGGTAATGATGTCTGTCTGATTCCACCATTTTTCATACCACCTTCATTTCCCTCTACATTATCTAAGTTCCTCCATTCTTCTCTCAGCCCCCACCCCCTCACCCCTATTATATATCATCATCCACTTATCAGGGAAAACATTCAGTCTTTGGTTTTTTGCAATTGGCTTATTTCACTTGGATGTGGGGAAAAAGGCACACTTGTACCTTGCTGCTGGAGTTGCAAATTGGTGCAGCCACTCTGGAAAGCAGTGTGGAGAATCCTCAGAAAACTTGGGATGGACCCACCCTTTGACCCAGTTATCCCACTCCTCAGTTTATCCCAAAGGACTTAAAATTAGCATAATATAGTAACACAGCCACATCAATGTTCATAGCAGCTCAATTCACAATAGCTAGATTATGGAACAAACCTAGATGCCCTTCAATAGATGAATGGATAAAGAAACTGTGGTATATATACACAATGGAATATTATTCAACCATAAAGAAGAAGAATATTATGGCATTGGCAGACAAATGGATGGAATTGGAGAATATCATACTAAGTGAAATAAGCATTTGTTTTTATTAAATGAAGTTTTATTTCAAAACAACCATGCCCACTTGCTTATGTATTACATGGCTTGCAGAGCAAAAATACATTTACTAGTTTGCCCTTTACAGGAAAGTTTTCTGTCTTGCTATAGAAGAGAGAGAGCTACTGGGGGACAAGTAGCAAGCTCTACCAAATTGTCCCACAAGTAAAACAGCGTAATTTTTCATATGGTACATTCTCTAGGTGGCACAACTTTTTCAATTCACACATTAAAAACAAAAACAAAAAAAACCAACAACAAGAAAAAATGTTTTCTAGCTAACAATCCACAGGACTAGGGTGGGAGGGGTAGGAATGGTTTCTCTAATGAGTGTTCCCCTCTGGCGTTGGGTCTCAGTATGGAAGCTGACCTACCACTCCATATGCCTTTTATTTTCATGGAGAATTTTGGGGGGTGTTGTTCTCCTGTTCCTTATCTAGATCTTGGTCTGGCATATTCTGATCTATCAGACATCTTTCAGAAATGCAGAGATCAAAGCTTTGAGTAGAGGATAAGAGATTGATGAGTTTGTCCTTAGATAAGAACACCGTGATCCCATTCATCATGATCAGAGGACAGCAGTGTTAATAGGTACAGATGCTGCAGAGTTGGTAGATTTGTGGACCAATGCAAGATTATCAGTTGAGGATAAGAAAAGGAAGAAGATGTTGGAGATCTGAATAGACAGGAAGGTGAAATGATTTTCGACAGTGATGACTAAGCATAAAGACACATGATATAACTAAATGCTAATAAGTCTGTATATATTGTACAATGCTGGAATTGGTACAAGCAATCTGGAGGTTCAAAGATAAAAAGTAATGAGCACAATAACTTTCTGTGACTCAATCTTATTTCTGGGAATTGGCCCAAGGCAGTAATTGAAAAGAAAGTAATAATGTTTGTCAAATGTTGATTTTAAGTTTTATTAGTGTCATTAATAAAACTTTTACTCTACATGTTGCACAACCTAAATGACAATTTATGCAATAGCCAGTGGGCAGTCACTCAAAGGGTCCCATTCATCAAACATGAGAAAAGGAGGGAAATTGGTTTGCTATAGACTTTGTGCTTCTTTGCAAGCCATTGACCCCCTCCTAGCCTGGCTCCTATAGATTTCTAGAGCTTCATATAGTACCCATCCCTCTTGCACATTAAGGCATTTTGTTCTTTGCTAGAGTGGCTCAAAGGACAGTACTTTTGTGATTGGTATTGATCTGATATCTTAACAAAAGACAAGTTAAGAGACAAAGTGTGGCTTGTCATCCTTACAGTGTCTAAGTTTTAGGCAATTTTAAATAGATGTCTTTTTCTCTGTTCAGTCTAAGTCAACCAACCAGAATTAGAACAATGATGCTGTTTAGGCTTCAGATATGGTTTTTAGGACTTCCTCATTCTGAGAACTAATTTAAGACAGGTTTTCAAACAAGAAGGGCAACTCTCATAGGAGCCTTGAGCACTTAAAAAACCAGCTTCCTCAGGAGGCAATATAGTGCTGTCATGACATCACAGACTGGCTGAGCGCAGCTTGACAGGGTCTGTCTCTCACTCAGAACCTCTAGCAATGTCCTCCTTGTTAGAATGGGGGTATTAGTAGTATATATCTCATAGAATTGTTATGAAAATTAAATAAATGTATCTATATGAAGTATTTAGAATTATTCCTGATTGTCTCAATTATACTTATGAAGTTTTTAATTTATGGAAGTTATTGATGACAAGAAGAGGATAATGCTATTAAAGGAAGTTTAATGACTTACATTTTCTTAGAGGGGGCATACCACTCCACAGAGGGCCCTGTGGGGAAGCATCAATGTCAGTCAGGAGGCATAAAGGAAGAAAGAAAAGCCTGGCCCAGCACCTTTAGTGTGTTTTCCATGGGGAAGGCAGGGCAGGGCAGGAGAAAGAGTTAAGGATTAGCTGGTTGATTAATTTGGTGGTCCCTAGACTATACAGGCAGTCTCTGGTTGTCTAGTTCCTAACCCCAAGTGATTTAGGCCAGGGCAGATATTGCCTTAATGTATGAAATAAAGGAGGTGATTGAAGGGTATTGATTTGGGATTGGTTGGTTTGCAAATGAAAGGTGTGTTTGCAGACCAGGTATTCATGATCTCTAGGAGTTATCTACCCTTGGGAGTTGCAGTCTTTCCTGAACTAGCAAACCTGCCCCCACCATGTAGAAGCATCATTAAACAACAAATATAATTACTACACTAGCTCATGGAAATTCTGTATAAGTTTTAGCTACTCTTTTGCAGGAGATAATGAGCCTGTAATGGATTAAGTTGTTCTTACTTTATAAGTGAGAGAATTTCAGGTAGCTTAGATAAACTCTTGCCCCAATTTTTTCTGTTGATTGGTGTCACCCTAGATTCTTGAAAGTTCTCCTTCAACTCCAGTCAGGGACGAGATTCTTTTGACTTCAGAAATAACGTCTTGAGTTAAGAATTATGCCTCTTTGAGCTTGCCTACCTTTTGGTTTTCATGGAAACCAACCTAAGGATGTGTTTGACCAAACTGTGGCTTTGACCATGATACTAAAGCTTTTATGCTGATTTTAAGTCCTTTGGGTATAGGCCAAGGAGTGGGATAGCTGGGTCAAATGGCAGTTCCATTCCAAGCTTTCTGAGGAATCTCCATACAAATATAATTTCCAGAGTGGCTGCACTAATTTGCAACCCCACCAGCAATGTATGAGTGTTCCTTTTTCACCACATCCTCGCCAACACCTATTGTTGCTTGTGTTCTTGATAATCGCCATTCTAATTGGGGTGAGATGAAATCTTAAGGTAGTTTTGATTTGCATTTCCCTTATTACTAAGGATATTGAACATTTTTTCATATACCTGTTGATTGCTTGTACATCTTCTTCTGTGAAGTGTCTGTTCATTTCCTTAGCCCATTTGTTGATTGGATTATTTGTATTCTTGGTGTAGAGTTTTTTGAGTTCTAAGGACTTAAAATCAGCATACTACAGAGATACAGCCACATCAATGTTCATTGCTGCTCAATTCACCATAGCCAGATTGTGGAACCAACCTAGATGCCCTTCAGTTGATGAATGGATAAAGAAACTGTGGCATATATATACAATGGAATATTACTCCGCAATGAAGAATGATAAAATTATGGCATTTGCAGGCAAATGGATGAAATTGGAGAATATCATGCTAAGTGAGATAAGCCAATCTCAAAAAACTAAAGGACGAATGATCTCGCTGATAAGCGGATGAGGACATATAACGGGGGGTGGGAGGCGTTAGCATTAGGTTTAGGGTTAGGTTTAGGGTTAGGGATAAGGAGTGTGGTAAGAATGAAGGAAATAAGGACTGTATAGAGGGAAAAGAGGGGTGGGAAGGTTGGGGGGGGAAGGGAAAAAAATAGTGAATCAAACATCATAGCCCTATGTAAACATATGATTACACAAATGGTATGCCTTGACTCCATGTACAAATAGAGAAACAACATGTATCCCATTTGTTTTTGTTTTTTTTTATTTTTTATTTATTTATTTATTTTTATTGTGAACAAATGAGATACATGTCGTTTCTCTGTTTGTACATAGAGTAAAGCCATACCATTTGTGTAATCATACATTTACATAGGGTGATGTTGGTTGATTCATTCTGTTATTTTTTCCCCTTCCCCCCACCCCTCCCATCCCTCTTTTCCCTCTATACAGTCCTTCCTTCCCCCATTCTTGCCCCCCTCCCTAACCCTCACTCTAACCCTAAAACTAACCCCTCCCACGCCCCAACATGTATCCCATTTGTATACAATAATAATAAAAAGAAAAAAAAAAGATAAAAAAAAGCTTTTGTGAAACAAAATAAGTAACATTTAAATGAGATAGTACTAAGGTAGTACCAACAACCAGACCAATCCAAAAAAGTACAGACAAGTAGGCATAAACAAAACATGTTGGTAGCATATGATATCAGAGAGACAGTCCTATAGTAAGTTTATATCAGTTCTTCCTGATACCACGTTAAAATAGCTTTCAACATTGATCAATAACTTATTTCATATGGATCAGTTTTAAGAACCTAGCTTGTCTTCTAGGTTTGTATATACCTCCCACACTGCAGCATTTATGAGGTTGCTCTTTGATTTTGCAAATAAGAAACTTCATAAACAAGTGAACACACGGAAGAACCATAATGGAGGTGAATTGGTTGATTTGAGAGTTCTTTTGAAAAGTATCTATGGGACTTTATGGTAATTGATTATATATAGGGAACAAAGTGAGGACAGATGCTGCGATCTAATGACCTTGGGAAATGTTGTTGCCACTAAGAACTAAAATTAAAAGGAAGTTAATATGGAGAGTAAAGATAGTCCATACCTGGACATACTGTATTTGAGACCATGTGATACCTGAAAAGGTGAGTCTGGGTGAGAAGATGAGGTATGGATAAGAATGGTTGTGAAACTTGTGAGCAGCCATTGGGGTAACCTAATCTTGTCTCTGGGGTTTGATGGAAAGAGAGAAGAGAGTACTGGAGAAAAAAAAACAGATGTCAGATATAGAAGAACCAGGTGATCTAGTTACAGAGAAGTCATGGGGGACAGAGTTCACAATGTAGGGAAGAGGCAATTGTGTCTAATGAAGTATTACATGAGACAAAGGAAAACTGGTCATTGGATGTGGTAACACAGAGGTCTCTGCCAAGAACAGTATGAGTAGTCAAGTAAAGAATATACTGTTCAACAACTAAAGAAATACTTCATCTGCGTCAGATAGAAGAGATTAGTACAGATTGCCTAAGAAGTTTTACTATGCAGAGGGAGCTGAACATAACAAGAGTGCTTAGACTATCCTTTCTACTTTGAAAGTGTTATATTTGATGGATTCACAGATACTCTTCTTTTTTTCTGGACAACAATTCTGTACTGCGAGATTTCTTCAATCGAAGTAAAAAATCAATGACAAAGTAATTGAGAAAGGTTATAAAGTTATGTTAGAGGATATATCTCATTGAATTGTATGCTTCATGAGAATATTTTTTTTAAATGTGGTTTTCAAAAAGTTAGAAACTTCTGTTATGGCTTTCAACTACTGTCCACAGAATTTCATACAGCAAATTAACAATAATTATAAATATGCACCTAACTAATTCTCAATATTCAGGTCTAAATGTCAGGTTATGTTTATTTGTGAAGTATGTTACAAGTAATATATTAAGAAAAGTTAAGGTACAAATCCCAGCTGATTTCACTGAAGAAATTGATAAGATGATTCAAAATTCATATGGAAATTCAAGGGAACCAGAATAGCCAAATGATCTAAAGAAATCTCTAAAATGAAGACTAAATTTAGAGAACTCAATCTTGCCAAGTTAAAAACTTACTACAAAACTATAGTAATTGTGGCAGTGGTATAAAGACATACATAGCATAAATATATAGATTGGTGGAATAGAATTGAGAGTACAGAAATGAACTCTCACATTTTATAATCAGGAAGAGGCATGAGCCTGGTTGAGAAGTTTTTAAACAAGAGCATCAAGAAAATTCATTTGGAAAAGAATAGTGTTTTCAATAAATGGTGCTGGAACAACTGAATATCTCATATATAAAAGAATTAATTTGGATCCCTACCTCACACCATATACAAATCAACTACAAATGAATCAAAGTCCTAACTCTATAAACTGAAAGTATAAATTTCTTAGAAGAACACATAAGTGTAAATCATCATAATCTTGGATTAGTCTACAGTTTTTAAGATATGAAACTAA
The DNA here is from genome assembly GCF_902686445.1 of Sciurus carolinensis. Lineage (NCBI taxonomy): Eukaryota > Metazoa > Chordata > Mammalia > Rodentia > Sciuridae > Sciurus > Sciurus carolinensis. The sequence goes on from NC_062223.1 coordinate 63,309,175, forward strand.
AAGTGCAACCAACCAAAGGAAAAAAAATAAATTTGACTCATAAAAATGAAAACCATTTGTGCTTCAAAGGGACACAATTTACAATATTATTTGCAAATCACATATTGCACAAGAGATTAGAACCCATAATATAAAAAGGACAGTTTCAGCTCAATCATAAGAGACAAATAGCTCAATTAAAATATAGACAAAAGATTGAATAGACATTTCTCTTCCATGAAAGATTTCAACAAAATTCTAGAAAACAAACGGTGAATAAGAACATGTTATTGGAAGAGATAGCAAAGAAATTCATAGCCTAGAATAAGCTTCCAGGGGATTGCTATCTATCCAGGAGGAAGAAGACTGGCAAACCCCAAAAGGCTGCAGGTATGACTGACAACAGGATGGAGAAGTGCTTCTAAGAGCAGGAAATTCATTTAAGGTTTAAATGCATGTGCAAAAGTGGCAGGAAATTAAATAACTAACCTGCTCTTAAATGACCTGGGACCATGAACTGGGGGAAGGAAGATTCTTCTCTAAAATATTAAATATTTTCCATTCAGTTTCCTGGTAGAGTTTTATGTAACTTATGTTTTATTGTGCCCCAGGCACATCCCCTTAGCCCTCTTGGGTTTTAGTAGCAGCGCTGGTACAGAGTTCCCACATACAAGTTCTCCCCCTCTTGTTCTCCCTGTGCTTTGATGTTCAGCTTCAGAGCTTTTCCTGAAGCTAAAGGAGATCTCTTATCACCCCACAGGGTGACCTAGAAACATTCTTGGAGCAAACCTCAGTGGGGGATGGGAATCCTTGGGAAAAATGCCCCAACTTCTTATCTTCAGAGTGACATTTTTAAGGTCCATTTTGTATGCTTCTGTAAATGGTTTCAAGAGTGAGGGAACCACCTGGGTCTGGTGGCACACACCTGAAATCCCAGCAGAAGAGAAATAAGAGAAGTGCAGTATCAGGGGCTGGTGATGTTTGTGCTAGCCCCTGCAAGTGTACTGAGTCTGGGACAGTGCCCAAGCATATCAGTTCTCCCAGCGCAGCCTAACTGATTCAGCAGCTTGCTACCCTGCTCAATCATAGGTGATGGTGGTGGGCTTGGAGAACTGCACTCAGGCCAAGTGTGAAGCTTCCAAGGTGAGAATGAGTGAAAATAAGTAAAGTCAAACGGAGGGGGAAGGTGCTTGAGTGTTGATATGGCCCTGCCACAATTGGTCGTTATAGGGAAAGTGGGCATACAGAGTGGAGAATGCATCCTCCCGACTTTGTCCTCTGGGAGGTACCTAAGAAAAACTTGATGAGAGAAGATATTCTTAGCAGCAGAACTTTCAGGAAGAACACTTCCATTTTCTTAACATCCTCCTCCTAAATAGTTTCATTGACTACTATTAGTGTGCTATTGTAATTTTTTGTTGTTGTTGTTTAAAAAGTTTCAAGTTCATTGTCAGAAATTTTTGAGAAAAGTGAATATAGAAACACTTATAATAGCTCCCTGGTTTTAATCACTATTGATTATAGATGATGCCATCTAGAGTTTTTTCTACAGACTGGACTTCTTAAAATTTTTAACTAACACATAATATTTGTATGTATTTGTGGGGTACAGTATGATAATTCAATACATGCATATATTGTATATGCTCAAATCAGGGCCATTAGTATTTCCTCTCCTCAAATATTTTTATTTCTGTGTGTCAGGAAACTGAACTCTTCTAGTTATTTTTGAAATATATCATAAATTGCTACAGTCTACAGTTACTGTACAAGCTCTACAACTTAGAAATTACTCCTCCTATGTAATTGGATTATGAGACCCATTATCTAAATTCTTTCTACCCCCACCATCTCCTTCACCCTTCCTAGTCTCTGATGGCCACTGTTCTACTCTTCTTCTATGAGATCAATTTTATTGGCTTCCACAAATGAGTGGAACATGGTATTTGTCTTTTTGTGCCTGGATTATTTCATTTTACGTGATGTCCTTCAGTTTTATCCACTTTGGTGGAATGACAGGATTTCATTGTTTTATTGTGGCTGAATAATATTCCATCATCTACATATACCACATTTTCTTTATTCATTTATCCAGTGATAGACACCTTGTCTATCATGATCTGAACAGACATTTTTAATAAAACAACATAGATATGGCCAACAAGTATATGAAAAAATGCTCAACAATACTAATCATCAGAGAAATGCAAATGAAAACCATAATAAGACATTCTCTCCCCTCAATTAGAATGGCTACTATCAAGGAGACAATAAAAATAATTTTTTTTTTTGGGGGTGCTGGGGATTGAACCCAGGGCCTTGTGCTTGCACCGCAAGCACTCTACTGACTGAGCTATCTCCCCAGCCCCAATAAAAATAAATTTTTAAAAAATTATAAACATAACAAATGCTGGTGAGGTTGTAGATAAAGAGGGACTCTCAGACATATCTTTCTTGGGGGGAAAAAGATGGGCTTAAGCAGTATGTACTTTTGTGGCTTTCATTCATGAAGACCTTTTTTTTTTTTCTTTAATGGTTTATTGTAGTTACAGTCAAGATTTTTACAGTTGATCTACTGAGGCTGGACTCTTCAAAAGACCCCCAAAGAATTAAATGCATCTGGAGGTTTATAAAGTTCATCACTAAGACTAATAAAGGACAGTCTCTCTTATATTCTAGATTTCAAGAACTGACTCATGAAGTTCAGCTCACAGCATTATATCTAGAATGACTGTGTCTCTCTCAAAATCCCAGAATATAAGATCAAGAGAATGACTGAAAACAGAGGGTAACTTTAAGCCATCAGAAATGCCACTTCTACTCTTTGGTTTCACCTATGAAACTCTTCCTTTTAACTTGCTTTGGTTTTGGTGATGTGAACCAATTCCAATTCTATTGTTTCCCTTACCATCCAATTTAATTATTCACACAGTCCAGGACTAATTTCTTTGAGATAAAATGGGAAGACTCCAGAACAGCAGCCCTGGAAAACCATGCTGAAGAATTCCCAAGGTTGGCCTGTCCTGAATATAAGTTAGCAAGAAGTGATATGATAGTGTGGTAAAGAGCATGACCTCTGGGACCAAGGTTGCCTGAGCCTCCATTCTGGCTCTGTTTCCTAATGGTGTTACTCAACTAGAGCAAGTTACTTAACCTCTCTAAACCTCAGTTTCCTCACTGAAAAAAATAGGAGTGATTATATAAGAACTTGCCTCATTCAGTTATTTATGAGGTTTAAATGAATCTTTACATTTAATTTATTTAGCATAAGACCTGACACATAGCAAACACTCAGTTGTAAGAGTTTATTTATATTGCTGGAAGTACCCTTAGTCTCCTGTTTTCCTTGACTCAGTGACGATCTCTCCCTCAAGGTCCAGTCTCCTCCACCACTCTTCCTCAGTCCCAAACAACTTGAAAAGCAGTCATGCAAATCTGTACTCCAATACAAAAGTCCAAGGGTTTTTGAGATATCACAGGCCTTAACTTGAATGATGAAACTAGAGTTATCAGTGGTGCTGACATTTAGAACATGCCTCCTACAAGACCATTCTGAAAGCTAACTGTCCCAGGACAGTAGGAAGAAGGGCCTTCATGATTGTCAGTGTTGAGGCAATCTGATGTTTCTACATTAATTAATTGTTAGAATTCATAAAGGATATTCCTGTGGATTAGATTCCACCAGAGAACACTCAAGAGAAGGCATCTTACTCTCTCACAATCCTGTGTTCTGAATACGGGATACCAGAGGTGGGGTCAGAAACTTCCTTCCCTACTGTTCCTTTCAGCTGTTTTTTTCACCTTTACTCTTCCAATGCTGGTAAAAAAAACAAAAACAAAAACAAAAACAAAAACAAAAACTCTGTTTTTTCACAATTTACTAAACCATTTGACTCTATCACCGTCCCTTTTTGTTATTTGTTGACATCCAAAACACTAATTCTTACTCACGGAAGACTCAGGCACTCAGTTCATAATCCTTCCTCTCCACCCTTACTCTGGTCATCAACATGGGTAACCTTAATCACTAGAGAAGACTATCCAATATTCTGACTTTTAATTCTTTGATCTCTTTATTTTTAGTGACCTCTATCTTTCTCATTTCAACCACATACTACCAAGTTTGCACCCTGGATCTTGTCCTCATTTAAAACTATTCTGCCTGTAAAACAGATTCTCAACTTCCATCCTCCATCATTTCTGCTTATTTTCTTTTCTACTCCCCATTTACTTGTTTTTTGGACTGCCTTTTGGTCTATTGACAAATACCTTCTTAGTTCCTACTTGCCTCCTCTTGTCCTCATTTTCTTTCAATGTAACTTTAAATGAGTCATTTCTGTCATTCTCTTGACAGTGATCTATGTTCCTTTGCCCCTTTGACCTTTGGGCTCATTTTTGGGGGAAATTCTTGAGTTCCTAGATGAAAACTTGAGTCCTGTCTGCCCTCGTCACGTCTGACCAAGGGCTTCTGACACCAGTGAGAAATTCACAACTGATTGCTATGATTATACATTTATGGTCACCAAGTCTTCAGCACCTCCCAAGACTCCCACTGGGTCTCTCAAGTCTTATTCCACTCTTAATAGTGGTGGTATCAAACTTTCCTCTCTACTCCAATTTTCCCCCTTGATTTCCCTGATCCCTGGTGAAGTCATCAGATTAAACAGACTCTTACTTCACTGTGAAAGGAGAAGACAATAAATAGGTGTTCTGAAACTCTTCCCCATAAAATCTTTATATGTATTTGTATGTGGACCCATTTTTTCCTTTTATTCCTTTTGTTATAGTATAATAGGTGTCTTCTCTTTTACTTAAGGCTAATACCTGCATTTTTCTTTTCATTCCATTCCCTCTCTCTCTCTCTGTCTTATTTATTTATATTTATGTATTTATTTATTTTGGTAGTGGGATGCTTAACCACTGAGCTACATCTTCCACCCCTTTTACTCATTATTTTGAGACAGGTTCTCCCTGAGTTTCTTAGGGCCTTGCTAAGTTGCTGAAGCTGTCTTTGAACTTCTGATCCTTCTGCCTCAGTCTCCTGAGGATTACAGGTGTGTGCCACTGTGCCTGGCCCCTATCTCTTTTTAGTAGCTGTTGTATTATCCTTCTTTCACTTATATGATCAATAGCTCCCACCTTCTAGGGTTTAAAGATTCTTCAGGCTTTAAATATTCTCGAGTCCCTCATGTTTGAAAGATCCCTTTATCTTTCATCTCAAATCAATATGGTAAAAGTATATTCTTAATAAATGGAATTGAGGTATCTTGAGGCTATCTAGAAAATGATAAAAACTACCCATGCTCACACAGTGTACACCCAGAAATACTCTAAGTGTATTAACAATTTAATTTTTTTAAGAAAAAGTAGAAAAGTGATAAAATAAAATTATTTTACAACTTTGAATATCAGGAGATCCAAGATGGCAGACTAGAGGGAGAATGCATTCCTTGTTGCTCCATAACTCGGGTTTCAAGCAGAAGATATCTGTTTCTCGGTTAGGCAGTATGCTAGGATGGATAGGTTTGCTGCCTATCCATCCACTGCTGTTGACCCCATTTGTCTACTGCAATCACCTGCAGTCTACCAGCATATTGACGCCTTTTTGAGTGCAGATTGCTCACTGTCAGGCGCCTGTCAGGCGCCTATCATCTGCCATTTGCCTGCCTCTCGCCTGTCCATCGCCTGCCTTTCACCTACCCATCACCCACCACCCAAGGTTCACCACCTGAGCATCTGACAGCAGTCAGCAAACTGACCACAGACCGCCAGTGGAGCGCCAGCTGCCTACTGTTGCCTGGAAGTTCACTGTCACAGTACCTGCAGGTTTGGTTACGTGTTGCTGCCGCCATTTTGAGACAACAGCCAGGCCCTGTAGGACTCCTGGCCGAACTGACTGAGCCCTGTCTCCAAGACCCTCAGCCCAACAGATCACTCCCTGCCTCCGGGGCCCTCACATTAACTGACTGCTCCCCGCCAACAGAACCCCCAGACTGACTGATTGCATCCCACATACAGGATCCTGCAACCGGAATGACCACACCCTGCCTCCAGGACCTCCAGCCAACCACGCCCACACTCCAAGCTGAGCTCCCCATTTGCCAACACATTTGGAAACCAGAACAACTTACCTGGATAATCCTGGAAGCCATAGCTCCGATCTTTAGGTGGGGCAAGACTCATCCTGAGACTCCTGCTGGAGACTGGAAGTTCATTGTCAGGTACCTCTCACATATCAGGCCATTGAAGGCTGAGGTTTGAATACTATATGACTGTTATAGTGTAGATTTTCTTTTTTCTCCATATTGAACAATTTTAAGTTTTTATTTCTTTACTTTTCTCGCTCTCTTTTCCTTTTGTTTACCTGTTCCCTCAGAGTCTCTTTCTCCCTTTTTGCATGCTAACAACCAACTTCTTTTCATTACACTCTCGCTCTTTCTGTTATCTAGAACTTCTATATATTCTTTTCATATCCCATTAACAGCTACATCCTAAACCCCTTCACATCCTCTTTGTCCTCCATTAGAAACTTCAGACCTTATTGCAAATCTATTTGTTATACTAAAGATAATAAATTGAACTCATTCTGTTTATTATGACAATATTGTTATCATCCTCATAGGGACTCTTTGGTCTAGGGTTGTATACTCTCTGAACTGGGCACTGCTAATATTGATCTCCTCCTTCAAGAAAAGGTTTTGGAAACTTATAGGGTCACTATAAGCCTATATTGGGGAAACTGCAATACCCCAGATCTGTACTGCTAGAGGGGAAGATACATGAACAACATGAAAAAACAAGGGAAGAAAATAATACAAACAAATATAGATTCTATATTAATAGAATCCAATGACAGTATGGTAGAAGAAATGTCAGAAAAGGACTTCAGATTACACATGGTTAAGATGATTTGTGAAGCAAAGGATGAGAAAAGAGAGCAAATGCAGGCAATGAATGATCATACCAATAAGCAGTTGAAAGAGCAACTGCAGGAAGCAAAAGACCATTTCAACAAATAAACAGAGATTCTCAAAAAAAAAAAAAAGAAAGAAAAAGAAAAAAGAAAAAAAAAACAAATGGAAATGGAAATCCTTGATATGAAAGAAACAATAAACCAAATAAAAAACTCAATGGAAAGCATCACCAACAGACTAGACCACTTGGAAGACAGAACCTCAGACAATGAAGACAAATATTTAATCTTTAAAATAAAGTTGCCCAAACAGAGAAGATGGTAAGAAGTCATGAACAGAATCTCCAAGAACTATGGGACATCATGAAAAGACCAAATTTAAGAATTATCAGGATTGAGGAAGGCACAGAGACACAAACCAAAGGAATGAACAACCTATTCAATGAAATAATATCAGAAAATTTCCCAAACCTGAAGAATGAAATGGAAAATCAAATACAAGAGGCTTACAGAACACCAAATGCACAAAATCACAACAGATCCACACCAAGGCACATTATAATGAAAATGACTGACATACAAAAGAAAGATAGGATTTTGAAGGCTGTGAAGAAAAGTATCAGATTACATATAGGGGGAAACCAATACAGATATCAGCAGAGTTCTCAACCCAGACTCTAAAAGCTAGAAGGGCCTGGAACAACATATTTCAAGCTCTGAAAGAACATGGTTGCCAACCAAGAATCTTATACCCAGCAAAACTAACCTTCAGATTTGAAGATGAAATAAAATGCTTCAATGAAAAACAAAAGTTAAAAGAATTTACAAATAGAAAGCCTGTGCTACAGAACATTCTCAACAAAATATTCCATGAGGAGGAAATGAAAAACAACAATGTAGGTCAGGAAAGGGAGTAACTACCTTAAAGGAAAATCCATTCAAAGGAGAAACCAAGTCAAGTTAAAAACCAAAAATAAGCCCAAATGACTGGGAATACAAATCATATCTCAATAATAACCCTGAATGTCAATGGCCTAACATCATCAATCAAAAGACACAGATTGGCAGAATGGATTAAAAAGAAAGACCTAATAATATGCTGCCTTCAAAAGACTCATCTCATAGAAAAAGAGATCCTCAGACTAAAGATGAAAGGATGGGGAAAAACCTACCAAACACATGGACTCAGTAAAAAAACAGGGGTTTCCATCCTTATTTCAGATAAAGTGGACTTCAAGTCAAAGTTAGTCAGAAGGGATAAAGAAGGACATTTCATACTGCTTAAAGGAACCATAAATCAGGAAGACACAACAATCATAAATATTTATGCCCCAGAAAATGGTGCATTCATGTACTTCAAACAAATCCTTCTCAATGGCAAGAATCAAATAGACCACAACACAATAATCCTGGGTGACTTTAACACACTGCTGTCACCACTGGATAGATTTTACAAACAAAAACTAAACAAAGAAACCATAGAACTCAATTACACAATCAATAACCTAAACTTAACAGACATATGTAGAATATTCTATCCATCAACAAGCGAATTCACTTTCTTCTCAGCAGCACATGGAACCTTCTCAAAAATAGACCATATGTCATGCCACAAAGCAGCCCTTAGGAAATGCAAAAAAAAAAAAAAAAAAAAAAAAAAAAAATAGAGATACTGCTGTGTTCTATCAGATTATAATGGAATGAAATTAGAAATCAATGAAAAATAAAAAACAGAAATTACTCCAACACCTGGAGACTAAATAATATGCTATTGAATGAAGCATAGATAACAGAAAACATCAGGGAGGAGATAAAAAAATTCTTAGAGGTCAATGAGAACGACGATACAACATATCAAAATCTCTGGGACACTATGAAAGCAGTACTAAGAGGAAAATTCATTGCATGGAGCGCATTCAAGAAAAAAATAAAAAGTCAACTACTAAATGACCTAACATTACAGCTCAAAGCCCTAGAAAAAGAAGAACAGAATAACAGGAAAAGTATTAGAAGACAGGAAATAATTAAAATCAGAGTTGAAATCAATGAAATTGAAACAAAAGAAACAATTCAAAAAATTGACAAAACAAAAAGCTGGTTTTTGAAAAAGTAAACAAAATAGACAAACCCTTAGCCACACTAACAAAGAGAAGGAGAGAGAAAACTCAAATTACTAAAATTTGTGATGAAAAAGGAAATATCACAACAGACACCACTGAAATACATAACATAATGAGAAGGTACTTGGATAATCTATATTCCAACAAAATAGAAAATACCAAAGACATCAACAAATTTATAGAGACATATGATCCTCCCAAACTAAACCAGGAAGACAAACACAATTTAAACAGATCAATTTCAAGCAGTGAAATAGAAGAAGCCATCAAAAATCTAACATCCAAGAAAAGACCAGTACCAGATGGATTCTCAGCCAAGTTCTACATGACCTTCAAAGAAGCACTCATTCCAATACTTCTCCAAGTATTCCAGGAAATAGAAAAGGAGGGAACCCTACCAACCTCATTCTATGAAGCTAATATCACTCTCATACCCAAACCAGGCAAGGACACATCAAGGAAAGAAAATTTTAGATCAATATCCTTGGTTAATATAGATGCAAAGATCCTTAACAAAATACTGGCAAACCGTATTCAAAAGCATATTAAGAAAATTGTACACCACTATCAAGTGGGGTTCATTCCAGGAAATCCGTAAATCAATAATCGTAATCCATCATGTCAATCGACTTAAGGATAAAAATCATATGGTTATTTCAATTGACGCAGAAAAAGCGTTCGACAAAATACAATACCTCTTCATGCTCAAAACAATAGAAAAAATAGGGATACTAGGAATATACCTCAACATTGTAAAGGCTATTTATGCTAAGCCCACAGCCAACATCATTCTTAATGGAGAAAAACTGAAAGCATTCCCTTTAAAAAGTGGAATAAGACAGGGATGCCCTCTTTCACCACTTCTATTCAACATCGTCCTTGAAATACTAGCCAGAGCAATTAGACAGACTAAAGAAAGTAAAGGGATACGAATAGGGAAAGAGGAACTTAAGCTGTCACTATTTGCTGATGACAAGATTCTCTATTTACAGGATCCAAAAAACTCCTCCAGAAAATTTCTAGACCTCATAAATGAATTCAGCAAAATATCAGGATATAAAATCAACATGCATAAATCTAAAGCATTTTTATACATAAGCGATGAAACATCTCAAAGGGAGATGAGGAAAACAACTCTGTTCACATTAGCCTTAAAAAAAATAAAATACTTAGGAATCAATCTAACCAAAGAGGTGAAAGATCTCTACAATGAAAACTACAAAATATTAAAGAAAGAAATTGAAGAAGACCTTAGAAGATGGAAAGATTTCCCATGATCTTGGATAGGCAGAATTAATATTATCAACATGGTCATACTTCCAAAGATGCTATACAGATTTAACACAATTCCAATTAAAATTCCTATGACATTTCTCATAGAAACAGAAAAAGCAATCATGAAATTCATCTGGAAGAACAAAAGACCCAGAGTAGCCAAAGCAATCCTGGGCAGGAAGAGCGATGCAGTAGGTATCACTATACCAGACCTTAAACTCTAATATAGGGCAATAGTAACAAAAACAGCATGGTACTGGCACCAAAATAGACAGATAGATCAATGGTATAGAATAGAAGACACGGAGTCATACCCATATAAATACAGTTATCTCATACTAGACAAAGGTGCCAAAAACTTACAATGGAGAAAAGATAGCTTTTTCAACAAATGGTACTGGGAAAACTGGAAATCCATTTGCAATAAAATGAAATTAAACCCCTATCTCTCACCCTGTACAAAACTCAACTCAAAATGGATCAAGGATCTAGGAATTAGACCAGAGACCATTCATCAAGTAGAAGAAAAAGTAGGCCGGAGTCTCCATCACATTGGCTTAGGAAGAGACTTCCTTAACAAGACCCCCATAGCACAAGAAATAAAAGCGAGAATCAATAAATTGGACAGATTCAAACTAAAAAGCTTTTTCTCAGCACAGGAAACAATCAATAATGTGAAAAGAGAGCCTACAGAGTGGGAGAAAATCTTTTCCACACACACTTCAGACAGAGCACTCATCTCCAAAGTTTATAAAGAACTTAAATAACTTTACACCCAAAATACAAAGTGCCCAATCAATAAATGAGCTAAGGAACTGGGCAGACACTTCACAGAAGAAGATATACAGGTGAGCAACAAATATATGAAAGAAGTGCTCATCATCCCTGTTAATTAGAGAAATGCAAATTAAAACCACCCTAAGATTTCATCTAACTAATTATAATGGCCATTATCAAGAACACAAGCAATAATAAGTGTTGGCATGGATGTGTGAAAAGCTGGTGGAATTGAAAATTGGTACAGCCCCTCGGAGAGCAGTATGGTGAGTCCTCTGAAAGCTTGGAATGGATCCACCATTTAACACAGCTATCCCACTCCTCGGTTTATACCCAAAGGACTTAAAATCAGCATACTACAGTGATGCAGCCTCATCAATGTTTATAGCTCCTCAATTCCCAATAGCTAGATTGTGGAAACAACTTAGATTCCCTTCAATTGCCAAATGGATAAAGAACAGTGGTATATATACACAATGGAATATTACTCAGCCATAGAGAAGAGTAAAATATGGCATTTGCTGGTAAATGGATGAAGTTGGAAAATGCTAAGTGAAATAGGCCAAGCCCAAAAAGCCAAAGGCTGAATGTTTTCTCTGATAAGTGCATGACAATATATAACAACAGGGGGTGGTGGGGAGAAGAGAAAAATGAAGGAACTTTGAATGGTGTAGAGGAAAAAGGGGTAGGAGTGGGTGGGAATGGAAAAACAGTAGAATGAAACAGACAGTATGTGTGATCACATGAATGGTATGAATATACATTGTGTACAATCATGGAAATGAAAAGTTTTACCCCTTTTGTGTACAATGAAACAAAATGTGTCTGTAAAAATAGAAAATATTTTAATAAAAACAATAAAATAAAATATTTTACAACTTTGAGGTATGAAAGATCTTTCCAACCATGATTTAACATGCATAAGTCATATAAGGAAAGATTGATACAGTGGACTAAAAGAGAATAAAAGTAATTTCTACATGGCAAAACCAAAACCAAGCCAGCAAAACACCATAAGCACAGACAAGAGGAAAAAAATAAACAAATACTGGAATAATATTTGTAATTTATATCATAAACAAAGAGCTCATATCCCTAGCATGTAAGGGGATTCAAGAAACTGAGAAGGTGAACAATCCAATGGAAAAATGACAATGAGATGAACAGTAAAAATCAGGGAAACTGGGTTCACTATAAAGAAATACAGATCACCTTTAAATCTATGAAAACATGTTCAACCTCTTTTGTGATGAAATAAATTCAAAATAAAAGTATGTCAAAATGCTAATGCTCATTCATCAGATTATTTTAAAAATTCAAATACATGATTGCAGTTGCCAAACGCTGCCTAGGTAGGACCAAATGCTTCAAACCCTGTGGAAGGCAACGTGGTAATGTTTCTCAAAATTTAAAAGTACATTATACTTTGATCCAGAAACCTCACTTCTGAAATTTTCGCCTAAAAATGCACCTACTCATGTATGAGATCTCATCTGTGCAAGATTATTCAATTATTTATAATAGCAAAAGGTTGGAAACAACCTAAAGTATTCCCTAAGCTCTGAAAAGATGTAAAGGATTTACAGTTAACGGGAGAAAACATAAATACAATATGCTGTTTTCATGTAAAAACGAGGGGAGAAATAAGTCTTTATATTAATATTTTTTCATGTTTTCCTGAAAAAATAAGAACCAATACGGAGTGGTTCCATGTAGAAGGCAGTTGAGAGATAGGGAATATAGAGAACCAGATGGACATATGCAAGTCAGACTTCTCAATGTATAATTTTTAGATCTTCAAATCAAGTGAATGTATTATGTATTACTCAAAAATAATTAAATCGATTTTTAAATATTTCCCCAACCAACCCAAGTAATTGTTGCAGATACATAATTCTCTACAACTTTGCATTCAAAAAATTTCAGTTGTTTCACTTTCTGTATCTATTTCCTTACCTCCTCATTGACACATTAAAATGTGCCTTATGTCCCCATTATGTAATCAAATTGCTCTTGCCTCATGTTCCCAATGACCTCCACATTGCTAAGTTTTGATAAATATTATTCTACCTTTCTCTTACATCATATCTTAGCAACATTTGACAAGCTACTTCCTTTCCGATGCATCCTCTTCCCTAGATTTCCAGGTCTCCACAAAATCCTAGTTTCCCTCTCACCTCTATGGATCCCCTTATCTTCCTTCTCCTCTTTTTTTGCTTACCTTCCCCTCTTCTACCCAAACATTAAATATTGAATTTCCTCAAAACTCTCTTGTAAACTTCTCTCTCAAAACTGTGTCTCTAATACATTTCACACAAACTACAAATTTGGTTGATAACAGTGACCTCCACATGTATATTTTCCAGTCCCTTCCCAGTAGCTCCCTGTGGCTAAGCACCATGTGGAGAAGCACTCAGCTTTTTTCTTAAAGCAGTCAAAAGTTCTGGTAGTTGTGGAAGGGAAATCTGGAGGGAGTACTGCAACATCCACTGCAGATAGATGTGTTGTGAATATTTTCTCTCAATATGTGATTTGCCTGTTCATTTTCTTTTTATTGTCTTGTGTATAGATGTTTTTAAATTTTATGAACTCTAATTAATCACCTTTTATGTTTAGTGCTTTCTGTGAAGATTAAAAAATAATTTTTGTTTTAAAAGCAACTTAAATACCATATAGCAATATAACATGCTTTATCATCTTAAACATTTTTTTTTTTTTTTTGGTGCAGGAGATTGAACACAGTCTTGAGTGCTATGCATGTGCTCTACTACTGTGCAATGCCTTATACCCTATAACTATTTTTAAGTGTTATAGATCATTTTAAGTGTTAAGTACATTTATATTATTGTGATCAGATCTTCAGAATTTCTTACCTTTTAAATCTGAAATTATAATCATTAACAATAACTTCCCTCTTTCCCTTCCCTGTAGTCCCTGCTAACTACCACACCACTTTCTGTGAAAATTGACTACTCTAGATACCTCATATATGTAGAATCAAACAAGACTGGATTTGTCTTTTTGCAACTGGAATGTTTCATTTAACTTAATGTTTTCAAGATTCATACATGTGGCATCTGACAGGATCTCCTGTTTGAGGCTATGTATATACTACATTTTATTTATCTATCCATCTGTTGATGGACATTTGGGTTGTATCTACTTTTTGTCTATTATGAATAGTAATGCTCTAAACATAGGTATGTAAATATCTCTTTGAGATCCTGCTTTCGATTCTTTTGGATATATAGCCTTAAGTGCAATTGTTGGTTTATATGATGAGTTCTATTTTTAATTTTTCTTTCTGTTTTTTGAAGAAACTCTGTACTGTTTTCCATAGCAATCACAACATTTTGTAATTTTATCAACAAGGCATAGGTTTCCAATTTCTTCAACTACTTGTCAATATTTGTTATTTTCTGTGGTTTTCATCCCTGATAGTAGACATCGTAATGGATATGATGTCTTTTAGTGTTTTTTAATCTCTTCTTTAATAAATATTTACTTAATGTAAGGATGCAAATATATCCTTCCATGTTTATAGTTTTGGCTTTTACACTTAAATCTATGATACATCTCAAATTAATTGTTATGTGTGTTATATGGGTTAAGGCTTATGTTTTTCTGTTGAGTATCCAGTTGTTCTAGCATTATGTTTTTGTAAAGACTTTAAATACTACATTGAATTTTCTTGGCATCTTGGCATGTTTCTTTTGACATTGGCTTTCAGAATTATCTCAATTTCAAAAGTGTTACTGTATGGAAAAGAACATGTGTCTTACAATTGAAAAAACAGGTCCTAGAACATCTAGTACAGCATATGTGAGTCAAGCCCAAGGAGTGGCTGATGGCGCTTTGAATATAGAGAAGCTACGCAATTTAACCAAGATTACAATTGGTAAACAGCTACTATTTGAATAGAGGCAGTGTAATTCCTGACCCACTTTCCTAATCTTTATACTACACTG
Source organism: Sciurus carolinensis (assembly GCF_902686445.1). Lineage (NCBI taxonomy): Eukaryota > Metazoa > Chordata > Mammalia > Rodentia > Sciuridae > Sciurus > Sciurus carolinensis. The sequence continues at coordinate 63,324,207 of NC_062223.1, forward strand.
CCAAACACCTGTAGGACTAAGACTAAATTTCAAGGTCTTTGCTTCAGATCATGTGGGGTTCAATTCCTCAGAGAATATGAAATAGAGTGGCACAAGATGAGTAGTTCATTGTGAGGTCAGATTACCAAAATAGGCAAAGGGGCATCATATTTAATCTAATAATGATGTTCTATCTCATGACAATGCATCATCTAAGTAATTATCTCACTGAAACTTCAAAATACAGAAATGTGGGGATTATTAGATGAAGGAACTGAGACTCAGAGAATAACCAGTTTATCCAAGTGAAAGTTTCACAGTGTTTTGGGCTGCAAGTAATAGGATTGGTCTTAAACAATAAGGAAACACATGCTCCCATTTAGAGATAGCGTAACTTTTATGTGTTCTGAACAGATGATCTCATTTAAACTTCACATTGCAAGAATATAGGGATTATTTCAGCTGAAGAATTTGAGGCTTAGAATAAGCAATTTATCATAATTATTTTGACTGCAAGTAGTAGGAAATGTCACTCAAACAGTATTAAATAATAAGGAAACGTTTTCTCCCAGGTAAACCTAGGGATAGGGCAACCTCCTGGGGCAGATACCTGGATTCCACATCTACTTCTATGCAGTTCTCTGGCCTCTTTCCTCCATGGTGAATTACCTTCAATATCATGAAGAGGCTGAAGTGGTTCCATACATTCCATTTAAGCATGACAGTGTCCAAAGGCAGAGAACACTTCTCTTTGTGTCTCTACTTTAGAAATGAAAAAAATCTCTTATAAAAGCTCCTAGCAGGTTTCTTCTCATGTCTCATTGCCAGGACTGACCCAGTCTTGGTAAAAGAACAAAGTTCACCAAGCCTGGATTTAGAGTAGATGGGTAGTGAGTAGCAAATCACCATGACTACTACAGAAATATACGATGCCATATCTCCAGACAATGAATTCTGGAATATTCCTATTCAGTTTGGGCCCTGAAGACTGGTCCTGTTCCCTGACCAGATCTTTTTGTTTAGTCTTTTTGGTCAGGGACACTTCTTAGTACTCCTTGGACTGAGAGATGGAGATACCAGGCTCACAAAATACTGTACTTGAAGGATGAGCTCAGTCCTAATCCAAGCTCTGGGTTTTTTTTTGTTTTGTTTTGTTTTGTTTTTTCTTATGAGGGACTTTTGACTGCCATGTCAGGCCACAGCTACCAGGCAGGAAACAGGAACTAAGTTTCTAGGAAGTGGGTGTTACCAAGAGTAAGGCTGCAGTGTAGCAGGAGCTAAAGCTGAAGTATACAGAGGAGGGAACACCACAACTCAGGGGCATCAATATTGGTTACAAATTTACTGTCTTTGAAGACTCTGAGAGCAGCCAAGGGACTCGCTAACCTTTACTAGATCTCCTGGATTGGAGAGATAAATGTTGCTAAAAGTCATCAAATATGTAGATTTGAGATTATTTTATAATCCTTTAGTTTCATCAGGTTTGGGAAGTAAAGTAGGGAAGACTCTGGTCAGATCATGGTGCAAGAGTCCATGGTGGAGGAAGGGAGAAGACAAAGGTAGGAGAAGCAACATCAGTGTGCTCCCTGCCTAGAAGTGGAACTCAACTTTTGGATTGTTCCAGGAGAGTAGAAAGCCCTAATGGGGAGATTTTAATCTGGAAGATGGAAGCTCTAGTCATTTACTGAAAAAAAAAAAAAAAAAAAAAAAAAAAAAACAGGTCTGTCTCTATTGATGTCCTGATTTTATGGTGTAGTTTGTATTGGTTGTACACATGCTGGAACACTGCAGTTGATAAAAAAAAAACGTTAGTACAGATGTACATTTACACATTTATTTCATTGAAAGATGTCCTAAACATTCTGTTAAGTTTGGAAATAAGTGATAAAGCAACAAGTGTACTATGCTTTATGTAAAATGAGACAAACAAATAAACAAAAGTTTATTGCCACCCCAAACTGTTTAAGGCCACTGCTTTATTAACTCTGAATATCAAAAAATACCTGTAATTCATCCCATTTGGAGGCCTCAGTGCAGCTTATATACATTTTCTTCCTCTCAGCTATAAATTATAAATTCTGTGCATTATATACATATATGGAAATAAGATTGGGATTTTTTTTACCAAAATACTAACAACAGTTTGGAATAGTTTGGGTGATTTTTTTATTTTATTTTTTACTTTATATGTTATTGAATTTTTAGGATGGTGACTATATATAATTTTTATAATCAGAAGAATAATAAGCAGCTAGCACTTATTAAACACTATGTGCAAATATTTTATGTTTATTCCTTCACAGAGCCTCTGTTAGGTAAATTCTATACTATTGCATTTTCCCAATGAAGAAATGGAAGCAGAGAGAGATCAAGTGCTTTGCTGGGGTCACACAGTTGTGAAATGGGAGAGCCAGTATGCAATCTAAGCATTAGTTTTACCTACTATGTTTATTATATAAAGAATTTTTACTTAAGGTAGGGAGGATTAAATGAGTAAGAACACAAAGAATATAAATTATATGCTCAATATACTAATGTTAAACTTGGGGAAGAGTTACTAAAAGATGAACATTCTGTGTGGGCAAAAAGGTATATTTCAGGATCTTACTAAGTTATCACTGATAAAGCTCTACTAAGTGTTTAAGTGCAGCATATTCTCATTAATGACCAAATGTTCTTTGTTTTTAAAGTGTATTTATTTGCTTAGCAATACTTAGTATTTCCAGGAATTATATAATTGTGAATTTAGAAACATTTTCTTTTGCCTGGGGCAAAGTAAAAATGATAGATAATTGGACACTATAAAATAATGGACCTACAAATAGCATTCTGTAACTTAAATAAGTTGTAATTTTATTGAGATACATCAGTCAACCAGGTTTTTTAAAGTACTTTTTAGGTGAGAAAAAAATGGATGATTATATAATTAATAATATTTTAAAGCAAATCTAGAAGAGCAGGAAGGTAAGATAAAAATGATTAGGTTATTCCATATGGACTAAGGTGTCTTCCAGATTTCTGACCTGGGTAATCAGATATGTATATATTGATGCCATCAACTCAGGGTAGAAAAAAGTGGCAGATAGTGTGGAAAATAGTGACTTTGATTTTAGTCATTGAGTTTATGAGACATGTGAAAGATGTCCAGATGGGGACAGTCTAACAAGTGGTTGGTAGAATATTGAAGATATGGGTTTGGGGCTTGCTATATTTTGACTGAACATGCAGATGTAAAAGTAGTTAGCATGTATATTTCAAGTTCTCAGATTGTTCAGAAGCTACTCACCCTATTTAGGTCTTAGGATCCTCATGTAAAATGACTTGGTGATAAGTGTTTCCTCACTGAGACATGAAGGATTAATAAGTACCTAAGTGATTGATACAGGAATCTTCAGTTCAGAGTCCAGTACTGTCCAATGACTGAATGAATGACAATGAGAGGTGTATTACTGACAGATGGTGATGGGTATTGTCAGGCAGAGAGTAAGCATCTCTAAACCAGAAGGAACTGATTCTTTGTATGAGAGCACTATTACTTGAGCTAGATCTCTTAGAGCCTAGTTTTCTGTGCATAACAGGTACTCTGGAAGCAGACAGCAACTTTGCAGAGAATTAATGACAGAGAACAACATAAGTATACTAGGACTTTAAAGGAAAAATTTCTTGAGAAATTATTACATAACAGAAGAGGCTCTGATAGTATAATAATTTAACTATTGTAGAATTTATTTTTGTATGAACTTTCAATTACTTTTATCAATACTGTGCTATCATAACATGGCATTGCTAGCCTATAAACTATAATATGTTAGATACTATAATGAGCAGAAGATTTGGAGCCAGAGGCTTGGGATTGAGTTTTTGGATTGATCATTTACTGTTCCAAATTCTGTATTCTATACGTCAATAATGGCAGCATGATCTTACACTCAGTTTAAACTTGAAACCTGTCTTTCCCTTAACCCCCCAAAGTCAACTGATCACTACCTCTAACAACTCTGACTCTTAGTGTCTCTTAATTGTCTCTTTGTCCTCATCCTGACTGTGTTCTCGTCTGATGGTCTCCCAACTAACCCACCTCCTTCATTGTGACTTCTTCATTGGCTCTAGGGTTATCTTCTTGAACGCTGCTTATTTTGTAAGTAGTGGAAGCACACTGAGATTTAAAAAACCCAAACACCAGCATGGCATTAAGGCCCTTTACAGTTTGGTTCCACCTTTGTTTTCTAGGCTCAATTTCTGTGACTTCCCATCATATACCTCATGCCTACTCAATGGAATTTGTACCATTCTCTCATGACCTTGATCTTCTGCACTTTTACATCTTTGCTTAAGATATTTCCTGTGCCTGGAAATCAGTTTCTCCCCTATTTTAAGTGGCAAATTGATTTATGCTCTTCAAGGTCCAACTCACTGCACTTGAGAAATACTTCCCATCCTCCTTATCATAGTTGTGGTCTTCTTCCCCTATGTACCCTTTGCATTATAATTATTTTATACATTTGCACTGAACAGTGAGCTTCTCAAATTTGTATCCCCTTGCATCCCTGGAATCTGACCAAAGATATGATAAGTAATAGAAAGTATTCATTTTTTAAAGTGCTTTCTAAAAAAGTTATCTTGGGCAAATCTCTGCATTTGTGATCCTTGGTTTCCTTGACTGTAAAATTAGAATACATAATATTAGTAATATATATCCATAAAAGTACTTATAAATAAAACACAATTGTTTGCATAAAAGCACTTTGTAAACCACACATTTCTGTAATATTTAACTCTTGATTCTTAAGTAACCTGTTTCCAACTATGTTCTTTATGCAGAAAATAAAAGACTACTAACAATGCTTGCTGAATTAGATCCAATGTGAACATATTCTGCATTAACCAGGTTGGTCACTGTGATGGACACAAAGGGCTAGGAACTGAACAAGACCTCAAAATAGCCCTTTTATTGTCCCCTCTCGAAGTTTTTTGTTTTTTATTTTTCCTCCACTTGACGGCAGCATTGTCAAAGTCAGTAACCAAAAGCTACGCTAGGGGGCTCCCCTGTATTTTCCAAATGAAGTCTACAAAATGTCCTTCTCCAGCCCAAAAGTTTCTGAGCTCCCAGGTACTTGCTTTCTTATGGAGCAAAACAATAGAGACAACACAAGTCGCAACTGAAAATGATGACTTTCATTTCTATTGAACCACTCTCTGAGCCTTTCTTGGCTTTTCTTAGATTGTTAATCCTCTTGTACTAAAGAACCTAGAAATTGAAATTCGACCTATTATTCTATTGAGGATTCCAATATATTAGTTATGATCAAGAAGTTTGAGCCCAGATTGAGCTAAGTAGAGGACAAACTTGAGACAAATATTTGATTACAGTGTTCCCAAGAAAATCTTGTAAATAGTACAGGAGAGAAATCTTAAATAAATGAAAGTGCAAGTCAGGCACAGTCATGCATTCCTATGAGCCCTGTAATTTGGGAGGCTGAGAGAGGAGGATCGCAAGTTCAAGGCCAACCTCAGCAATGTAGTAAGACCCTGTCTCCAGAAAAAGTAAAAAGAATTGGGGATATCGCTCAGTGGTAAAGCATCCCTGGGTTCAATTCCCAGTGAAGAAGAAGAAGAAGGAAGAGAAGGAGAAGGAGAAGAAAAAGAGGGGGAGAGAAGGGGAAGGGGAGAGAGATGTTTTCTTTCTGAGATAATCAGCTACAAGTTATAACACAAAGGACTCTAAATGAAAAGTCAAGGACTAGTTGTTCTAATGCTGGGTGAACTTCTAAACCCTGCTACTTGTGTGATCACTCACCTTTAGATGTCAACTTCTTCATCCCAAGTGAGGTTTTTCTGTGATGCTCTTTAAAAATCAGCTTTAATGAGATGCTATTCGCATATATCAATTTAAATTGATAAGTTCTGAAAATATATGTAGTCCTATAACTTCTCCATCATGATACAGAACATTTCACCTATTTTTTTCCCTAAGAGTTTTGCAGGGTTAGCTGTTACATTTAGTTTTTTGACCCATTTTGAATTAAACTTTATATATGGTTTGAAATAGAATTCCAACTTCCTTTTTTTTTGTATGTGGATATCCAGTTGTCTCAACAGTACTTACTGAAAATATCACTCATTTTCCATTGAATTATCTTGATGCTCTTGTGAAAAAGTAACTGACCATAAATGTAGAGTTTTATTTCTGAACTTGAAACCTAAAGCTATTATACCTTTACAGTAAGTTTGGAATCATGAAGTGTGAGTCTTCTAACTTTGTTCTTCTTCCTAAGACTTGCTCTAATGGATTATTTTCCTTAAGTTTTTTTCAACTTCAAGTTCGATAAGGTAAACACTTAAGGAGTATTTTTGATGCACCTAAAACTTAAATATATGCGTATCATTTATCATCTTAAAAACTCTGTAAGGTAGTGTTATGATTTTAATAATTAAATAATCATATTTTTAGCATCTATTATATGCCAGGTATCATGAATACAAAATATTGGGAATATGAGATGTGTCATGATACCTGTTCTCACACATGTGGGAATTGAAGCTCAGAAAGTATAGGTAATTCTTCCTAATTGCAAAGGTGGATTAGAATGCAATTCTGTTAACTCCAAGTCCTATAGTGTTTCCATGACTACAAGAAGACTGAGGTTGATTCCTTTCAAATTGTTCTCAAAATTGTGCTACAGTTCTCTCTGACCTGGTCGGGGCGAGTTGCTGTCTGAGAGGCATGAGGACAAGGATAAATACTGGATCTTATGGCCTTCTCAATTAGCTGGTAGATCACTAAATCATTGACTTTTTTAAAGAATATTTATTAAGGATCTGCTGTGTGCCAAGAATTAATGTTATAACCAAGACTAGACAATGTTACTATTCTCATTAAGTTTACTTTTTTGAATGATGGGAGCTACATAATAGGGAATTTCACAAATAATAAAATAACTACCAAATAATTGCAGATTGCTGTAAAGAAAAGGAAAACATGGTATACAATTGAGAATATGAGAGACAACTACTTTAAGTAGGAATTTCACAGAAAACCTCTTTGAAGAGTTGAAATTTTGTCAAGCGATAAAGAATAAGGGTTGTAGCCCTGTCATGAGTATTCCAAGTACAGAAAGAACAGAAATCACAAGAGCAAAGTTCCTGAGGCAGGAAAGAGCTAAGCAAACCCTTCAAACTGACAGAAAGCCAATGCGACTAGAATGTACTGAGCAAAGAGGGCAGGAAGCAGGTAATATCTTTCAGAACACTGCAGGTTGCTCAAGAGAGCAGATATAAAGTCATTAAAAGATTTTAAACCAAAATGTTTTAACCTGCTTTACATTTTTAAAAGTTCACCCTGGCTGATGTATATAGAATGCATTGGGCATTTAGGGTAAATCAGAGTAGAATCAGGAAGTCCAGCTAGGAGCCTATTGCTGCTGTCAAAATAAAGGATGTGAGCCTGGATCTTAGACCAGGATGATACTAGTGGAGATAAATGGAAGGAAGTAAACAGACAGTATGTATTTTAGAACTGAAATTAAAAGGTTTGTACTCAAGTTTTTGGTTTTAGTAACTTACTGAATGTGTGCAGCATTTGCTGAAATGAAGAAGAATGAAAGAGAACTAGAGAATATATAGATTAGAAAGATCATCAAGAATTCTATTTGGAGATTTTAAATTCGAAGTGCCCATGGGGTATTCAAATGGCAATATCAATAAGCATTTAGGGATAAAGGGAAGGCTCTTCCAGAAAGCAAAGCAGCCGAGGAGGAGGGCTTACCGTCAAGGGAAACCTGAATTTCTGGTGCTGGACACACGTCAAAGGAGGCCATTCTTTTGAGAAGCACAAAAAGACAAGAGACAAGGACTAGTGGTGCTGTTTCAGCTCATCTTAGCAAGTGTTTATTGAGTGTCTCCAATGACCACCATAAGAGTACTCTTAGATATTAGAAATAGGCATGAACTTGAAGAGAGAAGACATGGTGTAAAGTCTAGTGAATCTGACAAAGTTTAACATTCTTTGGTCTTTGTTGGATGATCATGAATACTAAATGGAGTAGTTCATGTAAAAGAATCTGTCTACTTAGATATAGGCTCATATTATACATTTTGGGAGTAAGAATTATGAGTAATCAGTACGAATAGTATTGGATCCTATTGCCTTCTGAAAACAACCAACAACTTTGGTGATGATTTAGAATAAATTTAGTTTATCCTCACAGGCCAGCTTTTGTATCATGCAGGTGAGGCAGATCAGGACAAAATGATACCAAGGACGTGTGTATACTGAGCTCCCATGTGGGTAAAGTAACATCTCTCAGAATCCCTGAGTCTCAGCAGATCTTTACACTGATTGTATGTGGCCATGACTGACAGTCAAAGCATGATTACATTGTCTGCAATTTGTTTTCCATTGTGTCTCAAACACATCAGTGTTGCCCGTGCATCTGACAGATGTACATCTGAACCTTCTCTAAGAGCTCACCTGTCAGCCTTAGCCCACAGCCTCAGCAATAACGCCAGCGATGGTTTGCATTCTTTCCTGTACAATCACATAGATTTGCTGCTTCAATAAAATACACGTTTTCGCTCTTCGTTTTGCCTTTGTAGGACAACTCAATTTTTCTCAAACACCATGTACTTTTACACTGCCAAACAAAGGGTTCCTTTGGCCTAGAATGTCCCTACTACTCACCTTCCTGCTGATTTATTATTCTTACTTACAGACTCAGATAAATATAAATTCTGTTCTCTTCAACACACTAGATGTAATTCATTAATTCCTCATTTATATTTATATTTCATTATATGTATAATTCAATGTACTTGTTCAACAAACTTTTAAAGAATCCTCTTCAATATCAGGACTCTTTAAGCTGCAAAGGACAAAAATCAAATCCAAATAGCTTAAACAAATGAACTCACCTAACTAAAAAATACAAGGAAAAACATGGTGAAATCCAGGCATTCAAATGATGCTATTACATTTTTTTGTTCTGTTCAGGCAATTTAGGTTGGGTTTCCTAGAAATAAAGCCTGAGAAAGGGATTCTTATGACAGTGATTTATTGAGGGAACACTTTCAGAAAAGGGTGCATGAAGGAAACAGGATAGGACAGAGGAAGAAAGCTAAGCAAAGATGTGCTCTCAGCTGGAGAAGAGCTTCAATCTTTTCCCCTGAGGAGATCTGGAACATAAATTGCACCACAGAGCTTAACCCACCTTGAGGCCAAGGGGGTCTGTCTGCCGTTTTCACCCCTGTTGCCCGTTGGTAAGAATTGAGGGTTGTAGGATAGGGAAGAGATGTGCTAATACTCTCAGTGGCAGAGATCTGGGTAGGGTACAAATACTATCTATGTGGCAGGCATGACAGCTGCCGGAAGTCCAAGATTCATGTGCATCCTGGGCAACCTCAGAGGAAAGAGCTCTCCCCTAATGCTCTGACTGAAGAGTTCTAAGGGAGAACTCTGCTGTGTGCAACTATTTGCAAGACAGATGGAGTCAGAGTCAAGCAAACCACTTGGAATGGCTGCTATACTGGAAAGGGGGTTCTTTTAGCAAAGAAGGGGAAAGAAGGATGAGTAGACAAACACAGACCATAGCAGGGACTGCTAGAAGTAAGGGATACAATGGTGAACAAAAATGCACCTATTTCTGCTTTCATGGAGCACATTCACCTTGTTTAGTGCAAGACAGATCAATAAGACACTGAAATGAAGTAAAATATATAATTTTAATAATATTCTTAGTTGTAGATGGACACAATACCTTTATTTTGTTTATTTAGTTTTTTATGTGGGGCTGGGGATTGAACCCAGTGCCTCATGTGTGCTAGGCAAGTAAGTGCTCTACCCATGAGCCACAACCCCAGCCCCAAGTATATGATTCAATAGAGGAAGTATTACTTTGGTACATTATATAGAAGGAGTCTCTTCTTTCTTCTGGAGGGTTGATATTTTATCCAGCTTTATATCTCTGGTGCCCAGATAGTACTGTTAAATATTGTTGGTGCTCAATAGATGAGCACATACAGCTTGATGTGTGGATTTAGGTTTTAGAGGAGGCAGTAACCATCTCCAGGAGTTGTCTTTTCAACCAGTTTATGAACCATAAAAGAAAATTACTCACTACTTTATGTCTATATCATACTTTCAAGTAAAATTCTTATTAATCTGGCTCTTAACAATATTTTTTGATTATTCCCAAATTCTAAAACGATCTTCAAAAGGCTGATCTACCAACTCTGAGGATATTAATTTCTCTCAATATAATTCAACATATAATTCACTGATCATCAACTTTGTGCTTTTAAGAGCTAAATATTGCAAAAGATACAGAGATAAATAAACTTTAGTGCCAGCAAGCAAGAGTTCAGGACTGTCTAGTAGGGACAAATGTGATGACTTATAATGGTAGGGAAAGCAAATTTCATTTTGTGTATTTTCTGGGTCACTTCTAGGAGAATTGCAGGTTTTAAAAAGTGCACTTAATCACATTCAGTGCCTCTGAATCTAAGTCCAGAAGGATGTAAACTTTTAAAATGAAGTCTTTACATAAGTGTTTTGAAGACAGAAGAAGCAAGGAGTCTGTCATCTTTGACTTTAATCTTTCTTACCCTCTACATCTGGTCCCACCTACAGATTAAATCTTTATTTCATCATCAAAGTCCAAGTCACCCTCATCTCTCACCTGAAAAAGCCACCTAACTCTTTTGTTCATTGAGTCCTTTCTGCCCATTCTCTATAGTTATGTAAACAGTAATATTTTGACATTGTAAATTTAATCACATCTTCTGCAAATCCCTATTTCAGCCCCATTTAAAATTCTTTCTGGCTCCCCACTGTACTGAGGATAAAACCTAGACCCTTTACAGTGGCCTATTAGGCTCCACATGAGTTAACCCAACTTTTCCTCTTTGTTCCCTGATCACTGAACTGCACTGCCAGGCTTCCTTCAGTTCTGCACACACTGGAGAGGAGGGCCTGCACACCTGTGACTTTCCCTGCTTGTCTGACTCTATCTCCATTGCAGTCTTGGCTGAAATAGCATGGCTTTTAGAGAGACCCTCCCTGATAGTTTATCAAAGGAGGGTGTCACCCCTTCCCCACATACCTTTATTTTCTATCATAGCAACAAATCACTCACAGCGTGTATGACAATTTGAATTTAAAGTATTTATTTATTGCCTATCTTCCACCACTAGGCTGCCTGTTCCAAGAGGGCAAGGGACATATTGAAGCCAGAATTAGGGACAGGTAGTTAGTGTAGAAATAGGAAATCGGGTCAGATCAAGAAAATGGAGGCCATAAAGTCATCTGCCTCTGGAAGTTGGAGACTGCCCTGGGAGAATGGAATGTCAAGGACCTGCAGAACCCATTGATAACCAAATTTATCTGCCCTTGTCAGAGACTACAGGCAGGAAGGTGCTGATTAATGCCCCCTGGGCCCTTGCCTGTCTGAATCACTTTACCCTCCCTCTGCCCCATCCACTTCTCACTTTTTACATCTCACCTGCAAAACCAGGCCTAATCCCTAGGCAAGAAGGGAAGAGATAAGGAGGAAAGAATGGGAAAATAAAACCCATAAAAAGGACAAGATTTGCTCATCCCATGGATTCCGCCTTTGGGTCCCCTTCTTCCACCCGGGAGAAGTCTGCTTTTACTTTTCTTTAATAAAGCTGCATTTTCCACTCTACATTTGCCTCGGCGTGCTTCTCTGGCATTATACTTCAACACCTGAGGAAGCAGGACTCGTCACCGGTAAAGAGCGGTATGAGATTTGGAGGTTCCACCGAGATCTGCACCGAGGTAAGTGAGCTTTTCTCTTCGCGCACCCCAATCTGTCCGAGGTGCATCTTTCTGTCTCTTTCTTTCTGGAGGGCAAAATGGGCACCCGTCAGCTACTTAAATGCAGTTAGTGCAGCCGCCATTCTTAAGACTCGGGTGAGAGGTTTCCTGGCCCAGGCAAGTTTCCAATCCCCTGCTCTGCAGTCATGTTGGGACTCTGCTGAAGCTGTTTCCTACTTTTCTGTCCAGGCCCGGAGCGCAATTGCTGTGATTACACAGTGTCCCTAGTCCTGATCTGCCCAGAATGCGTGGAGGTGGAGGAAGGGTTGGAACAACTGAGGGGTTCTTGGCCCGGGCTACTCTCGGGTGGACCCCAAAGGTTCCTTCTCCGGATTCCCCCTCCCGACCGCCCTAAGGGGTATCCAAGGTGATCAGTAGACAAATGCACTGAGGGAAAGCGCCAATTACATTTGCCTCCGTATGGGCCGTGCAGCACACCGCACACATCCATTCCCTCCTGGATGTTTCCCCTTTGCTCGCCGATCAGACATTAAACATTCAGATAGTAGGATTAAGAGAAAGACATAAGAAGATTAGTAGAAGAATGCTCAGGTTATCTTTGTTTGCATATTTAGCCTTTGCTAGTTTGTTTAAAGTTTTCCTGTGCTTAAAGGTGCTCAGTATGTTCTAAGCTGCGAGGAGGATGTATATTTTAATTCAACCCCTCCCTTGAATCCCTCAGAGAACAGGGTATTATATGTCTAACAATCAATAGGTGTCCCCCTCACTCTTTGGAGATTCCTTTAGTCTACAAAATAGGCAAGGAGATGTATAGTGGCAGGGAGGAAAGCAGTAATGCCCTTAAGTCTGAATCCTCCCAGGGTCTCTAGCACAGGGCAAACTAGAACCTTAGCCCTTTGCCAAAGAAGGCCAGAAATCACTTTGGCAAAGCCAAGTAGTGAGAGACGGGTTTTCTGGACCGGATTCAAGCTCAAACTTAGGGAGACGTCCCTAAAAATGGTCTCCAGCGCAGGCGCCTGAGGTCTATTTTTCTTTTCTTCCACTTAGATGGGAGCTTCACTCTCAACAGTATTGCCAGGTTCACCACTAGCCTGCATACTGAAAAACTGGGACAAATTTGACCCACAGACACTCAAGAAAAAGCGCCTCATTTTCTTCTGCCGCCAGGCCTGGCCTCAATACAAACTCTCTGATGGAGAATCTTGGCCGCCAGAGGGAATTATAAATTTTAATACCATTTTACAGCTTGATAGATTTTGCAACAGGGAAGGAAAATGGTGTGAGGTACCTTATGTTCAGATCTTCTTTATTCTAAGGGAAGACCCCAAATTATGCCAACAATGTAAAATAGACTCAACCATAACCACTACTGTAAAGGAAGAAAACCTTAAAGAGTCACCTACTGAGGGAAAGGAATTTTCTGCTAATGTCCATCAGCAGACCTCCTGTCCTCCATACCCTGGTCCTTCTCCATCTGCTCCAATGGACAAATCAAATATACTACCTCTCCAGGAGATGCCAGGAGGAGAATTTGGACCAATTAAAGTATACAACCCTTTCTCCCTCAAAGATCTAAGACAGATAAAAACAGACCTAGGGAAATTTTCAGAAGATCCAGATAAATATATAGAGGTATTTCAAAACCTATGCCAGGTGTTTGACCTCACCTGGAAAGATATTATCCTGTTACTTAACCAGACTTTAACCTCCAATGAGAAGGAAGCCACCCTAAAAGCAGCTGAACAATTTGGGGATGACCTACACCTTGTTCATGCCCCAGGAGGCCAAACTAGATCTAAACCCAACTATCCATCGGGAGCACAGGCAGTTCCCAGAAATGACCCCGACTGGGATCCAAACGATGAACAGGATGCTTGGAAGATCAGACACTTCCAAATGTTAGTCCTTGAGGCCCTTAGGAGAATCAAACAGAAGCCTATTAACTATTCCAAGGTTTCTGAAATTATACAAGGTCCCGAAGAAAGCCCAGCTATTTTTATGGAGAAACTCAGGGAGGCAATGAGAAAACACACCACTGTGGATCCTGAATCCACAGAGGACCATTTACTTTTAAAGGACAAATTTATCATTCAGTCGACCCCAGACATTTGGAGGAAATTACAGAAATTGGCATATGGCCCTGATCAATTCTTAGATGATATCCTCCAACTTGCAACTTCCGTTTTTTTATAATCGAGATGTAGAGGAAAAGAAGGAAAAAGAGCGTAGAGACAAGAAAAAGGCTGAAGTGCTGGTCTTAGCCCTAATAGGAGTTAGCTTCCCGGGTGAAAAAGGAGGAAAACGGAATGTACCTCAGGCCACAAAAGGGATTTGTTTCCATTGTGGAGAGGTGGGACATTTCAAACGGGAATGTCCCGGAGCCAAACAGTCACCTCTGGAGACCTGCCCTAAATGTCAAGGCAATCATTGGAAAAGTGACTGTCCTCAGGGGCGTAAGTCCTTGAGGCCAGACTCTTCCACACAGGCCTGATGGGCCCCGGGCCAATTCTAATGACTCCCATAACTCCTATCACTATGCATGAGCCCCGGGTATGCTTCTCCATAGGGAGCCAAGAGGTCAACTTCCTCTTAGATACTGGCGCCAGTTTTTCAGTGCTCACCTCTTATCCTGGACCTCTTTCCTCTAATACTGTAACGGTGCAAGGGGTGTCTGGACGGTCTATTACCAGAAAGTTTACTCCCCCACTGAGTTGTGAGTGGGATGGAATGTTTTCTCATGCATTCCTGATAGTCCCAGAATGCCCTACCCCTTTATTGGGAAGGGACTTACTTTCAAAACTTCAGACTTCTATTATAATGAATTTGGGACCACAAGGATCATTGTGTTTACCTCTACTAGAATGTGATATAAACCCTGAAGTATGGGCCACTGAAGGCAAGATTGGACGGGCAAAAAGCGCAATCCCAATTAAAATAGTCTTAAAGGATCCCTCTGTCTTTCCACATCAGAGACAATACCCACTATGCCCAGAAGCAAAAAAAGGGTTTATTAAAGATCATCTGGAACCTCAAACAGCAGAAACTTTTAGTACCTTGTAACAGCCCATGCAATACACCGATTTTGGGAGTTCAAAAATCAAATGGGGAATGGCGTTTAGTTCAAGACCTCAGAATAATTAATGAAGCAGTTGTTCCCCTCCACCCAGTAGTTCCTAATCCATATACTCTGCTATCTGAGATTCCAGCAACTGCTGCTTGGTTTACTGTGTTAGATTTGAAAGATGCCTTCTTCTGCATACCTCTGGACTCTCAGTCTCAGTATCTGTTTGCCTTTGAGGAACCAGATATTGGATCTCAATTGACCTGGACAGTACTGCCCCAAGGTGTCCCGACCCGCGGGACATCAACACGGACGGCAAACCTAAGAGAGAAGGAATGAAGGGACAAGAGACGCAGGGAGAGACAGCAAGACAGGAATTCTGATCAAGCTGCAAATTTTTATTGTTCTCACGGGTATTTATGCTGAGGGAATGAGGGGTATGACGAGGTGCAGCCTGGTTGGTTGTATTCTTCTGCTGGGTTCCTGATAGGGTGCAAATTCGCGCTGGCGGGAAGGTGAAGTTCGCGCCGGTGGGAAAGTGTAGTCCCGGAAGAGAAGCCGTGGGCGCCATAGGCGCCATACTGTCAGAATTATCAGCCGGGGGGGGGGGGGGGGCGCTGCTGCTTATTGTAAAGGTCAGAATGTTCTCAGAATGAGAACTTCTTGGTCCCTGACATTTCCCCCTTTCTTATATAAAATTATTGACCATTTTTCGATAGCCATATTTTAAGGGGGTGATAGAGGTTATGTGGCGAGACGGGGGCACAGCTTGCCTGAACAGGTATAGGGCTGGAGTGACAATCCCTCGGGAACTGCGCCTGTCTTAGGTTGTCCGTGGCAGAGCAACATCCTTACCCGTCATTGGATAATGAGGCTCTGGCCCTCATTTCCTGTCTTAGGTTGGTATGAGCTCTCACGAATCTTACCCGTCATTGGCTGTCCAGTTCAGCTCACAGGGGTGATGGTCTTTTAAGATCACCATCGCGATCCATCATCTCCAGTCGATGGTAATGAACCTGAATAGGTTTCGCCTGTATAGCCTCAATTTGAGCTTTAAGAAAAGCCATGATCTTGTTGAATATCAAAGGACCTATAGATACAATAAGCAGCAAGCAAAGGAGGGGACCTAGGAAGGGAAGGAGATAGGGAAGGAGTCCACTGAATCCAGTCCATAGTGGATTATCAGCCAGTGCTTGTCGGCGTTTTTCTAAGTCTTCCTGCAACTGTTTGATCTTGTCCTTAACAATTCCTGACTTGTTGGCATAGAAACAGCATTTTTCCTGCAAAGCCAGACAAATGCCTCCCTGTTCGGCAGTTGGAAGGTCTAAACCTCTCCTATTTTGTAGGACCACTTCTGCTAAGGAATCCACCTGATCTTGAAGATCTTGTATGGTACTTGAGAGTATCTGTACATCAGAAATCAATTGTCTGGATAATTTTGTATATTGAGTAGGAGAGACCCCCAAACCAGCAGTACCTGAGGCCACTGCTGTAGTTATTCCAAGTCGAGCCGCAGCAGGGTCCTCAAGTCCTGCATGGCTGTGGGAGAGCAGTGAACAGGCAGCCATTATCCAGAGAAGCAATGGTGTGCAGTCACAGGGTCTGTCATTCAGGGGATTTTTCGCATAGATTGTCGGCTGCATCTATAAGAGAGGAAGATTCATCCTCAGGGGGAAGGTTTCCGTCCCTGGGTTGTGGTAAATCATTGACCTGTTTGACCAGGCGTTCTGGTAACCATCTTGGGGCTGCTTGTTCTTGATCTAAAATACAAGCTGAGCCTCGTCCCCAAATGAGGACGGGATCTGGGCCTTTCCATTTATTTGTTAAAGGATCGCGCCACATAACAGATGGGCGAGCAGAATTAGAAGAGGGATGCCAATGTCTGTCTGCGGTCGAATGTCCTTCATTGTCTAGGGTAAGAAAGTTAAGAGCAAATAATGCATGATTAAGGCAATCCCTGGGAGTGGTAAATGCAAGGGAAGAGGCCTTAAGGCGGGTAAGCCAGGTTTTTAAGGTGAGGTGTGCACGTTCCACAATGCCTTGACCTTGAGGGTTATATGGAATTCCAGTAGTATGAGAGATTTGAAGAGTGGCACAAAACTGTTTGAACTTGGTACTGGTATATGCAGGGCCATTATCTGTCTTAATATGTGCTGGCTTTCCCATTATGGAAAAGGCTGAGACAAGATGAGAAATGACATCCTTGGTAGCTTCTCCGCAATGCGGTGATGCAAAAATAAAGCCACTAAAGGTATCTATGGAAACATGTATGTACTTTGTTTTCCCAAATTCAGGAAAGTGAGTAACATCCATCTGCCAAATCTGATTGGGCAGTAATCCTCGAGGGTTAACACCCAGATGTTGAATAGGAAGGGAGACAACGCAAGCAGGACACGCTTTTACAATTTCCCTTGCTTGTTGCCTGGTAATTTTACAGAGTAACCGAAGGCTCTGAGAATTTAAGTGGTGAAGTTTGTGTAAATCTGTGGCCTCTTGGATGGATCCAATAAGAACTGGGAAAAGGGACCGAGTGGCTGCATCAGCCTGAGCATTACTCCGTGATAGGGGACCGGGAAGATCAGAATGTGCTCTAATGTGTCCTAAGAAAAATGGATGTTTTCTAGCCTGAATTAGTTGTTGAAGCTGGTTAAACAAAAAGGCTGCGTTGGAGGAAGCCTTAATGGCGGGTGAAATCTCCAATAGGGGCACAGAATGGGCAATGTAAGCACTGTCTGTATAAATATTAATAGGTTTATCAAAAAATGTCATAAAGACTTGTGTTATAGCAAACAATTCTACAAGCTGTGCTGATGGATAAGCAGTGTCAAAGGTGGTAGGCTGATTATCAACAACAAAGGCTGCACGGCCATTGCTGGAGCCATCTGTAAAAACAGTAAGGGCTTGTGGAATAGGAGCCTTCCGAGTAACCCGAGGAAAAATAAATGGATGTAACTGAGCAAAATGCAAAAGGGGGTCATTGGGAAGGTAGTTATCGATTATTCCCAAAAAGCCGGATAGAGCAATACCCCATTCATCCCTCGTCTGTAGCAAAAATTGGGTTTGATCCTTAGTGTATGGAATCAGAATGTTATCAGGGTCTTTGCCAAAATGTTGTCGAGAAAGCAAGCGACCTTTAATAATGATAGAAGCTACCTGAGCAGGATAGACAGCAATAACTTTAGAGGATGTGGCGGGCAAATAAACCCAGAGCAAGGGGCAACCCTTATTTTTAAAATGTGGATCCCGCTGCCAGAATAGTCCCGTGGGTGTATGAGGGGTGTGTAATATAACCAAAACCAAAGGAAGGTTATAAGATATTTGTGTAACAAATTGTTGAGCGATGGCTTCTGTGACTTGAATTAATGCTTGCCGTGCCTCGGGAGTAAGCTCTCGAGGAGAAGAAGGGTCAGAATCTCCCCTTAAAATATCATTAAGAGGCAAAAGCACATAGGTGGGTAGTTTTAAATATGGTCTTAGCCATTGGATATCCCCTAGTAGTTTTTGGAAATCGTTAAGAGTGTGGAGATGGTCCACACGCAATTGTATATTAGGGATTTGAATTTGATTAGTTTGAAGTTTGAGGCCCAAGTAGGTGTAGGGGTCCTGTGTTTGAACCTTATCAGGGGCTATCTGAAGTCCCAAGGCAGTAAGGGCTTTATAGAGATCCAAATAACAATTGTTAAGATCATAGGTATTAGGTGCAGCAATTAACAAATCATCCATATAATGTAATATATAAACTTGTGGCCACCGCTCTCTCACAGGGTCTACTGCTTGAGCAACATATTTTTGGCAAAGACTAGGGGCTGTTAGCCATACCCTGGGGAAGGACCTTCCTTTGAAATCTTTGCATAGGGCCCTGAAAATTGATGCGGGGGAGGCTGAAAGCAAAATAGGGTCTGTCATCAGGATGTAAAGGAATAGTAAAAAAGCAATCTTTTAAGTCGATGACCATTTTATAATAGTCCCTAGGAATAGCTACCGGTGTAGGGATGCCTGGTTGTAATGCCCCCATCGGGCGCATAACCTTATTGATAGCGCGCAAATCCTGTAAAAGGCGCCATTTGCCTGATTTCTTCTTAATAACAAAAATAGGAGTATTCCAGGGTGAGGTTGAGGGTTCCACATGGCCGACTGTCAACTGTTCCTGTACTAACATGGAGGCAGCCTCTAATTTTTCTTGGGTAAGGGGCCACTGATCCACCCACACAGGAGTTTGAGTTTCCCAAATAATTTTGTCTGCATGGGGTACAGGAGGGTCAGGGACCGACACTAAAAATCCACATACCCAAGTCCAAATTTGTCTGTTTTTTGTATGGGCTGTACAGGCTCAACCTGTCCTTGTCCTAGCCTCCCAAGGCCTGTACCAGGGATAAAGCCCATACGAAGCATTTGATGAGTGACTAAAGAGTCGGGACTAGCAAGAATAACTTTCATTTGGCTTAGAATGTCTCGTCCCCAAAGGTTGACAGGGAGATCAGGAACAACGAAGGGGGTAACGGTTCCTTTATTCCCTGTGTTATCTTTTGTGTCAGTCCAATTAAGCACCCTGGAGCTAACTAAGGGGTTTCTTGACTGCCCTATTCCTTTAAGGTCAGTTAGTGATGAGGTGAGGGGCCATTCTGATGGCCAATATTTTTGAGAAATAACTGTGGCGTCCGCACCAGTATCTAGGATCCCTTGGAATTTCTTTCCTTCAATAAATAAGGTAAGAGTGGGTCTTTTGTGGGAGATAGGTTGGACCCAATACACATCAGAGGAACCTAAAGAGGCTGTGTTTCCTGGTGAATTTCCTGAATTGAGGGGAAGGAGTATTAATTGTGCAATTTTTGTTCCTGCAGGGATGGCAGCTACTCCGTTAACAGCTGTGGCCAGTATTTTAATTTCTCCAGTGTAATCATCATCAATGATGCCAGGGAAGACCTGAACACCTTGTAAGGTGGTAGGAGCTCTCCCAAGAATAAGAGCACACATATGAGGTGGAGGGGGGCCTACAACCCCAGTGGGTATTATTTGAGGTCCTTGCATAGAGTCTAATATTGTATCGGTGGAGGCACAGAGGTCCAATCCTGCGCTGCCTGGGGTAGCACGTTGGAGGGAGGTGATTGTGGAGAAGGACAGGGAGCCTGGATTGGGTTGGGAGTCTGAGAGGGAACAAACCTTATTGCCTCTGGGTTTGCTCTGGGGGTGGTCGGGGCCAGGGGCTGGCCCCGAGAGAAGTTTCCCGGGAAGTTAGAGGGAATAGGCTGTCCAAGGGCATTGGTCTTGGATCTACACTCCTTGGCCCAGTGGCGACCTTTACCACATTTAGGGCAAAGGGTGAGCGGAGGTGGTTTAGTCCTTGTTTGAGGAGATATGGGTCCTTGACCCAGTTTCCCTGTTGGGCAGTCTCGCGCAAAATGGCCAGGTTGTTTGCAAGTAAAGCAAGTACATGGGCCAGGGTGGTGAAGGGCCTTGGTGAAGGCGGCACCAATGGCGAGACCCATGGCATGGGCTGTTCCTACCCTGGCACACAGCCTAATGAAGTCAGAAAGGTCCCCTTTATCTTTGTGGGGCCGAAGAACATCTTGACATATTGGGTTGGCATTTTCAAAGGCAAGATATTTTACAAAGGAGCTCTCGTTTTCACTTGGTCCAAGTAAGCGCTCCGCAGTTAGATTAAGCCAGGCAACAAAGTCACTGTAAGGCTCGTCAGGACCCTGACGAATTTTTGCTAGGGAGGTGGTGGCCGAGCCCTTTTGAGGGAGCCGTCTCCAAGCATGCAAACCAGCAGTTTGAACCTGTGCTAGGAGCCCAGTAGGAAAGCGTGCCTGTTTAGGGTTAGTATCAAATGGCGCATTACCCACTAGTTTAACATAGGTCCAGGATTTAGAGGAAGCCTTGGTTGAATTTTTTTGGGCAGTTTCCCGACAGTATTCCCTAAAGTCTGCATTCCACAACAGGAAGTCACCCACACTGAGGGTGGCTCGGGCCAAAAATTTCCAATCATTAGGGGTGAGCCACTGTGTACTATGGTTCTCTAGCAAGGCCAGTGTATAAGGTGCAGTGGGGCCATACTGTGTACAAGCCTTTTTAAGTCTTTCAAGAAAGCGGAGGCTCAGCCTTTTATAAGAACCAAGGGCTCCACTCTGTCCAGAGGTGGGCTCCTCCTCATCCCCTGATTCCTGGTCCTCCTCTTGTTCCCTCTCTGGTTCTACCTCTTGTTCCTCCCCTGATTCCTCTTCCTGACTTCCTTTTAAATTCTCTGCTTCAGTTTGTGCGGGCTGATCTGCTTGACTGCGAGTGACTGGAAAGGCAAGAACAGGCTGACCACGTGGCTTCACCTTACGAGTATTGAGGGGTCTTGGGCCAGTTTGTGTTAACTCCGTGCCCAAGGCCAGTGAGCGAAGCTCGGCATCAAGGGCTTTTAGTTCTTTTAAAAGTTGGATTTGTTCCCACCTATGTTGGAGAGACTCGCGTAAAGAGGTTAGATTAGGCAAGGGAAGTGGGGAAAAAATATCTGGGGGGGCAGTAGGTCCCTGAAGGGCCGGAGCACGAAAGGCAGGGGGTGTATAAGTGGGAAGTGGATTTTTAAGAGGTGGCAGGTCTGGAGAATGGTGTTGAGCCGCTGCCCCCTCCAGGGTAGCCTCCTCCTCTGGGGTCACGTCATCATAGGGATTTAAAACCGGATAAATCTTAGGGGGACTTTTAGGGGACTTTTTTGGTAAGGTGGGGTCTGGGAGGTTCCCGGGGTCTGGGAGGGTCCCAGGGTCCTGAGAAGGCTGAGTAGGGGGCATATGAATACTAACCGAAGGGCATGCCGATGGGGGGCGAGAGGTGGATTGCATTGCCTGCTCCCCAATCTTTACAAGTTTTAAAGTACCACTGTCAAAGGGTGAGCTTTTAAGAATCTCATTAATTAAATTCCAATAAGAAAAGGCAGTGACAGGCACCTTTTGAGGACCAAAAGTCTCATAATAATCTTCGAGGCAGTCTCCTACTCTGAGCCACCTTTTACCATCAATTGACCCCTCGAGGGGAAACCAAGGACACAAATCCTCTATGTATGAAAAGAATGATCTTAAATCCTTTTTCTTAACACGCGCTCCCCGAGTCTTGAGGGCCTCCTCGAGACCCGTCAGAAACAAATCATGTGACGAAACTGCTTGTCCCATGGTGCGTCACTCACCTTGCGCTGGCCTCACTCTCCTCCTGGATCTGACTCCCGGTCGCGTCTACCGAGGCGATCCCGAATCCCGCTTGGCCAAGTCTTCCCCAGAGGGCAGCGTTCGCTTCTCAAACAAAGGCTCGAGCCAACCACGTTGGGCGCCAACTGTCCCGACCCACGGGACATCAACACGGACGGCAAACCTAAGAGAGAAGGAATGAAGGGACAAGAGACACAGGGAGAGACAGCAAGACAGGAATTCTGATCAAGCTGCAAATTTTTATTGTTCTCACGGGTATTTATGCTGAGGGAATGAGGGGTATGACGAGGTGCAGCCTGGTTGGTTGTATTCTTCTGCTGGGTTCCTGATAGGGTGCAAATTCGCGCTGGCGGGAAGGTGAAGTTCGCGCCGGTGGGAAAGTGTAGTCCCGGAAGAGAAGCCGTGGGCGCCATAGGCGCCATACTGTCAGAATTATCAGCCAGGAGGGGGGGGGGAGGGGCGCTGCTGCTTATTGTAAAGATCAGAATGTTCTCAGAATGAGAACTTCTTGGTCCCTGACACCAAGGATTTAGAGATAGCCCCCACCTATTTGGACAAACTCTGGCTAAGGACTTAGCAGAATTCAGAGATAAAACACCTGCAATTGTTCTCCAATATGTGGATGACATCCTGTTATGCGCCTCCACCCAGGAGGAATGTCAGAAAGCTATTACAGAACTCTTAAACTTCTTAGCCAATCAGGGTTGTAAAGTCTCAAAAAGGAAAGCTCAATTATGTCAGCAACAGGTCCAATATTTAGGATTACAACTATCTCAAGGAATCTGCAAACTAGGACAGGAAAGAAGAACTCCCATAGGACAATATCCTCTGCCTCAGACCCTAAGGCAACTCAGAGGCTTCCTAGGAAAACTGGATACTGCAGACTTTGGATTCCTGGGTATGGGGAATTAGCTAAGCCTCTTTACAGCCTTCTGAAAGAAACTTTACAACAAGGAGCAACCAACCTAATATGGGAACCAGAACATATTAAAGCCTTTAAGACATTAAAAGGGGCCCTACTCCAAGCCCCTGCCCTTAGTTTACCTACTGAAGAGAAATTTAACTTGTTTGTCACTGAAAGAGGAGGAATAGCCCTAGGAGTGGTAACACAAAAGAATGGACCTATTCAACAACCAGTAGCCTATCTCAGCAAGGAACTTGATATGGTATCTCGGGGATGGCCCCACTGTTTGTGAGTAATTGCAGCTGTAGCTCTACTAGTCCCTGAGGCAATCAAAATCACCCTGGGAAGAGACCTTATTGTCCACACTTCCCATGATCTCTCAGGAATTTTAAACTCAAAAGGAGGCTTTCAGACAGTTGCCTTCTAAAATATCATGTTTTACTTCTGGAAGGACCCATAACTCAGATAAGGACTTGTTCTACTTTAAATCCAGCTACTTTCCTACCAGAAACATTAGAGGAAAGTCCTGAACATGACTGCCAACAGGTCCTAGCTATGAATTACTCAGCCCAAGAAGACCTTCAAAACCTTCCCCTGTCTAATCCAGACCTCACCATGTTCACTGATGGAAATTCCTTTGTGGAACAAGGAGAACGCAAAGCTGGATATGCTGTGGTGACTCTACATGGCACTTTAGAAGCGCAATCTTTGCCCCCAGGCACAAGTGCACAACTTGCAGAATTGATAGCCCTAACAAGAGCCCTGGAACTAGGGAAACAATAGAGAATTAATATTTATACTGACTCTAAATATGCCTACCTAATCCTGCGTGCACATGCAGCAATTTGGAAAGAAAGAGGATTTCAAACAACTGAGGGAACAGCTATAAAAAACTATAAACAGATTTTAAAACTATTAGAAGCTGTCCATTTACCCAAAGAGGTAGCAGTAATCCACTGCCCTGGACATCAAAAAGAAATAAATGAAATAACAGAAGGCAATAGATGAGCAGATCAGCAAGCCAAAGAAGCTGCTAAGGGGACTTTACAACAAATGACAACTTAGCCCCTCTGATATGGACAGGTCCTCCCCCAGAGATAAGGCCCCAATCTGTTGGGAACAACATAACCATACTTATGATATGGTTATGGTACTCGAGAATTAGGATGGACCCCAGAGTCACAATGCCAACAAATTGTAATTTTACAAGCCAATGATTGGTTTGGAACTAATTGGCTCTCTAGGCCTGAAATTAGCTGGCCAGCACCCAATGGGACACAATGGATATGTGGAACTAACTTATGGCCCTGACTTCCCCCAGACTGGATAGGAAGATGCACTATTGGGTACCCCTGGATGCAAGGGAGATGGACCCCAAGTATAGAAAAGCCAGCAAATCTCCCCAATCTCAAACATAGATGGGGACAATCTGTTTTTCGTTGGTATGATCATTTAGCTTCAATGTTTATCCCGCAAATTGGTTTAGAAAGTGTAATGTGGCATGTGGAGACCCTAAACAATTATACCCAAACCACCCTCCATGACGTTGAAGAAAGCATTTCTCTCCTTAACACAGAAGTGACACTCATGAGGAAAGCGGTCTTACAAAACTGAATGGCTTTAGATATCCTCACTGCAGCCCAAGGTGGTACTTGTGCCATTGTTAGAACTGAATGCTGTGTTTACATCCCTGACAACACTAACAATGTAGCTGACATCCTTAAAGATTTACATTCTCAGATAGAGGCCATGTCCTCCCCAGACTCATCATGGGAACAAATTCTTAGCTACTGGTTCTCTGGTACCTCCTGGTGGAAAACATTATTAGTCTCTGTAATCATCATCATACTCATTGGCATGTTCCTATGCTGTGGCATTTACTGTTGCATTAATCTTATCCCGGTACTCATAACTTCTTGTTTCTCTTATAGACCGCCCATCTCTCAAATGACCCTCCAGCCTATTACTCTTCAACCAGACTTTTACCGTGGACCCCTCGATTGACCCGATTTCTAAAAAGGAACTCCAAGCTGCTTGCCCCACACTGCCCACGTCAGCTCAAAGAAGTCAGAGCGGTCATCAACCCCCTTCCCCAGCAGCATGGAGTTCCTAAGATTAGAGGGGGGAATGAAGCCAAAATTAGGGACAGGTAGTTAGTGTAGAAATAGGAAATCGGGTCAGATCAAGAAAATGGAGGCCATAAAGTCATCTGCCTCTGGAAGTTGGAGACTGCCCTGGGAGAATGGAATGTCAAGGACCTACAGAACCCATTGATAACCAAATTTATCTGCCCTTGTCAGAGACTACAGGCAGGAAGGTGCTGATTAATGCCCCCTGGGCCCTTGCCTGTCTGAATCACTTTGACCCTCCCCCTGCCCCATCCGCTTTTCACTTTTTACATCTCACCTGCAAAACCAGGCCTAATCCCTAGGCAGGAAGGGAAGAGATAAGGAGGAAAGAATGGGAAAATAAAACCCATAAAAAGGACAAGATTTGCTCATCCCATGGATTCCGCCTTTGGGTCCCCTTCTTCCACCCGGGAGAAGTCTGCTTTTACTTTTCTTTAATAAAGCTGCATTTTCCACTCTACATTTGCCTCGGCGTGCTTCTCTGACGTTATACTTCAACACCTGAGGAAGCAGGACTCGTCACCGGTAAAGAGCGGTATCAATATCCTTTATTTCCCAATATTATACTCATTACTTGGTTCAGTGCATTTAGTTCAGTTTGATTCTTCCATTCATTCATTTACTCAAGAACATGTGAAGCCGTAAGATTTTTTTAAAAACTTCGATGGCTAAAAATAAGGTATGTATAATTTTCAAGTTTTGAGCAGTTTTCTGGATTGAAGATGTACTCAGTGATAGAACAATTCCCTAGCAAGCTTGAGGCCCTGGGTTTGATCCCCAGCACTGCAAAAAGAAGGAAAAAAAGCAGTTTTTTTTTTTTTCTTTTTTGTGGTGCTGGGAATTGAACCCAGGGCCTTGTGCCTGCGAGGCAAGCACTCTACCAACTGAGCTACATACCCAGTCCAACAGTTGTCTTTTTTTAAAAATAAAAGATAAAGATTTGTTCTGTTTTGCTTTTGCTTTTGAGGAAAAACTTATTTGGTTTTGAGAAGCCACTTGAAAGGTTTTGTTGTAACTATCTCACTAGGTACTCATCCACTAGTTTAGGGGAAAATGGAAACCTGAACAGATATGTTTCACGTGAAGCAGCTCAGTTTTCTGTTTCATTATATAAACTTGATGGGTGTTTTGACAGTGCTCCTCTGCAGAATTTGTGCTTACTTGGGGAAAATTATTCTTTGACTGAGTTTAAAAAGCTTTATTGTTTGTTCTTTTAGAAATATGAGACTGTGTCTTTACTTCAAAAGATCTGGAAATCTCAAAGATGTACCACAATATGAGGTTCTAAACTTTCTTTGGAGCTGGAGGAGAGAATAGGAAAAAAGGGAACAAAACCGAAACAGGTTGGACTGAACCAAGTTGATATCTATAGAGAATTAGAATGAAAAACCCAGTTGTGCTGATGTTGAAATGTTGATCCAATGAGATTGTATTTTTGTGGACCATTTAGCATGATAACCCGCTTGATAATAGAAGGGATTTTTCCTGAGCGAAGTGAATGTTTTCACTCCTGTCGAAGATGTTGATCCTGGGACAGAAAATGATGACTACAGCAATGGTCCTGCAACCTCCGTTTCAACTTCACAGCAGATGAGATGCTCAAGGGACTCTTGTGACAGGTAAAATGAAAAATGACTCTAGTTAGAAGGTGGTGAACCAGTGGCGGGGTGGGCCACAACCTCCAGGGAACCTTTGTGTATGGGTCTGAGTTTTGGTCTAAAGACCTCAAGTAGAACTTTGATCCATTACCCCTGACAAATGCTCAGAAACCCTTTGGCTTCTTTAAACAAGCCAACAACAATTTTTTATTGGAGGTTTACATTATGTCATATTTGGATTAAGCTGCTGGTACTAAAAAGAAGGCAGGAAAAAAAGGAATAAGAAAACAATATCTGATCTTGAGGAGCCCACAGTTTAATGGGGATACCCCAAAACCAGTGAACAACTGAGTATACAAATAGACAAAAGTACACCATATATAAAAATAGAATTTTGACCCATTCGGTGGGTTATGAATGAAGAGTTATGGAAAATAATATTCCTATAAGACAGCTCCCCAAGAAAAATGGAGGGATGGTGTGGCTCAGGAGAAGGGAGCGGAAATTGGCCAAACATTAAATCTCTCCCAGTGCATTCTGAAAACAATGGGCCCTGGGGGAAGGAGGCGCATATGGAATGCCAGGTCCTAAACCTTGACCTTTCCCCATGGCAAATTAGTTCTAAATGACAATGGGCAAGATTTGAGTAGTCATCCCTCTGGGTCTGGTTTTAACTTGTACAACTAGTCCCTGACGGTCAAAACTACACATACTCAGCTTCCAATGATCACATCAACCTCATTGTACCTATAAAACCAAAATCCCCTCTGTAACTGGGGGCCATTTTCCCCATCTGAAAAATGGGTTGCAATGGCACCTGAGTCTGCGAAGGAATAAAGTCTTCTCTGAATCCATTGAGGTCTGCTTCCTGTCCTTTTGCACTTACGATGAAGATTGAGGAGGGAGGAGAGAAATCCAGGGAAATTCAAGGTTAGAGTTTGGAAGAGTGGTGTTAACAGAAGACAGATGAGAAAGAAAAAATTTAAGGGAGAATTAAGATTTACATTCAGCAAAAGATTGAGAATGAGAAAACAGATTTGAGAGGTGAGGCTGAATGGATAGAATGTGTGAAATCATCAGATGGTTTTGAGGGTTGAATTCAGTCCTCTGAAAAAGTATGTTTGTAAGAACCCAGAAAACCATGCCGGATATGGGAATTGACATAAGAGGGTTTATTAAGCAAACAGAGTGTCTCCCTGCAGGGTAAGAGAGAAAATGAGAGGAAAAGAGAAAGGGTGCACGCAAGAGAGAGTGTGAAAAGCAAGGAGGAGAGAGAAAGAAAGTGAGTAGGGGAGAGAAAGCATGAGAAAAGATGGCGGGGAAGCTATCCTTAAGCAGTTGAATTCCGCTGGGATAACAGGGGACCAATAAACCAATAGCTAGCTAGGATGTTCACACACTGACAAGTAGTTGGGAGGTGGGAAAATGACTGCAGCAGAAAGGGGCGGGGAGAGCAGCTTTCAGACTGACAAGCTAGGTTGTGATGCAATGTAAAGGGCAGGGGAGCGGCTTTGTATTACAATGTTGTGTTGTGCCCAAAAGCTCGAGACCCCGCAAAGACCACCAGAGACGACGATCAATGCAAGCAACAAAGAGTCATTTATTAGCAAGCTCGAGCCTGGTCCTCTGCATCCTCAACCGGTGACGCTAAGAGGCCCCAAGCCCTCGTTAGCAGGGTTTATACAATGAAAGGCAAGCAGTTATACAGTGTTCTTCCTAATTGGTTAACATATACAATTGTAAAGCATGTTATCTTAAGTTCTGAGTCACCCTGACCTCCGAGAGGAGGGTTGAGAGGAGGGTTGTCGTTAGCAAGGTTTGCTCTTGGGTCAGCCCCCCTGGCCTTCACAGATAAGATGAGAGATGGAAAATTCTGTACCACTTTCAGGAGGCTGGGGGCAGTTTGGGGAAGCCTGTGTTTATACAGGTGCAGGCTCCCTCTATCTTTCAGTTGAAGTCCTAATCTTGGTGACCTGTGACTATGACCTTATTGAAAACAAGGATCTATGAAGATAAATCAAGTTATGTTGAGGTGATACTGGGGTAGGATGGGCCAATGTGACTAGTGTTCTTATAAGAAGACATGACAGGGACATGGACACACATGCAGAAAAATGCCTTGTGAGGTTAAAAGCAGAGATTGCTGTGATATGTCAAAAGCCAAGGAACACAAAGGATCCCTGGTAACTCCCAGGACCTGGGAAGTGGCAAGGAGCCCTCATAAGGAGCAGGGCCTTGCAGGTATCTTGATTTGGGACTTCCAGTCTCCAGGACTGTGAGAAAGTAAATGTTTTAAGTCACCAAGTTTTGGGCACTTTATTATGACAACCCCAGGAAACCGATTCAGATGGCATGCTTACAGATGCTTGAAGAACTGGAAGAGGGATTGGAAGAGGGTAAACAAAGGCACTTGAGTTTTTCTTAGGCTTAAAAAAAAGAATTAAAGCAAAGGCTTTTCCAAATACCACATTCTTCTTAACATTCTGCTTATCATAGCAGCCATGGCAGGATAGTGCTTGTCTGTTCCCTCCAGCAAGAGCTTGGGCAATGACAAGATGGTCTGGGGATTTCTTATTAAGAACATTGTAGGACTTATCCATTTTCTGAACTTATTTTCTATTTCCAGATATCCCCACTTAAATGTTTTCTTTTGCTCTGATAGCATGTGTTTATGTCCTCATGGTTTCCCCATCTGAATTGACTTCTTTGGCAGATTTATCACTTTCTGCTCCTGGTGCTCATCAAATATCCTGTTTGCTAAAATCCTTTACATTCAACTTGATACAGAGTTTGGGTTTTTTGCAGTTAGAAATATGTCAAACAATTTAAAATAAGGTTTTAAGCATTTTAAAAATCATCTTGCAGATGATTAAAATATTAAACATTTTCAACATGTAAAGGGAGAGAGAATAATGTAAGCTTGGGGACACAGCTAATGGCCAAATAAAATCGGACAGAAAGTGGCTGAAGCAAACTTTATTGGAATTTGGCTCTCCGGCAAAATTCCCAACCCCAGCCCCCAGGGTACAGGTTGGGGTAGGGAGCCAGAGAAAATCGCGTGTGGCCCTGGTTGCCCAGGGTCTTTATAGGCCAGAATGGGCAGGGTCCTGTTGAGTGACAGGTGGAATTAAGGGTCAGTGGAGTTAAGGGTCAACAGGTGGGGTTAAGGGTCAGTGGAGATTTTTTGTCCATTTGATTGATCACTGTTTGGTTCACTGCCCGTTGTCTCGGTTGCTCTGCTCTCCCTCCTACAGTTGCCCAAATTCCGACCTAACATCCCGACCTTTTTGGTGATATAGGGCACCAGAGTCCATCTGGCTACTTCCTGCATGTTAGGGGGTGTCGTGTGGAGAAAAAGGTCCGGGTTCTAGGTCAGTCGGGAGGCAGCTATAAGAGTGTAGGAGGACCTGGTTGTATGTTACCCTGGCAACCTCACTCATGTGGTTCTGGGCAAACCTGAGAAGACAGGGAGCAATCATTAGAAGAAATCCTATCACAAATGGGAGGGTAAGGGTAGGGGTCATCCAGGTGACAAGAGTGGAGTTCAGCCACCTGGCCAGGGGTTATTTGATGTTGCTTCAGCCTTTCACTCAGATGTCTGAGAGTTTCGATGTTCTTTTCGATCAGTCCAGTTTCATTAATGTAATAGCAGCATTCTTCCCTTAAGAATAAACAAGTTATTTATGAGATCCAAGATGGTGGACTAGAGGGAGGCTGCATTCACTCCGTAACTCTGGTTTCAAGCAGAGGATAACTGTTTCTTGGTGAGGCAGTTTTTGCTGCTTATTGATCCCCTGCAGTTTACCCCATTTGTCTGCTGTGATCACCTGCAGTCTGCCAGCATATCAATGCCTTTTTTGAGTGCAGATTGCCCACTGTCAGGCACCTATCATCCACCATTTGCCTGCCTCTTGCTGTCCAACACCTGCCTTTCACCTACCAATCACCCACCACCCGAGGTTCACCTCTCGATTATCTGACAGCTGCCAGCAGACTGACCGCAGACCACCACTGGAGCGCCAGCTGCCTACTGTTGCCTGGAAGTTCACTGTCACAGTACCTGCAGGTTTGGTTACACGTGGCTGCTCTCATTTTGAGACAACAGCCAGGCCCTGTAGGACCCCTGGCTGGACTGACTGAGCCCTGCCTCCCCAGGATCCCTCAGCCCGACTGATCACTCCCTGCCTCCAGGGCCCTCACATCAACTGCTCCCTGCCACCAGGACCCCCAGACAAACTGACTGCATCCTATCACTGGGACCTCAGACTGACTGATTGCACCCGGTCTCCAGGATCCCACAACCATACCAAACACACCCGACCTCCAGGACCTCCAGTCAACCATGTCCACACTCCGAGCTGCAGCTCCCCATTTGCCAACACATTTGGAAACCAGAGTGGCCATCTTAGATAATCCTGGAAGCCATTACTCTGATCATTAGGTGGGGCAAGTCCCATCCTGAAACTCCTGGTGGAAACTTGAAGCTCATTGTCAGGTACCTCTCATGCATCAAGCTACTGAACACTGGGAGGTTTGAATACTATATGACTGTTAGTGTAGATTTTCTTTCTTCTCCTTATTGAACAATTTAAAGTTTTTATTTATTTATTTATTTATTTTGGCTCTTTTCCTTTTGTTTACCTGTTCCCTCAGAGTCTCTTTCTCCCTTTTCACATGCTAACATCCAATTTCTTTTGATTACACTCTCACCCTTTCTGTTATCTAGAACTTCTGTATATTCTTTTCTTATCCCACTAACAGCTACATCCTACATCCCTCTGCATCCTCTTTGTCCTCCATTAGAAACTGCAGACATTATTGAAAATCTATTTGTTATACTAAAGATAATATTTGAACTCATTCTGTTTATTAAGACAATATAGTTATTGTCCTCATAGGGGCTATTTGGTCTAGGATTGCATACTGTCTGAATCGGGCACTGCTAATATTGATCTCCCCTTGAAGAAAAGGTTTTGGAAACCTATAGGGCCACTATAAGGCTAAAAGGGGAAATCTGCAATACCCCAGATCTGCACTGCTAGAGGGGAAGATACATGAACAACATGAAAAAACAAGGGAAGAAAATGATCCAAATGAATCTAGATTCTATATTAATAGAATCCAATGACAGTATGGTAGAAGAAATATCAGAAAAGGACTTCAGATTATACATGATTAAGATGATTCGCGAAGCAAAGGATGAGATAAGAGAGCAAATGCAGGCAATGAATGATAATACCAATAAGCAGTTGAAAGAGCAAGTGCAGGAAGCAAAAGATCATTTCAACAAAGAGATAGAGATTCTCAAAAAAACAAACAAACAAATATTTGAAATGATAGAAACAATAAACCAAATAAAAAACTCAATGGAAAGCATCACCAACAGACTAGACCACTTGGAAGACACAACCTCAGACAATGAAGACAAAATATTTATCTTACAGAGAAGATGGTAAGAAATCATGAACAGAACCTCCAAGAACTATGGGACATCATGAAAAGACCAAATTTAAGAATTATCAGGATTGAGGAAGGCACAGAGATACAAACCAAAGGAATGAACAACCTATTCAATGAAATAATATCGAAAACTTCCCAAACTTGAAGAATGAAATGAAAAATCAAATACAAGAGGCTTATAGAACACTAAATGCACAAAATAGCAACAGATCCACACCAAGGCACATTATAATAAAAATAACTGACATACAAAAGAAAGATAGGATTTTGAAGGCTGTGAGAGAAAAGTATCAGATTACATATAGGGGGAAACCAATACGGATATCAGCAGACTTCTCAACCCAGACTCTAAAAGCTAGAAGGGCCTGGAACAACATATTTAAAGCTCTGAAAGAACATGGTTGCCAACCAAGAATCTCATACCCAGCAAAACTAACCTTCACATTTGAAGATGAAATAAAACCCTTCCTTGATAAGCAAAAGTTAAAAGAATTTACAAATAGAAAGTCTGCACTACAGAATATTCTCAACAAAATATTCCATGAGGAGGAAGTGAAAAACAACAATGTAGGTCAGCAAAGGGAGGAACTGCCTTAAAGGAAAATCCATTCGAAGGAGAAACCAAGTAAGTTAAAAACCAAAAATAAGCCCAAATGACTGTGAATACAAATCATATTTCAATAATAACACTGAATGTCAATGGCCTAACATCATCAATCAAAAGACACAGATTGGCAGAATGGATTAAAAAGAAAGACCTAATAATATGCTGCCTTCGAGAGACTCATCTCATAGAAAAAGAGATCCTCAGACTAAAGATGAAAGGATGGGAAAAAACCTACTTTGCACATGGACTCAGTAAAAAAGCAGTGATTTCCATCCTTATATCAGATAAAGTGGACTTTGAGTCAAAGTTGGTCAGAAGGGATAAAGAAGGACATTTCATACTGCTTAAGGGAACAATAAATCAGGAAGACATAATGATAGTAAATATTTATGCCCCAAACAATGGTGGACCCCTGTACATCAAACAAATCCTGGGACTTGGAGTGACTGTACCAGGGCTACGGGTGGCTATTGGGAGGAGGAGGGAAGCAGTGAGTTGCTTGGACTCATGGCGACCGCACCAGAACTCTGGGTGGCTGCCTGTAGGAGGAGGAGGTGCACGGCGGGTCACTTGGACTCTGAGCAACTGCACGGAACAGCGGGTGGCTGCCCGGAGGAAGAGGCGTGTGGCAGGTCGCTGGTACTCAAAGTGACTGTACAGGGCTCCAGGTGGCTGCTCAGAGGAAGGGCCACATAGCCAGGCAATTAGGTGCAGAGCAGGACCTAGGTGGCATCTTGGTAGAAGAGCCGCAGAGACAAGCTGAGGGGCAGAGCAAAGGTTCCAGGACTGTGGGCAGATTCTCTGAGGAGGGGCAGCCTAAGGAGACTCGTCTGCGAAGGGCAAGGCTCCCAGCCCAGGAGGTAGGTCTGGGCCCCTGGGTCTTGAAGAAGACCTTAGAAGATGGAAAGATCTCCCATGTTCTTGGATAGGAAGAATTAATATTGTCAAAATGGCCATACTACCAAAAGTGCTATACAGATTCAATGCAATTCCAATTAAAATCCCAATGACGTACCTTAGAGAAATAGAGCAAGCAATCATGAAATTCATCTGGAAGAATAAGAAACCCAGAATAGCTAAAGCAATCCTTCGCAGGAAAAATGAAACAGGGGGTATCACAATACCAGAACTTCAACTATACTACAAAGCAATGGTAACAAAAACAGAATGGTATTGGTACCAAAAGAGACAGGTAGATCAATGGTAAAGAATAGAGGACACGGGCACAAACCCAAATAAATACAATTTTCTCATACTAGACAAAGGTGCCAAAAATATGCAATGGAGAAAAGATAGCCTCTTCAACAAATAGTGCTGGGAAAATTGGAAATCCACATGCAACAGAATGAAGCTAAACCCATATCTCTCACCGTGCACGAAACTAAACTCAAAATGGATTAAGGACCTCAGAATCAGACCAGAGACCCTGCATCTTATAGAAGAAAAAGTAGGTCCAAATCTTCAACATGTTGGCTTAGGATCAGACTTCCTCAACAGGACTCCCATAGCACAAGAAATAAAAGCAAGAATCAATAACTGAGATAGATTCAAACTAAAAAGCTTTCTCTCAGTAAAGGAAACTATCAGTAATGCGAAGAAAGAGCCTACAGAGTGGGAGAAAATCTTTGTCACTCATACTTCAGATAGAGCACTAATCTCCAGAATCTATAAAGAACTCAAAAAACTACACCAAGAATACAAATAACCCAATCAACAAATGGGCTAAGGAAATGAATAGACACTTCACAGAAGAAGATCTACAAACAATCAACAAACATATAAAAAAAATTCCACATCTGTAGTAATAGAGAAACGCAAATCAAAACTACCCTGAGATTCCATCTCACCCCAATTAGAATGGTGATTATCAAAAATACAAGCAACAACAGGTGTTGGCGAGGATGTGGGGAAAAAGGTACAATCATACAGTGCTGGTGGGGCTGCAAATTAGTGCAGCTACTCTGGAAAGCAGTGTGGAGATTCCTTAGAAAACTTAGAATGGACCCACCATTTGACCCAGCTATCCTACTCCTTGGCCTATACCCAAAGGACTTAAAATCAGCATACTACAGAGATACAGCCACATCAATGTTTATAGCTGCTCAATTCACAATAGCCAGATTGTGGAACCAACCTAGATGCCCTTCAATTGATGAATGGATAAAGAAACTGTGGTATATATATAAAATGGAATATATAAAGAAAGATAAAATTATGGCATTTGCAGGCAAATGGATGAAACTGGAAAATATCATGCTAAGTGAGATAAACCAATCTCAAAAAACCAAAGGACAAATGATCTCGCTGATAAGTGGATGATGACACATAATGGTGGGTGGGAGGGGTTAGTGTTAGGGTTAGAGTTAGGTTAGGGAGGGGGGCAAGAATGGAGGAAGGAAGGACTGTATAGAGGGAAAAGAGGGGTGGGAGGGGTGGGGGGAAGGGAAAACATAACAGAATGAATCAAACACCATTACCCTATGTAAATTTATTTACACAAATGGTATGCCTTTACTCCATGTACAAAAAGAGAAAAAACATGTATCCCATTTGTTTACAATAAAAAAAAATCCTTCTCAATGGCAGGAATCAGATAGACCACAACACAAGAATCCTGGGTGACTTTAACACACTGCTTTAACATATCTTTCAAACAAAAACCAACCAAACAAACCATAGAACTCAATAACACAATCAATAATCTAGACTTAATAGACATATACAGAATATTCCATCCATCAATGAGCAGATTCACTTTCTTCTCAGCAGCACATGGAACCTTCTTGAAAATAGACCATATGTTATGCCACAAAGCAGCCCTTAGGAAATGCAAAGAAATAGAGATACTACCTTGTGTTCTATTAGATCATAATGAAATAAATTATAGTAAAAATCAATGACAAAATAAAAAGCAGAAATTACTCCAATGCCTGGAGACTAAATAATATGCTATTGAATGAAACATGGATAACAGAAAACATTGGGGAGGAGATAAAAAAAATTCTTAGAGGTCAATGAGAATGACGATACAACATATCAAAATCTCTGGGACACTATGAAAGCGGTACTAAGAGGAAAATTCATTGCATGGAGTGCATTCCAAAAAAGAATGAAAAGTCAACAACTAAGTGACCTAACATTACAGCTCAAAGCCCTAGAAAAAGAACAGAATAACAGCAAAAGTAGTAGAAGACAGGAAATAATTAAAATCAGAGTTGAAATCAATGAAATTGAAACAAAAGAAACAATTGAAAAAATTATCAAAACAAAAAGTTGGTTGTTTGAAAAAGTAAACAAAATAGACAAACCCTTAGCCACACTAACAAAGAGAAGGAGAAAGAAAACTCAAATTACTAAAATTCATGATGAAAAAGGAAATATCACAACAGACACCACTGAGATACAGAACATAATGAGAAGCTACTTCAAAAATCTGTATTCCAACAAAATAGAAACTACCGAAGACATTGTCAAATTTCTAGAGACATCTGCTCCTCCCATACTGAACCATGAGGACATACACAATTTAAACAGATCAATATCAAGCAATGAAATAGAAGAAGCCACTAGAAACCTACCATCCAAGAAAAGCCCAGGACTAAATGGATTCTCAGCCAAGTTCTACAAGACCTTCAAAGAAGAACTGATTCCAATACTTCTCAAAGTATTCCAGGAAATAGAAAAGGAGGGTACCCTACCAAACTCATTCTATGAAGCTAATATCACCCTCATACCCAAACCAGGCAAAGACACATCACGGAAAGAAAATTTTAGACCAATATCCTTGGTGAATATAGATGCAAAGATACTTAACAAAATATTGGCAAACCGTATCCAAAAACATATTAAGAAAATTGTGCACCACGATCAAGTGGGGTTCATCCCTGGAATGCAAGGATGGTTTAACATTCGTAAATCAATAAACGTAAACCATCATGTCAATAGACTTAAGGATAAGAATCATGGTTATTTCAATTGACGCAGAAAAAATGTTCGACAAAAAACAACACCCTTTATGCTCAAAACACTAGAAAAAATAGGGATAGTAGGAACATACCTAAACATTGTAAAGGCTATTTATGCTAAGCCCATGGTCAACATCATTCTTAATGGAGAAAAACTGAAAGCATTCCCTTTAAAAACTGGAATAAGACAGGGATGCTCTCTTTCACCACTTCTATTCAACATTGTCCTTGAAACTCTAGCCAGAGCAATTAGGCAGACCAAAGAAATTAAAGGAATACGAATAGGAAAAAAGGAACTTAAGCTGTCACTATTTGCTGATGACATGATTCTATATTTAGAGGATCCAAAATACTCCTCCAGAAAACTTCTAGACCTCATCAATGAATTCAGCAAAATAGCAGGCTATAAAATCAACATGCATTAATA
The DNA here is from genome assembly GCF_902686445.1 of Sciurus carolinensis. Classification (NCBI taxonomy): domain Eukaryota; kingdom Metazoa; phylum Chordata; class Mammalia; order Rodentia; family Sciuridae; genus Sciurus; species Sciurus carolinensis. Next base: position 63,361,315 of record NC_062223.1, read on the forward strand.
CAAAGCATTTTTATATGCAAGTGATGAAACATCTGAAAGGGAAATGAAGAAAACAACTCCATTTGCAATAGCCTCAAAAAAAAAATAAAATACTTGGGAATCAATCTAACCAAAGAGGTAAAAGATCTCTACAATGAAAACTACAAAACATTGAAGAAAGAAATTGAGGAAGACCTTAGAAGATGGAAAGGTATCCCATGTTCTTGGATAGGAAGAATTAATATTGTCAAAATGGCCATACTACCAAAAGTGCTCTACAGATTTAATGCAATTCCAATTAAAATCCCAATGATGTACTTTACAGAAATAGAGCAAGCAATCATGAAATTCATCTGGAAGAATAAGAAACCCAGAATAGCTAAAGCAATCCTTCGCAGGAAAAATGAAACAGGGGGTATCACAATACCAGAACTTCAACTATACTACAAAGCAATGGTAACAAAAACAGAATGGTATTGGTACCAAAATAGACAGGTAGATCAATGGTACAGAATAGAGGACACGGACACAAACCCAAATAAATATAATTTTCTCATACTAGACAAAGGTGCCAAAAATATGCAATGGAGAAAAGATAGCCTCTTCAACAAATGGTGCTGGGAAAACTGGAAATCCATATGCAACAGAATGAAACTAAACCCATATCTCTCTCCCTGCACAAAACTCAACTCTCAAAATGGACCATGGGCCTCGGAATCAGACCAAAGACCCTGCATCTTATAAAAGAAAAAGTAGGTCCAAATCTTCAACTTGTTGGCTTAGATCATACTTCCTTAACAGGACTCCCATAGCACAAGAAATAAAAGCAAGAATCAATAACTGAGATAGATTCAAGCTAAAAAGCTCCTCTCAGCAAAGGAAACTATCAGCAATGTGAAAAGAGAACCTACAGAGTGGGAGAAAATCTTTGCCACTCATACTTCAGATAGAGCACTAATTTCCAGAATATATAAAGAACTTAAAAAACTCTACACCAAGAATACAAATAACCCAATCAACAAATGGGCTAAGAAAATGAACAGATACTTCACAGAAGATCTACAAGCAATCAACAAACATATGAAAAAATGTTCACCATCTTTAGTAATAAGAGAAATGCAAATCAAAACTACCCTAAGATTCCATCTCACCCCAATTAGAATGGTGATTATCAAGAATACAAGCCATAATAGGTGTTGGTGAGGATGTGGGGAAAAAGGTACACTCATACATTGCTGGTGGGGTTGCAAATTAGTGCAGCCACTGTGGAAAGCAGTGTGGAGATTCCTTAGAAAACTCGGAATGGACACACCATTTGACCCAGCTATCCCACTCCTCAGCCTATACCCAAAGGACTTAAAATCAGCATACTACAGAGATACAGCCACATCAATGTTTATAGCTGCTCAATTCACAATAGCCAGATTGTGGAACCAACCTAGATGGCCTTCAATTGATGAATGGATAAAGAAACTGTGGCATATATATATATATATATATATATATATATATATATATATATACACAATGGAATATTACTCAGCTATAAAGAATAATAAAATTATGGCATTTGTAGGTAAATGGATGAAATTGGAGTATATCATGCTAAGTGAGATAAGCCAATCTCAAAAAAACCAAAAGACGAATGATCTCATTGATAAGCGGATGATGACACATGGTGGGTGGGGGGCAAGAATGGAGAAAGGAGGGACTGTATAGAGGGAAAAGAATGATGGGGGGATGAAAAAAATAACAGAATGAATGAAACACCATTACCCTATATAAATGTATGATTACACAAATGGTATGCCGTTACTCCATGTACAAACAGAAACAACTTGTATCCCATTTGTTTACAATAAAAATAAATTTAAAAAAATAGAATAGACATGTTCCCCCTTTGTCTGATGTCAGAAGATATAGCGCCCAACGGTTCTGTAAAGAGACTTGAGCAATAGATGTTATTTGTCTTTGTAAGGATGCCACAGAGGCAGCAGATGCCTCTACTGCCTCTTGGAGTTAGTGTTCTAGCTTTTGGGTGACACTGCATAACTGAGCCCTTCTGCTCCCAACCCAAAGGCCAGAAGCGAGGAGGGAGGGTCCAACCACACCAGTAGAAAAATGGCCCGTTTTACCCTAGGGATGGGATTTTGAGAAAGCCAGATAAATTCAGCTTCACTATATTGTGTTAATTGAGGAACTAAAATAGAGGGCACACAGAAAGCAAAGGGCACATTGGAACCTCTTTCTTTCGTCAGAGTGCCAATACACCAAAAAAAGAATCCTGGAGGAGCAAATATTGGAGAATAGACTTGTATGGTTCGGTTACAAGGCACTGAGTTAGAGAAAGTATAATAGTAAGCAAAGTTTTCTGAAGAATTGTGATAAAGGGGAGCTCCCTCCAAAGGTGAAGAGGGGGTTCCTTAAGGTTTTGAGGAAGTGTTAAGGAGGGTACTTATAGGAACGGCTGTTAGGGGGGTCCGGTCCAAACCTGCACAGAGAAAGCAATCTGAAATGTTATTGACCCTGGAGAGATTGAGAAGTTGAAGACCTTGACATATCAGAGTAAGCCATGAGAAAGGTGTTAGCATGAGGCTGTGTAACTGCGTTGAGCTGGCGCTGGATCTCCCTTTCCTGTTCCTGAATGGTAAGATGAACCTGAGGAATTACCTGAGTATAAGTGCTCCAGATTCTAAGTGAAGCCACGGGATGGCTGGCTGTTGGCCCTGTGTAAACTTTACCATCAACCCCTGAGGCCCATCTTGGGGTAAAACTTTCCATGTCAGCAGTTGAGACCTAAAGGATGTAGGAGTCTCCCATGTGAAGGCAAACAGGTAATAGGAGTCAGGGCGAAGGGGAACTGTAAAGAACGTGTCTTTGAGATCCAGGACTGTGAAGTGGGTGGTAGAAGGGGGAATGTGGGAAAGAAGAGTGTAAGGGTTAGGAACCACGGGGTGGATGGGTGTCCCGACCCGCAGGACATCAACGAGGACGGCGAACCTAAGAGAGAAGGAATGAAAGGGACAAGAGACACAGGGAGTGACAGCAAGACAGGAATTCTGATCAAGCTGCAAATTTTTATTGTTCTCACGGGTATTTATGCTGAGGGAATGAGGGGTATGAAGAGGTGCAGGCTGGTTGACTGTGTTCTTCTATTGGGCTCCTGATAGGGTGCAAGTTCACGCTGGCGGGAAGGTGAAGTCCTGGAAGAGAAGCAGGGACGGCGCCATAGGTGCCGTATTGTCAGAATTATCAGCCAGGAGGGGGGAGGGGCGCTGCTGCTTATCGTAAAGGTCAGAACGTTCTCAGAATGAGAACTTCTTCTTGGTCCCTGACAGATGGGAATAACTGCCTCATTAATTAGACAGAGATCCTGGACCAAGTGATAGGTTCCTGAGGGTTTATGTACTGGCAGTATGGGGGTGTTACAAGGGGAGTCAGTAAGGATAAGGAGTCCCCGAGTAAGCAACTGGTCTATAATGGGTTTAAGTCCTTCCCTGTAAGTAGGGGAAATTGGAAACTGGGGATGTGAAGGAAACTTAGCTTGAGGTTTCAGTTGGATAAGGACTGGTTTGTGGTGGGAGGCTATGACTGGGTTGGAAGTGTCCCAGACTTGGGGGCTGACCAGGTCTGGGGGCAAGAGTAGGGTAGGTGGTGTGGGGGCGCTAGAAAATGTACGAAACAGAGGTAGAAGAAGGTGAGCACTAGCAGTGTGTCTGGGAAGAAGCTGTAGGGTGGATCCTAGGAGGAGGACTAGACAGGAGGGAATAACTAGGAACGAGTGTGTAAAAGGATGTCCCTCCAGGGCACAGGCTATTCTAGCTGTTCTGCTGGAAGGAAGATTTCCCGTCCGTCAATTCCCATAACTGAAACCTGGGATGGAAATAAAGGCCCAGAGTGGGCAGGCAAGACAGAATAGGTAGCTCCCATGTCCACAAGGAAAGTTATAGACTTTCCTGCTACCTGGAGCATTACCCTGGGCTCGGCGAGGGTGATGGGATCCTCGAATCTGGGCTCCTTCGGTCTTCCGTGAATCCCAAAAGTTCATGGGAAGGGACCGTCTGGCTGGCCACACCCCTGTGTAGAGGCACTAGGGAGGGACCTGCCATAGGGCAGTCACTCTTCCAGTGTCCTGCTTGTTTGCAGGCAGGACATGACCTGGTGGAGGGCCCAGGGTTTGGACATTGAGGAGCCAGTGACCTTCGCATCCACACTTGAAGCAAGCCCCTGGTGGGGAGGATTGCTTGTCCCCCTTTGAAGCTCTCACTGGAGTCACAGGACACAGTGCAGCTACCAAGGTTTGGGATTGGAGTGTCACCTTTTTCTGTAAATGAACTTGCCTGGCCAATTCAGCTGATTCCTCTCGGGCATTATAGACTTTGAAGACCATTTTCACTAGATCTTGGATAGTGGTTTGAGGGCCTTCCTCAGCTCATTTGAGCTTTTTCCTTATATCAGGGTCTGATTGAGAAATGAAGTGGGTTGTTAGAGGGAGATTCAGGGTCCAGTTTAGTATATCTAGTAAGGACCTCTGTAAGGTGATTAAGAAACAGAGCTGGATTCTCATCTGGATTCTGGGTAATTTCCCTCCATTTATCAAAGTTTATCACCTTATTGAAGACTGCTTGCACGCCTGCTATAAGATATTGGACCGTGTGTGCACAATAACGGGGGTCTTGCCAGCCTTCCTGATAGTTCCAATTTGGTTCGGTTATTGGAACTGCTGCTGCTCCTGTGGGTAAAGTTATGTCTGTTAAATGGGCTTGGTCAGCGTGGTCCTGTGCTGCCAGTTGGATACGGGCTCATTCGTCTGGAGAGAGAGTGGAAGAAAGAATCACATGAACATCATGCCAGGTGAGACTGTAAGTTTGGGAAAGATATTTAAATTCGTTAATATAAGTAGAGGAATCGGCAGAGAAAGACCCTAAACGCTTCGCAATCTGAGAAAGATCCTGGAGTGCAAATGGAATGTGAGCTCGCACAATGTCTTTTGCACCAGCCACCTCCAGAGGAGAAAGAGCTCCAGGTTAGGCGGTGGAGGGTCTGAGGAGGAAGAGGAGAAGGGGCTGCATCCACAGGAGGAGGACAGCAAGAGGAGGCGGAATTCTGGTCAGAACATGGAAGGGCTGGGGTTTGGGTGGAGGAACAGGTAGAAGGAAGTTTGGGAAAAACTTCCCAAGTTTTGAGGAGAAGTTTAGGAAAAAGAAAAAAGCATGTCAGTTTTAGAGCAACAAAGGGGCAAGGTGAGCACCAAATTCCAAAATGAAAAGCTTGCAAATGGTCGTGAGTGCCTTTTGGTGGCCATCTTGAGACATTATCTAAAACATACTGAGGCCAGGCCACGGTCAAATAAAAAACTAGCTACTTACGGCTTAAGTTTTGGGGGAGTCCCAATTTAGTTAAATTACAGCAGAGACAGCCCAAAGGAGTTTTGGGGTCCAATGAGCTACTGGTATTTCCCATTAGCCGTCCAACTTTACCCAGATAGGTATGCAGAAGCAAAAAAAGGCTCTCAATTTCAGCTCGTGCACACCTAAAAACGGCGGACGGGTCAAAACTAAAACGTTTTTCGATTTTTGGGGGTCTGAAACGGAATAAATGGGGGGGCTACTGGAGGCCGGGTCGTCTCTACAGTGACCAGAGCCCAATCGGAACGGGGGGGGGGGGGGGGGGGGGGCGGTCTCTGGTGCACACGCGCAGTGGACAGACCCCTTGTGGAACAGAGGGTAAAGATTGGAATGGCAAATGGGAAAAACCCTAGGGAACTTACCCCGTTTGATGCCAGATAAAGAGAAACAGGATGGAGCAGAACGGAGCAGAGCTGAGTGGAACTGAACGGAATCTCCTGGTTCTTCTGAGGGAGGGGGTAGGCCTCAATCCCGATCAGGGAACCTGGAAGAAAAAAAACCCTCCCAGGTTTAGGCACCAAATGTAAGCTTGGCCAAATAAAATCAGACAGAAAGCGGCCGAAGCAAGCTTTATTGGAATTTGGCTCTCAGGCAAAATTCCCAGCCTCCTGGGGTACTGGTCAGATAGGGAGCCGGAGAAAATCTCATGTGGCCCGGCTGTCCAGGGTCTTTATAGGCCGGAATGGGCGGGGGTCCTGCTGAGTGACAGGTGGAGTTAAGGGAGTTAAGGGTCAGTAGGTGGAAATAAGGGTCAGTGGAGTTAAGGGTCAAGAGGTGGAGTTAAGGTCAGTGGAGTTTTCTTGTCCGTTTGATCACCATTTGGCGGGCTGCCCTTTGTCTCAGTTGCTCCACTCTCCCCCCTACAGTTGCCCAAATTCCGACCTAACAAGTAGGATACTGAACCCAAAATAAATATTACCTGTATACAATAATTAAGATTGTCTGTGCTTGCTTCAGCCCATCCTGCCCATCCCAACCTACCATCTTTTTCTGGAGAAATATTTAAAAATAAGTATAGACCTCCTGCCACTTTGCCCCTCTATACTTTATTGTACATTTCTAAAAAATATGGACATCGTCTTCCATAATCATGATGGCACTATTGTTACTGAAAGCTTGGTCCTTGTTCCCAATGCCAATCTAATAATGAATACAAGGTTTTGAGAAAAAGGAAAAAAAAGTTTTATTGCTTTGCTAGCAAAGGAGAAACACAAGGACTCCTATCCTAGAGTCTGTGATTCTCCCCATCAAGGGGAGTGGGAGCTTCTTAAAGAGGTGATCCAGAGAAATTCCTGAGATTAGGGAGGAGAGATTAGGGAAGAGAAGATCAGGAAGAAGAAGGACAGTGAGGAGAGGTTTGGGAAAAAGAAAAAGCATGTCAGTTTTAGAGCAACAAAGGATATGGTCAAAGCATAAAGTAAACCACTGCTATGTTATGACAAAGTGTACTCAGAGAAGTTTAGCTTCCATCCTTTTCCCTTCCATCCCCGTCTTCCCTAAGTAACATTTATTTTTTAAATGTCTGATTTAACCTTATGTCTTTTAGAAAATATAAGCAGTTATGCATGTGTATTCTTATTTCTCCTTTCTCACACAAAAGTTATATTGTTCCATGTGTGTCTTATGTTTTTGTTTTTGTTTTTGTTTTTAACTTAATGATACATTCTGGGTTTCTCTTCAACCAGTTTCCTATTCATGGAAATTTTGCTTGTTTTCAATCTTGTGTTATTTCAAATAATACTGCTTACTAGTAATACATACATTTTAATAATATGTATATATAAGTCAGTTTGTACTTTGCCAATGTATCTTTTAGATAAATCCTTAAAAGTGAGTTGAATGAGTCAAAAGGTAAATGCATATGTAATTCTGCATTATTCCCTTCCATAATAACTATACCAATAATTCCCACCAGCTATATGTGAAAGAGCCCATTTCTCCTACAGTCTTGGTGTAATAGTGGTTCACTTTATGCTTTGAATGTAGCCCTCACTGCTCTGCCACTGTAACTTATTTTTTTAATGGACGTGTTTCTTTCTCTTCCTCTCTCCCTGCTCCTCCCTAATCTCTCCCTATCCCTAATCTCAGGGGAAATAGGAGTACCTTTTTTCCCCATGTTAGGCAGATTTATCTGTCTTTGAGCACACACCCACCATAGGAATGAAGTCATCCAGACTTTGGGGTGGTACCAGAAGATCTCAGAAGTGACTATCTCCCAAATTAACAAGTGAATTACAACTCCAACAGAGGACACATAGAATGTAACCCTTGAGTCACCTTTTTAAAAGCCCCCTGTTCCTGCTGATGTGCAGAATCACAGCCTTTGGGACAGGACTTCCCTGTGTTTCTCCTTTGCTAGCAAAGCAATAAATCCTTTTCCATTTTCTCAAGACCCTGTCCTCATTATTGGATTGGCATCAGGGACGAGGACTAAGCTTTCGACAACAATGAAAGAAATAAGACTAAACTGCTCACCTAAGTCATTTTTGAATTCCTGACCACAGAAACCCTAAAAACACACATACGCAGTTAAGTTTAATATTGTTTTAAACCATCATTTGAAGTAACTTGTAACCCAGTTATTAGATAACTAATACATATTATAACACTGCTGCCAGAGAGGGGTCCAAGAGTTGGGGGGATTACCATTGTGTTGGTTGGGGCTTGTGTCCTGTGGGAGAAGAATTCAAGCAAGACATAAGCTGTAGGAAAAGTGTAGCAAAATTTATTGGAGGAGAGGGAAAAGCACCCTCAAGGAAGAAAGTGAGACATCTCAGAGAGAAGACTGACAGCTTACTTTTTGTTCCTCAGTTTTATTGGGATAAGAGGGGAAGTTTCTAGAGAGCTCTATCTGGGTACTATCCCTAACTTTTGACCGATGGTAGGATTACATCAGATTTTAAGTCCCTACTGCACAGGATTTTACCCTCAGGTACTCAGGCAAAACCCACAGGGATAGGGGTGGAGGGTAGAAAATTTATAATTACAATGAAATTAAAATGACATGCTAAAGATTTAAAGGCAACTCTTAGGCACCTTGGCCCATGCTAACTGGTTCTAAATGAAACTTGTTTTTACAGATTTTATGGCTGATGGGTTTTGCTTTTAATTATTCTGTTATCTGCATGTTTTCTCTCACATGGAAGCTAGAGAGAAAAGAATAAAAGAAAGGTGGTGGGAGGATCTGGTGAAAATCAAAGGCAAATCAGTAGAGGAAAGGGATGGGGAAAAGAAGAGGGGAAGGAAAGGAAAAATAATGGGGAATGATATTGGCCAAATTATATTGTTATGTTGTGTGCATGTACAAATATGTAATAACAAATCCTGCCATTATGTACAATAATAATGCACAAATAAAAAATATGCAAAAAAAGAAAGAAAGAAATTATGCTGTTTCCTGAATCTTGGAATCTTTGGTCTGTGTAAAAGTCACAAAGGTCCCTTTTCAGGATAACTTGTGTTCTTCTTATCAGTGAAGGAGTCTTTGGACATACATTCCTCAGCCTGAGAATAGCTCTGAGGATAACAGCTTGTTTTCAAGGAATGTAACATTAAGCCAAAGCAGGGCCAGAATGGTTTTGGGGAAAGTGCTTCTTATAGAAAAATATGTGGAGGGTCAGCACATAGGCCTAGTCAATAGAATTATTCCCTTATCTTCATGTTCTTCCAGCTCATGTCTATCTGCTACCTATCACAAGGAGGTCCCAGAGACCAGGACTTCAAGTCAGTATGATAGGGTCCTTGACAAACACTATAAAAAATTTTTATAGATTCATCATATATTGGACACAGAGAACTATTTAGGAAATCAGGGAATATACATTCAAAGGAGAATGTGGTATATATACACAATGGAATATTACTCAACCATAAAGACGAATACAGGTAAATAGATGCAGTTGGAGAATATCATGCTAAGTTTAAAAAGTCAATCCCCCAAAACCAAAGGCTGAATGTTTTCTTTGATAAGTGGATGCTGATACTTAATGGTGGCAGGGAGGGAAGAATGGAGGAAGTTGGATTGTATGGAGGGAAATGAGGGGGAAGGGAGGCAGGGAGGAAAGATGGTGGAATGAGACAGACACCATTACCCTATGTACATGTATGAGTACATGAATGGTGTGACTCCACATCATGTACAACCAGAGAAATGAAAAATTGTACCTCTTTTATGTACAATGAATCAAAATGCATTCTGTAAAAATAAAAAAATAAAAAAATAAAAATAAACCAACTCAACATTCAAAAAAAAAAAAAAAAAGGAGAATCTGGACCATCTTGAAAGTGATAGATGATTTGTGAGTTCTCAGGCTCTTCTTTCAAATTTGTGTGTGTGTGTGTCTGAGACTGGGGATTAATACCAGGGGTGCTTTGTCACTGGGCCACAAATTTTTATTCATTGAGACAGGATCTTGCTAAGTTGCACAAGTTGGCCTCAATCTTGTGATCCTCCTGCATCAGCCTCCTGAGTTGCTGGAATTTTAGGCATGTGACACCTCAGCTGGCTCAGGCTCTTCTTTTAAAGGAAACTTGGTAAAGGGTGGGCATGGAAAGGATGTGTTGTGACATCAGTCTGATGATCACAAGACGGTTTATGGTGGTCTGGCAATTCTCAGGTTAACATCTTCTTCATTATCTGATCAATAGATAACATTGGGAAAATACCACATATTACAGGTTTCTAGGAAAGCACCCTATAATTATAGGTTTTGTACCTTCCTTTGCTCAACCTCTTCTAAAAGTATATGTATTAGTTGGCTAAGCTGATCAAGTAGTATATAGCGTATAGGGCAATTTTCATAATTGGGTGAATTTCCAGTAACTTTAAGATTGTGAGTAAAGATTTATAGATTTTCCAGAAATTTGGGAGTAATAGGCCTGGGAGAGAGAACTGGCCTGGGGAGTGACAGACCTGTGAGAACTCTGACTTTAGAAGAGAAGGTATGAGAAAAATTAGCACAGGCATTTTAGATTATAGTTTTATTTTCCTCGTCCTTTCTTTTGTCTCTTTCTGCCTATCTTTTATGTGTTTTCTGTGCTACCTCAACATGATGTTCAAAAGGATACCTTTTGCCTTTGTTTGCACCAATATGCAAGGTACAGAGATATCAAACATCAAAGTACCTATGAAACAAATCTCTTCAGACAGAATTTACAAAAATTCAGAGAAAACACATTCCTTGACTCTTGAACCTCCTCACTCACTTCTAGACTATGAAGAAGTATAGCAGAGATTATGTAAAGCAAATATCTTTTAAGAACACTGTTCTTACCTCAAATCTAGTGAAGGGACTTTCTGTAGTACTGCATAATAAGTATGTGACCCCTACAGTTAATAAAGCAAACTTGACTATGTGTGTATGTGTATAGCAGGAGTTTAAAGTGCAAGAGACCTGGGATGCTTTTCATTAGTTCTAGAAATAAATGACTTAGAGATTAATGGGAACAGTAGGCAATTGGAATTTGACGTGAAAGAACCAAGAGAAAGCTGCACGGTACCAGACTCAGAGATATCATATAGCTCATTTCTGTTTATGTCCCATAACTTCTAATCACGTATGTATTTGATTCCTCTCTTGAATCTCAGATAATTGAAGGACTGATTGAGGAGGTTCATGGCAAATAAAAGAAATCAAATATGATAGTGGCCACAGTTTGCAAAACCATTGCCACACAGCTCTGTGACTTCCTGAAAGGATACAGAACTCCCTTCCTGAATAGCTTCCTGTTTTGAGTTTCATCGCCAAATCAACTTGCAAGCACCACAGCTTATAAATGAATGTGAGAGGCATTCAGGGTGATGGAAAACAAAAACCTGGTTTTGAGTTCCATCCTTTGGTAGAGAAGAGTACAAAGTGTCTTGGAAATATTCCATTGTGATTAGGCAGGCACCACAAAGGAAATTATGATTGGGTATGAGCAGGCATTTAGAAATGAGCAAGTACTTGCCAAGTGACCAAGAGAGAAATCTGAGCCTTATAACAGACACTTGACTCATGTAAAAACTGCATTGATAGATTCCTCTTTAATTACTTGAAATTTTTCATATTACCAATTATTTTGAAGAAATTTTGTTATTTTCTGAGTAGAAGAAGAGTTCAGAAACCAACATTGAAAATGCTTCTAAATCTAGAAGTTCATAGGTACCATGATGATACACAGAATTTTCAGTATAGAGTAGTATTAAATTTTACATAAGTTACTAAAGTGGCCTTGGTTCTTCCAGATAGTTAATAAGTAATTTCTTTTGTGAATGATTCTAACAAAGTGACATGGGAGGAGTTCATCACCTGCCAGGATCAATCTCAGTTGGAATAAAGCAATAGAGCTTTCAGCTGACGCTATGGAAGAGCTACATGAATCAGAAAAAGGACACTGAAAAGAGCCGCCTCAATAGAACCAGTGGGATATGCCCATGAAAATATTAAACCCGCTCTGAGAAAGATATCATTCAGAGTCTCCAATATTTTTATTTAAAAACCTTTAATGGATACTCTAGATAGTCAAGTTATGTGACATTTGAGCTAAGACCTGAATAATGAGGGTTAGCCATGCAGAGACCTAGGGACAAAGCATTCTAAGCAGAAGAAACAACAAATGCAAAGGCTCTAATGAGCTTGCACGTTTAGAAACAGAGAGAAGGTGGTGTCATAGAAAGTAGAAAAGGGGGAGAGTGAAAAGAGGAGGGTCGTCAGGCTTCTTACCTATGGTTAGGAGTCTGGGTTGTATTCTAAGCAAAATAGGAAGAGATGGGAGTGTTTTATAGAGCTGTAGGATGTGTTCTGCTTGTTTCTAAGTGTCCATTCTGGCTACTGTGTAGAGAATGGACTGTCAATTCCTGAATATTAGTTAATGCTAATTCACAGGATGTGGGGTTTTGATAGTGAGTTGAGTAGTAGAGTCACTATAGGGACATTTTGAAGCAATAAAACAAGTGTAAGAAGAGTGATTTGTTTTCAAACAAGATCATATGCATCTGTGTTGTGCATTTCTAAAAGTATGACATTCTGTCCAGTAACCCCTGAGCATTATGACCTTGGAAGGAGGTCAGGCTCTGTCACGAAAGGATTACAAAGAAAAAGAAATGAGCAATATTTAGCAGTTTTCACCATTGAATATGATGTTACCAGTGGGTTTTTCATATATGTTGGTGTATTTTCCTTCTAATCCTAGTTTATTGAGTTTTATCACAAAAGAATGTAGAATTTTGTCAAATACTTTTTCTGCATCAATTAGATAATCATGTGATTTGTCCCCCTTATTCCATTAATGTTGGGTATTTCATTAGTTGATTTTTGTATGTCGAACCATCCTTACATTCCAGCATTAAATCCCACTTGGTGATAGTATACAATTGAACTGTTTCATTTTGTTTGGTTTGGTACTGGGGATTGACCCAGAGGTACTTTACCACTACACTACATCCCCGGTCTCTTTTTATTTTTTAATTTGAGACAGGTCTCTATATATTGTTGAGGGTCTGGCTAAGTTGCCTAGACTGGTCTCAAGCTTGCATCCTTTGATCTCATCTTCCCAAGTTCCTGGGATTTCTAGCATGCACCACTGCACCCAGCTGAACTAATTTTGTAATAAAGTCAAATCCGGAATTTCTTATGCCCCTGCTAACTAGCACTTGAGAAGATAAAAATCATTTTAGATTAAATAAGTTGTACTTACTCAAATATAAATTATAGTATGTGCAAACACACTTTAATATACTCTGTGTGTGTGTGTGTGTGTGTGTGTGTGTGTGTGTAAAATGTGGGGAGGGAGAAGGAAGGGTAGGTGGAACACATACTATAATTACTGTAAGTGTGGGTTCAGGAGTCATACTGCCTCTGTTCAAATCATGTTTCTGACACTTACTAGTTGAGTAGTCGTGGGTAAGTTTTTAACTTATTCATGCTATTTCCTTAGTTATAAGATAGAAATTAAAATAAACCTACTTCAGGGTTATGATACAGATAAAAAAGACAAAATTTATAAAGTACTTATAATAATACCTCGTATATAGTAAGTGCCCTGTGAGGGTAACTGTCATTATTTAATTGCACTTTGACTAATGAAAGATATGGATCTTTTGCTAAATCCAAGCTTAAAATCAAATTGTCAACTAAACTATTTAATGACAAGGAAAACATTTCTAGTTGAAAACTATAGACAGAGACCTTTAGATAAAAGATTGTCAACTTTATCATTTGCGCGTGTCACCTTATTTACACCTGAAAAGAAACCAAGATGCTATCCTTAAATGTTCCCTCATGTAACAAGAAGTAATCTTCCAATCTGCAGAGAGTGCACATAAAGGTAGGGGTCTGACCTTGAAACTTCTTACCACCTGCAGTAACATGTGCACTGAGCTGACACACTTCTCTAGCTCCTTCTCCGATGGGCCTGGTATTATTATAAATCTTGCTCATCTGCTCCTCCACTAGAGCACACATTTCTCAAGGTCGGGTCCATGCCTAACCTTCACTATAATGCCATACCTGTCCACACAGAGCCTAACTCTCAGCAAATATATCCTGGATTGAATTCTCTGCTTCCATTCCATTGAGCATTTTTCTCTGTGGTATAAGATAGAAGCCATTGTTGTAAGTTAAGAATCATAGATTTAAATCCTACCTTATCCTTTTCTTGTTCAGGACACTCGAACCAGTAACTTCATAAATCCAAGTTTAAGCTTCTCACTTATAAGATAGGAATAATATTTATCTCAAAGGTATTGTGAGAACCAAGTAAAGCAATGCATACTGTGTTGTGGAAAGTGCCCACAGAGGATCAAAAAAAATGTTTTTATCTGATTCTGAATTTTGCTGTATTAAGTCACCTCAATTCAATTCCTAAACATTGTTTCTTTTTTGACTGAGAGTTGCATTTATTTTTCCTGTGTGTCATACAACTGATTTAAAAAAAATTAGCACTTTATTTTTAGAATACTTTTAGACTTATAGAATATCCAAGTAGATATACGCAGTTCCTATATTCCCCACCCCACCTTGCCTCCACACCTAGTTTTCTCTGTTATTAATATTAGTAGTAGTAGTGTGGCACATTTGTTACAATGAATCAATATTGATGCATTTTTATTATTTGAAGACTGTAATTTGTTCAGACCTAAATTTTTACATGTCTTTTTTTTTATGTCCTAGGATGCCATCTGAGGTGTCATGTTACTCTTAGTTGTCATGTCTCCTTAGTCTCCTCTTGACTGTGACAGTTTCTCAGACTTTTTTGTTTTGCTGATTTAACAGTTTTGAGGAATACTGGTTAGATGTATTGTAAGGTGTCCCTCAACTGGAATTTACCTTATGTTTTTCTCATGATTAGACCAGAGTTATAAGTTTGGGAAGGAAAATCACAAAGGTCAAATGCCATTGCTATTTCTTTTTTTTTTTAATTAAAATCTTTTTTACTTTTACAGACACATTTTGATTCATTGTACACAAATGGGGCACAACTTTTCATTTCTATGTTTGTACACAATGTAGATTCACACCATTCATGTAATCATACATATACATAGGGTAATGCTGTCTGTTTCATTCTGTTCCCTCCCACCCCATTTTCCTCTACACCATCCAAACTTCCTCCATTCTTCTCTTCCCCCCGCCACCATCCCTCGTTATATATTGTCATGCACCTATCAGAGGAAACATTTTGTCTTTGGTTTTTTGGGCTTGGTCTATCTCACTTAGCATAATATTATCCAACTCCATCCATTTACCAGTAAATGCCATAATTTTATTCTTCTTTATGGCTGAGTAATATTTCATTGTGTATATATATCACAGTTTCTTTATCCATTTGTCAATTGAAGGGCATCTAGGCTGGTTCCACAATCTAGCTACAGTGAATTGAGTTGCTATGAACATTGATGTGGCTGCATCACTGTAGTATGCTGATTTTAAGTCCTTTGGGTATAAACTGAGGAGTGGGATAGCTGGGTCAAATGGTGGTTCCATTCCAAGTTTTCTGAAGAATCTCCATACTGCTTTCCAGAGTGGCTGCACCAATTTTCAACTCCACCAGCAATATATGAGTGTGCCTTTTCCCCCACATCCACACCAACACTTATTATTGCTTGTGTTCTTGATAATAGCCATTCTAATTGGAGTTGAAATCTTAGGTGAATTCTTAGGGTGGTTTTAATTTGCATTTCTCTAATTACTATGGATGATGAGTACACGATTTGTCACTGTTGATACTGACCCTGATCACCTGGCTATAATAGTATTGGTTCGGTTCCTCTACTGTAAAGTTGCTGCTTCCCTTTTTTCTATATTGTACTCTTTGGAAGAAGTTTTTATGTGCAACCCACACTTGTGGGGAGTTGGGCTCCCCACCCTAAACATTTTTAAAACAAATACTTGATGCATGATACCATGTTAGATTCTTTAAGGTAGAGATATATGATATATGTCATTGCCTGCCTTGCCCAGAGTTCCTTTTAAGAAAAGATGTCTCTACTTAAAACCTCTGCTAAATGGGCAGCTGGCCACAGGACCCTGACCAGGAGAGGTGGTTACCTAACCTTCTGTGTTAACCTTGAGCAAGTAAAGGAGGTTTGTAACTTGTTGGCATTTAATATTATTCAGTTTTCTCACATAAAAAAGAAAACTTTACCAAAAGCAGTTAGAGAATTCTCAGCTTATTTAATGCATTGAAATCATATTTTCTAAAGAAAAATTTTCCCCAAAATTCTTGCATACTATTTAAAAACAAATTGAATGAAATCCACTTCTTCCTTTCTCATGGTCTTCAGTGTCTTTTTAGCAACAATATTATACATATTGAAAAAGGAGTTAAGAGTGTTAATAAGTGCTCTATTGCTTAAAGGAAATTGTTGAGTATGTTAAAGAATTGATGAAAAATATGTCCTGTTAATTGACAAGGCTTTTCTTAAAATACTGCTTATGAACAGGAAAAGAAACTTCACTTTGATATGGACAACAATGACACTTTCCATGACTATCTTTTCAAATGATTTTCATCCCTTGAAGAATTTTATTCTTTTACGAGGATATTCCTAAATACTGATCCAGAATGGGAACAAGTGAAACCATCATATGTAACATTGAAAAGGAAAATAAAAATTGATGATAGGGCTGGGGATGTCACTTGTTGGTAGAGTACTTGCCTGCAAGGCCCTGGGTTCAATTCCCAGCACTGCAAAGAGAGAGACAGAGAGAGACAGAGAGACAGAGAGAGACAGAGAGAGAGAGACAGAGACAGAGAGAGAAAGAAAAAAATTTTTTTTTTGGTAAGTGGATAATAATTTTAAGTCACTGGGCTGGGGTTATGGCTCAGTGGTAGAGCACTTGCCTAGCATGTGTGAGGAGGCACTGGGTTCAATTCTTAGCACCAAAAACAAAGTCCATGGACAACTAAAAAAAAAAAATTTTTAAAAGCTATTGATCAAGAGATGAAATGCAATCAGGAGGGAGAGTGGAGGAAGAGAAGAGGTATTAGGAACTGAAATGGAGCAAATTATATTCAATGTACATGTGATCATGCAAAAATAAACTCCACTGTCATGGATAGCTATAACGGACTAATAAAAACCCGCAAAAACCTTATAACCAAGAAACCAAATAACCCAATCAATAAATGGGCAAATGAACTGAACAGATTATTTCTCAAAAGAAGAAATACAAATGGCTAACAAATAGATAAAAAAAAATGTTCAACATCTTCAGCAATTAAGGAAATGTGAATAAAAACTACTTTGAGAATTCATCTGATTCCACTTAGAATAGCAGCCATCAGAATAAAAACAATGATAAATTCTGGATAAAAAGGAACACTTATACACTGTTGATGGGATTGTACATTAGTACAACCACTACAGAAATCAGTATGGAGATTCCTTAAACGACTAGGAATGAAACCACCATATGATCCAGTTATACTGCTCCTCAGGGTCTATCCTAAAGAATTAAAGTCATCATACTATAGCAATATGTGCACATATACGTTTATAGCAGCACAATTCAGAATAACCAAACTATAGAACTAGCGATAGTCAAGCTAGGGAAGTGTCAATAGATGAATGAAGAAAGAATATGTGGTATATATACACAATGGGGTTTTATTCTGCCATACAGACATTTTATTCTGGCATACAGAAGAAGGAATTACATCATTTGCTGAAAAATGGGTGGAATTTGAGAGCACTATATTAAGCAAAATAAGCCAAAGTCAAAGTCAAGGGCCATGTTTTCTCTCATATGTGGAAGCTGGAGAGGAAAAAGGAGAAGAAAAGTAGGGGAAGATCTCATGAAAATGAAAGGGAGACCAGTGGTGTAGAGGAAAGGACCCAAGGAGAGGGGTGTGGAAAGGGGGAAGGAAAATACTAGGGAATGATATTGATTAAATTATATCATTATAGCTTGTACATATAGAAACATGTAACAATGAACCACAACACTATGTATATAATGCACCAGTAATTAATATGAGCAAAAGAATACTATCTATATTCCATTTTTTAATATTCATCCAGTCAACAAATATTGGTTCCCAATTGTTGGTATTCTAAATATGTGTACGTGCATACGTGTGGTATGTATTTTCCTGTCCTTCTAACTTACCTGAATAAAATCTTTGACTTCTTTTCATTTCCCTAAAAGAGAAAAAGAGAGATGAAATCCAATCCTGAAAAATGGAAAAGAAGTTCATGCCATGAAAGATGGTATGTATGTGTTTCAACAAATCAGTTCCAAGGAGTGGTTTTCAGACTTTTTAATTTTAATTTTGTATCAGCACCCATTTGGGAACTCAGATTGAATTGATAATGTTGTTCATGTTTTATTGTTGGTGATTGTTTAATGCATGAGAATGAAATAAGTTGCATATGACTACTGTAGAAGCTATGTTACAATACAATTGGAACATAGACTATAACTACAAGAAATTTAAGCAAATTCTGCAAAATAGGAACTGTTTAGAAATGCCACATCATCAGGAAAATATAAAGAAAAAGTACATAATTTAGATACTTATAATTTGTTTCAGAAAAACAAATATTTAGTGTAAGTATGTCCCATGTACTTCTTTTCTCTTATTTCAGTGTAAATATGCATGGGTAATTAGAATAATTCAAATTCAACTGGAGTTCCATGCTTTTATTTACTAAATCTGGCAACCCTAGTAATGCCAGGATATAAAATCAGATTTTCCTATTCCAAATATAGCACTCTTCCCAACTTACCTTTCCTTTAATTGATTTCATTAAATAACCAACCACAAAAGTATTTGGAACTAGGTTTCGTAGTGAATTTTACCATATCTTCTTGGTGCCCTAGATATTTAGAGAATGTGCCTGAAGGGGAAAAATAGATTCTCATCTTCATGCCTCTCTTTGCATCCATTAAAACAATTTTGTGAACAGTTTTGCTGAGATAGGCCATGCTAAAGGTTCTTTTCATTGTTGAAGGATGAAGTCAATAGTATTCCAGGGTTAACCTCAAAGATAGTTTTGTGACATTGTTTGAAATGCCCTTCCATCAGCAAGAGGGACACAGTTGCTAGAGGTGGACATGACCAACTTATTTCACTCATCTGGAAGAATACCACCTTAAAA
Source organism: Sciurus carolinensis (assembly GCF_902686445.1). Classification (NCBI taxonomy): domain Eukaryota; kingdom Metazoa; phylum Chordata; class Mammalia; order Rodentia; family Sciuridae; genus Sciurus; species Sciurus carolinensis. The sequence continues at coordinate 63,380,287 of NC_062223.1, forward strand.
AGATTCACGCTATTTTGTAAATAGTGTTACTATTATTATAATTCTAATTAATACCATTTGTGGAGTCAACAAAGTACTTTCATATGCATTATTCTATGTGACCCTCACAATAAGTATGTGGGAAAATTTACATATGTTTTTTTCCTGTGGAAAATAAGTTTCTGTTAATGTGAAATAACCTCATGTAACTAACAAGTGCCAGAGTTACAAGCTTCAAAAACAATAGTACTAATAATAACTCTAATGGTGAAACAATTTAATAATAACTCTAATAGGTTGCCAGCACTACCTGCATCTTCTGTACTCAGCTTTTGAGAATCTCCACTGCACAGTGCTGCAAGGTGGGTATGAGAACACAGCTTCTGGGGCTTGCCTGTCAGTTTGTTAACTCAAGTAGGAGTCCACTTTCTAATCATGTTCTATATATACCATTACCAACAATTCCAAGATATTTGCAGTTTTAGCTTAAGTTTTGCAATGCTTTGTGCAAATATCAAATTCATAATGACTCTTATTATCATAACAATCCACTGTCTTAGAATTCTTTGCACTTCAGGAAAATGGGCTGACAAACATGGCAGGAAAGGAGCAGATTGGATCAAGTTGCTCAGTATGCTCCAAGTTTATTACTGGGGACTCCTGAAGTGAGGGTGATCTGGGGGGCGGGATTCTTTCAACTCAGATTTAGATTCAGCATGCATTTTTAAAAATTTTTAGTTTTTTTATTAAAATCTTTTTATTTTTACAGACTGCTTTTTGATTCATTGTACACAAATGGGGTACAACTTTTCATTTCTATGGTTGTACACAATGTAGATTCACACCATTCATGTAATGATACATAAACATAGGGTAATATTGTCTGTTTCATTCTGCTATTTATCTGTCCTCCAACCCCTTCCACCCCATTTTCCTCTACACCATCCAAAGTTCCTTCATTCTTCTCTTCCCCCTGCCCCCAACCCTCATTATATATTGTCATGCACTTACATGCACATGTCATGCACATGTATGACATTCAGTCTTTGGCTTTTTGAGCTTGGTTTATTTCACTTAGCATGATATTTTCCAACTTCATCCATTTACCAGCAAATGCCATAATTTTATTCTTCTTTATGGATGAATAATATTCCATTGTGTATATATATAACAGTTTCTTTATCCATTCATCAATTGAAGTACATCTAGGTTGGTTCCACAATCTAGCTATTGTGAATTGAGTTGCTATGAACATTGATGTGGCTGCATCACAGTATTATGCTGATTTTAAGTCCTTTGGGTATAAACAGAGGAGTGAGATAGATGGGTCAAATAGTGGATCCATTCCAAGTTTTCTAAGGAATTTCCATACTGCTTTCCAGAGTGACTCACCAATTTGCAATCTCACCAGCAATGTATGAGAGTGCCTTTGTCTCCACATCCATGCCAACACTTATTATTGCTTGTGTTCTTGATAATAGCCATTCTAATTGGAGTTAGATGAAATCTTAGGGTGGTTTTAATTTGCATTTCTCTAATTACTAGGGATGATGAGCACTTTTTCATTTATTTGTTGATCACCTGTATATTTTCTTCTGTGAAGTGTCTGCCCAGTTCCTTAGCCCATTATTGAATCAGTTCTTTGTATTTTGTAAAGTTTTTAAATTTCTTTATAAACTTTGGAGATGAGTGCTCTGTCCAAAGTGTGTGTGGAAAAGATTTTCTCCCACTCTGTAGGTTCTCTTTTCACATTGTTGATTGTCTCCTGTGCTGAGAAAAAACTATTTAGTTTGAATCTATCCACTTATTGATTCTTGCTTTTATTTCTTGTGCTATGGGTGTCTTGTTAAGGAAGTCTCTTCCTAAGCCAACGTGATGAAGACTCGGGCCTACTTTTTCTTCTATTTGGTGAAGGGTCTCAGGTCTAATTCCTAGATCCTTGATCCATTTTGAGTTGAGTTTTGTACAGGGTGAGAGATAGGTGTTTAATTTCATTTTATTGCATATGGATTTCCAGTTTTCCCAGCACCATTTTTTGAAGAAGTTATCTTTTCTCCATTGTAAGTTTTTGGCACCTTTGTCTAGTATGAGATAACTGTACTTATGTGGGTATGTCTCCGTGTCTTCTATCCTGTACTATTGATCTACCTGTCTATTTTGGTACCAGTACCATGCTGTTTTTGTTACTATTGCTCTATAGTAGAGTTTAAGGTCTGGTATTGTGATACCTTCTGCATTACTCTTCCTGTGTGGCGGGCGAGACCCGGGGCCCAGGGTTAAGCCACATGCATCCAAAGATGGCGACTGGCAGAGAGCCAAAGGGCGTGCTGAATGCGCCTTGAGAAAACCAGGAAGCATTTACCATTGGCTGTATGATAATTAGTTCAGCTGCCTAGCGCATGGACAGATATATCTTACATGATCGCTTGACCTTTAATAGGATTGGATGGACATATCTGGTTACAATTGCTTATGCATGAGACTGCTTATATATTGAGGGTGTTATCTGAATAAAGCGGGAAGCTGCTTCATGAACCTCTGAAATGTGCGTGTCGTTTGTCCCGCTGGTCGGCGGCAAGCGGCATTCCTGCCCAGGATTGCTTTGGCTATTCTGGGTTTTTTGTTTTTCCAGATGAATTTTATGATTGCCTTTTCTGTTTCTATCAGAAATGTCATAGGGATTTTAATTGGAATTGAGTTAAATCTGTATAGTGCCTTTGGAAGTATGACAATTTTGATAATATTAATTCTGCCTATCCAAGATCATGGGAAATCTTTCCATCTTCTAAGGTCTTCTTCAATTTCTTTCTTTAATATTTTGTAGTTTTCATTGTAGAGATCTTTTACCTCTTTGGTTAGATTGATTCCCAAATATTTTATTTTTTTTGAGGCTATCGCAAACGGAGTTGTTTTCCTCATCTCCCTTTGAGGTGTTTCATTGCTTATGTATAAAAATGCTTTAGATTTATGTGTGTTGATTTTATAACCTGCTATTTTGCTGAATTCATTTATGAGGTCTAGAAATTTTCTGGAGGAGTTTTTTGGATCCTGTAAATAGAGAATCATGTCATCAGCAAATAGTGACAGCTTGAGTTCCTCTTTTCCTATTCCTATCCCTTTAAATTCTTTGATCTGTCTAATTGCTCTGGCTAGTATTTCAATGATGATGTTGAATAGAAGTGGTGAAAGTGGGCATCCCTGTCTTGTTCCAGTTTCTAGAGGGAATGCTTTCAGTTTTTCTCCATTAAGAATGATGTTGGCTGTGGGCTTAGCATAAATAGCCTTTACAATGTTGAGGTATGTTCCTACTATCCCTATTTTTTCTAGTGTCTTGAGTATGAAGGGGTGTTGTATTTTGTCAAACACTTTTTCTGTGTCAATTGAAATAACCATATGATTCTTAACCTTAAGACTATTGATATGATAGATTACATTTATTCATTTACAGATGTTGAACCAACCTTGCATTCCTGGAATGAATCCCTCTTGATTGCGGCACACTATCTTCTTAATATGTTTTTAGATTCAGTTTGCCAGAATTTTGTTAAGGATTTTTGCATCTAAATTCATCAAGGATATTGGTCTAAAATTTTCTTTCCCTGATGTGTCTTTGTTTGGTTTGGGTATGAGGGTGATATTAGCTTCATAGAATGAGTTTGGAAGGGTTCCCTCCTTTTCTATTTCCTGGAATACTTTTAGAAGTATTGGAATGAGATCTTCTTTGAAGGTATTGTAGAACTCGACTGAGAATCTGTCTGGTCCTGTTCTTTTCTTGGATGGTAGGCTTTTGATGGCTTCTTCTATTTCATTGCTTGAGATTGATCTGTTTAAATCATGTTTGTCTTCCTGGTTTAGTTTGGGAGGATCATATGCCTCTAGAAATTTGTCAATGTCTTCAGTATTTTCTATTTTGTTGGAATATAGGTTTTCAAAGTAGTTTCTCATTATGTTATGTATTTCAGTGGTGTCAGTCGTGATATTTCCTTTTTCATCACAAATTTTAGTAATTTGAGTTTTCTCTCTCCTTCTCTTTGTTAGTGTGGCTAAGGGTTTGTCTATTTTGTTTACTTTTACAAAGAACCAACTTTTTATTTTTCAATTTTTTGAATTATTTCTTTTGTTTTAATTTCATTGATTTCAGCTCTGATTTTAATTATTTCCTGTTTTCTATTAATTTTGGTGTTGTTCTGTTCTTTTTCTAGGGCTTTGAGCTGTAATGTTAGGTAATTTAGTTATTGACTTTTATTCTTTTCTTGAATGCGCTCCATGCAATGAATTTTCCTCTTAGTACTGCTTTCATAGTGTCCCAGGAATTTTGATATGTTGTATCATCATTCTCATTGACCTCTAAGAATTTTTTTATCTCCTCCCTGATGTTTTCTGTTATCCATGTTTCATTCAATAGCATATTATTTAGTCTCCAGGTGTTGGAGTAATTTCTGTTTTTTATTTTTCATTGATTTCTAATTTCATTTCATTGTGATCTGATAGAACACAAGGCAGTATCTCTATAATGAGAAGAAAGTGAATTCACTCGTCAATGGATGGAATATTTTATATATGTCTGTTAGGTCTAAGTTATTGTTTGTGTTATTGAGTTCTATGGTTTCTTTGTTTAGTTTTTGTTTGGAGATCTATCCAGTGGTGACAGCGGTGCGTTAAAGTCACCCAGAATTATTGTGTTGTGGTCTGTTTGATTCCTGCCATTGAGAAGGATTTGTTTGATATACATGGATGCACTATTGTTTGGGGCATAAATATTTATGATCATTATGTCTTCTTGATTTATGTTTATCTTAAGCAGTATGAAATGTCCTTCTTTATCCCTTCTGACTAACTTTGGCTTGAAGTCCACTTTATCTGAAATAAGGATGGAAACCCTCACTATTTTACTGAGTCCATGTGCATGGTAGGTTTTTTCCCATCTTTCACCTTTAGTCTGTGGATGTCCTTATCTATGAGATAAGTCTCTTGCAGGCAGCATATTGTTGGGTCTTTCTTTTTAATCCAATCTGCAAGTCTATGTCTTTTGATTGATGAGTTTGGGCCATTAATGTTCAGGGTTATTATTGAGATATGATTTGTATTCCCAGTCATTTGGGCTTATTTTTGGTTTTTAACTTAACTTGGTTTCTTCTTTGATTGGTTTTTCCTTTAAGGTAGTTCCTCCCTTTGCTGACCTACATTGTTGTTTCTCATTTCCTCCTCTCAGAATATTTAGTTGAGAATATTCTGCAGCACAGTCTTTCTATTTGTAACTTCTTTTAACTTTTGTTTTTCATGGAAGGATTTTATTTTGTCTTCAAATCTGAAGATTAGTCTTGCTGGGTATAGGATTCCGGTTGGCAACCATGTTCTTTCAGAGCTTGAAATATGTTGTTCCAGGCCCTTCTATCTTTTAGAGTCTGGGCTGAGAAAGCTGCTGATATCTGTATTGGTTTCCCCCTATATTTAATCTGATGCTTTTCTTGCACAGCATTCAAAATCCTATCTTTATTTTGTATGTCAGGCATTTTCATTATAATGTGCTTTGTTGTGGATCTGTTGTAATTTAGTATATTTGGTGTTCTGTAAGCCTGTTGTATTTGATTTTCCATTTCATTCTTCAGACCTTGGAAATTTTCTGATATTATTTCATTGAATAGGTTGTTCATTCCTTTGGTTTATATCTTTGTGCCTTTCTCAATCCCAATAATCTTAAATTTGATCTTTTCATGCTGTCCCATAGTTCTTGGAGGTTCTGTTCATGATTTCTTACCATCTTCTCTGTTTGGGCTACTTTATTTTCAAGATTAAATATTTTTCTTCATTGTCTGAAGTTCTGTCTTCCAAGTGGTCTAGTCTGTTGGTGATGCTTTCCATTGAGTTTTTTATTTGGTTTACTGTTTCCTTCATTTCAAGGATTTCCCTTTGGTCTTTTTTGAGAATCTCTCTTTGTTGAAATGATCTTTTGCTTCCTGCAGTTGCTCTTTCAACTGCTTATTGGTGTGATCATTCATTGCCTGCATTCATTTGCTCTCCTATCTCATCCTTTGCTTCACAAATCATTTTAATTATGTATTATCTGAAGTCCTTTTCTGACATTTCTTCTACCATACTGTCATTGGATTCTATTAATATAGAATCTATGTTTGTTTGGATCATTTTATTCCCTTGTTTTTTCATGTTGTTCATGTATCTTCCCCTCTAGCAGTGCAGATCTGGGGTATTGCAGTTTCCCCCTATAGGCTTATAGTGACCCTATAGGCTTCCAAAACCTTTTCTTCAAGGGGGAAATCAATATTAGCAGTGCCCAGTACAGACAATATGCAACCCTAAACCAAATAGCCCCTATGGAAACATTAACAATATTGTCATAATAAACAGAATGAGTTTAATTATTAACTACAGTATAACAAATAGATTTGTAATAAGGTCTGAAGTTTCTAATGGAGGACAAAGAGAATGGGAAAGAGTGTAGAATGTACCTGTTAATGGGATAAGAAAAGAATATATAGAAGTTCTAGATAATAGAAAGAGTGAGAGTGTAATGAAAAGAAGTTGGTTGTTAGCATGTGAAAAGGGAAAAAGAGACTCTGAGGGAACAGGTAAACAAAAGGAAAATAAAGCCAAAAAAAGTAAAGAAATAAAAACTTAAAATTTTTCAATAAGGGGAAAAAGAAATCTACACTATAACATTCATATAGTATTCAAACCTCCCAGTCTTCAGTAGCCTGATGTATGAAAGGTACCTGACAATGAACTTCCAGTCTCTAGCAGGTATCTCAGAATGGGATTTGCCCCACCTAAAGATGGGAGAAATGGCTTCCAGTATTATCCAAGATGGCCACTATGTCTTCCAAATGTGTTGGCAAATGGGGAGTTGCAGCACAGGGTGTGGTTGTAGTCAGCCAGAGGTCCTGGAGTTGGGGTGCAGTTGGTTGGGCAAGAGTTCTGGTGGCGGGGTGTGGTTGGTCTGGTTGTAGGATCTTGGCGGCGGGGAGCAGTCAGTCAGTCTGAGGGCCCCAGAGGCAGGGAGTGGTCAGTTGGGGTGAGGAGTCCCAGAGACAGGGCTCAGTAAGTCCAGCCAGGGGTCCTACAGGTCCTGGCTATTGCCTCAAAATGGCAGCAGCCACGTGTAACCAAACCTGCAGGTACTGTGACAGTGAACTTCCAAGCAACAGCAGGTAGCCGGTGCTCCACTGGCGGTCTGCAGTTAGTCTGCTGGCTGCTGTTGGACGATTGGTAGGTGAATCTCGGGTGGTGAGTGATAGGTAGGCAAAAGGCAGGTGATCCACCGGCAAGAGGCAGGCAAATGGAGATGATAGGTTCCAGACAGTGAGCAATCTGCTCAAAAAATGTAGTCGATATGCTGGCAGACTGCAGGTGATCACAGTAGACAAATGAGGTAAATAGCAGGGGATCAATAAGCAGCAAAAACTTCCTCACCAAGAAACAGATATCCTCTGCTAGAAACCTGAGTTACCAAGCGACAAGAAACGCAGCCTCCCTCTAGTCCACCATCTTGGATCTCCTCTCAGCATGCATTTTTGAATGCCCATTATAGCAAAGTACTTTCACATATAGTGACTCATATCTGAAAATTCATAACTTAAAGGAGAGAAGATAGTGTTCTACTTCGAGATGTGGAATTTAAATTCTGAAAGGTTTGGGTGCATATGTTTTGTTTTGTTTTTTAATCACATGAAGATAAAATTCTGGAAGAAGTTTATGAACAGGGAAATTGCTACTGTTGCCTGCCTGGATAATTACAAATGTCACTTACCTGGTTGATTATAAGTGCTCAGCAAGTCTTTACCTGAATGGAAAACGTAATTTAGATTGCAGTGTTGGCATTCCTGAGCGAGGGTTTTGAGAAACCAGCTTGTTTGTTTTAGAACTTCACTAATGGGAATCTAGTATTTTCTGCTTTGCTCTTTTCTCACATAAAGAAGGATAAACTCAGAGTATATGCTTATTGACTACAATTGATCACTGGAAAAAGGACATGAAAGACATTTTAAATGTATTTTTGTGGTACCATAAATTGAATCATGATATTCTGTCAAAGATAGAGAATGTGTCACAAAGGTATCTATGTAATCCATAGGAAATGCTTATTATCTGAAGAGGCTGTGTTATCTAAACTCCAAACTGGAACCCTTGGTCTACAAACTACATTAATAGGAAAATGAAAGAGAATATTTAGGATCAATAAGCTGACATCAGTGGTGTGATCAGCTTATTGGAAAAGGACACCAAGTATCTGAGATTTGTTTCCTTGATTAAATTGCTATGGCTGTTTCTCTTCCCGTGGTTAAAACCTAACAACAACGACAAAAAATTATGACTCTGTTGAGTTTACTTCTTTCCCTCTTTCTTTAAGAAATAGAAAATGAGAGTATATTCAACTTTCAAATGAGGATGACTCAACGATGTGTGTAGTTCTTTCCCCGGGTCACAGAACTTTGCAGAAGCATCTGCACAAGTAGAAATCTTTTCCATCCCCCGTCCAAAAAAAACTAAAGACTTCCCCAAGTGAACCCCAGGTTTACAGTGTGACAAGACAGTGACATTCCTTGCTTAATTGGAAAGAGTATCTCATCTCAGGCATCTAGTATCTCATCTCAAGCATCTAGTAATTAACCATTTGTCTCGTTCTCTGTTCCTAGAGATAAGTCTTTCTCCTGTGCAAACAGTGTAGGTCATTTTACCACTCTCCCAATCCACACGACCATTTAGAACGATGAAGACACCTAGGAAACCGAATGTTCCCCAGTGGAACAAAAAGCAACAAGTAGCATTTAATTCGTGAGGGTGTGCATATTTTATCTTTGAAGTGCTACCTAGATGTAGCGGATTCCAAGATTTATAACAGCTCATGAATGTAAAAATATCAATGACTTATTAAATGCTACCTATTAGAGAACTACACATGCAGTATCCAGCAATAAGAGGTAATAAAGGAAAACAAGGAGCTAAATACTACAAAAAAATAAAATTCATCAGTTAATATGTGCTAAATCTTTTTACGTATTTTGATCATTGTTTGTAACTGCAAATAAGTTTGGGAGCTGGTGGGAAGCAAGTAATTCAATAACCCACAGAAGTGCTTAAAACAAACATTTGCGTCAACTGTTAAGATAGACTCTATCTTCTATACCTGTGCTTATAGATAAAATGGTGTGCACTTTGAAATTTGCTAAGCGGGTAGGTCTCATGTAAAGTGTTCTTCCAAAAAGAAGTGGGGTGAGGGGAAACAAGGAACCTTTGGGAGGTATTGGATATCTTCAGTACCTCGTTTGTGTGGTGGCATTTTGGATGTCTGCATATGTTCAAACTTGTCAAGTTGTACACATTAAAATATGCAGTTCTTTGTATGTTGATTATGCCTCAACAAATCTGTTTTTTAAAATGATAGACACATTTCAGATTGTATACAGAACATGGGATTAGGAGAAACGTTGTTGGAATTTTCAGTCCTGGAAGCTTCTTGATCCTATGTCCCTAAAGTGATACTAATTCCTACTGAGCAAACAGAAAATGAATCACTCTCAAATTAAACTTCCAACAAGATAACAAAGAACAACACGTGGTTCTTTATTGTTCCCAAATGTAGAGACTTCGTGAATGATCCAGCTTCAGAGAACTTTAGCTGTTCAAAGCAAAAACCCGTGCTCAGCTCTTCTCCGTCAGTGTTATCTGTGTTATCAGCCTCCTGTGCCCACATAGCCCTCAGCCTTCTTGTTTCTAAATTATTTCCTTCTATCTAATTAACATCTGCAGTTCTGAGTCTGATGATTCAGATAAACTTGTGTCAAATCTTGGCAGCTATATCATCTCTTTGTGGGAAGGTCAAGCAGTCCTTTGAAAAATCTGAAGGACACAGAAATATAATGAATGCACTTACTTAGAGTTGGGAGAGGATTGCAAGACAGCACACTATGGCATACACACAATAGCCTTCCACAATCGTACCCAACTTCTTTAGCGTCAACAGGTACCTCCTTTCTCCTTTCACTACTGTGTATTCAACATACAGTCTTCAAGGCCTCCGTGCCTTTGCATGTGTTGTTCCCTCTGTCCCTTCTCATTTTCCTTAATGGAAAACCTATTATCACCCTTGAGAAGACTGCAACTTCTCAATAAAACAACCTCTAATAACTCCAGGGGAGTTTAGTCACTCCCTTCTCTGTGTTTTTATAAGCCTTTGTCCATCTCTTCAGTAGAACACCGGTCACATTATGTTACAATTATGTGTTGAATTTAAGATTAAGAAAGCCCCTGTCAGAAAGTATATATTCTATGCTGTTTTTGAATGAATGGAGGGATGGATGGATGGATGGATGGATGGATGGATGGATGAATGATCATTGTCTAAGTTGCTTTACTTTTCTGAAAAACTAGCTTAATAATATTGTTGCTTTCAGTATGACAATTCTCTTCCTCCTGTTACACTTATTTATAGAACAAATTGTCATACTAATTGCAACATTCTTAAAGGGTTATAGATTAAGTCAAACTTATCCAAAGAAGTGGGGGGAAAAAAAATCTCAAAACCAGAATGTTAATCATAGCTTTGCAAAAACAATGAAAAATGCATTTATAAGATCATTTACATTTCCAATTCTTTTTTCTCTCAACATAGTATAACAGAAAAATACCACACAGATATCATGTGTAGACTTTTCATCAGAAGAGTTCCTTTAAAAGATCAAAACAGCACTGGGGTGTAATGATAGAATGCTTGCCTAGGATGCATAAGGCTCTGGGTTTGATCTCCAGGACAGGGAGGAAAAAGAAGAAAAAAAAATCAAAATAGATTTGAAAGGGATTTCTTGATTACCTAGTTCAAACCCATACTGTAAGAGTCTCTATGATATCCCTGATAATTACTCATCTAGCTTTTTACTTGAACACTTTCAGTGATGGAGAACTCATCATTTAAGATGGTGTTTGATTCCTTATTTTGACAATTTTAATGTCCAAATCTACTTCCATGTAATCTTCAGCCATTGACTCAGTTTTCTTCTTCTTCCCCTTCTCTTTCTCATCCTCATCTTTATCCTCCTCTTCCTCCTCCTTCTTGATGGAACCCAGGGTTGATCTACCACAAAGCTACTTCTCCATTCCTTTCATTAATTAATTAATTAATTAATTTGCTTTTGAGACAAGGTCTCCATAAGTTGTGGAGGCTCTTGCTTAGCCTCTCAAATAGTTGGGATTACAAATGTGCACCAGCCACATCCAGCTTTACTTCTTATTTCTTCAACCACGGAGAATATTCCTGAATCCTTAGGAAACCCTATCAGTAATGAAATGCAGCTATACAATCATCCCCAGACCTTTTTTCAGACTTTTCCAGTTTCATTCCAGTCCTTCTCATATGTCATATTTTTCAGTGTTTTCACCAAACTAATCTATACCCTTAGGATATGTTCCAGTTTGTCTTTAACACTTTTAAAATGGAGGCTGGAGCTCACTCTAAGTGAGATTAAAGCAGAACAGGACTAACATATATCTTTCATCGTAGACTCCATACAGTTACTGCTGAAACTTGGACTGACTCTTATTTGAGATAGTCATACCTTGGCAATGCTTAGCAGAAAAAAAGTGACATGAATCCTGGGTGCAACCAGAGCTAAAAGAACTGATCCAATACTGGAAATGACTCTTTAGTTAGGAGGAGAGCTGCCTAAAGGAGCCCTAGCTGTGCTACGGTGCTTTACTTAAACATTTTTTAAAATGTCCCTGATAAGGACATTTATAGGGCTTTGATGGTGGGGAGCAGGCTATAGCAATACTTAAAATTAGACAAGTAGCAGAATCATATTTCCATTTGGTTTTGAAGGAAACTCTCAATCATCAGTTTAAGAACAAAAGAATTGGGACCCAACCCCTGGAAAAAGAGGTTGCAAAGTGCTAGGCAATTAAAGTAAAAAAGACTGAGATTCAAAGAAGGGTTACATTTTACTTATTTATTTATTTTATTAAAATTCTTTTTATTTTTACAGACTGCATTTTGATTCATTGTACACAAATGGGGAACAACTTTTCATTTCTATGGTTGTACACAATGTAGATTCACACCATTCTTGTAATCATACATATACATAGGGTAATACTGTTTCATTCTACTATTTTTCCATTCCCCACCTTCTCCCACCCCATTTTCCTCTACACCATCCAAACTTCCTTCATTCTTCTCTTCCCCCCTTTACTCCCCCTCGTTATATGTTGTCATGCACTTATCAGAGAAAACATTCAGCCTTTGGGGTTTTGGGCTTGGCCTATTTCACTTAGCATGATATTTTCCAACTTCATCCATTTACCAGCAAATGCCATAATTTTATTCTTCTTTATGGCTGAGTAATATTCCATTGTGTATATATACCAGTTTCTTTATCCGTTTGTCAACTGAAGGGAATCTAGGTTGGTTCCACAATCTAGCTATTGTGAATTGAGCAGCTATGAACATCGATGTGGCTGCGTCACCGTAGTATGCTGATTTTAAGTCCTTTGGGTACACTTACCTGGCAGGGGAGATACCATGATCATGAAGAGTTACATTTTAAAGGAAAGACTGAGGAAGTATCAGAATCAAAGTGACTCTGGAGTCATAAAGACCTTTGTTTGGGCATGGTGGCAAATGCCTGTGCAGTTCAGAGTGGCTCAGGAGGCTGAGGCAGGAGGATCACAAGTTCAAAGCCAGCCTCAGCAATTTAGCAAGGCCTAAGTAACTTAGTAAGACCCTGTCTCAAAATAAAATATAAAAAGGGCTGAGGATGTAGCTCGGTGATTAAGGGCCCCTTGGTTCAATCCCTGGCACCAAAACAAAAAACAAAAAAGACCTATGCTGAACTCCACCAACTTCACTTTCCCAAGCCAGTTTCCTCGTGTGAAAATGGGAATAATACAACAAACTTAAGAACTACTTTAAAGACTTAGTGGGTAATGTATGTAAAGGAGGGAACATAGTTAGTGGTTATCAAAGGTTATTACTACACATGGGCTGGAGTTGTGGCTCAGTGGTACAGTGCTTGCCTGGCTTGTGTGAGATCCTGGGTTTGATCCTCAGCACCACATATAAATAAACAAATAAAATAAAGGTTAAAAAAATTATTTTAAAAAAATTATTACTAGACATTAACATACATGCATAAAATTAATTTTAGAATAATTTTACTTTCAAAGCTTTTAATATTATGTATAAAAAGCATTTTCAAACATTTTTGACATTTCCTTTAAGAAAAGCACTATAATTTGGGGGAAAATGATCAAGAGAATATGGAGTGTTGAAAATTACTTGTAAATAAGCATAACATGATTAATTATCATAACAATTGTACTGATTATGTGCTTATAATGTACCTCAAATTGTATTCGTAAGATAACTTTGTCATGAATCTTTAGAATCAGAATTTTTTAAAGTAATAAACTCAATATCATCAATTGAGTCAGAATTTTTTCTAGGTGGCACAACTTAATATTTGTTAAAACAGTTTGCAAAAGCGCTTTCCCCAGCACTCTGATGTTTTTGTTCTATTATCCAATTATCAAAAACTCAGGAGGGCTGGGCACCACCCAATGGGGGTGTGTAGCTGCATTGGCTAAAGTTGAGATTCAGAGAATCGAGAGTGACATCATCTGTAACAATAAATAAGTTCTTCTTGATCAGCAGAAGACCTATATATGAAAGTAATTCTTGAGAATCTGCAGTCCGTTTCATCAGCTTCCTCAAGTTCACTGAACATTGATACAGTTGCTAGTACACCTGAAGGAAAGGATTGTCTGAAGTCCTGTGGTAAGTCCCCTTTAAACTGTTATTTTAAATTACATGAAACTTTTGATAATGAAACAATTACTTAATGTATATCATTTTCTATAAATATGCTATTTATTCAAGACAAAATGTTAAAGGGGGATGAATTATGTTAAATATTAAATATAATAAAGAAGAATAAATTTATGCTAAGAAGAGACATATAAATCATTTCTTTTGTGATTAAGTCTTTCGAGATAACTTTTTAAAAACTTCTGAAATTACAGAAAATTAATGAATAGTCTGCATTATATGCTTTAGTCTATCAAATTTTTGAAATAAACAGACTGGTGGCAAATAAATAGTTCTGATATAATAACATATATTTGTTAAGTGGGGTAAAATATCAATTTTTTTTGCAGATTCCCCTTACCTGGATGGCTTATTTTTGTGACTCAGAGAGAGCTCAGGTTTAAAAAACTACCATTGATAGCTGAATATTTATTCCCTTTATATAAATGACAACTTTTAAAATGTTTCTAGCCTTGAAAATAGTGCAAGAATTTTAAAGATATTTTAACCTCATTTTAAGCTTTTATTCATTGTATTCCTATAAGAAATCTATCTCCCTCTTAAGAACAAGGAAACAAAGCAGAGATGTGTAAGTGGTCACTAGGTGAATGGAACAAAGCTAGGATTAGATACGGATGCTCTTATCCTCCAGTTGCAGTGCTTGTTCCAACATAACCCAAAAAACAGATGTCCTTTGTTGCTCCATCCACAGATATGTTGATGGTTATATTGTTTCTTATGCTACCTTTGCAATAGGGCTACCTAAGGCGTGGGGATGTAGCTCAGTGGTAGAGTGCTTTTGTAGCATGTGCAAGGCCTTGGGTTCCATCCCTAGCACTGAAAAAGAAAAAAAGAAGTATATAGTCATTGAATGTGTCTGTTAAGAGATAGAACAGCAAACATTTAGAAAGACGCACTTGTAAAAATGCCTTTGCAAATATTGAAATGCAGATTATGAAATGCAGATTAAGGCAAAAATGTCTTTCCTTAATATTACAAGTTTATGATTAAGTGAGAAAGAGCTAAAAGTTATACTAAAACATAATTGTTAGTGAAATAAGTAGAAGAAATAAGGTGTATAAAAGCATTTTATTAAGAGCCAGAGCTCAAAATGCATATAATAAGAAATCATATGATTTTAAGTACTTTGATATGTACTTGTTAATGACAGAAGTGTGCGTTCATTCCTTCTGTATAATCCTCAAAATCAAACCTTACAATTTGGCATTTATGGTTGCTATGCTAGTGCCTGAAATGAAGTTTAATCATGAAAATGACGTTTGCTAACTAAACAGTGACAACAATTTACCTAATTATGAGACTAGTCAATTTCAAGCCTGTTCAAGCATTTATGCCTAATCAACATAAAATGTGTGGGAATCCTCCAAGAAAACTTTTCCATTCATCATGTAGCTTAAAATTCATATATTAAAACCTGCACAAGAAATCTCAAAAAGATTCTTAAGAAAATAAACCTAATTTCTCAGAGTTTGTGTGTATATATGATGTTACTAAAGTATCCCTTGTATAAAGAGGATGATTCCAAAACTTCTCCTGAAAAATAACCCAATTAATTAGTATACACTCTTTGATTGGCTATATGGTTATAATTAAAAAGTACTATCAATGTTATTATATGGTTTGGAACACTAGCAGCCTTCTTAAATACCTCAATTTTGCTTCCCCTTTTAGTAAAGATGATGTCTGCAAAATACATGGCTAAAGTGATGATCCTCATGCTTGCAATTGTTTTTCTTACAAAAACGGATGGGAAAGCTATTAAGTAAGTATTATAGCCTCTTCTGTATGGTGAAGGCATGGAATAAGTGGGAAGTTAATGGAGTGGTCCTCTCTGTTTCTATTCTTCTAGGAAGAGAGCTGTGAGTGAAATACAGCTTATGCACAACCTGGGCAAATACTTGGCCTCTCTGGAGAGGATAGAATGGCTGCGAAAGAAGCTGCAGGATGTGCACAGATTTCCTAGCCCTGGAGCTCCACTAGATGCTGGAGAAGGTCGTTCTCAGAGATCTCCCCCAAAGGAGGAAAATGTCCTTGTTGATCACTATCAAAAAAGTCTTGGGGAGGGAGACAAAGCTGATGTGGATGTATTAATTAAAGCTAAATCTCAGTGAATACAGATGTGATCAAAACACTGCTCTAGATAGCTAAGGCAACAATATTATACACTGCTCACTTTTCTAAACTCCACCAAGACTGCCAAGTGCCAATATTTCTACTATTACCAAACTTTGCATTTGCTAGACATGATGGCTGCAATATTAATTCATTATTTTTATTCAGCTGTTATTCATTTAAGAGCTTTTCGATCATTCTTTTTCTATTATTCTTTTCAAAGTATGTGATTGCATAACTTGTGAAATAAATTTCACATTTCACATTTCTCCCTCATAATAAAAAATAAAAATGTAATAATCTTGAATCTAAAGTAGTGAAATGTTTCTTTCTTGCTTAAAGTGGGTCTTTTTGATTATGATGAACACCCCAATGTTTACATTGACATGGGTAGGTAGAACAAAGTGAAAAAACAGTTTTCAATCGTATATTTCACAGTTTGGTATTTTGAACATAATCCATTTCTAATACCAAAGTTCTAGGTTCCCAAATTCTATCTGGAGACTGTTGTTTTCTTCATTTCAAGAAAGACAATGAAATGCTCAGGATAAAGGGCAGAAAATGTTCTAAAACTTTAATGCAAAGGCATTTGTCCCTATATAAACCCATGTCTGTATTCCAAAGCCCAAACTGCAAAGAGCACAATTGTAATATTTTTTTCATTATTGACAAGTATCTATTTAGTGTCCATGACTTGTGATGTACTTATTAGTCCTGTAGAGTGCATATAATAGTAGACAAAGCACACATTCTTTCTGTCTTCATAGAGCCTATAATTTAGCCATTAATTCCTTATTAGCTTTGATCAGTCCTGTGTACAAAAAATACAAAATACTGTAAGAGTGTACAATACAGAGCCCTACCCTTTTTAGATCAGTGCTGCCTGATAGAATTTTCTATGATAATAGTCTACACTCTGTGCTGTCCACTGTGGTAGCCACAAGTGCATTTATCTCAAATGTGCCTGGTATGACCAATGACTAATCTAAATTTCACAAGATCATCAAGGAAACGGAAGCAGAGGCTCTGCCCACACCAGAGCTAAATGTTCCTGTTTTTTATTCCCTCTTCCAGTTTAAAATTCTGTCTTCATAAAATTTGTCACCATATTGAGGTAAATGGTAGTTTTTTTCTTTTTTGTTTGTTTGGGTTCTTTTTGCATACCTCTGATTACTGGTGGGTTGAACTTCTGTCTACACGTTGGCCATTTTCTTATTTTTATCCTTTGTCAGTTTTTATATTGGCTTTCTGACCCTGTTAAATTTGAGTTCTGGGTCTTCTAAGACAAATTTCTTATTGCTAAAAACATCACGAATATTTTTCTCCCAGTGCCCCAACTGTCTCTATTATTATATTATTATTATTTTGAGACACAGTCTCATTTTGTTGTCCAGGTTAGCTTCTAATACTGTGGTCAAGTGATCCCCTTACTTCAGTCTCCCTAGTGCTGGGGCTAGAGGTATGCACCTCTGTGCCTAGCTTTTATGATTAATTTTCATAGAATCAAATACATACTTTATTTACTTTATTATTTGTACTTTGGAAGAAATCATTTTTAGATCCTGGACACAAAGTTACTTCTTATGTCTGTTTTATATTTACTTTTAAGTATTGATTTTGTGTATGGCAAAATGTTATGTTCAGGTTTTATTTATGTTTTTAGTTTTATAAGAACAATCAGTGTTCCAAATACTATCTATCAAATAATCTATTATTTTGCTATAGTTTTATAGAGTCAATAAAAATAATCTTCAATTCCCAGGTCAACATAGGTTTATTTTAATTTTTAAAAATTATTTTTTTTTAATTTTTTACAGACTGCATTTATGTAATTTTGGACTGGGGTCTGAAAAAAGTACTTCACTGTGCCCTTTGAATCAACCTCCAGTTCATGAAAGGGCAGTCCTGACTCTCCCTTCACCTCTTGAAACACTCTCTCTTGGAGTATTTCCAGTCTCATGATTCTCCTATCCATGTGGCATATACACAGGATACCTATCTTCCCCAGTCCTCAGGAGTAGCTCATGAATACACAATCCAGGCACTCCAGAAACCAGTTCTTGGATATATCCTGAAACAGTAACTTATGAGGTAGCCCCTGGGAAACATGCAATAGGAAGAAAGCAAACACCTTAAACCGTGGGCCTCTTGAGTGGTTCAGTTTCATCCCAGGCAAAGAGAGTATTCAGAATTAAGTCAGATTTTAAAAATAATTATTTATTTTTGCAATTCTAATCCTAGATAGAACTTCCTTTTAAGTAAACAAATGGATAATTTCCTCAACCTGTGTACTTCTTGTTATGTTAGAGTACTTGGGGAGTGTATGTCTCAGCACTTTTAGCCCATAAGCTCTTCTTTTTGGGTACAGATCATAAACTGCACCAACTGTAACTTCCTAGGCACCAATTTTCCTGGCTTATATGATGTCGCCCTCTGTTGGTATCCCAGGTCAGAAGAATGGACACAGAAGCTCAGAGGTAGTCTCATTGTGAAGGTGAATACATGGTAACCATCAGAGGTGTTGAAAAATTACAAGCTTTCAGGTGACAGTCCAGAAAAATCCTGATCTTGTGCATGTTTGGGTTTATAGGAAGCAGATTTCAGGGTCTGATGCTAGCAGAAAATTCATTTACTCAATTGAGGCTCAGAAACCAGACCACAGATTTGAAGAGAGTAGGAAAGGTTCTTCATGACAGGTAAATTTCCTGAAAATAAACAGACTATTCTGCTTTTCTTCTCCCTTTGATGTTTTAATTGTGCCAGTCACAGGTGAAGTAGGAGGTCCTAAGGTCATAAACATCTCAGCATTCTCTGGTGTCTTTTGTGGAAGTTGCCACTGACACTTTGCAGGTCATTAGAGAATTTAAGGAATTCATTGGTTGTGGCTGTATCCAGAGCCATATTCACATAGAACCTCAGCACCTAGTGGCACATCCTAAGCATGAGCATCCCCACTTTGTTTTCAGTCACTAGCTTCCCCCACGACCACGTTGGCTGGATGCTCTGCATGCAAGTGATTTCAAGACACTGAGGACAGGTAGAGAAGTCTTTAAGCAACACATGACTGAAGTTTGGGTGGATGGAATATGTTTTCTTTTCTGAATTTTTCTGCCAGGATCACTATTTCAGTATGACTATTCTCATCTTTGTGTTCCTTTGGGGTACTCTTTCTTAACTGGATTCTGGACTTCTCAGGAAGATATTTCCTTCCTATATCACAGTTAAATAAAGGGTTCTTTGAGGCATGTAGTCTGGGACTTCCTATTCTGCCATCTTGCTGATGTCACTTATGTAACACAGGCTTATTTTGAATTGTTTGTATGTTCTATTCTAATGAGATATTTGTCTGTTCCTGCAATATAAAGTGTATAGCATGAACAAGCCCTTCTTTATAGACCTTTCTATTACCATATTAATTTAATAAGTTTGTTGAGTTCTTGTCTTTAAAATGTCTAGCTGCAATTTTACTGGAAGTGTATTAAAATTATTCACATCCTAGTTTTAAGATGAATTGTTGTCTTTACTAAATTATCCTATTTATCAACATTGCAAGGATTCTAATTTATTTTAATTTCTTTTTATACTTTTTAAATAGGTTAAATTTTCTCTGGAAAGATCTTACATTTCCTTTGTTAATTGCTAAATACTACATAGTTTTGTGGCTATTCTTAAAGGTTATCTAAGTTTTTACTATGTTTTCTAGTTGGCGCTCTTTTTATGGCATAGAGGAACATTGTTCATTTTTCTAATTTCCACTGAGATCCAACAATATTGCTGGACTCATTCATTCTCATAGTTATATTTTCATTGTTTATTTTTCTATGTAGATGTTTATATGATGTCAAATAGTGACACTTTCATCTCCCCCACCTGATTACACATCCTTTCAAAGAATTTCTCATAATATTACCCAGAAGCTATAATTGTATGATGATGAGTGATGGTTTTTGACTTCCTTACTCTATCTTGACCTTAAAGGGAATGTGTCTTTAATCTCTCAAGAAGAGGAAAACCCTTAACATATTGATGATATTCCCTTCCATAACTAGTTTCCTAAGGGTTTTAAATGCTTTTTCTCCAAACACATTAATTTTTCACTTAGTACCTTAGTGCCATAAATTAAATATTTTTATATACTTGTGATACAATCTATCTGATATTGATTGGATTTTATTTTTAAAATAGCAAAATTTATTGTGTACTTAATTAGCTTGTAATACTGTATATTTAGTTTTAAAAGAAGGAAATAAAATGAACATCCATTACTCACTACTCAGGTTATGTAACAGAATATTGCCAGTATCTTAGAACACTTTATTGTAAATTCTTCTTTGATAACACACACCTGTTTTGCCCGTATTCTTTTTATGTTTATAATTATTCTCTTGCTTTGTTGAATATATGCTTTATTTTCCATATATAAGAATACATGTATGTCCTATATGTATTATTTTTTAGAATGGATAGTCTAATGCTATTTTTTCAAATGTTTGCCTTCACACAACTGTTTTTCCAGCCTGTGAAATCTATTTTCTTACCATTCACCACGGTTAAGCTCAATCTCCTCATTTTTAGGTGTTGGCTAATCAGCATACTACTTAAGGCTACTCATTTATGGATTAGTTTGGATAATCAAATTACTATAACAATAGATCCTGAATATATATTTACCTAAGTTAAATAAGAGTTTATTTCTTGTTTACATTAATGTTACTGGAATGCTATATTATTGAGAAGATAAACAGGTCCACAGGATGGCCAGGGACTCCATTCCTACCATCTCACAGTAGGATTGTTTCCATTCTGGTTGGCTGAAAATATGAAACTTTTACTGGCCAGGTCTGGAAGAGTTGATGTCATCTGTTTATATCCCATCGATTATGATATAGTCCTATAAACATACTTAATAGTGTAAAGAGGAGGTTGGGAGCAGCTGGGACATGTAGTACTTGAGTAGGTAGATACTTCCCCATGACAACTCTACACTAGGAAAGCACAAGTTTTGGGCAGTGAGTCATTTGTCTTTGCCACAACTTTTAAACTGTATGTGAATGTGTGTGTGCATGTGTAAAATTCAAAATTGTCTTGTTTGGGCCAAAATGCAATCCCTACCATACTTATTACTTTGTACTTTCCACTCTTTCCACTTAACATTGTGAGATTCGTCCCTGTTGACGCAGGTACATATAGTTAGATTTTTCAGCTGCATTGTTTTCATTGCATGAGTTTACTTCAGCTTATCTATATGTTTATTCTTGATGGATTTTTGGGTTAAGTTTTTGGATATTACTACCACTGCACATTCTTTCACATATCTCTTATACCTGTGAGGATTTTTTAAAAAATGAATATTTGCCTAATAGGATTGCTGATTCTTATGGTACATGTATGTTCACTTTTGCTAGGAGATATCAACCTATTTTCCAGAGTGGTTTCCAGATATCAAACCTATTTTGGGTTTGGAAGGTTGGTCCCCAGAGTGGCACTGTTTACATTTCCTGCCCGCAGTACTGTATGAAAGTTCCTTTTGTTTCACATTTTTTACCAATACCAACCTTAAAAAATTTTGCCAGTCTGATGGGTGTCTACCTTGTTGTTTTCTTAATTTCATTTCCTAGGTTACTCATGTGGTTTAACATCTTTTCATGTATTTATTGAACATTGTTTTCTTCAGTGTAGTGCCTATTCAATTTTCATTTTCATTTTCAATGTTATACTATTTGTCTTTTGATATTGATATAAACATCCTTTATGTATTCTGAATACTGACTTTTTTGTTTGTGTGTGGTACCAAGAATTGAACCCAGGGTGCTCAACCACGGAGCCAATTCTTTTTATTTTTTACTTTGATACAGGGTCTCGCTAAGTTGCTGAGGCTGGCTTTGAACTTGCAATTCTTCTAACTCACTCTCCTTCCCTTACTCCTCCCACCCCCCCCTCCTGTCAAGGTGAATACTGACCTTTTGTAAGTTATCTATTTCTATGGTTTAGTTGTGCTTTGTCCCCTAACAGTTTTGGTTTGGAAGGTTGGTCCCCAGTGCGGCACTGTTTGAGGTGATAGAACCTTTAAGTGGTGAGGCCTAGTGAGAAATAATTAGGTCATTGAGGGCACTATTCTTGGAAGGAATCAAAGTAGTTCTTCTAAGACCTTGGTTAGGTCTCACGGGGTTGTTGTTAAACAGCAATCCTGGACTCCTCCTCTCTCTGGTTCCTTGTGTTTCCATGTAACCCTCCCTTTCACACACACACTCTCATCATTATAATGCCATCTTGCCATGAGGGCTTCACCAGAGCCAAACCAATGCCTGTGCCATGCACTTGAACCTTTAGAACTGGGAGCTTAATAAACATTTTTTATTTATAAAGTATCTGGCCTCAGATATTTTGTTATGGTAAAAGAAAATAGAGTAGTACATCCGAATTGTTAATATATTGTCTTACTTTGTGTCTTGTCTTTTCACTTATCCTTTGGTTAGTAAGATTTTAATGTAGTCAAAGTTCTCAATCTTTGTTTGTGTTGGATTTAAAAACTCAGAAGTTACCTTTGCATAATAGAGATGTTCTTCTATATTATCTTCTAGGAACACTATTATTTTGCCTTTTACATTTAGATATATAATCTGTCTGAAATTGATTTTCTTATAAGAGCAAGGTAGAAATCAAGTATTTTTCCCCCAAGAATATTTTCTCAGTTATTGTTTCTCTTTTTGTTAAAAAAGAAGTCATACTTTCTTCTCTAACTTTCTGTAATGCTATCTTCCTTATAAACCAAGAGTACATGTGTGTTTGACACTACTTCTGGGGTTTTTCTGTTATTCCATTGACCTTTTTGTCTTTTCTCATGATAATATCAACAGGCCTGAAATCTATAGTTTTATATTAGCTCTCGATGTATGATAGAACACTTCATCATACATTGTTCTTCTCTTTAACAAAGTGTTTAGGTTATTCTTTACTCTTTCCATTTTCATATTTCCAGTTTAGACCCAGTTGCTAAATTTCTGCCTAAATACACACACATCCCTTATGTACATATAAACCCTATTTTTTTTAATTGATCCTCTATGTTTTTAAAGAATTCGTATCTTCATAGATGCTGTGTCTCCAATTATTAAAGTATCTTTAAATTCTCTCAATAATTTTTCACATTTATACAATTTTTATGTCCTCTCTCAAATTTAGAAATTGTGAAATTTCTTGTGTATTTTCAGTTTCCAAAAATATTTTCTCAAGCAAACTAGAATGTGGTGATTATAAATAATGGAATTGAAAGACTTAACTGAGGTATGTGGTCTAGTAAGATTAGCGTCCCTTTTTAAAATACTGTATTGAGGTATAATTTATTGTCAGGGACCAAGAAGTTCTTATTCTGAGAACATTCTGATCTTTACAATAAGCAGCAGCGCCCCTCCCTTCCCGCCGGCGCAAACTTCACCTTCCCGGCGGCGCGAACCTCACCTCCCGGCCGGCGCGAATTTGCACCCTATCAGGAACCCAGCAGAAGAACACAGCCAACCAGCCTGCACCTTGTCACACCCCTCCTTCCCTCAGTATAAATACCCCTGTGTGAACAATAAAAATTTGCAGCTTGATCAGAATTCCTGTCTTGCTGCCTCTCCCTGCGTCTCTTGTCCCTTCATTCCTTCTCTCTCAGGTTTGCGGTCCCGTGTTGATGTCCCGCGGGCCGGGACAGTTGGCGCCCAACGTGGTCGATTGGAAACTTTGAGAAGCGGAACGCTGCCCTCCGGGGAAGACTTGGCCAAGCAGGATTCGGGATCGCCCTGGTAGACGCAACCGGGAGTCAGATCCAGGAGGAGAGTGAGGTCAGCGCAAGGTAAGTGACGTACCATGGGACAAGCAGTCTCGTCACATGATTTGTTTCTGACGGGTCTCGAGGAGGCCCTCAAGACTCGGGGAGCGCATGTTAAGAAAAAGGATTTAAGATTATTCTTTTCATACATAGAGGATTTGTGTCCTTGGTTTCCCCTCGAGGGATCGATTGATGGTAAAAGGTGGCTCAGAGTAGGAGACTGCCTCAAAGATTATTATGAGACTTTTGGTCCTCAAAAGGTGCCCGTCACTGTCTTTTCTTATTGGAATTTAATTAATGAGATTCTTAAAAGTTCAACCTTTGACAGTGGTACTTTAAAACTTGTAAAGATTGGGGAGCAGGCAATGCAATCCACCTCTCGCCCCCCATCGGCATGCCCTTCGATTAGTATTCAAATGCCCCCTGCTCAGCCTTCTCAGGACCCTGGGACCCTCCCAGACCCTGGGAACCTCCCAGACCCCACCTTACCAAAGGAGTCCCCTAAAAATCCCCCTAAGATTTATCCGGTTTTAAATCCCCATGATGAGTTGACCCCAGAGGATGAGGCCACCCTGGAGGAGGCAGTGGCTCAACACCATTTTCCAGACCTGCCACCTCTTACAAATCCACTTCCCACTTATACACCCCCTGCCTTTCGTGCTCCGGTCCCTCAGGGACCTACTGCCCCCCCCAGACATTTTTTCCCCGCTTCCCTTGCCTAATCTAACCCCTTTACGCGAGTCTCTCCAACATAGGCGGGAACAAATCCAACTTTTAAAAGAACTAAAAGCCCTTGATGCCGAGCTTCGCTCACTGGCCTTGGGCACGGAGTTAACACAAACTGGCCCAAAACCCCTTAATACTCGTAAGGTGAAGCCACGTGGTCAGCCTGTTCTTGCCTTTCCAGTCACTCGCAGTCAAGCAGATCAGCCCCCCCAAACTGAAGCAGAGAATTTAGAAGGAAGTCAGGAAGAGGAACCAGGGGAGGAACAAGAGGTAGAACCAGAGAGGGAACAAGAGGAGGACCAGGAATCAGGGGATGAGGAGGAGCCCACCTCTGGACAGAGTGGAACCCTTGGTTCTTATAAAAGGCTGAGCCTCCGCTTTCTTGAAAGACTTAAAAAGGCTTGTACACAGTATGGCCCCACTGCTCCTTATACACTGGCCTTGCTAGAGAACCATAGTACACAGTGGCTCACCCCTAATGATTGGAAATTTTTGGCCCGAGCCACCCTCAGTGCAGGTGACTTCCTGTTGTGGAACGCAGACTTTAGGGAATACTGTCGGGAAACTGCCCAAAAAAATTCAACCAAGGCTTCCTCTAAATCCTGGACCTATGTTAAATTAGTGGGTAATGCGCCATTTGATACCAACCCTAAACAGGCGCGCTTTCCTACTGGGCTCCTAGCGCAGGTTCAAACTGCTGGTTTGCATGCTTGGAGACGGCTCCCTCAAAAGGGCTCGGCCACCACCTCCCTAGCAAAGATTCATCAGGGTCCAGACGAGCCTTATAGTGACTTTGTTGCCCGGCTTAATCTAACTGCGGAGCGACTACTTGGACCAAGTGAAAACGAGAGCTCCTTTGTAAAATATCTTGCCTTTGAAAATGCCAACCCAATATGTCAAGATGTTCTTCGGCCCCACAAAGATAAAGGGGACCTTTCTGACTTCATTAGGCTGTGTGCCGGGGTAGGAACAGCCCATGCCATGGGTCTCGCCATTGGTGCCGCCTTCACCAAGGCCCTTCACCACCCTGGCCCACGTACTTGCTTTACTTGCAAACAACCTGGCCATTTTGCGCGAGACTGCCCAACAGGGAAACTGGGTCAAGGACCCATATTTCCTCAAACAGGGGCTAAACCACCTCCGCTCACCCTTTGCCCTAAATGTGGTAAAGGTCGCCACTGGGCCAAGGAGTGTAGATCCAAGACCAATGCCCTTGGACAGCCTATTCCCTCTAACTTCTCGGGAAACTCCTCTCGGGGCCAGCCCCTGGCCCCGACCACCCCCAGAGCAAACCCAGGGGCAATAAGGTTTGTTCCCTCTCAGACTCCCAACCCAATCCAGGCTCCCTGTCCTTCTCCACAATCACCTCCCTCCAACGTGCTACCCCAGGCAGCGCAGGATTGGACCTCTGTGCCTCCACCGATACAATATTAGACTCTATGCAAGGACCTCAAATAATACCCACTGGGGTTGTAGGCCCCCCTCCACCTCATATGTGTGCTCTTATTCTTGGGAGAGCTCCTACCACCTTACAAGGTGTTCAGGTCTTCCCTGGCATCATTGATGATGATTACACTGGAGAAATTAAAATACTGGCCACAGCTGTTAACGGAGTAGCTGCCATCCCTGCAGGAACAAAAATTGCACAATTAATACTCCTTCCCCTCAATTCAGGAAATTCACCAGGAAACACAGCCTCCTTAGGTTCCTCTGATGTGTATTGGGTCCAACCTATCTCCCACAAAAGACCCACTCTTACCTTATTTATTGAAGGAAAGAAATTCCGAGGGATCCTAGATACTGGTGCGGATGCCACAGTTATTTCTCAAAAATATTGGCCATCAGAATGGCCCCTCACCTCATCACTAACTGACCTTAAAGGAATAGGGCAATCAAGAAACCCCTTAGTTAGCTCCAGGGTGCTTAATTGGACTGACACAAAAGATAACACAGGGAATAAAGGAACCGTTACCCCCTTTGTTGTTCCTGATCTCCCTGTCAACCTTTGGGGACGAGACATTCTAAGCCAAATGAAAGTTATTCTTGCTAGTCCCGACTCTTTAGTCACTCATCAAATGCTTCGTATGGGCTTTATCCCTGGTACAGGCCTTGGGAGGCTAGGACAAGGACAGGTTGAGCCTGTACAGCCCATACAAAAAACAGACAAATTTGGACTTGGGTATGTGGATTTTTAGTGTCGGTCCCTGACCCTCCTGTACCCCATGCAGACAAAATTATTTGGGAAACTCAAACTCCTGTGTGGGTGGATCAGTGGCCCCTTACCCAAGAAAAATTAGAGGCTGCCTCTATGTTAGTACAGGAACAGTTGACAGCCGGCCATGTGGAACCCTCAACCTCACCCTGGAATACTCCTATTTTTGTTATTAAGAAGAAATCAGGCAAATGGCGCCTTTTACAGGATTTGCGCGCTATCAATAAGGTTATGCGCCCGATGGAGGCACTACAGCCAGGCATCCCTACACCGGTAGCTATTCCTAGGGACTATTATAAAATGGTCATCGACTTAAAAGATTGCTTTTTTACTATTCCTTTACATCCTGATGACAGACCCTATTTTGCTTTCAGCCTCCCCCGCATCAATTTTCAGGGCCCTATGCAAAGATTTCAATGGAAGGTCCTTCCCCAGGGTATGGCTAACAGCCCTAGTCTTTGCCAAAAATATGTTGCTCAAGCAGTAGACCCTGTGAGAGAGCGGTGGCCACAAGTTTATATATTACATTATATGGATGATTTGTTAATTGCTGCACCTAATACCTATGATCTTAACAATTGTTATTTGGATCTCTATAAAGCCCTTACTGCCTTGGGACTTCAGATAGCCCCTGATAAGGTTCAAACACAGGACCCCTACACCTACTTGGGCCTCAAACTTCAAACTAATCAAATTCAAATCCCTAATATACAATTGCGTGTGGACCATCTCCACACTCTTAACGATTTCCAAAAACTACTAGGGGATATCCAATGGCTAAGACCATATTTAAAACTGCCCACCTATGTGCTTTTGCCTCTTAATGATATTTTAAGGGGAGATTCTGACCCTTCTTCTCCTCGAGAGCTTACTCCCGAGGCACAGCAAGCATTAATTCAAGTCACAGAAGCCATTGCTCAACAATTTGTTACACAAATATCTTATAACCTTCCTTTGGTTTTGGTTATATTACACACCCCTCATACACCCACGGGACTATTCTGGCAGCGGGATCCACATTTTAAAAATAAAGGTTGCCCCTTGCTTTGGGTTCATTTGCCCGCCACATCCTCTAAAGTTATTGCTGTCTATCCTGCTCAGGTAGCTTCTATCATTATTAAAGGTCGCTTGCTTTCTCGACAACATTTTGGCAAAGACCCTGATAGCATTCTGATTCCATACACTAAGGATCAAACCCAATTTTTGCTACAGACGAGGGATGAATGGGGTATTGCTCTATCAGGCTTTTTGGGAATAATCGATAACCACCTTCCCAATGACCCCCTTTTGCATTTTGCTCAGTTACATCCATTTATTTTTCCTCGGGTTACTCGGAAGGCTCCTATTCCACAAGCCCTTACTGTTTTTACAGATGGCTCCAGCAATGGCCGTGCAGCCTTTGTTGTTGATAATCAGCCCACCACCTTTGACACTGCCTATCCATCAGCACAGCTTGTAGAATTGTTTGCTATAACACAAGTCTTTATGACATTTTTTGATAAACCTATTAATATTTATACAGACAGTGCTTACATTGCCCATTCTGTGCCCCTATTGGAGATTTCACCCGCCATTAAGGCTTCCTCCAACGCAGCCTTTTTGTTTAACCAGCTTCAACGACTAATTCAGGCTAGAAAACATCCATTTTTCTTAGGACACATTAGAGCACATTCTGATCTTCCCGGTCCCCTATCACGGGGTAATGCTCAGGCTGATGCAGCCACTCGGTCCCTTTTCCCAGTTCTTATTGGATCCATCCGAGAGGCCACAGATTTACACAAACTTCACCACTTAAATTCTCAGAGCCTTCGGCTACTTTGTAAAATTACCAGGCAACAAGCAAGGGAAATTGTAAAAGCGTGTCCTGCTTGCGTTGTCTCCCTTCCTATTCAACATCTGGGTGTTAACCCTCGAGGATTACTGCCCAATCAGATTTGGCAGATGGATGTTACTCACTTTCCTGAATTTGGGAAAACAAAGTACATACATGTTTCCATAGATACCTTTAGTGGCTTTATTTTTGCATCACCGCATTGCGGAGAAGCTACCAAGGATGTCATTTCTCATCTTGTCTCAGCCTTTTCCATAATGGGAAAGCCAGCACATATTAAGACAGATAATGGCCCTGCATATACCAGTACCAAGTTCAAACAGTTTTGTGCCACTCTTCAAATCTCTCATACTACTGGAATTCCATATAACCCTCAAGGTCAAGGCATTGTGGAACGTGCACACCTCACCTTAAAAACCTGGCTTACCCGCCTTAAGGCCTCTTCCCTTGCATTTACCACTCCCAGGGATCGCCTTAATCATGCATTATTTGCTCTTAACTTTCTTACCCTAGACAATGAAGGACATTCGACCGCAGACAGACATTGGCATCCCTCTTCTAGTTCTGCTCGCCCATCTGTTATGTGGCGCGATCCTTTAACAAATAAATGGAAAGGCCCAGATCCCGTCCTCATTTGGGGACGAGGCTCAGCTTGTATTTTAGATCAAGAACAAGCAGCCCCAAGATGGTTACCAGAACGCCTGGTCAAACAGGTCAATGATTTACCACAACCCAGGGACGGAAACCTTCCCCCTGAGGATGAATCTTCCTCTCTTATAGATGCAGCTAACAATCTATGCGAAAAATCCCCTGAATGACAGACCCTGTTCTTGCACAACCTCTACAGCAGTGGCCTCAGGTACTGCTGGTTTGGGGGTCTCTCTTACTCAATATACAAAATTATCCAGACAATTGATTTCTGATGTACAGATACTCTCAAGCACCATACAAGATCTTCAAGATCAGGTGGATTCCTTAGCAGAAGTGGTCCTACAAAATAGGAGAGGTTCAGACCTTCTAACTGCCGAACAGGGAGGCATTTGTCTGGCTTTGCAGGAAAAATGCTGTTTCTATGCCAACAAGTCAGGAATTGTTAAGGACAAGATCAAACAGCTGCAGGAAGACTCAGAAAAACGCCGACAAGCACTGGCTGATAATCCACTATGGACTGGATTCAGTGGACTCCTTCCCTATCTTCTTCCCTTCTTAGGTCCCCTCCTTTGCTTGCTGCTTATTGTATCTATAGGTCCTTTGATATTCAACAAGATCATGGCTTTTCTTAAAGCTCAAATTGAGGCTATACAGGCGAAACCTATTCAGGTTCATTACCATCGACTGGAGATGATGGATCGTGATGATGATCTTAAAAGACCATCACCCCTGTGAGCTGAACTGGACAGCCAATGACGGGTAAGATTCGTGAGAGCTCATACCAACCTAAGACAGGAAATGAGGGCTAGAGCCTCATTATCCAATGACGGGTAAGGATGCTGCTCTGCCACGGACAACCTAAGACAGGCGCAGTTCCCGAGGGATTGTCACTCCAGCTCTGTACCTGTTCGGGCAAGCCGCGCCCCCGCCTCAGCGCATAGCCTCTATCACCCCCTTAAAATATGGCTATCGAAAAATGGTCAATAATTTTATATAAGAAAGGGGGAAATGTCAGGGACCAAGAAGTTCTTATTCTGAGAACATTCTGATCTTTACAATAAGCAGCAGCGCCCCTCCCTTCCCGCCGGCGCAAACTTCACCTTCCCGGCGGCGCGAACCTCACCTCCCGGCCGGCGCGAATTTGCACCCTATCAGGAACCCAGCAGAAGAACACAGCCAACCAGCCTGCACCTTGTCACACCCCTCCTTCCCTCAGTATAAATACCCCTGTGTGAACAATAAAAATTTGCAGCTTGATCAGAATTCCTGTCTTGCTGCCTCTCCCTGCGTCTCTTGTCCCTTCATTCCTTCTCTCTCAGGTTTGCGGTCCCGTGTTGATGTCCCGCGGGCCGGGACAATTTATATAACATAAAGTTTACCCATTACATGCAATGACTTTTAGTATTTTTAGAGCTGTGGTGACTTTCATCCATCCCATTACATAATACCATTACTGTGAAAAGTTTCCTTGAGTCTATTTTCAGTCAATTATTGTTCCTAATCTCAGCTCCAGGCAATCACTGATGAACTTTGTTTCTATAAATTGACCTTTTTTGGAAATTTCACATAAATGGATTATACAATATGTAGTATGCAACTGACTTCTTTTCACTTGGCATACTGATTTTTCATACTTAGCATACTTAAGGAACATATCAGTATTTTGTTCCTTTTTGTGGCTGAAGAGTATTATGTTGTATGAATACCACATTCTGTTAAACTATTCACCATTTCATTATTTCCAGTTTTTAGTTACTATGAATAATGCTGCTATTGAACATTCATAAGTAAGTTTTTGTGTGGATGTATGTTTTCATTTCCCTTAAATTCTTAGGAGTGAAATTGCAGGATAATATGGTATAAGGGAGGTAAAAATTTCTCTCTGTCCTCTTAGGTTCAGAGGCTAGTGGCCCTGTGAATTCAGCTGGAAAAGACTTAATTTTACATGCATGGGAGCATCAGAAAGAAGTGAATATCCAAAGGAGCAGTGAGATTTGAGAGTTTAATGCCATCTTAATAGGAAGAAAAAGTCACTTATGGGACAGCAAATGATTTTTAGAAAACATAATAGAATCTTAGGAGAGTAGACGGTAGATGTTCTAGTTTATGGCAATGTTTGGGTGTGATGCCGACTTCTAGTATCCTCTCTTGTGAAGATTGTGAGTCAATTTTCCCTTATTGATTCCAGGGTTGGGACTTATGAAAATTGAGTTGTTGAGGATGTGTTTTTAGGCAGAGTTTGGAGAAAACCTCTCATTTATTGATTTTCAAATGTCTTCAGGTCAAAAATAATCTTTAGGCTAGACTGGCATATCTTTATGCTATTAATGGTATATTTTGATCTTCTAAAATGTTAAATTATATTTATCTCTTTAAAAAATTTCCACTGTTTTCCAAAGTGACTGCAATGTTTTATGTTCACAAGAACAATGTATGAAGGTTCTAGTTTTTCCCTATCTTCATCTACTTGTTATTGTTTGCTCTCAATTGTAACCATTCTATCACATGTATAGTGGTATCTCTATACATGTGGTATAGTGGTATTGTGATTTTAATTCATATTGTGATGTTCAATTTACTTAATAACTAATGATGTTGTGCACCTTTTCTTGTGCTAATTAGACATTTTTACATCTTCATAGAAATCCCTCATCAAGCCTTTTTCCATTTTAATTGAATTATTTGTTTTCTTATTTATTATTTAGTTGTAAGGATTCTCTATTCTGGATACAAGTCTTATAAAACTTGCAAACATTTTCTCTCAGCGTGTAGTTCATTTTTCATTCTCTTAACGCTGTCATCTGAATCTTGAAGGGTTTTAATTTAAATGAAGCTCAGCTTATCAATTTTTTTTCTTTTATGGTTTGTATTTTTGGTGTCATATTTAAATACTCTGACTAACTCAAGGACATGAAGATTTTTTTCTTCATTTTAGGAAATTTATAGTTTTATATTTAGGTCTATGATTGCTATTGGTAATTTTTTTGGTGAATGGTCTGTATATTCTCTCTCTCGGTACATTTGCTGAAAATCAATTGACAACATATATAGAGATTTATTCTGGACTTTCTATTTTATTCTATTGCTCTACACACTTAGTTTATGTTGATATCATATCCTCTTGATTCCAGTAACACTGTATAAGTTTTAAAATTTTGGGGGGTACCAGGGATTGAACTCAGGGTAACTTGACCACTGAGTCACATCCCCAGTCCTGTATTTATTTAGAGATAGGGTCTCACTGAGTTTCTTAGCACCTCTATTTTTTTTATTTTAGTTGTAGATGGACACTATATCTTTATTTATTCATTTTTATGGGGTGCTGAGGATCGAACCCAGTGCCTCACAGGTGCTAGGCAAGCGCTTTACTTCTGAGCCACAACCCCAACCCAGCACCTTCATTTTGTTGAGGCTGGCTTTGAGTTCAAGATCCTCCTGCCTCAGCCTCCCAAGCAGCTTGAATTACAGGTGAGCGCCACCATGCCTGGCTGTTTTGAAATTTTGAAGTGTAAATTCTCCAACTTTGTTATTCTTTTTTATAAGCGTTTAGCTGTTCTAGGTCTTTTGCATTTCTAAATAAAACACTTTGTCAATTTGCACACACCAAAAAAACTAATAAGATTTGTCAAAAACTGTGAAAGTTCTGAGATTTTCCCCTATTGCAAGTTTCAGGAATGCCTAACATTCCAGACGCTTATATCTCAATTTCAATCTACAGTCTTTGTATTACTTCCTATTCATTCCTTTTAATTGCTCATCGTTCCCCTTGTAAGATATTTAAATTTGTCATTTATTTGCTTTTGTTGGTCTCTCCATAGGAATTAGCCTTTTCTGTTTTCTCCTATGCATAAATCCTGTCAATTAGGGCTGAGATTAAACTTCCTTCCTCTTCTCTCCCTTTTCCTTTACATTCTTCATCTCTTCAGTAAGGAATAATCTTACTTTCCTCCCTCCCTCTTCGCATGCTGTGCTAGGGATACAATCCAGGGTCTCAAGTATGCTAGGAAAGTGCTCTACTGCTGAGCAACGTCCCCAAGCCCTCAATGTAATCTTTCATATCTCTGACCTCTTGATAGTACATTTCTTCTCCATGCAACCCAACTTACTTTTCTTTTGTTGCTTATATATCTTATTTTCATCACTAGAATATGAATATTAGTAATGTATTTCTCCTAGTATTTTGTGTGTGGTGCTGGGGATTGAACCCAAGACCCCACTGAAGGACATCCCCAGCCTTCTCTTAGTACTCTTACATAGGGCCTTGACCAATAAATACACAGTATTTGCTGAACAGGGATAGAATATCTTGTGTATGTGATTTTCCTGTTCCTGCCATTAGGTGGCAATGCACAAACTTCGTAGTACAAAGAAAACCCAAGGAGTTTTTTGTTGTTTTTTGAAAACCCAGGGTTTCACAAATGCAAGGCAGGAGATCCATCACTAAGCTCCACCCCCAGTCAGGCTTTAAAAATTATATAGAGCTGGGTGTGGTGGCACACACCTGTAATCCCAATAGTTTGGGAGGCTGAGGCAGGAGGATCATGAGTTCAGTCAGTTTTAGCAACTTAGTGGGGGCCCTTACCAATTTAGTGACACCCTGTCTCAGAAAAAAAAAAATAATTAAATAAAATAAAATGAGGCGGAGCTGGGGAGGTAGCTCAGTGGTTAAGCACCCCTGGGTTCAATCTCTGGCACCACCAAAAAAATAGGGTTCTGGGTCTGTGGCTTATTATTTTGCCACGCAAGTGTTCAACCTTATCCTACTTTATATTCTGCTTTTAAAGAATCTTAATTTAGAATGCTATAACAGAGAAATTAGGGTAAACAAAGGAGTATATTCATTGCTTCTACATGAAACTTCTCTTTCTGTATTGACCTCATTGGTGTGCACATCGATATTGGCAGAGAAAGACTTTCATCTGAATCTTAGTCCATGTAGTCAGCTAGCACCTATAAATTATTGTGCAGGGCAAATTTGTGATGATCTGAATCAATGGTATTATCTAATACACATATAGCTATTAGCAAATTAATATTTGAAAGGTTAATTTCTTTAAGAAAAGGATAGTAGGAAATTCTTCTCTTTCTTGAAGAATAACAGCATGAGATGAGTTTCAGACCTCACCAGAGTATACTTTGAACAGAGTCTAGCATGAAACAGCTTCCACATTTCACAAGAAATCTTTCGTTATTCGTTTCCTGGAAATTCCCTAGAACTTCTGAATTACACTAAAGAGAGCAACTGATTGACTCATAGCATGATTAGGATGATTTTTGTTGTCCTCCTAATGCATGCTAGGCTTTTTGTAAGAATAGGGTGAGTCAATTGAAACTATGTATACATAAATATATAACAACATGAATGTCTAAAGAGATAATGGTGGAAGCTCTATAGTGAAATACCAGAACCTCTCTTTAGAAAATGATTACTTCTATTTTGATAAGGAAATGATTCCTGTTCGACAGACCTTACTAACTATAAATTGTGCTCTAGATTTATCTCCTTTGAGCAAAGTTTACAGAATATTTTGATAAGTCAAGATTGGTAAGGTTTTTGTTTTTACTTTTTTTTATTTTTATTTTTTGGCCTGAGGATTTTCTCTGATAAGTTTCTCTATGAGATTACCTGTAACACAAAATTCATAACATATTGCTTTTTTTTAAATTAGACATCTTCAAAATTTATTGGCAATTTTCAATTCAGCAGAATGTTGGCTAGAACAATAATATACTATGACAAAAACTTGTTTTCCTTCCGTCTCTGACATCTAAGGGTCTTGCTCACTATCCTATAATTGTCCATCTCAACTGCTCATTTCCTTAGCATAAACATCGATTTGGAAAGCACTTTGGGTATCAAACGTGAGAGTCAAGGAGTTTTCTCATCTGAGCTAAACAATGATTAGAGGATTTCAGCAAATTTCTTTCCGCAGTCTGTTTTCGTACCAAATTACTCAAACTAGGTCCTCGTTGCTTCCTCTTTGCAACGCCCTTCCCACTCGTCTCAAAACTGGAAAACTCTTACTCATCCTTAAGATTCAGCTCAAATGTCATTCCTGGGTGCAGGCTTTCCCAACATAGCAGGTGGAGCTAGCTGGTTACTTCTCAACTCAGCTCCCACAGCTCACTGGGAGCAGCTCAGCATTTAGCACAGCCTAACGGGATGACCTATTCTGCGGGTCTCGCTCCCAGGGTGTAGACCGTGTCTTTGTTACTTTCTCACCCTTTTATAGTCTAAAGTTTGGCACATGGTAGGCTCAGTGATGCTGAACGACAGAAGCCCCACTACTTGGCGACCCTCTGCCCACAAGAAGCATACGCCGTCCAGGTTACTCGCTGTCCCATAGTTGCAGGCGGCACAGCGGTTCCCGCCAACCGAGCGTTTAAAAACAAGCAGCGGCGGACGTTAGGGAATAGAGGGTGCCCCTCACGACGACTGCCTGTTTATCACCCTCAGTAGGTCCACGTTGGCTTGCTGCTCCGGCAGGGGCGATTCTGGAGTTGCTCAGTTACGGCGACGCCTTCCTTGAACTGAGCCCCTGAGGGTTCTCTAACTCTGGGCTGGAGACGCTGCCCGCTTTCTCTAACGGTGACAGGCAGTCAAGGGGAAAACGTGGGATTCAAAGGTTTTGGGTAACTGTTCGCTGCCACTCAAGCTCGCGGTTGAACCCGAGCTGACGTCTGTGGGGGGTCGCACGGGGTCCTTCACTCAGCTTTGTCAGCCCCCGGGGGTAAGCAACCCGCTCCAAGGTGCCGCTCCCTCAACTGGCCCGCACTCGGCGTCCCGCCCACCCTGGGCGGAGAGTCATCGTTCTCGCGAGATCGCCGCTAGCCTCGCCTCTTCGAATTGCGGCCTCTCGCGAGAAGCGGCTGAGGAGCCGGCCTGCAACCTGCCGGGCGTCTCTGGTAGGCGCAGCCGCCGAAGTGGCCGCTTCACAGCCACTTCTGGAGGGATCCGGTTGAGGAGGAAGCGGAGGCGTCGCTGACTTCGGCCTTTGCCTTGATCCTCAGTGGACACTTGACGGGGACTACAGGTCCGAGGGTGAATGGGGCTCAGCCGCGGAGCGCAGTAGGGGCGGCGCGGGAGGCTGGGCTTGGCGGGGGCGAAGGAGGAAAGGGGCGGAGGGCGAATCTGGGCAGGAGAGCCCGGCTGCTGTGGCAGTGGTCCGGGCGGCCGGACACGCCGAGGGAAGCGTGGGTGGCGTTCTGGGCTCGGGCCACCGGCTCCCAGCTCGGAGGGGCAGAGATGGGACTTGGGTTTCCGGGGGTGCTGCTGTTTGTTGGCATTCGGGAGGCCTTTCCCCCAGGGATGAAGGAATAGCCTTCATCCCTCCTTCCCAGGGCAGAGTAGCCCTGTGCCCCGCCCCTTTCCTGTCATCTCGGGCTAAGGCAGCGACATCCTGAGGAGGGCGCATCACAATAGGGTGGTGAGTAGTTCCTCTGCCTTTTAGGGGATAAGATGGTGGGCTGTCTCCCTTCAGGTGAGGAAGGGTGAGACCCCAATAATATGTTTTTATGCTGTAACGGTATCGTATACGGTGAAGCTTTGTTTCCCCGAAACTTGCATAGAAAAGCTTCTGATTGCTTCCTTCAGATGCAAGTGCCCTAACACCCCTTATAATTGGGAATAGGGTTGAGGGAGGTGAGCTTGGTATTTTGTTAGTGTGACTGGGCCAGTGTGACCATCCCTGGACAGAACAGATTTTCTATTTCTCTTTTCTCTTATTTTGAGTCCATGATGAAAAGTCACTAGTCCAGACATGCTAGAGTTTCGTTCGCTTGTCACTTTGTGCCCTTAGCAAATGAAATTATTTTACAAGTATGTTTTGTCTTTAGGAGTTTTTATGCTTTTTATTTAAATTAGCAATCCGAATAAGGCAGCACAGTGTTTATTGATTTTATTTGGATGTTTGGGTTGTTTCTACTCCTCACCAGCTCACCTCTTCTCCCCACCCCCACTATGCAAATGTGATAAAATTTTTTGAGTTTAAAGATAATTTTGAATGAAAGACACTAGAAATTGTAATAAAAGATATGACAAAGAATGGAAGCACAAGGGCCCAGAGTGTTCGTGTTAGAGAGCGCATCCAGGACCAACAGAAGTCTGGGCCTTGACACCGAGACTGCTGTTATCATTTGAATATAAAGCAAAAAGCAATTAGAAAATACTTGGGAAAGAATTTGATGGTGGATTGAAACTGGTGAAAAAGTGTGTGAGGAGTTATTTTTGAAGGTGATAATGTGTTTCAGAAATTTTCCTAACATTTCTCAAGTTTATGACTTAATAGCTATTATTGTGCTTAAGAAGAAAGAAGGGAGGTTCTGAAGCATGGAGTGTGGTAAGGAACGTGGTTCAGTCAGAAAGGTTTATAGTGTCTCTACCATGTTTTTGAGTTCTTATACCTTTTCTCCCCCTCATTCCCCAAAATGCTTTCATATGGACTTTTTACCTTCTAAGTGTTTATTCTTCTACCAATTTGAATTTTGCTCTATCTCATCCTTTCTTCTAAGCTGCGTGCAAATTTTAAATTATTAACCATGAAATTACAAACAGTAGTGGTTTGATTTGTGGCTTTTTACGTTTAGGAGACTTAGTGAAGTTTGGAAGCAAACTGGAAAATATGTACCTTTTAAAAGAGGTTATGGGTTACAAACTCATGTCTTGTGTTATTGGGCAGGTAATGAAAATGTGAAGTGCACTAGAGTGTTTTGCCTTGTCTAGGAGGGACATCAAGTATTCATGTCCATTTGATTAGTTCTGTGTGTGAATATAGGCCCAGTCTTCATTCTTTTTCAGAGAAATTTTGATTTTTACATGCAGTCTCTTGATTTTTAAAAACATTGACAGCTAATTAAAACAATTGGAAATAACTACATGTGGCCAATCAAACCCATACTTTTTAATAGTTTTATTCTGCTCTTTAGCTTAGGAGCTGTGTTATAGGTCAGAATTAATGTATTTTATAAATAGAAAAAATAGACGTTTAAAGTAGGTAGTTTGTTTTGAAATTTCAGTCCTTAGCAGGACTTAGGGAGAGAAAATGTCAAGTCTAATTGAAACCAATAGATTTTCTTTTTTCTTCTTCTTTTCCCTTTTTCCTGTTTTGTGGCACTGGGGATTAAACCCAGGGGCACTCAACTACAAGCTACATACTCAGCCCGTTCTTAAGAAAAAAAATTTATTTTGAGATAGAGTTTCATTAAGTTGCCCAGGCTGGCATTGAACTTAC
Source organism: Sciurus carolinensis (assembly GCF_902686445.1). Classification (NCBI taxonomy): domain Eukaryota; kingdom Metazoa; phylum Chordata; class Mammalia; order Rodentia; family Sciuridae; genus Sciurus; species Sciurus carolinensis. The sequence continues at coordinate 63,418,672 of NC_062223.1, forward strand.
TGTCTTCCTGCCTCAGCCTCCTGAGTCCCTGGGATTATAGGTATCACCGCCATGCCCAGCTAATAGATAGGTTTAATAGACTTTAAATGTGGCGGAACAAATTGAACTGGTACTTTCTACAGTGGTCTCATTTTTGTGGGTAGAAGTACTGGGGATTGAATCCAGAGGCACTTAACCACTGAGGCATGTCCCCAGCCCTTTTTGTATTTTATTTAGAGACAGTGTCTCACTGAGTTGCTTAGGGCCCTCGCTAGGTTGCTGAGGATGGCTTTAAACCTGGATTCTCCTGCCTCAACCTCCCGAGTCATTGGGATTACAGGCATGTGCCACTACCCAGGGCAGTCTCATCTTTTTTTGTGGGGGAGCACTAGGAGCTGAACCCAGGGGTGCTTTACTACTTAGTTATGTCCTGAACCCATTTTATTTTTTATTTTGTGAAAGGGTCTTGCTAAATTACTGAGGGCCTTTTTAAATTGCTGACGCTGCCCTTGAACCTGTGATCCTCCTGCCTCAGCCTCCTCAGTCGCTGGGATTACAGGCTACTGCACAGTCTCATCCACAGTTTTGCTTTCTATAGTCTGTTACTTGTAGTCAGCCATAGTCTGAGAATATTAATTGGAAAATTCCAGATGTTAACAATTCACAAATTTTAAATTGGGAATCGTTGTGAGTAGTGTGACGACATCTTGTGTCGCCATGGGATATGAGTCATCCTTTTGTCCAGTGTACCCATGCTCTATATGCTACCCATTTATTAGTCACTTAGTATCTTGGTTTTCAAACTATTGTGGTATCACAGTGTTTGTATTTAAGAACCCTTATTTGACTTAATAATGGCCCCACAGCACGGAGTATTGATGCTGGCAATCAAATATACCAACAAGAAGCTATAAAGGTCTTTTTTTAAGTTTAAAAAAAAAAAGTGAAAGTTCTTAAGAAAGAGTTGTGTGCTGAGGTTGCTAAGATCCACAATATATTTTGAGAGAAAGACTATGTTTCTATAACCTTTATTACAGCATACTGTTTTTGTTTTCCTATTTTATTATTATTCTCTCTCTCTCTCTTTCTTTTTTTTTTTTTTGGTATGGGGATTAAACCTAGGGGCGCTTAACCACCAAGCCACATCCCAGCTCTTTTTATTTTTTGTTTTGAGACAGGGTCTTGCTGAGTTGCTTAGGGCCTTATTAAGTTGCTGAGGCTGGCTTTGAACTTGCAGTCCCCCTGCCTCAATCTCCCAAGCCACTGGAATTACAGGTGTGCACCACCACACCCAGTTTAGTATTGTTCTTAATCTCTTACTGTGCTTAATTTATAAATTAACTTTATCATAGTTCTGTATGTATAGGAAAAAATGTGGTTATATATAGGGTTCATTTTATACTATCTGCAGTTTCAGATATCTACTGGGGAACATGGAATATATTCTCCAAGTGTAAGGATATACTACTGTATTAACATTTTGACTGTGGAAATAACTGAAGGAAAGCCTCTTGGTGTTTATGGCTTAATAATTCAGGGTTCTAGCTGGGTGTGGAGGTGCATCCCAGTGACTCAGGAGGCTGAGGCAGGAGGATTGTAAGTTTGAGGCTAGCTTCAGCAATTTAGCAAGGCCTTAGTAGGACCCTGTCTCAAAATAAAAAGGGCTGGGGACATGGCTTAGTGATTAAGTACCCCTGAGTTCAATCCTCAGTGCAAAAAATAAATAATAATAATAATAATTATTATTATTCAGGGTTCTAAGTTGATTTATAGGTATCTTGTAAGGAAATTAGTTTATTTAGAAGCTTTTTTTTTGTACTTGCAACTAACATATAAATTTAAATCCTGGAGTCTTTCTGTAGTCCATTTCAGGATTTGAATGTTTACTATTTGCTGTGCTATTCTATGTTGCTTTCCTAGACATTAACTTTTTCTGGAAGAAATATTGATCCCCTGGCAGATGGGGCGGGGGAAGTTTTCAAATGGGATGAGGAAAGTGTGTTGTGAAGCAGACCCTCTTGTGCCTCTTCCTTACATTGTCCATTAAAAGGCTGATTTTAGTTAACTAGTTTTTCTTGTAAAAATAGGTACTTTGATTAAACTTCGTGCCTTATGCATAGTAGAGCTTAGTAACCTTGTGATGAAAACTATTTGTCCCTTAATGAGAAGTACTTTAATCACATAATATGATTCATACCTAGTTAAGCAGTGGGGAATGGGAGCTTTAAATATCAGGTTTAAGTAAAAGGTGAACCTTAGGTATTTAGAAGGCAAAGTGAGGGTCCCCACTGGAGATTAGGGTGAGCGAGAAAGCTAGGTGAGGGGACAGTTTGAAAAGGAAGACAAAATGGCTAAGAACCCTTTTTTCTACTGTGCAGTTTGAGAGTATTGCTTTTTACAACTAAATTTGTAAAAAATTATGCAAATACTACATGGAATTTGGTTTTTAATCAGAACTGCTTAGGGAGTTTGCAGATTTGATTTTCTTCACTTTATTCCTGTGTTCACATCAAGCTTCAATCTCTGTCTCTCTCAAATAGGTGGTGAAAGAGTAGGAGATCTGTATTTGAGAGTTTCAAAAATTCTGAGGGATTTTTTTGTTTTATTTGTGAAAAGTGTGCTTGTTGAAGGGGGCATCCTTTTCCTTTCCCCATGTTTCTACTGTGAGTCACAAAGTAGGAAGTTCTCTCTTGGAAGTAGTCCCACCCCCCTCCCCTCTGTACTCCAAAGTGCCTCTGAAATTCCTTCCCAAATGAGGATTTGAAGAACCTAGGAGAAGGGGTTCAGTATACTTCTCTCAGTGCCCTCTGGTTTGTTTTTGAAACGCCCATGTTTTAGGATATACATTTTCTACTCACTGTATGGTAGGTTTATCTGAGCAGGCCTCTGTGAGGAAGAAGGAAATGGAATACCTATAATTCTGAGCAAATTTTAATTTATAGCTGAAGGAATAAGAAACTTTTTTGGCCATTGGGTTTTCTTATAGTTTTATCTAACTCCTTTATTTTGTTTCTATGGTCCTGAACTAAAAGTAAGGGGTATAAAGAGTAGGTAGTTGCAGATGTTTATTAATAGAGGAAGAATTGCAATTGAGCATCCAAGAAAATCTAAAAATCCAAAATCTCTACCTCCAGAATCTGAATTCTTTGAGTACCAACACGATGCCACAAGTCTGATTGTTCAATGTAAACAAACTTTGTTTCATGCATAAAATTATTAAAAATATTGTATAAAATTACCCTCAACCCATATATAAGGTATTTATGAGACAAATGAATTTTGTGTTTAGACTTGGTGGTGAAAGAGTAGGAGATATTCCCAAGACATTGCATAATATATATATAACGTGCATATATATATATAATATTCCAAAATTAGCCCCCTTCCCCCAAATCCAAAATCTGCAACAATTCTGGTCCCAAGCATTTCAAGTAAGAGATACTCAATCTGTATTAGTATTTCTTATATCTTTCATAAAATATTTACTAGGGTTCAGGCTATGGGCATCATTTCCCTTAATATGTCCTACTCTGGTTTGTTTTGAGATCCTTGAAACTGACACCTTCCTGGTTAAGAAGGTAGTAAAGAAGAAATTACAGATGGAAGGTGAGCAGTTAGAATTCAAAGAGATGCTCTCTGGAAGAGGATGAAGAGGTTGGTAAATATTAAGTATAGGGAATGGGAATATAATGAACTGAGTATAACTTTCAAAGCATTTTAGACTTCAGAGATTTGGATTACAGATGCTTAACAGGTAGAGTCAGTACAAATATTTGAAAAATCAGAAAAACTCAGGTCTGAAACATATCTGTTTCCAGGTATTTTAGGATAATAAAGGATGTTTAGCCTGTATTTGAAATAGAACAAAAAAGAGGAGAGATTTTAAATTAAATATGCAACCTTAGGTCATAGATTTCTGGGTTGTAAGGTATCTTTGCTAATAAAAGTAGTCTTTCTTCACCTGACTAGTAGTTTAATTATATTATTCAGTTAAAAATGTAAGGTACTCATTATATGGCACAACCATCCCTGGTTATCTGAGAATTGGTGCTTTGGACCCTGCCCCCCATGGATATAAAATCCTCAGATGGTCAAGTCCCTTATATAAAATGGAGTAGTATTTGCATATAACCTACCTACAGTAAATCCTCCCATATACTTTAAATCATCTCTAAATTACTTTTTTTTTTTTCTTTTGGCACAAAGGGTTGAACGCAGGGTCACTCAACCACTGAGCCACATCCCCAGCCCTATTTTGTATTTATTTAGAAACAGGGTCTCACTGAGTTGGTTAGTGCCTTGCCATTGCTGAGGCTGGCTTTGAACTCACGATCCTCTTATTTTAGCCTCCTGAGCAGCTGGGATTACTGGTGTGGTGTGTCACCATGCCCAGCCTCTAGATTATTTATAATAAGTAATAAAATGTATATACTATGCAAATAGTTGCTGTAGTGTATTGTTATGGGAATAATGACCCAAGAAAAGTCTGTATGTGATTCTTGGTTGAATCTGTGAATGTGGAACATAGAATACAAATAGTCGAGTGCTTATTTTAATTTTTGTAGTTGAAATAAGTAATCTATTAGAATTTTTGGTCACAAACTGAAATTAACATTTAGTGTTTTAGCAGGGATGAGTCTATTATGGTAATCACTCACTGATTGAAGTACCACTTGATTAGAAACTATGAATAATACTTTTCTAAGGTAATTTTAAGTTGTATTCATACTTTTCTGCTTGGAATATCTTATTTGGGATCAGTTAGGTATGAGTTTAAAGACAATTGTTAGCTCTGTGACCTGAAAGTTACTTAGCCTCTCTGACCCTTTTGTTTCCTCACATGCAACATGTGTTTAGAACATAATTGCCAGGAATTTAAGGATGAAATGAAATAAAGCATATAAAATTCTATGTAAATAGTAAAATGATGTATGAATATAAGTTGTTAGCATTTTACTTTGTGCTTATGCCCAGAAAATAATATCCTGGCCTCATTGCCTCCTTTTCTCCACCTTTTCTACCCTCAGTGATCTTGAAACACATTTCTCAGTTTACATTTATATCTGCCTGTCTCATTTGGAGAGGACAAGTTCAAATGACTGTGCAGCATTGCCAGTCTATTCTTCCACTGGAAATTAAAAGACTTTTCTTTTTATTCCGTTTATTCTTTTTATTCTATTAAGCTTTGAACAATAGGAAGCTCTTTTCTTATTTTGTTTGTTGGTGTTCACTGACTGATAATTTAGTATTCTATCTAATTTGAATGCCAGGTGGAAAAATGAACGCAGGGAAAAGAAAATAGATTGAAGAGAGAGATGATATGGCATTTTTAAAAATCATCTATTAGGATACTATTATTTACTTCTGAAAAGTAAAAACATTTTATTGTTTTTAATTTGGATTATTTCCCCTAAGATCTTTGATTATTATCATTTATAGTAAACAAGTAGAAAATTATTGTGAGTTTTCTGTTTATAGGTTACTTTAAATGTCAGCTTAAAAATAAATTTTAAAACTCAAATACCTGAGAAAGAATCTCAGCTACAAAATTGTGCAACAAACTTTTTTATGATTTTTATAAGTTTGAATGGATATATAAAGTGCTGAGTTATTTTAAAGTAATTATTTCATTTGGGGCAGTTCGTTTTATACACTCTGAATTTTATTTTTCTCACATCTAGAAAGCAAGCAACGCAGTCTGCTCCTTTCAGCTTGTCATTTATTCATTTAGAGGGGTTTTTGTTGTTGTTTTGCAGTGGCAGGGATCAAATTCAGGGCCTTCTACATGCAAGGCAATTGCTCTACCACTCGAACTATACCCTGAACCCCATGTACAGTTTTCTTTAAAAAACTGTGAAATTTCCTATACATGGTTAACTGAGACATTCTTGTTTTCTTATTGTTTAATTTTCCAAATTGCCTGAGTTTTTCCAATAAAGGAGAATATTTAGTTATTAGAGACTAGTGGGAATATTAATACTAAAAGTACTTTAAAATCATTAATACTCTAAATTTTTGAAAGAGAAAACTGAAATACAGGACAAACCCCTTTAAGTGATTTTGATAAAAGGTAGTAGGTAACCTGGTATTAGGAAGATTGAGACTAAAATAGAGATCTGCAAGTCTTTTTATTGCTTTTTATTCCATTGCTTTCTCTAGTGGGTTGCATGCACTTCTCTCTAGGGATGTTATGAAAACTTGTTAATTATACTGTGTGAATTAAAAAATAGAACTTATTTTATTTTTTACTTCTCCCTTTTTTCATTTACATTTTTTGTGTGTATATAGTATATACATAATACTGGTCTGATAGTGAAAACACCCAGAAACCACTCTGGACTCGGGAACTCATGCAAGAGATTTTATTAAGTGGGGAGAGAGAGAGAGAGAGAGAGAGAGAGAGAATGCAAGAATGAGAGAGAGGGAGAGGAAGAGACGGGGAGAGGAGACAGGGAGAGAGAGAGAGAAAATGGTGGTGGAGCTATTCTTAATTTCGCAGGCTAATAAGAACAGACCAGTGACTGCCGAGAATGTTCACAGACTGATGGTGGAACCAGTAGCTGGCTAGGATGTTTGCAGACTGACAATCTGGGTTGTAAAATGGTGTGTGGGGGCCAGCAGAATACTGGCAGCAGGTGATGCCAAAAGCTAGTACATATGAATTATTTGAAAATATATGCAGCTTTTTGTGTTAGTTGAGCTCACATTAAGAGAACAACTGTCATCCATATTTTAGAAGAAAAATGCTATGGCATCTCTGCTCTTGTTTGCTTCCTAGTGAATAATATTATAATATTATTTAACAGTAGCCTTAAACATTTTTTAACTTTGAATTTTTTTTATGTTGAATACTTTGTAAAATATCTTATGAAATTACATTTCTTTGGAGCAGTTTCTTTTTGATTGCCAATGTAAGGTGTATTACATGAATTTGGGACATTCAGCAAAGGGCAAAGAAGAAAATGGTACCATAATCCCATGACTCAATGACAGTTGCTTTCAATCACAATACATACACATACTTACATTATAAGCACTCAAAATTAGGATTTTTCTGTATTTAATCACTTAAAATAAGTATTTTAAGAAATTAAAAGGAAATTCAAATAAACCCATGACTAGATTTAAAAGTCGACATTTTGTATACATGTCAGTTTATTTATTGTATAACCTACGGTCTTTACTTAAGCATTTACTGGTAACTGTTTTCCATGTCATATTCTTCAATTCTGTGAGAACATACTGTATTGTAATCAGTTCCCTGCTTTTGGAAATTAGTTTCCCCTGCCCTCTCTTCCATAAATTTTTTGATAAATATATTTCTTAGGATAAAAATCTAAAAGTAAGTGTTCTGGTGTCAAGGTATATACTTTCAAAATTTATCAATTTGTACTCCCATGAACTTGAGTACTGGTTTCCCCAATACTTTAGCCATTGCTAGTTATCATTAAAACAAACCTTTGATTGGTTAAAACATCTGATTTAACTTGGTTTTCTTATGTTATGAATTAGGTGAAATATTTCTTCTTTTCTCCTTTTTTTTTTTTCCCCCCCTTGGTACTGGGGATTGAACTCAGGGGCACTTGACCACTGAGCCACATCCCCAGGCCTACTTTGTATTTTATTTAGAGACAGGGTCTCACTGAATTGCTTAGCGCCTCGCCATTGCTGAGGCTCGCTTTGAACTCGGAATCCTCCTTTCTCAGCCTCCTAAGCCTCTGGGTTTACAGGCGTGGACCACCATGCCCGCCTTTTTTTCCCTTTTTGATCATCAGTATTCTTTTTTGTAAATTGCAAGTTCACAGAACTTTGTCCATTTTTCCTTTATAGTATTCAGATTTTTAAGTATAGATTTATAAACATTTCTCATGTATTTAAGATTTCAATCCTTTATGTTTTTACATTTTTATAGTTTGTCACCTTTTACTTTTATATTTTTGTGTGATATAATCTAATACTTCTTGAAAGACATTCTGCAGTTCTAATTCTAATCCCTGATGTTTGCCCTCATCTTTGTTGAAAATGATGCATAAAATGATTGCACATTCCCATTTCAGTCTTTGGCTTAAAGGTATTTTTATTTTTTTAATTTGAGGCTTAGCAGTTCTTTTTCTATTCTGAGAATCAGTTAAGTATATGGATATTCACTTATATACTTTCTTCTTGACTTCTTAAGGTTTTATGCTATACTTTGAACCTTTTAGCAGTCTGGAATTTGGGGGAGACATGATGTGAGGAAGGAAAGGATCTTCTGCTCAAGTAGTTAACCAGTTGAGATTTTAGAATCTATTATCTTTGTGTCTCTTGGTGATTTGAAATGTTACCACTCTTTCCATTTTCTGGTTGTGACATTCTAATGGGTTGTGTATTAATTTTGAGAGACAATATAGTGTGATAGAAGAATCGTTGAGTTTGGCTGTAGAGATGTGGATCACAGTCTTTGTTTTTTTATTGCCAGTGTGGTGTTAAAGCAAGTTATTGTAATAAACCTTAATTCAAGGATATTTCAATATACGGAAGTAGTTTTTATTTTATTAAAATGGAATACTGCCTGGAATACTAAGTCACAAAGCTATCTAGAATGTTTCATTGTGAATAAGTATTTTGTCTCAGGGCAAATTTTAGATTTCTTAAAATGAAACATTTGAAGGAAAATAACTTCTTTTGTGGAGAAAGTTCTGATATTCTGCTTCTAATTGTGCTGGTAAATATGTTAGGTACCAGCCTTCTTGTGGCTATTTAAATTATTTAAAAAGGAAAATTGAAAATTCAGTTCTTCAGTTATACAGACATTTCCTGTGTGTAATATTAAACTACATGTGGCTAGGAGCTACTTTTTGGATAATGCAGATATAGGACATTTCCATTATCATGTAGAGTTCTGTGGGACAGTGTACAGTCTGGAAATTGAGTATTTAGAGCTTTTTCTAGTCTATTGAGTTGATGGCAGATGAACAGTTAAGCAAAGATCTGAAAGAAATGTAAGGTAAAGGAAATAATAAGCTGGTCAAAATGAAGCAGCATAGGAAAGGTTATATATTAAAAAAAGTCCATAAATTACAAAAAATTGTCATGTAGAAAAAAGAAAATTTTAGGAAATTTAACATTTAAAAATGTCTGAGTTTGGCTGTTTAAAAAGAGTGTTGCCTTCTTAGGAGTTGAATACAATCTCCTTTAATTAGACATGTCAGCAGCTTACATGAGCTTTGCCTGTGCTAAATAATATGTCAAGGTGATTTGCTTTAGTTAAGGCATTTCTGATTTTGAGGGCAAAACTATTTGGTTATAGTAGAAAAGGAAAGAGTAATAAAGAGAAAAAAAATGATATATCTTTTAGACTACTAAAAATTTTATACCTTTTAATGAGTTTTAAGAACTTAGCTTGCTAAACAATAACTAGTTATTTAAAGTGCTAATCATGTAATGTAGGTACTTCATAAATGCTTAAGATTTAAAAAGATTTTCAAAACTTTTTTTTTTCTCTCAGCACTGTGGCAGGAACTCAGGGTCTCACCCATGCTAGACAAGTGCTCTACCACTGGGCTACACCACCAATCTTTCACTTATTGGGCTGTTTGAGATGAGAAAAAAAAATTTTAAGTATAATACCTTAAGAAGTGAACAAAGTTTGAATAGAAATTACATAAATGTATTATTTTCCCTGCAACAGATTGGAAAAGGATAAGCCTTGACAATGAAAAGGGTTTCTGTGTGAAGCAACCAAGCATTTTTGAGGAATAGTTTGAGAAAATTTAGGGGTCATTTGGTAATCTTAAAAAAATGTTTCCAAGGATGTTACACTTTCCCTCCTTTTCTTCTGCTTTCTTAATATATATTTCCTGAGGGCAGGTATTGGCTTTAGAAATTGAATTATAATTTGTGATTGTTTAAGAGTAAGATTCACCTGATTGGTGCTTTATGCCATGACTAAAATTTGGGTATAGTTATATGATACTATTCTTTTTTTTTTTTTTTTTTTTTTGGTACCAGGATTGAACCCAGGGTGCTTAAGAAGCCCTTTTTATCACAGGCCTTTTTATTTTTTATTTCGACAAGGTCTCACTGAGTTGCTTAGTCCTTGCTAAATTGAACTTGCAATCCTCCTACCTCAGCCTCTAGAGCTGCTGGGATTACAGGTGTGTGCCACCACACCCAGCTTAGATAATATTCTTTCAAGAGAAGCAACTGGAAGCTGAAAACTGCTTATAAATCTGTATACTTTATATATCCTCTGCATCATTGGATTATATTAAGTGAAATGTCCCCCATTTTCTTTCATCTTAGTTAAAACATTTTGTAAGAATTTATACACAAGTTATATTAAGCTGTGGGAACACAGACTTGAATTAGATTTTGTTATTGTCCTCAAGGATCTTATAGTATAAGGGGAACACATGGTAGAAACATTTTGCCAGTGCATACATATTAGATTATATGTAAGCAATAAAAAACAAAAACCCAAAACTATATTTAAGCAGTAAAATTTAACATGAAGGAAATTTCTTTAATAGAGTAACTCCATACATTTTCTTACAGATCCCCCCAACATTATAGAAACATGTAAAAAATTCAAATAGTTGAAGAGGAATAACAATGAAAAGTAAATTCCCCTTTTATTTTAGTGTTTCTCAGAGGTAACTAGTCATTTTATATGATATTTCTATTTATATTAAATCTGGATTCTTTCACTTACCCAGTTCTTTTAAGATTCATTGATATATGTTGTGTCTCAACAATGACTCCAAATACTTACATGTTAAATTATTAGATGTTATCCCACCTGTCTGCAGCAGTTTTCATTTTTCTTCATCTGCTGTTATGACCATATAATGTTTCATTTTATTGTTTATTGCTCAAGCTGAATTCTTTGTTTTTTTGAGTTTTCAGTTTTCTATTGAGAATCCTTCCCATTATTCATCAAAATTGTTTTTTTTTTTCTTTTAGAACTTTAATTGTTCAATATTTGTTTGAACATAAATATAATGAGTGTTTAAATATATTTATAATGAATGTTTTGAAGTCTGCTAAATCCAACATTGGGACCCAATTGGAATCAGTTTTTATTGATTACCTTTTACTTATTTCTTTGTATGTCTCATAATTTTTGGTTGAAACCTGGGCATTGTACTGTTTTTATAAGGATTTCTTTCTAGTGAGTGCTGATTCGACTGCTTATTTCTGTGTGAAATAACCAACCATCTTTGCCCAACTCAAATTGCAAACTTGTTTCTCTTGTAGTTACAGCAGTTCTGTCTGGGTTCATTTCTTTCTTCTTCCAGCTACTTACTAGCATAGTCTCCTTGTGGACAGGGTAAAGGAAAGTCCCTCTAACACCTATGTAATTTGGTGGTCAGCTAAGAATCTAGGCAGAGATTTTACTGTGATTTTGGAATTTACCCTCACTGTTGGTTCTTTATTTCTGGTAATTCCCTCCTTATTTCTAGCTTGTCTGTTTGTGGTGGTCTCTGTTTTCAGGTTCCCCAACCAATAAGGACTTCACTTAAATTTTATGTGTTGGGGAATACGCTCAGTTAAAAACAGTATCAAATTCAGATTTCATGCCATGCAATGTTCAAGGATATATTCTTCTGGTCTCTCTCTTGCTTTTTTGCAGGCTTCCTGGGATCTCTCTGGCTTACATGTATAATTTATTTGTCCCCCAGGAATTTAAGCAGTTTTTGCTCAGAATTTGTGTTTTACCTTCCTGTGGTTCTTGCATTCCCAGTATGTCTGTCTTAAATTTATATCTACACTTCTATCTCTGAAGTTTTTTCTACCACTTTGATCTGTGTGGCTTACTTGTTTCCTTCACCATATTTTGAGGGATAGGGAACACACCTAGCAAAAAACCTTGGAACTGAACTTGTGATTCTGTCCCTTCCAGTTGTAGTTTTTCAGGAGTAAATTCTTTCACGTTGTGTCCAGTGTCTCTGAATAACTTAAAAAAAAAAAATAGTTTGTTTTCAGTTTAAATAGTTTTTTTTTTTTTTTCAGTGAAGCTTGCATGATTGGTTCACCTGATTTCATTTGCAAGAGGTTTCTTTATATCCCTTTGATTACCATTTCTTTTAGAAGTTGTCCTTCATGATTATTTATGTAGTATTCAGTCCCTCAAATTCCTCCAGTTCTTAATGTTTCTGAAACTGACTGTTCAGTTTCTTGTCTATTTATGGATTTATGTCACACTTCATGGGAAAATTTAAAGTGGGTTAACCATCATGAGGAAATTATAAACATGTTCTAGAAATGTTTCAAGGCTTTCATGGTGGTTATATCTATTTTCTGGCTTTATGGATAGTATCACATCCCTCTTGTATTCCTAAGGATAGAAGCTCATCAAATGATCCTCAAGTTTCTGGTCTTTCAGAATTCTTTCATCTAGACCCCTAAGAGGGCTTGCGCTATAGTTAGAATTAACTGTGTGAACATTCAGGAGTTTATTCTATTGTCTGCCAGTCTTAAGTAATTCATTTACTCTATGGGGCTTTCTCCCCACCTTTTGGTTCTTTCTGTATAGGGAAGGTTAACTTAGGACATTTATCCCACTCAACTGTCCTGGTTTACCATCCTCCTTAGCCTCTATTACCCACACCTATGGATTTTTGGTTTCCTCTCTAACTGATGACAATTTTTGGCTCCAAACTCTTTGTTCCTTGTTGCTCACCAGGTCTTTCTTTCCAGTAACTACCACACTTGAATTATTTTCTAGTTTGAGAGTTATAAATAATTTCATGTTAATAGAAATGCTCTTGTGTAATGATTCTAGACCAAAACCTCAATGGCATGGACAATGCCACATGATGGCTTAGGTTTAAAAGAGACATCTGTTGGTGATGAGGAGCAGAAATACTAGTTTCTTTTATTTGGCTTGGTACATTGGGAAGAATGTGGACTTTTTGTTAAAATGGGATATAAATCTTAACTCTTTTATTTGTTCATGTATGAAACAGGAGAATGATATAGGGTTGTTTTAAGCTTTAAGTAGAAGTATATAAACTTCTTAGCTCATTGATACCTAGTATGAACAGAATGAATTGTTTCCTTATGTCAACAAAGGGAGTCCAAAGAGGTCTCTTCAGAGGCAGAAGAGATCTTGTGTACTTGAACCTTCCTGACTTTTGACATATTGCATAAGGAAGCCGAGGATGCATCAGGAATGAGTAGCAGAGTGAGAGATTTATTATAAAGGGACAGTATACATTTGAGAATGGGAGGGTGGATGATCATTGGGAAGGTGTATTGTGCTGCTTTAGTTTGGGGTTGTAATATTTTTAGAGTAGATAGGGGGCTGGACTAGAACTGGAGTCAGGGTGGGGTTACCCAATTTTGTGCCATTTTTTTTTTTTTTTTTTTTTTTTTTTTTTTGCACTGCATATTGCCCTTGTGTGTTTTAATCCTGCTACTTAGTTCCTCCAGATGCTTTGTAGTTATCTTGCTGTTTTGTTCTTTTTCATCAGCCAGTTGGCAAGCTACTGGCAAGGAAGAGGGCTGGGTTGCTTGCAAGTTGTTTTGTATTCCAGTGATTCAAGGGCGGTTCCCTTTTGAGATTCAGTGCTCTCTGTGTCCCTAAATTACTATCTCACATTGTTACTTAAAAAAAAAAATCCTTCTGTAGATCATTGTCATTTATAATATCTGGAAATAGTGTCACAAGGAGCACTTATTTTATGTTACTGTTGTTTTGAAAATTGTTATAATTCCCTCCCTCTCCTTTCTTAGATTGTAATATCCAAGAGTGGGGAAAGTAGTTGAATTCCCTTTTTCTCAATTAACTTGGTAATCTGAAGGAACACATGTCCCTAACAAGCCCAGTTTTTCCAGCCTCTGTATAGAGATTTCTACCTGATTTGGAATTTAGATTGTTTCTGTTGTTTCTAAAAATAAAATGAACAGTGACATACTTTCTAGAGATGTTGTTTCCAGTAGTCCAGCAATTTTTTTTGTGTGTGTGTGATTATAAAATCCAAAGAGTGTATTTTAGTTTGCAGAATACATGATAGACATTAGGAATTCAAGTGCTAGATTTTGAAGGAAGTTTTTATGCTAAGGAGTTTAGATATAGGAAATGGAGAGTCATTAAGAAATTTTAGAAAGAAAATCTGGATTACAATGGATCAAATGTGCAACTGAATGGTGGTAAGGAAGTCAGCCAAGAGGTTTATTGATAGATGGCAGAGGTTTAAATGAAGTCAGCAGCAGACTGAATGAAAAGGGAGAGGAGAGTCAAACATTTTTTCTTTTAAGTAGACTTGATGTGGGTAAATAAGAAGTCCAGAATGACAAGTTTTTACCTTGGTGAATAGAGATGACTCTAGCTGATGTGGGAGGCCAAAACAACCAGACTGGCTTTGTTGATTTGCAGAGCCTGTTGAAGAGTTTGGTTGGTGACGATGGAAAAGAGATTGTTTACAATGTGAAAATTCTGATGCTTTCAAGGGTTTTATTGTCTTCTGTCTCCTTGGACCCAAGCAACCAGAGAGGAAGATAAAATCCTAAAGAATACCAAGACTCAATGGGCAGAAATGGTGGGTTAACAGTGAAAGGACTTGAGTAGAGGTGCTGCAGGTAGACAAGAGACTCAGGAGCAGATGGCCCATAGAACCATGAGAGATGTCATTTTTCTCTTCCTAGGATGAGGGTTTTTTTTTTTTTGAGAAATAATGTCTGACAGCGTCTTGCAGGTAGATGCTCAGTAAGTGCTTGAATGAGTGAATGAATGTCACAGAGTATGGCACAAAATAGTATATATTGTATGTTATTTTACCTTTTAACCATTTAGTTTTATCTTTAGCTTAGTGATATAATTTAAAAATACACTAATATGTGTAGATACATTTTTTTTCTGATATCTCAATTTGAATTTCCCTTGTTTTTAGTCTGCTTATAATCCCATAATTATTGGATGTGAGGGGTGGAGAGAAATCTTTCACCTGGTAATACTTGAATTTTTTTGACAAATGAAACGTGAATATAATCTTTCAATTGACTTTTTGATAACCTTTATCTGAACTTTTAAAAAAGATTTCTTGTTTGCTCACTACTTTCAGTAAATATATGCTCAGTATTTTCAATAGGATAAAATTAGAAAAACATTGGCATTTCCCTGGTGTTCAATGTATGCTACCTACTATTATAATGGTAGAGATTCTGCATCTGAATCTACCTTATTCCTTGCCTGTTTGTTTGTTTGCCACTTCCTCTCATGACTTGGGATTGTTCTCAGTGGACGTTATTTGTGGCCATCCTATTTAGAGATGCCGCTGATAGTTAAGTGTAGGAAGAGATAAAATGGTCTTGTGTGCTGGTGGGGCTGCAGAGGAAAAAACTGCTGTTGTAAAGAATGAAATGTTAATCCCTGAAATAACTTAGCTGGAAGACCTGTAAAGTCAGGAGAAAATGTTCTAAATCTCATTCTATAGAACATGCTAAATCTCTACATCTCACTTATCCCTCCTTATTGATTTTTTCCTACTATTCTCATACCTCTTGTGTTTCTGTTGATGACCACTTTTTTCCTTTATTTCTCTGATCTGTTCTTTCTCCTCTTTTTCTTTTATTCTGCCTTATCTTTTCAGTATGGATAACTATCCATAATATAAAGTTGAAATTTTAAAAGTTTTCTTTAGAGTAAATACATTTTTATAGTTAAAAACTCAGATGAGATTGACGTATCTTTATGTTCAGAATAATCTCATGGTTTTTATATTCATCTAATAACTGAGTTTTGGTGATTCAGTGATTCTTCAGGAAATAGATTTCTTTTTCCAGGAGCATTCAAAAAATAAACCATGTAGCATTTGCTTAGGAATTTGAACCAACTATTGCGCAGTTCTTCCTTTTCCACTTCCTCATTATTTTTATTTCATTCATTGAAATATTTATATATTATTGAAGCATTCATTTATTATAAGATTTTCAACTTTTTGGAAAAAAGATCCAAAATATCCATGGGGAAAAATTATATCAAAATAGTTTCTCTAAAATAACAGCTATTTATTTTACTGTTTTTGAAATAAAATTCAAAATTTTAAAGAGTTATTTTTGGCATTTTCTGTGAAATTGTTCTGGAATACCATATAAAACTTAGGAAGGTCTTTTCCCAGTTTGGGCATTTCTCTTTGACTTTTATTTTTGATTCCCCTTACTTTCCTCCATCAAATTCAACTTAACAAAAGTTTAAAGTAAGTATACAGAACCAGGCATCAGAAACCTGGGTTCTAGTACAGTTTATATAACTTTGTTCAAATTCCTTATTTGGTCAGATAAATTTGAACAAAGTTAGATCACTTTATCATTTGGTTTCTTTTGGTGTTCACAGTCTCTACAAGTCAAATCTGATCTACTTTAAAGCAAATACTTCAGCCTGAGCACTTTTCAAGATCAAGACTATTCTGTATACTAAATTTTTATTGCTTTTTAAAATACTATTATTGACTAATAATATTGTGAGCTTTGACAAAGTTACCCATACTCTGAGGCTTGTTTGCTGTTTTATATATGGAGATTATAATGCCTACCTTGCAAGGTGATTGTGAAAATTAAATTAAGTGTGAATATACTTTAAAAATGCGTAGTCCAGGTATTCTATAATGCTATTGAGTTTTCTTATAATTTCATATGACTGATAGATTTAATAATCACAAACCTCACATATGAAAAGATGTTAAGTGTGCGAATCATTGATAAACAACTTTTTTGTTGTAATTGTACTATAAGGGAACATCAGGATGTTTACATATGTTTATTTTTTGAGAAGAAATTAAATTTCTACTCAGCTTCTTTAACTTGGTTAAAGAAATAATAACATTGTTGTTTGGTTTAACTAGTTGCTTTGTTAAGCATCTTGTCTTTTAGTAACTAAGAAATGTGTTCCAAGTGAAATTTATATAAAGGAATCATTCTGTGGAATTGTTTTTGCCTTTTGGTATTATATTCATATTTGGAAACAGGTATCTAGGTAGGAGGTTAATATATTTACTAAATATGAATGGTACACTATCAAACTGTTACATAGGAACAGCAAACTTAATAGATAAACCATATGAAAAGTATCTAAAAAGACTTCTGGGGTTTGTGGTAATCTGATTTTTGGCACTTTGTGTGTTTAGTATTTTATGATCCATTCATCACTTTTTAAAATATGTCACAGCAGTATCGAGTATATGAAATTCTATGGCTATTTTATTTTGAGTGAAATAGATTTAAAGGTCAACACTACTCTTTTATGTAGGTTATGGGTGCTACATGTGTGCTTTCAGAGCAATAGTGTGAGGAAACTTGAAGTGGGATGGCAGGACGGCCTCATCCCTATGACAGTAACTCCAGTGATCCAGAGAATTGGGATCGGAAATTGCATAGTAGACCTCGTAAACTTTATAAACATTCAAGGTAGGTAGAAAATATGTATTTCACATACCAAAGCTAAAACTGATTACAAAGACTACTACTGCATTTAGTTGTAGCAAGTCCTGTCAGAGTACAGGGGCTGGCTTACAAAATATTTTGCATGTTTGTATTTCTCCTTAATTAACTTACAGAGAAACATTTCTTTCTTTTTAATTTTTTATATTTGCATTTGTTTTAAGATTTATTTCTGTCTCTAAATTATGTTAAAATCTTAATTGGCCCCTTGGTTAAATATTATAATTGTTTAATTGAAATCTCTGGCTAGACCAGTTAGTTCTTTGTATTTGAAAATCTAACAGGAGTTTATTTTGTATTCTAAATATATTATGTGTTCAGATTACACAGGATAATTTATAGGTTTATATCGGTGTTTTCCTCAATACATTTTTAACTGTGTGACTTATGTGTTAATTTACTTATGTGCTGCCATATTGATCATAATGGGAAAATTGGTCGTTTTGGAGTGACCATACTGGTTCATTTAAAGTTTGATGCATGAAACGAAATTCATTTCAAAAGTTTCTGTTTATCTGTATGTTATTTTTTAAACTATCATTTTGTGCTGTACGACTAAACGAGGAATACCTCATTTAGAACACTTCGTATCTGGTATTTTAAGATATTAATTGACAGTTTATAAACTTCACATATTACAGGTATGTAAGCATGTTTCCATAGAGGATTTTGCTGTATGAATATTACTTAGAGGATATTATTTAATATTTAACTAACTAGAATATAAAATTCTCCTGATCACTGGTAACAAATACTAGCTTTCTTGAAAAAAACATGCCATGATATTGAAATCTATTTTGTAATTTAAAAAAAAAATAGTTCAGGTACTTTAAAATTGTATATTACAGCTAAGAAATATGAGTGATTAATATCTTTTAAGTCTGCTGACAAGTTGTTCAATATTGCAGACTTTTAATGTGATATGGTTTTAAAATGTTAATGTAAAATTGACTTTATTAACTTATAATTACATACCAAATGATGTGAATATTTTTAGTTTTGTTTGTTTAGTTAGTGTGTATGTGTGTGTCCTCCAAGTGGGGCTTTAGTTCTTTTTCTGTTTCATGGACATTTACTTTGTCTTTGGGATTAAAGAGGTATTGGTTTTATTACACTGTGTGGGGTATTATTTTTATTTACTCTGTGTGGGTGTGTATTTTACAGGTGAACTATGTTATCCTTCCTAATTCATGACATTTTTCTGCTTATGTATACTGTACTGCAATATATACACTGAAGAGGTGATGAGGGTGGAAGAAAACCATTGTTTGCTTTATAAAAGCTATATGCATACAGTGCGAAAAATGTTTTAAAACTTTCAGTGGTTTTTTTCATTCGTTGTTTCATTTCAGTAACAAATACAGCTCTTCTTGAGAGCTGTAACATTAGTAATTTTCTTTTCTTTTTGTTTTTTTTTCCCCCCACAGTGCTAGGGATTGAACCCAGGGCCTTGTACATGCTAGGCAAGTTCTATACCATTGAGCTACACCCCCAGCCTTTCATGAGTAATTTTTTGGTCCATTTTTAAGGTGGGCTGAAATACTATTTAGGGTTTTTTGAAAAACATTAAAGGGAAATTAAAATATCATTAAATTGATTTTAAAAACTATTTGATGGAAGAACCATGAAGTCCTTTGAATTTATTTTAAACCCAATTTGTGGAAAATCTGCCCAAAAAAGAACAGCTTATTTTTAGAGACCTCTTGTCCCTCTGCATTTAGGAACAGGATATTTGAAGTATAGTTTGACTTTAAAAAAAATTTTACTTCGGGAGTTTATTTATTTACTAATTTATTTTTATGGTGCTGGGGATCAAACCCAGGGCCTCTTGCATCTAATACAAACACTCTTACCACTGAGTTACATCCCCAATCCCCCAGAATATTTATTTTCTTTTTCTTTCTTTGTTCCTTCCCTCCCACCCTTCCTCCCTCCCTTCCTTCTTCTTTCTTCCTTTTCTTTTTTCTTCTTTTTCTTTTTTCTTTTCTTTTCTCTTATCCCCTCTCCACCCCTCTCCTCCCTTCTCTTCTCTTCCCCTCCCCTCCCCTCCTCTTTTCTCTCTTCTCACTTCTCTTCTCTCCTCTTTCTGGGAATGGAAGAACCCCAGGGGCACACACCATTGATCTACATCTTAATTTTTTTGGAGACAGGATCTTGCTAAAGTTTCTGAGGCTGGCCTCAAACTTTTGATCCTTCTTCCTCAACCTCAGTGTTGCTGGGATTACAGGTGTGCACCTCATACCTGCTGGGAGTTGATAGTAAACTAATTGGCTCAGAGGTTTTAAAAAATAAAAATTAGCAAATTTTATTAAGAACCTGCCCTTTGTTTAGGAGAATTTTAAAAGTATATTAGGGAACTGCTTGGGAATGCTTTAATATTCACATATGGGACAATTAGAGGGCTCAAACTAATTAAACAGTGGTACTGAGTTGTAAATAAAGTTCAGAGAAAGAATCAATATCAACTTGAGTATTTGAAAATGAGACTTGAAATAATCCATAGATGATTAGAGTATTAAGGTAGGTGAAGGAAATTTCTGTCAGGGACCTTCAGGAGATTATCTTGATCAGATCTGAAGGTAGAGCTCTGGATAGTATTTTTGTCTCCATTTAGCAGATAAAAACAGTCAGGCTAATATCCCTGCCCAAGACCATTGAACTTATAAATGGCAGAGCTGGAATTTATTAACAAGTTTCTTTTTATTTTTTGAATTTTAAATAATTGATTTTAATATACCAGGTATAATGAACCCCTGTTACCCATTACCCAGCTTGAAAGTATCAACTTATGGCTGATTTTGTTTTATTTGTGCCTCTACCTACTTTTTTAATATTATGGATTTTATTTGGGCATGTTTCTAAAGGAAAACCAGACTTAACATGGACCTAAGTTGGGGATTTATTTATTTATTTTTTTGTACATAGGAAGTCTAGAGGTAGGTATGGCTGAGTATGTTTAATTGTCTTAGGATATCAGGTTTAAAAGTCTCTCATTTGCTTGGCTTTTCTTTCACAGTCACAAGGTGGATATTCTAGCTCTAGCCATCATGTCTACTTTCTAGACAAGAAAAAAGGGAAAAGGGGCAGTTGGAAAGGGAAATTAAATATCAGGAAATAAAATTTCTCAGAGATTTTCCAGCAGGTATCTACTTAATCATTAACTGGAGCTATGTTGTGTGGTCATTTCTCAGGGAGACTTTAGTTTTTAATCTGGGCTTATTGCTACCTCAAACAATTGGGGATTTAAATTTATGAGACAAACAAATAAGCAAGATTTTCTTTATTGTCTCAATATTTGTAGATAATCTAAAAGTCATCTTGTTTAAATGTGTGTTTTATTTTATTTTTATTTTTGAATAGTCTTATTTTTTTCATTGTCTTAGTTTGGATTTTCCCCTTCTTTCTTTGCTGGCTGTGATGAAAATAAAATTTCTGTTTGCAAAAGTAATAATAGTAATTGCAATCGTATGTGTTCTGTTGATATTTGAGAGTTTGGTAGGTATTGGCTTATGATTTCTATCTAATACAATTTTAAGGTACATTATTTTCTGAACTTTCTTCTTTTGAATATAGATTTGTGTGTGTGTGTGTGTGTGTGTGTGTGTGTGTGTGTGTGTGTGTTTCAGGGATTGAACCCAGGGATGCTTAACCACTGAGCTACATCCTTATCCCTTTTTATTTTGAGACAGGATCTTGCTAAGTTACTGAGGGCCTTGCTAAGTTGCTGAGGTTGTCTTTGAACTTATCCTCCTGCCTTAACCTCCTGAGCTGCTAGGAGGTGTGCACCACCACATCCAGCTTGAATATAGATTTAATATGTCTAACACTGATATAAAAGATAAGATAGAGAAAACTGTTTTGGACATAGATGGACTTCAGATGCCTGTGATCTCTCTTCACGTGGTATAGAAATATATTAATTAAGAATTAGTGAATTTTATTTTTGTGTGAGTAGTTGTATAGTTAATACCTACATAGAGGAGTTTGGTAACTTGCTAAAGATGTTAAAAGTCATTTTGGTTGAGGTGTATTTTGCCTGAATTATGACACTTTTTCTTTAATTTATGAGTTAGAGGAATCTGTGTGTGATGGGGGACGGGGTATGGGTTGGGATCCTGGGGATTGAACCCAGGGTCTTGGGTATGTTAGGTAAGTCTCTACCACTAAGAGTCCTTTTTATTTTATTTTGAGGCAAAGTGTTGCTAAGTTGCCCAGACTGGCTTGCAACTTGTGATCTTCCTGCCTCAACCTTCAAAGTAAATGGGATTACAGTTGTGTGCACCTGAATAGAGGAACTTTTGCTATTCTAAAAAAGAAAATGAGCACCTCTTTTGTATAATGTGTGCAGCAAGAATATATGTTGAAGGCTTTGAATATTTGAATTGGGCAGAATGACTATATAAAACTCTGATCTGCAGTCTGCTCAGGTTGCTAAAGATAAATGCATCATACATTCAATATCAGACTTTGCCGCAAGGTTTCATTCCCCAGAAGTACGCATGCTCCTTTCTTCAGAGCTTTCCAGTTTTCCTTTTAAATTACTTCACAGTTCAGCAGCAGTCTAAAAGGGAAAAGTTCGGTTGCTTAAAAGAATAGTTCTTGAGTGAATTCTTAAGGCACAAATAATATTTTCCCTTTGATTTTGAAGAAAAGCATTATTGACCAGAATGTACACACAGATATTAAAAGGAAAAAGGAAAGTTATCTGCATCCTAGTTTTTTAAAACCTGGCAAGCTGTCAGAGCTAGAATTAGCTTTACAGATGGCATTGGCAACACATCTACATATCTCTAAGCCCTCATCTCCTGCGTTTCCTTCACCTGTCTATCAATTACAATATCCAATCACTGTTCAGAGATGGAAAAATGGGATGATCATAGCTCACACGATGCTGTTTGGTTAGAAACGTCAGTGCTGCACAACCCACGGCTGAGTCAGTGTCTGTGAGAAAATGAACTGAATTAATATATAGAGGGGGTTGAATCTGAACATTTAAAGCCTAAATATCTGCAACAGCATTATTACACAGTAGAGGGAGGAAAGCTAAAGGAAGTCTGTGAACAGGTGAGGTAGGGGAAAATTTTCTGATTGTTCAGAAGAATTTGAAGATGATGGAAATATCAGATGTGCTAAAGTTTCCTAGTAATGCCCAAGGATGCTGACCTGGCTTTCAGTGCTGCATTGTTTGAAAGAGCAGAGTCCCTTTATACTCTGATTTCAAAATTTTTTTCTTGTTTTTGTGTGTCTACCTTGGCATATGCTAAAGGAAGGTGTGTATTTATTTATTACATGATATCTTTGGGTTATAATTATATACATATATGAATATGAGAGAGAGATTGAGAGGGATATGTTGGCCTTTGTTTGATTGTGATCATTTACATTTATAGATGAAAAAAGATCATATATCTTTCAGTTTAATGGCAAGTTATTTTAAATAAGTGAAGAATATTTTTGTTGTTTTCATGACTTTGATGTTTTGTATTTCACGTAACTTGAGAATGCATTGTATTTGATATTGTATTTTATGAATATAAAAACTCAAGGAAAGACTAATTTTGAAATATTTTTGATATATTTGAAAGTAAAATTCAAGATAGAAATGAAATATTTGAAATAATTTTCTAAAGATGGAGTTGGATATATTTTTATATTGGATGAATTAAGAATTAGTTTAATTATTTATAAATAGTGGTGTTTTACAGGACTAAATATATTTTTTACAGCACTAAATGTATTTGAATGATAAAGCTCTAATTGTTTAAAATGACTTTCTTTCTAGTTTTATGAAACATTCACTCTGACTAGAAAATCTGCATACTGTCACTGAAACAGAGAATAAGCCAAATAAGTTTTTGGGTTAGTGAAAATTGATTTTCAACCAGATAAAATTTCTAAATAAAGATAATTGTTCTTCTGTGAGGTTTTAAATCTTGGCAGGTAACATTGCTTACCTGATTAGGAAATGTTACTACAATTTAAAATGTTTTAACTGTTTTTTTTTTTCCCTTTTGTCATCATTACCATATCCTACTGATCCTTCATTTTCTAAGAAATTTGGGATTTTAAAATTAGTTTATACACACACACATATATGTAGTTCATCACATCCTTTCCTTGAGGTACAATGAAGTTTTTGTAATTTCCCCTATTTAATTTCTAAAACTTTGGTCATCTTGCTGGTTATCAAGACTTATTCATGTATATAGCTAAATTAATCATATTGTATATATATAAATTTGTGGTTTCAGGTCCAGAGATGTTTTTCTAGTTATAGTAAAAGAGTTATAAAAGCAGAATCTCAAGCTAGACCATTTTATCTTAACTTTTTCGAATACTTTCCTATGCTTCTGCTGATTCTTTTAAGATAAAAATGCCTGTCATTGGGAAAGTAGTACATTTTCATTTCATAAGTGTTGGCAAACACAGAAAGGCATATAAAAAAAATAAAAATACTATATTAAAATAAAAATACTTATAAGTATTTTGGTATTTATAGCCTATTTTTTTTTCTGGATGTACATATAAATTTGTAGAAACTACTCATATACTTAAAAATGATTTCTAGATATTACTGTATGTACTGTTATATAACCTCTCCTTTTAAAATAAGGAAATTCTGAACATATCCTATGTCATTAAATTATCTTCTATAGCATAATTGGATTACATAGTTTTATGTATGTATATCTTGTAATTTATTTCACCAGTCTGAGTTCTGATACTTGATCAGAGAAACAGTATGATTCCATAGCATACATTTCTTCAGAAAGGAAGCCTGTCTTAGGGAGTTAAGTAAAAATATAATTTTGATATACTCTGACAGTAAAAGATCCTTAGCATGATTTCAAAATGAACTCTTTAAAGATTTGCATACTACTTTTAAATATTGTTCTAAAGCGTCTTTGTCCCAACCACTGAACTTTGGTATTGTTAATGTGAAAGAAACCATAAACAGTAATATAGGTTGAGTATCTTTTATCCAAAATGCTTGGGACCAGAAATATGTCAGATTTCAGATTTTAAAAAAAAAATGGAATACTTGCATATAAACAATGGGAAGTATGTTGGGGATAGGACCCAAGTATAAATAAGAAATTCATGTTTCATATATCTACATCTTATACACATAACCCAAAGGTAATTTTATGCATTAATTTTAGTGCGCCTGTGATTTGACTGTGACTTATCATCTAAAGTCAGGCTTGGAATTTCTTACTTGAGGTACTCAAGAGAATTTTGGAGCATTTTGAATTATGGATTCTTAACCTGTACTGAATAGACATGACTGTTTACCAAGAAAACATTATTAACAAAATCAGGTACTGTGTTAAATTTGAGTCAGGAGCCATAGTTTGTCAACTCCTTACTTAACATATTAAAGATGCTGCTTATAGAAAGCATGCATAAATCAGTTGCTTCAAAAATATATTTAGCATAAAGCCCCTTTAAAAGCTTTAGATTAAAATACTAGGATATGATATTTGTTAGAGTAATTAACAACAACTTATTTTCCCTCAAAAATAAAAATTTAGAATTGAAAATACTGCTTTTTTTATTGAGGACAAACTAATAGAAATGAATAGGAACATCTAATCGGAAATTTACAAGGATGCTCACCTCATTTTTAAGAAAAAAATGTTTTTAAAAATGTGATTGAAAGTTTTAAGAACCTTGTGAATCTTTGTATCTATATTTCTACACAGGCGCACACACCTAGTAGTATTTGACAAAAAGGAAGTGCTAATTATTATATATACCCTGAAACTTCAGCTATATTCAACAAACATTGATAATGATATACCAGGTTATGATGTCAATTGGTAGGAGTATTTAAAGTTAAGTCATATAATTCCTTTAACTAGGAGTTGGTCCTGTCATGTATGGTTATACTGGATGCATACTGCAAAAAGGGGTCATCTGTAAATATATACCATTCACACTAAAGATACTGTACTATTATGTATTTGTCAACAATTTTCTGATGAGTACTGCTTATATCAGTTACTCCTGGAAATTTTTCATATATTTTTCTTTGATAATTTATTCCCCTCCATTTTCTCTGTTTTATCTTTAGCATATGTATTAGTTGAATGTTAACCTGTTTAATTAGTTGTATAATTTTCTTATTCTTCTGCTTTCACCCTCACCCATTTCTTTCTTTTTTGTACTTTTAAGTGTATGTCAAATATTTTCTTTCATCCTTCCTAGTTACCTTTAAAAATTGCCGTTACTGTGTTTGGAATTTCTTTTTAAAAATATATATATATATTTTTGGTTGTAGATGGATACAATATCGATTTTATTTATTTATTTTTATGTGGTACTGAGAATTGAACCCAGTGTCTCACATGTGAGAGGCAAGCACTTTACCACTGAGCTACAACCCCAGCCCCTGTGTTTGGAATTTCTAAGAATTCTTTCTTACTATAAATTTTAAAAATAGCAGTCAGTCTTTGTTTTATATATACAATATCTTCTATATTACTGAATTTATTGATTATTGTTTTGCTTTTTTCTGTCTCTGCAGTGTCTGCTGCTTTTTTTCTTCTGTTAAACTTTTTCATTGTGAAATAATTTGATTTATAAGAAGTAACAAAAAATATACAGTGAGTTCCTGTATACTCTACCCAGCTTCTCTCAATGATAACATCTTAAGTAACTAGTGACGTACATTATCAAAACCAGGAAATTTACATTTTATTAACTAAACTGTTAACCTTTTTTAGATTTCATCAGTTTTTACATGCACTCTTCCTTTTTTCTGATATGTAGTTAGTTCTGTGACATTTTATCACATAACCTCCACCAGTCAGGGTGCTTAATTCTTCCAGCACTACAGAGAAACTCTTTGATGTTCCTCTCTCCATCTCTACATCTGGCAATCCCTGAGTTTTTCTCCATTTTTGTAATTTTGTCACTTTGAAAATACTAAATAAATGGAATTATATATTACCAACTTTTGGGTTTGGATGTTTTCATTCAGCATAATGCACTTAAGTTCCATTCACAGAGTTGCACATATCAATATTTTTTTCTTTTTCAGTGATGAATAGTATTCTGTACCATACTTCTTTAATTCATTTAGAGAGCAGCATGGTTTAGGTTATAAATTTTGCAGTAGAGTTGGATTTTTAAAACTCTCTTTGTATTACTTTAGAATTAGAATATTTTTCAGTTTTAAAGGTCTGAAACTAACTGAATAAAACAAGGCCCTTAAATTTCTTTTCTGTCTTTAGGAACAGGCTTACTATTTGAAAACTTGCTATAATTAGAATTTTTAAACAAATTGAGTTTGAAAGTTATATGCAAAAGTTCATACAAGATTAGTAGGAAAATTTAATGTAAATAGATATTTATTCCTAAAAGTGTCCATGTTAAGTAAGAGTTAAACTTTTTAAAGACTACTGCCTGTTCATTCACTATATGCCTTGAAGCTTGATTTTGAAAATTAAGTGAAAATTTGGGTATTATATATAAAGTTGTAAAATTTTTTAATGGAGGTATTTTGGTAATTGGGTTTGTTTAAGGTAGATTTATTAACATAACTAGAGATGATGATGTAATATTCCTTAGTTGATGAAAATTGTCATCTCAGAGGATTCATGATTAAGAATTCTGATTTCAGTTTTTACCATAGCCTTATTTGTTAATATTTGTTAGTCTGTAAACTTTTAAGTGTGTTCAGTGTTGATGGTAATTGTCTTTACTATGATGTTGAAGTATATGCTTTTGGTTTCTTGGGACCATGAACCATAAGAATGGTATGTCAGAGTCTGTGTAGGTTGATGAGATAGAATTTAGGGAACTCTGGTGAGAAAAATAGGAAAAGACTAATAGGGGAAGAAAGACTTATTATTTAAGTATAAGTTGCAGCATCCTGATAGGGTATTGTCAAGCAGGTTTTATTTTGACTAAGAAACCATCTTGTATACAACTCTATTTTTTATATTTGTGATACACCCATGAAATCTCACCTCAGTCAGGATAATGAACATATACATCACATCCAAAAGTTTCCTTGGGGCCTTTATAACTCTTCCCTTCCAGTCCCTACACTCCATGCCCGTGCAACCACCAATCTGTTTTCCAACACTGTACATTAGTCTTTATTTCCTATAATTTTATGTAATTTTTGTCAGTCTTCTTTCACTCATAATTATTTGAGCTTGATTCATGTTGTAATTTGAGTCATTGGTTATTCTTTGTCATTGTCGAGTCTCATACCATTTGTGGCTATATCACAAATGGTTTAATCTTTCATCCATTTGTAGATATTTAGGTAATTTATAGTTTTAAGCTGTTACAAATAAAACTAAGAATGTTTGTATATAAGGGTTTTTTAAAAAAAATTTCCCCCAGTTAAGTAATCTTTTATTCTCTTTCTTTGAGGGGGCGTGAGGGATGTATTGGGGATTGAACTGAGGGGCACTTGACGAGAGTCACCCTATTTTATTTTTTATTTAGCTATAGGGTCTCAGTTGCTTAGCACCTCTATTTTGCTGAGGCTGGCTTTGAATTTGGGATCCTCCTATCTCAGCCTCCCAAGGTGCTGAGATTTTAGGCGTGCGACACCTGCCCGGCTCTCTTTTTTAAAAATTTGTTGTTTTTAGTTATAAATGACAGTAGAGTAGTGTATATAGGTATTTTTTAGGGACATGTGTTTTCATTTCTTTTGGATAATGTAGAATGGAGTGGCTGGATTATATGGCTAGGGTATGTTTGACTTCAGAAGAAACAAACTGTTTTCCAAAACAATTTCCAAGGTGGTTATACCAATATATAGTCCCTCCACAAGTATATGTGAGTTCCATTTCATATACATTCCTCATTAATACTTGATATAGTCATTTTTATTTAACCATTCTGGTAACTGCATAATTGCGTAGCATTGTGGTTTTAATTTGCATTTCCTTAGTGACTGATGTTCAGCATTTTATGTACTTTTTTCACCTGTTTATCTCAAATTTTTTGTTCATTATTTTGAGGTTTTGCTTTGTTTAATTTTGAGAGTTCTTTATGTAGCCTATATATAAGTCATTTAGACATGGTGTGCAAATATTTTCTCTGAGTCTGTGGATTTTTTTATTGACTTCACTATTTTTTGAAGAGCTAAGGTTTTTAATTTTGATGAAGTTCAATTTTCAGTTTATTCCTTTATGAATTGTTCTTTTTATTTCTAGAAGTTTTATAGTTTTAGATCTGTGATCTATTTTGAGTTAACTTTTGTGCATGATATGAACTATGGACCAGAGAGTTTTTTTTTCTTTTGAAGTGCTAAAAGTGAAATATCCATTGTGTATCTGCTTGTTATAGTACATTTGATGAAAAATTTTTTTCTTTCCTGAATTGCTTTTGAACCCTTGTTGAAAATCAGTTGTCTATATACATGTATGGGGTACTCTCCTGGTGTCTCTATTCTGTTCTATTCTACTTGTCTGTCATGGTACCAATAGCACATTGTGTTCATTACTACAGTTTTAAAGTAACTCTTGAAATTAAGTTATATTAGTCTTCTAACTTTTCTTTTTTACAGTTACTTAGGCTATTCTAGGAACTTTGCATTTCCATGTGTGTGTGTGTCTCTATGTGCTCATGTGTCCTTGCACACACTTTACTGCTGACCTCTACCTCATCCCCCCACTTACAAATTTTAGAATTATTTTTGTCACTTCTGACAAAGAAACCCACTTGACTTTTAAATAGAATTATGTTGTATCTGTGTTTAACCTGGGTAGAATTGATACCTTTGCAGTATTCAGTCTTCTGACTCATGTAAATATTTCAGTTTTTCAATATTATTGTAAATGGATTTAAAAAGTAATGATCATGTATTCTGTAGTCTTGCTAAACTCATTAATTCTAGTAACTTTTTTGTACTAGGATCTATAATAGATGATCATATGATCTACAAACAGGAGAGTTCTGCTTCTTTCCCAATCTAAATGCCTTCTACTTGAGGAAAAAAGTTTTATTCTGGCTTACAGTTTTAGAGATTTCAGCCCATGGTTGCTTGGTTTTGTTTCTTTTGACCTGTGGTAACACAGTACATCATGGCAGGTGAACATGTGGCAAAAGAAGCTGATAATTACCTCATGGTGGTCAGAAAATGACAGAGAGGTGGGAAAAAACCAGAATCCTGATAACTCTTTCAAAGGTGCCTCCGCTGGTGACCTAACTTCCTTGCACTGGGCCCCACCTCCTAAAGGTTCCACTAGCTCCAAGTAGTGCCACAGTCTGAGTACCAAGCTTTTACCACATGGTCCTATGGTGACCTTTAAGATCCAAGCACATTTTATTTTATACTTTTTCTTGTCGTTTTGCACTGTCTAGAATTATCAATACATTGTCAAAGAGAAGTTGTAAAAGTGGACATCCTCATCTTGTTTTGCTTCATGTTTCCTGTCTTAGGTAGAGAACATTTGGTCTGTGACCTCTAACTATGATGTTTCCATGGATATTCTTTATCTAGTTGATGAAGTTTCATTGTATATTGCTAAGGGTTTTTGTTTGATTGTTGTTTTGCTTTAAATCAGGAATAGGTTTTGGATTTTTGTTAAATGTGTTTCCTGTAAAATTTACATACATGTTCATTAATTTGTTAATATGGTGGGTTGTATCAATTGATTTTTGAAAATTCAACCAATTTTGCATTAAGATAAACCTCACTTATTATGATATTCTTTTTATATATTATTGAATTTGATTTAATAAAATTTGGTTTTGAATATTTAAATCTGTGTTCTAAGGTTTGTGGTTTTCTTGTCATGTTTTTATCTGGTTTTGGTGTCTGTCATAGGATAGGTTAGGAAGTGTGATCTTTTCAATTTTTCAAAAAGGTTGTGCAGGGTTGGAATTATTTTTTAAGGATTGGTAAATAGTATTCAATAGTGAAGCTATCTGGAACTGAAGTTTTCTTTAAAGGAACGTTTTTAGTTACAAATCATCTTTTAAAATACATACAGTGATATTAAACTTATCTATGTCTTAAGTGAGCTTTGGTAGGTTTGAATTTATCCCTTTCTTCCAAGTTGTTGAATTTATTGGCATAAAGTTGCTTATAATATTCTCATATTATTATTTTAGCATCTGTTCTGTAGACTTTGTATCTTCTCATTATTTTCCCCAAGAGGTCTAGCTAGAGGATAATCGATTTTATTGTTTTTTTTTTAAAGTGCCAGCTTATGTTTACATTGGTTTTTCTCTACTATTTTTCTGTTTTCTAATTATATTGATTTCCACTCTGATCTTTATTGTTGTTTCTACTTTCTTTGGGTTCACTTTGTTCATTATCTACTTTCTTTTTCTTTTCTTTCTTTCTTTTTCTTTTTTCTTTCTTTTTTGAGAGGGGATCTCTCTAAGTTACTGAGACTGGCCTCAAACTTGGGATCCTCCTGCCTCAGCCTTCTGAGTTGCTGGATTACAGCATGTACCACCATGCCTGGTTTCTTTGTCTGTTTTCTTAAGGTAGAAACTAAGGTAATTTTCCTTAGACCTTTTTCTTTACTAATATGAGAATTTAATGCTATAGTTTGTCCTCTAAATAATGCTATAATGTCATGCCACGCAAGGTTTGATTTTTTTTTTTTTTTTCAGTTTCTTTCTGTTACTGTTTAGATATGAGGTATCCCTCAAAAGCTTGTTGTAAGACAATGCAAGAGAGTTTAGAGGTAAAATGATTGTGTTATGAGAGTCAACCTAATAAGTACTTTAATCCACTTGAGTGGATTAACTGGGTGATAACTGTAGACAGGTAGGGTGTGACTAGAGGAAGTAGGTCATTGGGGGCATGCCTTGTACATGTACCTCCTGGTAAGCAGAGGTTCGTCTCTTTTTGCTTTCTGATTGTCATATCCTGAACTGCTTTCCTCTGCCTCACCCTTTCATCATGATGTAGTTTGTTCATTTGGACCCAGAGTTATGAACTTAACTGTCTGTGGACTGAGACCCTCTGAAACCACATGCCAGATAAACTTTTCCTCCTCTAAATGTTCCTGCCATGTTTTGGTCACAACATCAAAAGAGCTGACTAAAACACTTTTACTTCAAAATTCTCTAATTTCCCCTCTGATTTCTTCTTTGCCCCATGAGCTATTTAGTTAAAGGGGTTATTTCATTTCTGAATCTTTAGAAATTTCTCAGATATGTTACCAAATTTTAATTTCTTTTGTAATTAGAGAATACTCTGTATGATTAAATATTTTTATTGAGACATGTTTTATCGCCTAGAATATTGTCTTTCTTGGTAAATGTGCATGTGAAATGAATGAGTTTTATGTTGGGTGAAGTGTTATATAATTGTCAGGTCAAGTGAGTTGATAGTGTTACTCATAGTAATTTTCTGTCTATTTGCTCAATTAAATATTATGAGAGGACTGGGCCATATCTCAGTGGTAGAATGCATTCTTATATCAGGTACTAGACCATGGTTTCAATCCCCAGCACCAATATCTATCTACCTACCTGTCAGTCAATCAAAAGGGGCATTCAAAAAATTTTTAAAAAAATTTAAAAAGGGAGGTGTTAAAATTTCTAACTCAAATTGTGGAGTTATCTATTTGTCAGAATTTTATTACTTTTGCTTCATATATTTTCAAGTTCTTTTATGATGCAGAAAAACATTTGAATTGGTACATCTTCTTAATGAATTAACCTTTTTATTCTTATGAAATACCTTGATACCGGTCTTTGCTTTGAACTCTACTTTGCTCTCTTTGGATTAGTGTTGGCATAATGTACCTTTCATATTGAACCTTTTGGTACCTTTATATTTAAAGTGTGTTTCCCATAGGCAGTATATAGTTGGGTCTGGCTTTTTTATCCATTCAGAGCATCTCTTATCTTTTATGGCTTAGATTATTTATATTTAAATGGCTTACTTTGTGTATGATATAATCATTGACATGGTTAAGTCTGTTATCTTGATGTTTATTTGCTGTTTTTCCCTGTTTATTCCTCTCTTTCTTTCCCTTCCTTTGTCCTCTTTTGGATTAACTGAATTTTTAAAAAGTGATTTTATTTTACCTCCATCGTTGAATATTAACTATATTTCTTTGTTTTGTTTTATTACTGGTTGCTTTAGTATATAGAATACATCTTTAATTAGTCTGCCTTCAAATGATGTTGTACTATTTCCAATAGTGTTTTCCATTTCTTCCTTCCCAGACTTTGTGCTGTTGTAATTATATATATTGTATATTATATATATAATATACATAATTATATATATTATCTATATATATACTGTAAACCTCATATTATATTGCTACAATTATTGTTTAGGACTAATCTTCTAAGGAGATTTAAACAGTAAGTAAAATATTTTATTTCCTCATAGTTACTTCCAGTGTTCTCCATTCCTGTATAGATACATATTATTGGATCTACACTTATTTTTCTTCTAAGAATTTCCTTTTAACTGTTCTTAAAGTTCAAATCTGCTTATGACGAATTTGTCTTTTTTTATCTGAAAAGCCTGTATTTCCCCTTTATTTTTGAAATGGAATTTTGCTCAGTGTAACAAACTGGGTTGACAGAATATTGGTCATTTTTTTTTCGTCTTCAAAGTGTGCATGGATTTGTTGGGCATATTGCTTCTGTGGTTTTAAAGTTTCATTGCATTTAGAACAAGTTCAAACATTATTTCTTATCCTTTTTCTTTTCCCACTTTTCTGCTTTTATGGACTCCCTTTAAATATCTGTATTAGGCCACTTGAAGTTGACCCACAGCATACTGGTGATCTGTTTATTTACTTTTCTGTTTTCTCTGTTTTATTTTGGATGTTTCCTATTACCTTTTTTTTATGATGTGTATCTCCCATTAATTCCATCCAGTGTGTTTTTCATCTCGAAGATTGTCATTTTTATCACTAGAAGTTTTGATTGTGTCTTTTTAAAAAGTCTTTGATTTCTCTCAATTTTTTGGAAAAATATGGTTATATTGATGCTTTTCATCGCCTTTATTTCTAATTCTAACATATGTGTCAGTTCTGGTTTGATTTCTCTTGATTATCTTCCCGAATTATGAGTTATGTGTTCTACCTTCTTTGCATGCCTTCTAATTTTGTTTGAATGCCAGACATTGTGAATTTTACCTTCTTGGGTGTTTGCTATTTCTGGATTTTTTATAGATACTCTTGAGCTTTGGTTTAGGATTTATTTATTTGGAAGCAGTTGTATTCTTTCAGTCTTGCTGTAACTGGAGCAGGCTCAGTCTAGGCTTAATTATTTCTCATTTTAGAATTAAAACTTTATTGATTCTTTCCCTGCTTCCTTACAAATTATGAGGTTCTTAAGTCTGACTTGTGGGGACAAGTCCTGGACCTTGATGAGTGCTGGGCATTGTTTCCTCTAACTCTTTGTCTTTTCCTAGCCTCTGGTCCTTTTCTCACATGTATGTTTTGAAGTATTCAGCTCAGTACTCAAGGAGGACTCTGTAGATCTCCAAGGTTTTCACTCTGTTCTGCTCTCTCCTCTCTAGTATTCTTTTTTGGGAACTCGAGCCATCTATTATCCCAACAGCTCAACTTCATATCTTTAACTCAGAGTTTCTCCGGTTTTGCTTAGCTTTCTTCTCTGTGTTTACTCTGGAAACTCTCAAGATACGAAGTGTGTATAATTGCTGGTCTTATTTCATTTGCTTTCTTTCTGGGGATTACTGCCCTATATTGCCTGATGTACTGTGTCTTGCAAATCATTGTTTAATATGTTCTCTCTTTTGGAATTGTTTCAGACAGAAGAGTAAATGTTGACCTTGTTATTCTGTCTTGGTTAGAAGATGATGTTGGGGCTGAGCCACTCTTCATTTCCTTACCTGTCCTTGATTCATGTATCTCAAACTCTCTTAAATGCAGCCTGAAGTAGAGCTGTCTCCTTTGAACTTGCTCGTCCTCATTTTTTTTTACACACATTAATTGTTTTGCCTTTAGAGTACTCTCCTGATCTAAAATTATTTAATTAGAGGAGGGCATAATTAGTCTTCCATGACATCTGGTTTTGAAGGACTAATTCAGAGTACGTTCTATTTGGAATGAAAACAAAAGATGGAAGTGTATTATGACAACTTTTCCATTCATTTAAAATCTAAGCAGTAGAAAGAAGTCAGTATTTCATCAGAATGCTCAGCAGCATCTAATCTTTTAACTACAAAAATGTCTGGTAGAAATGCTATTCAGTTAATCTGGTTGACCCTTACTCAGACTGAACATTTAGCCTACATTTGCCTTAGCCATAGTTGTCATTGTATCTTGTCCATTACATTGTTAGCCTCACATTTAGGAAATATGCTTTTTTATAGTTGCAGATGATTAAAACTTAACAGGTAGGATAATTTGAAGAGTTATTTTTTTCAATATACAATCCTTGTTCTGTTGGTATTGATTCCTTTGTTTTTCCTGCTTTAGAAAGTGAGCCCAAAATTCCATTGTTAAACACAAATGCAGCAGAATCTTTTGATTTAAAGAAAAAGATTTTTTTCCTAGTGTTTTTGTTTTCTCTGGAAAGAAAGGAGTGGAATTTTTAGATCAATGAGAGAGAACTCTCATAGAGTTACCTAGAAGTAACCTGCAAAGTAAATAAGTCAACCCTATCTTCTGTCCTTGTAATTAGTGTTATAGCAGGATGATAATTGATATTCATAATACAAACCACTAAAATAATGAAAAGTGCTGTAGCTCACAAGTCAACAAGAGATGACCCTGAAACACTGAAGTATTTAAAAACCTGTTTTCTGAATCTCTAAGATTATATTTTAACTAGTGTGATTTTGGTGAGGGAGAAACAGTATAATAATATGGAGGGGGGTGCTGGAACAAATCAAAGGCTTAGGTTATAGTGTTATTAGTATTTTCACTAAATACTGTGTGACTTAAGAAATCTTGCAGTCTTGAACTTTATTAGGCTCACCTTTCATAACTAAATAAATAGTATTTAAGGGATGATTATATCATGGCAGGTACATTGCTGGTCTACTTACTACACTTTAATCTTCATATTAGCATTAGAAAGTGAGTAAGATCTACATTTTATAAATGAGGAACCTGTTTTCAGAATATTAAGTAA
Organism: Sciurus carolinensis; assembly: GCF_902686445.1. Classification (NCBI taxonomy): domain Eukaryota; kingdom Metazoa; phylum Chordata; class Mammalia; order Rodentia; family Sciuridae; genus Sciurus; species Sciurus carolinensis. Next base: position 63,454,132 of record NC_062223.1, read on the forward strand.
TAATGTCAAGCAACTATAGCATTAAAGGTCAGTTTGATTCTAAGTATTACTCTAAAACCATAAAGTTACTTCAGTTTCTTAAAAATACTTCAATATTTTAAAACTGTGAACTGTCATGTATTCTAACATGACAAATTTCCAAATGACCCTGTGTCTGGTTCTCTCATTTTGATTACCATCAATTTTCCTACCTGCATTACATTTTGGTTATTAAAATTTTTATCTGTTATTGGGCACAGTGGTGCATGCCTGTAATTCTAGCAGCTCTAGAGACTGAGACAGGAGGAGCAAGAACAGAGCAAGTTCAAAGCCAGCCTCAGCAACAGCGAGGTGCTAAGCAACTCAGTGAGATCCTGTCTTTAAATAAAATACAAAATAGGGCTAGGCATGTGGCTCAGTGGTTGAGTCCCCTGAGTTCAATCCCCCGTATGACCCCCCACCAAAGTAACATCAGTTTATCAGGGCCTGGGATACTTAGTGACTATTCTACAGCAGTGATTTATTCCTTTGTACTCCTAAAGCATTTATTTATTGTCTTTCATTTAGCAGTTGTATATTTGGGATATATATGGTAGATTTACATTTAGAAGTTGGGATACCTCTTGAATTGTTTAAATTTTTACACGTTTACATATTACCATTAAACTTAGATTGTAAGCACCAGAGGAAGTTTTTATTTCTATTGGCATTTAACATAGGATTGTGCCTTCATTACATATAACTTAATAAATGTGATTGTGTGAGTGAATTCTGCTAATTATTTTAGTTAACAGTCTCAGTTTTTCTCTTGGACAGATTTACTCTGTATAAAGAGGTCTTAAAATTTTTAAAATTCTATGATTTTATATGATTAGTGTAGTTACATTTTTCAGAGAAATGCTCTTCAAACACTTTTTTATCATAGTGTTTGAAAAGAGTTCTCAAAGTGAATTACTTGAAATTAGTATGTAATGACTTATTTTATTTAACAGGTAGAGTCGTTACTTTGCCCCATACCTCTGTTTTTTAAGAGCTCTAAAAGCTAGGCTCTTTTCATCTATTTTTCTCCCACAAAGAAATCAAGAGAACATGAGATAATACTTCTGGGTGACCTACCACTATTACTTTGACTTCTAACTCAAAAGTTAGTTGACCTTTCTAAGTAGTTTCTCATCTATGAAAAACTGAGTTCAATTATGTGATTACTACAGTCACAATATTCTAGAGTTTATACAGCCTGCAGGTTTGAGGTTAAATTAGATTTCACAATTGGAAAATAGCTTTTGATTTTTGCACTTAAAATATTAATGGCTATTTGTTAATTATGTTCTCTTAAGCATTTTCTGTCTTATTTTTCTGCTTTTATGGTTAATTTTCTTTTCTAACTTATCAGTACTCCCTCACGTGTGGCTAAAGGAGGAGTCGACCACACCAAAATGAGTCTGCATGGTGCTAGTGGTGGACATGAGAGATCAAGAGATAGACGAAGGTCAAGTGACAGATCACGAGATTCATCTCATGAAAGAACAGAGTCTCAGCTCACTCCTTGTATTAGAAATGTTACTTCTCCAACACGGCAGCATCATGTTGGTATGTAAAATCAACAACCTTCTTAGTAGTTCTTAAAAGCATGCATTTACCTTTTTAAAGTGGCAGTGACATTGAATTGTGCCTAATACTTAAGGGTAAATTAGCTAGCTGCTTCTATTTGTTTCTATTTTAGCTGAGCTTGATTCTTGCTGTGAAAAAAGTTTATCAGATATAATAAAGGTGAATTCGTTTTAAGAGTCTGGGACAGTCTTATAAAACTATTTGAAAAGGCTTTGAACTGAGTTGTAGATTTTGCAAAAATTTCAAGTTAATTTTTATCTTAAAAGAAACAGCAGTGGTTTACTATAAAATAGTGTGTAGTAAATTATTGACAGGAATATCTGGTTAATCATGCTTACAGATAAAGGGAAAGAATAATTGTGATGGAGTTATTTTTTCTGACTTTTGACAGTGTTTCAAATTTAGTAATAAAAATAGAAGATGAAAGGGAAGTGTGAAGTGTTTTATATTCCTTGTAGCTAGCTCAGGTCTTTTTCCTCCTTCCCACTCATTACTATAAATGAACATTATTATCCCAGGTGAAGGCATTGTGTGACTATAAGGCACCAGTCTGAAGCAGATGTGCTTAAGCAACATGAGCTTGATTTTCATTTTCTGCTAGGAAAGGGACAAATCAAATATTTTGACTATGGGTTAGAGATATAGCTCAGTCGTAGAGTATGTGCTTAACATCATGAGGCCCTAAGTTCACTCTCTAGTACCTGAGGTGGAGAAACATATTTGGATAGAGCTCAGCCTGTGTGAATCCTAAGTTCTATCCCTAGCACACACACAGAAAATATTTTGACTAACTATATGAAGTAGTTTATGATAGTCTGTTTAAAATCAAAATAATTTATGTTGGAGTCTAATAATGCAGGGAAGTTACCAGTATCTAAGTTGGTCCTTGGAGAGAAACTACTATTTATAAGGTAAAAATTAACAATTATAAATAAGAATTGACAATTTGTTACATGCAGAGTTCAGTGTCCGAGAGCAGGATAGCAGACTATAATAAATTGTTTTATTACTTTAACATTTTGCTCTTGGGATGCTACCAGCATTGTGGAAACAGACAATAAAAGGGAGGTGTCAGAGTATCTCTAGAGATATAGCAAACCTAATTATATAATCAGCAGTGCTGTACACTGTGTTCTAAGTAGCCTGAGTCATAGAGGAATTTGGCAAAAGCTGATGAAACTGATGAGATGGAGGTACATTTTTAGGTCACCTTAAAGTTTAGTGATGTAGCCTCTAAATAAATTCATAATAAAATCTTAATTTTTATTTTCCTGTTTATAATATTGGAGCATCTAAAGAGAATTTCCTGAATTTTAGCACTATTTTCTGCCAATTAAAGATGATATTTATGGATTCTGTAAAATTTGTAGTATTGCTTTATTCAACAGAAATAGGAATAAGAAGAAAGCACTATATCATCAGCTGCTAAAGCCACTTTATTTGGTAGACATTGAAAGTCATTTGCAAAATAAATGCTTCTTGCTGTCCTTAGTGAGTTTTTTATCATTCTTTTGTATTTCCTTTTGTGAGATAAATTGTTGGTTTTAGAGTGCCCTTGTTAACATAGTAAGATTTCAGAGTTTATACTTTATGTTCTCAGAATAGTGTTATCCCTTTCGGTAATTAGACCAGCTTAAGTTGGTATTAACATTTTACTAACTTTTAATGTGTGCTTATTGACTTATAAGAATATTTGGATCCTTGACTTTCTAAGTATTTTTAAGTGGAGTGATAATATGAAATTAATTTTGATATTTGTCTGGTCAACATTAGTTAGTAATACATGTCTTTTTAAAAGTTTACAAATGAAGATTTAGAAAACATTTGATGGTTTTACTCCTGCGAAATAAATGAATGCTTATTATATCCTTTGAAAATGTGATTTGAAATTTTAAAAATGCTGTGATTTAAAGCAGCTTATCTAAATCAAACACTTCAAAAGATTTATACATATCTTGATTTTTTTTTTATAGACAATTGGCCTAACTTTGTTTAATATCTTTATTTCAGAGCGAGAAAAAGATCATAGTTCTTCTCGTCCAAGCAGTCCTCGTCCTCAAAAAGCATCCCCAAATGGTTCCATTAGCAGTACTGGGAATAGCAGCAGAAACAGTAGCCAGTCAAGTTCAGATGGTAGCTGTAAGACATCTGGGGAGATGGTGTTTGTATATGAAAATGCAAAAGAAGGAGCTCGGAATGTAAGGACATCGGAACGAGTGACACTAATAGTGGATAACACTAGATTTGTTGTAGACCCATCCATTTTTACCGCACAGCCAAATACAATGTTGGGCAGGTTTGTATTATTGTTCTTTATATTACTAATTATAAAGTACTTTCATAGCCATTATTTTAGTTTTCCATTTAAATTTTACAATAATTCTCTGTTGGAGTATAACATTTCTGTTTTACAGATGGAAGAACTATAAATTTGAAAGTTGAATTACTTGTCCAAATTAATGTAGCCAGAATGTGGTAGAGTAAAGCTTGAAAATATTGTTTTATTTCTAAAGTTCTTTGCAGTACCAGTAGAAATAGTATATAACTAGTTATTAAAGTGAGGATACTGAAAGATTGTTACAGATTAAGGACTATGGAGTGAATCTAACTATGTGATTTTAGCAGTGCTTTCTGCACTTGAGTTCCCAGATTCAACTACTAAGTAGAGGAGATATCAGCATTTTTTAAAGATAAAGTCAGCATGAGTTGTCAGTTTGATATAGGTACTTTAGAGAGGGAAAAAAAGAGAGAGAAATTCCATTAAGAAATATTCTTAGGGGTGTTGGGGAGATAGCTCAGTCGGTAGAGTACTTGCCTTATAAGCACAAGGCCCTGGGTTCGATCCCCAGCACCCAAAAAAAAAAAAAAAAAAAAAGAAAGAAAGAAATATTCTTAGGTAGAATGAAGGATTTAATAGTTATCTTCTTATTTGTGCTGGTACAGAATAACAGATTAGAGTTTGTAATTATGGGAACTTCAATCTAAGGATATAAACAGTTATGGACTTGATTTTTTCAACATGTCCAAAATGAGCATCAAATGCTTTTTGATGTAAAATCAGTTATATTGTCAAAAATTAAAATAAAGGGATGTATGAGTGAAATAGAAGTTTACATGAAGTATAAACATGTATTTTTCTGGTTTACTTATGTAGTAACTGTGAGTATAGGTGATCTGTTCATGTGAGAATATAGAATAAATGCTGGCATTGTGATATTGTATAAATTTGAGTTGCTAAATGTTTTCTCTTGATTTTGACACTAGACTTTATATCCATGAAGAAAAAAATGTATTTTTAGTATTGTATGGGACCACCATTAATGGAAGTTATTAGGAAGGTGACATTATTAATTAAACTTTATTTTTACATAAAATGTGAAACAGTAAAAAAAATAGATATTTAAATTTTTGCTTTAGCAGGTTTAAGATTTTAAGTGTTCATATTGATCTGAAAAGAATAGTTTTCCCCTTTTGTAAAAAGTTCAAGCATTTGAGAAATTGTATGACATTTGGTTCTTGAAAGACTGTTTTTTTTTAATCAGTGAAAAGCTTCTTTTCATGTCAGTTGACTAAAGCATTTCTTTGGGGATGAAATTAATATTCATGGGAACTGGAAAGCAGTTGGCATTTTTTTGGAAACTTTGAAATAAAAAGCTTTGTTCTCCGTGGGTTTCTATGTTACAACAAAAGAGGAAGCCACTTAACTTAGAAAACTATTGAATAAAATACTTAGATCAACCATGTTTACTTGAATTCAGAGGTTCAACTTTCTTTAATCATGATTTTTAAGTTTTCTTAAGATACTACATTAAATTTTTCATTGCAAAGAACATTTTGCAAATCATCTTTTCTAAATAGATACTGTTAATGGGTGAACAATGTGACTTGAAAAAGCATAAATCCGTTCATATTTTTATTTATAAAAACAATATTAAGAGCCTTGTACTCATTTAAACTTTCCATTCTCTTCCTCATTTCTCCATTCTTGTCTATCCTAGCATTTGATTGCTTACTTTTCAATTCTTGATGCAAGTCTAAGAATGAATTGGATGTCTTAAATTCATAAGATTTGTAAACATATAACAACCCAGCTTGCCTTTATCATCTACTTTTCCCCGTAGTTTGTTGTAATGTGCTACATTATAGCCCCTACTTTACAATGAAAACAGCAGTTTAAGGAAAAAACACACATAATGTGGTTTCTTTTTTATGTTTTTGGATAAAAACTACGTTTTCTCATAGAATGACTGTTTTGGGCTTTTTCCTCCTGGGAAGGAGTTGGAAAGTTCTTTAGCTTCTGAATTTTATCATTGAATTTTATTGTTACAGGGAATTTTACTACTATTAATTCCTGTCAGTTTTGTGTGTGTGTGTGTGTGTGTGTGTGTTGCCAAGGATTGAACCTAGAACCTTATACAGGCACTCTACCACTGAGCTAGTGAAGGTGAGGAACACCCTGCTTCAAAATAGTTTTCATTCACCTTCATATAATGTTTGCCAGAATAAATTGCTGATAAAAAATTCTTGAATAATTTAATGATATAATTCAGTGCTTAAATTATAATGCTGTTTCACTTTTGTCCATTGATTTTCCTTTTGATTGAAGTATCCTGTTGACATGCTTTTTAATTATTCACTATGATAGGATGTTTGGATCTGGCCGAGAACATAACTTCACACGTCCCAATGAGAAGGGAGAGTATGAAGTGGCAGAAGGAATTGGTTCCACTGTGTTTCGAGCTATTCTGGTGAGTGAGTGTTTCATATATGTGTTGACTTCATTATAAGACCCTTCCTTAGCAGGTATTTAGAGCGGAAGCAGAGTTCTATTGGATATCTCTTTGAAAGTATACATCATTTTTCTTAAATACCATCTATTTCATGTTTTCTTTAGCACATAAATATAATGTAAAAATTAATTTTATGACCATAGGAAGATAAAAATAGGAAAATTCATCTCTTAGGTGTGCATAGACAGTTTTTAAAAGTATTTAGTACTAAAATTTCTGGAGTCACATTATTCCTCCCTTCTTAATTCTCTTAAATGCGGTAAGTCAGTCATTTTCACTGAGAATGAGTGTGGCAATTTGAATGATAATATTTTATTGCCCCCAAACGAACAATGTGTAAACTTCTGAATGTATAAAAATTATCTCCAAAATTTATTTGTTAGCATCTTTGTTTAAACCTTCTTTTTTTTTTTTATGATTTACCTTTGTTTTGAGGAATATTTGAATTTAATGTAGAGTCCCTACTTACAATTTCAATTTGTTGATAAAGATTTGATTTACACAGTGTAACATTTTGTACCACAGTGTACAATATAATTTCCTTAAATAATTTCGGGGAAAAAGGAAAGGGAGGATCCTGTGATAGAATACTGATATTCTTGATGAGGTTTTTGGTACTTGGACAAGTACAGAAGATATTTGCTTCTATTGATATAACAACTTTAGAAATTATGTTACTGGTTTTTGTGGTTCTGAACCTCAAAAACCTTGAGATAGGTCTTAATTTGCAGGGGGGAGTTCATTTTTAGCTCCCTGTACTTACATTTGATCTGCTATAGATTTGACATTGAGAATTTTTTTTTTAACACAGCTATAGAATAACTTATCTGTTATTCTGGGGCCAGTTCCTAATATCTAATAACTTTTTAAAAGTAGATTTTGGAAATAATGGGTATTGTTTGTAATAGTATGGAAATACCATATGATGCTATTTAGAAGATTATCTAATTGTGTACTTTGTTTTACATACCTTAATACTTGGATATGACTTTGCAGTTCTTTACTGAAAACCTTAAATTTTGATCAATTTTCTAGTAATTGTTTAAGGTAACCTCCTTACTTTTTACAAAGAGTTTACAATTTTATAGTAGTTATATAAAAAATAACTTCTGGGAGGAAAATACATACGAATAGGTATGATATAGTAGAAAGTAGAGATGAATAAGAAAATGGTGAGACCTATGTTTTAATAGCTGATGTCTGCTGTTAGATAATGTATGGCTAGATAAGTCAGTGAATATAAGTCAGTGAATCTGTCTGGGCCTGAATTGTCCTTATGGGCAAAATTAAAAGTTGTGAGGTGAACTGAAGTACCATATGACTTTAAAATTCCATAATCAAGAAATATCAGAGCTCCACTATTTTTGAAAATGCTACCAACCTACCCTTAATAACTTTTGGCTACTTTGTACTCCAGATATTTTATGCATTTTTTTACTTTTTCTTTTTTTCAGGATTACTATAAGACAGGAATAATCCGTTGTCCTGATGGCATATCTATTCCTGAGCTGAGAGAAGCTTGCGATTATCTTTGTATTTCTTTTGAATATAGTACTATTAAATGTAGAGATCTCAGTAAGTATGGTGCTTTCTGTGTAAGTGGTTTGTAGAATTATGTTAGATTGAAGTGCAAAGTGCAAAGTATGCTATTTACCTAGACTTGAAATACTTGTTTAATTGAATTATAAAGCATTTTAGTTTCATGAAGATTATTTATGAAAGTCTGCAGAGTTCTGAATAATCTTTGTATTACTTTCCAGAATTTTTTTCAACTTTAATAATTGAATTTTTTTTTAAATGAACTTCCTAGCTTTCCTCCTTGACAGTTTCCCTATGTCATTTGTGATAGTCTTTTCTCATAGCTTGGGAGCCTTGGTTAGTTCACATGTGATTTGGCTTCATTCCTCAGGTCACATTACCAAAGTTTATAAATTTTTGTATTACTATGTGAGATAATATCCTGAGCACTGTGGGTGTTAGAAATAATTTTGCATAAACAGTACTTGTTTTTGCAGATCACAGATTGAATCCCTGTACCTCATGTATATATAATGTTAAAGTGAATTGATCGAGGATCTTCAAACATAGTCTCAGAGTAGGGCCTTAGAACTTGGGATCCCAACTCTTCCTTGGTGATCACCTGCTGTTACTTTATGCCTGAGAAAAGAGGTGATCATATATCAAAAAAGTCAAAATAATATATGAGAAATATTAAATTTTTACTTGGATTTTAATGATTAGAGAATTTCAGAAAGGGGAAGTCATGTGGTTTAGAGGGGCTTGGGAAGGGTTCAGAGGAGACAGGTAGGAATGAATAGGAACAGTTTAGAGTAGAGTTAGGAAGTTTTTCCAAGAGCTTGAGTTTTTTTTGAGTAAAGATGTAACAGGTATACTTTGGGAATAATCTAGTTTTGCAGAGACTATATTAGGACCAGGAGATGGGAAGTAAATAGATGGGCCAGATTTTGGAAGGTCTTTAAATACCAAGCTAATGCTGTTACTTTTATTCTGTATGAAATTGGGGAGTCATTTAAAAAGTGTTGTGCATCTGGTTTATAACCTTGTACTAGCTCCATATATACAATTATCTTTATTTCATTACCTAAGCTCAGCCCTACTTGGCGGAGTGTTGTACCCTCTCAAAAACTCATGTTTCTAGAACTCTGTGAAGAATAAACTTTCAAGGCATCTACTATATACTTAAATATAACCATCTAGTAAATCTGTTTCTAGGTACTGTTATTTTTGCCAAACATTCTTTTAGTCTCCATAAAAATATTAATAGGTAGGACAAAGAAATAGTCTGTCTCTGAATCCATTCTTTACAAATGATACTTGAAAATTTAAAATCAAGTAGTTGGATAGGTGGAGCATACACCTATAAATTTGAACAAAGTTGCTGTTTCTTTATTGCCTCAAAAAATGGTTTTAGTTGAAACCATGATCATTATTTCGTTGATTTCAAGTTTTATGTCTTTTTTTAATTCATGGGATCTTTTTAATTAAACTCGCTATGATTGGATATTGAACCTTGGTAACAGTAAAAAAAAATTAGAATTTCTTACAGATTATATGAATTTTAATTCTGTAATCTGTTGGACATAGTTTATTTTATCATCTCCATTAAGTATCTTTTATTTGTTATGAGATTAAAAATAATCTTTTTGTAAGCCTGTGTGATGGTGCACACCTGTGATACCAGTGGTTGGGAGGCTGAGGCAGGAATATCACAAGTTCAAGGCCAGCCTTAGCAACTTAGCAAGACCCTATTTAAATAAAAAAATAAAAGGGCTGAGGATGTGGCTCAGTGGTTAAGTGGCCCTGGGTTCAATCCCTTTTTTTATAAAATATATATTACAGTCTTCTGTCATACAACTTACCATATACTAAAGGAAATCTCTGGTAATTAGTAGCTCCCAACCAAGGTATCAGGGTTTATATTCTCTTCCTAGGCAAGCACTATAATCCAGAAGCTTTGAGAACCAGAGTTGACCTCAGGCTTAAAGGCCTAGAGCTAAAAGAAATTTAAAAACACAGTGACAACAGGATGGAAAATGAAGTTTATAGTCTGAATAAAGTACCAATTCAGTAAGCCTAAGAAGAAAGACATTATTATCATACAGAAGGCATGGGACTTCAACCAAAGACCAAAACACTGAAGTTATATTCAAGCCCTTTGTGTGTGTGTGTGTGCATATGCACTCTACTATCAAGCTACAGACCTAGTCCTGTACAAACCTATTGCAAAAGAGAATTCAGAAGCAGAGCTTGTCTTGAGTCACTGAGGTGCAGATAGAATTAGCTTATCACTTCTCCCCTTTTCTTGCTGTCTTTCTCCCCAACTTTTACTCTCACTCTGTTTTTCAGTTTGTGGCAATAGACTAGTTTGGATTTGAGAACAGAGTCTATACTTTTTTGACTTTGTGTCTACAGTACCTGGAATATAATGAGGACTTAATAAACTTATTTGCTGAATTAATAAGTTATCTTATTCTCTCTTGAACTTTTAGGACCCTATTATGCTCTGATATACTCTGGTATCATTAGTCTTTCCCTTTGTCTGTATTATAATTGTCAGGCTCAAACATACTCATGTCTACTCTGGATATTTAAAAACTTATCATTTAAAAATTGCGCTTTCCATTAGAATTCTCTGAAGTTAATTTTTTAAAAGAATTTACATGTTTACTATATTGACTCTTGTTCCAAATGCTGTCTCTCCATTTATTTATATTTTTATGTCTTTTGGTAATTTTGATATTTTTCATATAATTTATGCTCTAATTTTATTAAGTTTATTCTTAGCTTATATTTTTGTTACATGTAGAAGACATTTAAATTTTTAATTATATGTAGAATACATTTAAATTTTTAAACACTAACATAAGCAAGTAACTAAATTTCATACATTTCTATGAGCCACAATTGCTAATAGTCTTTCAGTTGATTTTCATGTATTCTTAGTAACTGACCTTGTCATAAGTGACAGTTTTTTATTTGTTTTATCATGTTGAATTGGCTAGAAGATGTTGAATGATATTAGATATTGAAAGATATTAAATTTATTGGTATTTCTCTCATCCATGTCTTTAAAGTCATTTCTTTTAAGTTCTACTGTTAAGTCATCCATTTCTTTTTGACTCTTCTCTGGCTCTTAGACATTCTTTTAGCTTTCCACTTATCATTCTCTCTTTGTTCCCTCATCCTTCATCCGCTGGATGTTGTTGTTCTCCACTGTTAGCTACCTTTTCTTTCATTTTCTATGTGAACTTTTTAGGAAAAGTTTTGGTCACTGTAGGATAACTAGTATATTAGCTATAGGGTTCCAAAGTACTTGATCTAATGGTATTTTATTTATGCTTTGCTTCTTTTCTTTTTCTTTAGCCATCCAAAAGATCAAGACACTTTTGTGTGTTTCATTTCAGGTGCCCTGATGCATGAGTTATCAAATGATGGTGCTCGTAGACAATTTGAATTTTATTTGGAAGAAATGATCCTCCCTCTCATGGTAGCTAGTGCTCAGAGTGGGGAACGAGAATGCCATATAGTGGTGCTTACAGATGATGATGTAGTTGATTGGGATGAGGAGTATCCACCACAGATGGGAGAAGAATATTCACAAAGTAAGTATTGTGGTATGTTTTTCTTTTCATAAATCAGCTATCTCTTTATCTTTTATAATATTAATCCAAGGACAGGTTTTGTAAAGCAAGTACATTGTACTTCTTACCATACCAGGGATCAGCAAACTAGCCTGTGGGTCAAATTCAGCTCGCTGCCTGTTTTTATAAATAAAGTTTTTATGTGTTGCCTACGGCTGCTTTCATGCTATCATGGCAGAGATGAGTAGCTGCAACAGAGACTGCATGGCTCGCTAAGCCCAAAGTATTTACTGTCTGGCCCTACACAGAAAATTGTGCCTATCTTCGTGCACAGAAGTAGTTTGCTCTTTTTTGATTATCTGAGGGTAACTGAATTCCAGATGTTCTGTTTTAAATATTGTGTGGCCCTTCAGAAGATTTTGTGGAACTGGAGTTCTTTAGGTGTTTCTGAAAAACAAACAAACAAAAAAACAGCACACCTTGATCAGCACTGACCTTTTTTCTTATTTTACTTCCAAAGTTTTGTGGTTAGAGTCGTTCAATTTTTTGTAAGTTTTTTTTTTGTTGTTTGTTTTGATGAGCCTAATATTAGCATTTTTTGAGTATTTATAAATGGAGAAGAGTTGAAGGAATGGCTCCTTCAAGAAGCTTAGTAAGCCTAGCTCCTTCTTTTCTAGTCTGTTGACTCAGTAAGGGTTAGTTTAAGTAAAAAGTAGAATAATATAGAAAGTACCAAAACCCTTAATCTTAGATTTTTCCATTATACATACCCTTTTCTAAAAACAAAATAAACTCACTCCAAACTGTATTCTTATTTACTTCTTTTTTTTGCAGATACTGGGGGCCTACCAGGGATTTAACCCAGGGGGAATTTACCATTGAGTTACATCCCCTAGCCTTTTTTATTTTTATTTTGAAACAGGGTCTCACTAAGTTGTTTAGGGCCTCATTAAATTGGTGAAGCTGAACTTGAACTTGCAATCTTCCTGTCTGAGCCTCCCAAGCTTCTGAGATTACAGTGTGTGCCACTTTGTTGACTTCTTAAAAAGATTTTTCTAAAGATATTTTTAACATACTTATCAGAGTTGTCACTGAGATAGTTTCTTTATACAATGTATTTAAATGAGTGTTTTGATTATTTTGTGGATAGGTATAATAGGCATTTCTGTTGCTGCTTCCTCAGTCTTAGACTTTCCTGACAGTGGTTTTCTCTAATAATATGTGGAACAAAAAGTTGAACATAACAGAGGAAAAATGAAAGAATAACAGAAATCCAAAGAAATATGCAAAATTATCTCTATTAGAAAAGAGGCATGAACCAACTTATTTATAGTTTTAGTTTTCAAGAAATTGACTCCAACAAGAGTATAGCCAGCTATAGAACACAGAAATGACATTATAAAGAAATTAAAATAGACCTGGTCTTTTCTTTTCCATTGCTAAACTTTCTATTTCAACTTTTTTTTTTGTTTTCCTGTATCTTTTAAGCTTTGAAGCTTACAAGGACTGAAAATATTTTTACTTAATTTGTCTAAATATGTTCCTCTTCATTTGAGGAGATAGAGATAGCCTTTCCAGCCTGATTCCTAAATGTAATTTTACCTTTTCTGAGATGTCAAAAAATCTTTTATCTTAAAATACCAGTAATCTTAAGGATTTAGTAATAATCACAGGTTTATCCCATGAGTAGAATTTGTATATGTATTTTCCTTTATTAGCTCTTAAACCAGCATGTTTGGTTTGTGAGTGTGTCTTTCTTTTTTTGATAAAACCTTTGCAGTTCACCTTTTAAGGGAGATAACTCCACCTGAAAGAGAGAAGGCGAGGAAGGTCCATCAGTCTAACTCCCTGAAGTTCCCAGCACATTTGGAAGACTCAACATGTTGTCAGTGGAATGTCTGTCCTTTGCAAAGCCAGTTTGCTCTAAACAGACTAACCTAGGCAGAACATGCTCGAATCTGCCATTTTTTAACATCAGTATTAAGTGGGGCTATTCGCCTGAATGGAAAACAGTTTGTGGGGTGGGTCTTTGTCTTTTGGGGAGTTATTAATAGTTGCTCAATCCATGAAATGTGAAATGTATCTGTTCTGTACTCTTTGACTAGGCATTTTTTTTTTTCCTTTTCAGACTAGCCCTTGAAGGCATCTAGCAAAGTCCTTTACTTTGCCTACTCAATAATGATGTGTATATTGATTTCTTCTTTTGGTTCTCTTATTTGAAACTGGGGGCAAATCCCATGCCAATAAGTGTGTATGAGATGTATCTTTCAGAAGGAGATTCTTCCTATGGATTGGGTTACCAGATTGGTTATCAAAGCTTTTTTTGTTTCCACTTAAGTAGGCATTTGCTTCTACATTAACTGTACTGAATATTGTTCTGTCATGTTGGCTAGTCATCCTTTGGCATTAGTGCATCCATTATTTGGGTTTTTAGGGCTATTAGTCCTGTTTGATGATTAAGATAAAATTAAGTTCATCTCTATGTTGATTTTAATATAAAGTATTTTTGTCTTTTTGTTTCTAGTTATTTATAGCACAAAATTATATAGATTTTTCAAGTACATTGAAAACAGAGATGTGGCCAAATCTGTTTTAAAGGAGAGGGGTCTTAAGAAGATTAGATTGGGAATAGAAGGTAAGTCATTTTCATTATTTCATATTTTTTAAATCATATCCTGTTTAGAATATAGTTTGAATAGTTTGAGAAAAAAATTCAGCAAATGATTATAGAATGTTTATGCAGAAGACATAATTAACAGAACTCAGCTAACTTTCATGTAAGAAGATAGATAGAAGGCCATTAAATATTATTTGTAAGATTACCTAGTGATATAGAGAGAAGATTTTTGTCTTTTCTGACATAGTTTGTTCTAATTCACTTTTGAAAAAGTGAATTTTGACAAAGCCCATGTGGTATGTGTGGGCATACATGTGTATACATTCCCATAACACCAACAGAGTTGCTTGTCTTGTGGTGATCCTTGAAGCCAAATAGAATTAAAAGTCACTTTTTGAAAATTCATTTAGAAACAGTAATACTAGTAGCTTACTGTTGTCTTAAGGTATGATAATAGCTTATTTTTATGTTAAATACAAATTACAAAACTACTTTCATCTTATTTAAGTGTGTATATGTTTAAATACTGTTTTTATTTTATGGTTTAAATTAATTTTTCCATCTGCCTCATCAGATGCTGCTTTTATTTTAAAATATCCTTATTAAGAAGAAATATCTTTCTTGTCATAATAAGATATAGTGTAAATAGGAAAGACTCTGGAATGAGATTGCTTATGTTCAAATCCCATGATTTAATTGCTGTTTGATCTTGGCTGATGCACTTAAACTCTGTATCTCAGTTTCTTCATCTGAAATGGAAGCATTAGTATATACCCTATAAGGTTATTGTAAGGGTGAAATGAGTTAACATGAGAAGTACCTAAAACATTACCTGGTATGAGGTAAGTTCACGGTGTGTTTGTGATGATGATATGAAGATTCTAGTGTTGATCAAGGACCTGATTGAGCTGCTGGGGATCATAGTAATGGGATGCTGAGATATGTTGGAAAGAATGATGAGAAACAGGAATTTTGTAGGAAGGGGAGGAGACTTTGGGCTTAAAAAGCAGAATTTCTGAAACTGATTCACTCATGCTCATCTTCATCTGTCACTTTGTACCTGGTCTCAGAGCTAGAGAGAAGACACTTGAGAGGATAGGGAAAGTGTTTCTGAGGAGGAGACATTTGAGCTGAGGCATGAGACAAGGATAGTTCTAGGCAAAGAAAACAACAAGTGCAGAAGTGTTGAGGTAGGAATAAGCATAATGTATCCAAGATGCAGAAAACACAAATATGACTCAGATAGTAAGTGAGGAGGAACTTTAAAGAGATACAGTGAGTATGAATGTTGGTAGAGGTAATGTATGGTCAGAGGATACAGGTCTTGTGAGTCATAGTAAGAATGTACTGGCCAAGTAAGTGTTTTAAGGCAAGTCTCCCAGCCTTTCTGAGCATCAGTTTCTGTTTTAGTGCAATAGATATATAATATCTTAGAGGATTGTTGTGATGATCAAATGAGATTTACTAGAAATGACTTTCTTCTCACTTTATTTTCTCTTTTATTTTTTGACTACTACTATTTATAATTTAGATCCACTGAAACCTTCTTGGAACCTCTATGAAAGGGGTCCTTAGAACAAAGTGCCATTTAATAGTGTTCAGTTATGGGCTGTGAGCTCTATGAGAGAAATCTAGTTGCATATTGCACACCTATCAAGTGGCCTAGTGCTTAGTGTATAGGAGGGTCTCAGATAGTGAATAAATGATTTATATAAAAGCTACATGTAAGTTAGATATTGAAAGTGAGGACTTCTTTTTCTATCACAATGGGATGCTAGTGCATTAAGCATCCAGCTAACCTCTTAAGTGAATTTTCATATAGTCATAAGGACCCAGTGACAAGTACTACTTATTAATGCCATTAAAATAGTTTTAATAGTCCTTTATATATGATATTCCACTTCTACATATTTTAGCATTTTTGTAAAAATAATTTATTTCAGCCAACAAAATGAAGAATAATTCCTTAGAACCAGTTTACATTATATAGTTCCTTCTTGGTCACCCAAAATGTCTTTTATAGCTGGTTTCTCCAAATTAGGATCTAGTCCAGGACCACATCTTTAACTGCTTGTTAAATCTGTCAGTCTTTTAAAAAAAATTTGTTCTCAGTTATACATGACAGTAGAATACATTTTGAGACATCATATAGAAATGGAATATAACTTTTCATTCATCTGGTTGTACATGATGTAGAGTTACATAGGTCATGTAATAATATATGCATATAGGATAATATGTCCAATTCATTCTACTATCATTCCTACCCTTATGCCCCCTCCCTTCCCTTCACTTCCCCTCTGTTTAGTCCAAAATGCCACTGTTCTCCACCCCCCTTATTGTGAATTAGCATCTGCATATCTGAGAAAACAGTTGGCCTTTGGTTCTTTGGGATTGACTTATTTCACTTTTCCAGTTCCATCCATTTACTGGCAAATGCCATAATTTCATTCTTCTTTAAAAATATTACATTGTGTATATATAACACATTTTCTTTATCCATTCATCTGTTGAAGGGCACCTGGGTTGGTTCCATTGTTTAGCTATTATGAATTGAGCTGTTATAAACATCGATGTGGCTGCATCTCTGTATTATGCTGATTTTATGTCCTTTGGGTATAAACCTAGGAATTGGATGACTGGGTCAAATGGTGGTTCCATTCCAAGTTTTCTTCAGAATCTCCATAGTGCCTTCCATAGTGGTTGTACCAATCTGCAGTTCTACCAGCAATGTATGAGCGTACCTTTTCCCCCCATCCTCACCATCAGTTATTGTTGCCTTGTATTCTTGATGATTGTCACTCTGACTGGAGTGAGATGGAATATCATTGTGGTTTTGATTTGCATTTTTCTAATTGCTAGAGATGTTGAATATTTTTTCACATATTTGTTGATCGGTTGTATTTCTTCTGTGAAGTGTCTGTTCAGTTCCTTTGCCCATTTATTGATTATAATATTTGTTCTTTTGGTGTTCTATCTGAGGTGTGTGCAGTAAAGATTTTTTTCCCATTCTGTAGGCTGTCTCTTCATGTTATCGATTGTTTCCTTTGCTGTGAAGAAGCTTTTTATGTATGATATTCCACTTCTATCATATCACATTTATTGATTCTTGATTTTACTTCTTGTGCTTTAGGAGTCCTGTTAAGAAGTCAGTTCCTAAGCCAACATGGTGGAGATTTGGGCATACTTTTTCTTCTGTTAGCCACAGTGTGTCTGTTCTAGTGCTAAGCCTTTGATCCACTTTGATTTTTGTGCAGGTTGAGAGAGAGAGATTTAATTTCATTTTGCTACATATGAATTTCCAGTTTTCCCAGCACCATTTTTTAGATAGACTGTCTTTTCTCCAGTGTGTATTTTTGGCACCTTTGTCTAGTATGGAATAACCGTATTTATATGGGTTTGTCTCTGTGTCTTCTATTTTGTACTATTGGTCTACATATCAATTTTGGTGCCAATATCATGCTGTTTTTGTTATGCTAGCTCTGTAGTATAAGTTAATGTCTGGCATTATGATGCCTCCTGCTTCATTTTTCTTGCTAAGGATTGCTTTGGTTATTTATTCTGGGTCTCTTATTTTTCCAAATGAATTTCATGATTGCTTTTTCTTTTTCTATGAAGAATGTCATTGGGATTTTAATAGGAATAGCATTAAA
Source organism: Sciurus carolinensis (assembly GCF_902686445.1). NCBI lineage: Eukaryota > Metazoa > Chordata > Mammalia > Rodentia > Sciuridae > Sciurus > Sciurus carolinensis. The sequence goes on from NC_062223.1 coordinate 63,471,884, forward strand.
TCTGTGTACCATCTTTGGTAGTATGGCCATTTTGACAATGTTAATTTTGCCTATCCAAGAGCATGGGAGATGGGAGATCTTTCCATCTTCTGAAGTCTTCTTCAATTTCTTTCCTTAGTGTTCTGTAGTTTTCATTGTAGAGGTCTTTCACCTCTTTTGTTAGATTGATTCCCAAGTTTTGTGGGTTTTTTTTTTTTTTCATTTTTATTTTTTGAGGCTATTGTAAATGGGGTAGTTTTCCTAATTTCTCTTTCAGTGGATTTATCATTGAATGATTGGTGTTAATTTTATATCCTGCTACTGTTCCTATTAATTTATTAGTTCTAGATTGTTTCTGGTGGAATTTTTTGCATCTTCTAAATATAGAATCATGTCATCGGCAAATAGTGATAGTTTGAGTTCTTCTTTTCCTATTTGTACCCCTTTAATTTCTTTCTTCTGTCTAATTGCTCTGGCTAGAATTTCAAGGATGATGTTGAATAAGAGTGGTGTCTTGTTCCAGTTCTTAGAGGGAATGCTTTCAATTTTTCTCCATTTAGAATAATGTTGACCTTGGGTTAACATAGATAAAGCTGTCAATCTTTAATAGTTCTTTATTTATGGCACTGCCCAGTTGAAGAGTCTGGGACAGTTGTTCCACTTTTGGATTTGTCCTACTTCTTCTTTGGTGACCTCCATATATTCCTCCCTCTTCTATAATTCCTTTAAACTGTAAATTAGATTTAAAGACATACTTTAAATCTTTATTAAGTGATCAATAAAGTGACAGTCTGCTCCTTCCATTATAAGAGTAAATTGATCCCTGGTGTGATATTATTTTGACACTATAAGAATGTTCAGCTCCGTGCTGTTATCCGAAGGTTTAAATACTACTTGATAATTCATGCCTGAATCAGTAATTTCATTAGGGATTGCAGAATGATCATTTTATAATTCTGTTGTTTCTTTTACATTTGTTAGTTGGTATTCTTTTGTAGAACTTTCCCCTGTTAGGCTTTTTGGTTATCCAACCATTATCTCTGTTTCTAAGAGGAAGAAACTGAAGTTTAAGAGGTTAAATAATGCATTAAAGTTTCATTGAAAATAAATAACAGAGCTGGGACTTGAATCCAGGCCTCTGATTTTTCTAATCTGTGAATAGTTTTGAAATACTGTATTAGATGGAATTTAAAAAAAAATCAGTATGCAACATTTTTTGCTTGTGTACTATAAGCTTGGATAAATTGGCCTTGACTGTGGCAGAACAATTACTGTTCTTAATTACTAAGCAGGCTTCCTTTCGTAATTGCTCTTAGATCCAAAACATTCTTTTCCAAACTAATGTGTAGACTACCAGCCTTATTTTCCCATTAAGTCTGTAATTTTTTTCATCTGAAGAAATAAGTAGAATAACTTCAATCCTAGTAGAAGTGTTAAGATATTTCTGGGACCAAATAAAAAATTCAGATTTTTTTAAGTTAGCTGTTTTGTTACTCCCCTCCTCAATTTACTCACCTGCCTTCCTAATTACAAGTCCCTAACTCAAAACAAAACTGATTTTAGAATATTACACATGTTGACTTTTGTGGGAATTAAATTGGATTGGCGTATGAGAGATGTGGGGAAGATAGAACTTTGGTACCCAACAAGAGATAGTGGAATATAAGACTGGAAGAATTTTTTTAAATGTTGTTATTCCATGATACCATATTCATATTTATGTTCAGATATTGCTATAGCCAGGCCTAAATAAGGCTATTCTACTTAATTATAAGCAGATTTGGGATTTGGTGGATATTATTAAGCAAAAAGTATCTGGATTGGGGGTGGGAAAAGTACAGATAAACCCCTGCCTAAATCACTCTTCACACTATACAGGCACATTTTAGGAATTTGTTTTGTTTCACCCATCCCTTAATGGAATAACTGTGAGCCTCATAGGGGGGAATCTAAAGGCAGTTTAGGGTTGCCAGGGTTTGCTACTCCCCAGCAGACCATATGGCCTTACTTCCATCATTAGGAACCTTGCCTGATCAGGAAAGCTTTCTTTCATCATAGTACTTAACTGAGACTTTGAACAGGGTCTGAAATTTAAAGGAAAAACTCTAGAGTAATATCATTTGAAGTACAGTTATGTTAGAATATAGGAAGTTTGAGACTGAGTAATGAAGTCTATAATTAGATGAGATTATGGATTATTCTACCCTCTGCATCCTGAGCAGGAATAGCAAGACAAAAGTAAAAGTAGTAGGCTTGGCTTTTCTCACTGAAAGTTTAGCTATATAGAAGCCTTGGTTTCCCAGTCTCGTTCTGGAGCAAAATTTTGTTCTCGGTAAGAATTAACAAACTAAGCTTGAATAAAACCTTCTCTTTGTTTAATAAAGAATATAATTAGGGGTGAGGATATAGATCAGCAGTATAATGCTTATTAGTATGTGTACTATAAGACCCTGGGTTTCATCTCCAGCATTGTGGTGTGATGAGGAAAGGTCTGGAATTTAAGGTTCTCATCCATCTGACCCAAGTCTATCTTCTAGTATCATCTCCCACTGTTTTCCAGTAGACCCTCTACTCCAATCATACATGCCTCAGGGTCTAGTACACACATCTCATATGTTCCTGTCTAGCTTACCTTAGACCATTCCTTCCTTATAATGATCCTCTGCCTGCCTGCATTGTTCTCTTCTTGTTTCTGTCTATTCTAGTCTTGCTTATTCATTAAGATCCAGCACAAGGAAAGCCATTGGAATGTCATTCCTCTTTGAATTCTTCACATCCCCATCATTGCCTTAAGATTCTCTCTTATGTGCATATATTTGCTATTTGGGATATGCTTTAATTTTATGAACTGATTTTATCACCCCCAATAGACCATAATAAGCACCTTTAAGGCAGCTCCCTGGTATTACAAATTTTTGATGCTGTAGCTGCTAAATCATTATCTGTTTAGTGAATAGGCTAGTAAATCTGGAAACCAGGGATAGACTTTGAAAAAATATTCTCCTTAGTAAGATAGACATTCAGGAAGAGGTTACCACTTTAACTGTTATATCCTGATTGTTCAAATATTTGTTTAGCCTTCAGTGTAACAGGCATTATATTAGGCACTGGGATACAGAGATAAAAGAATGCTAGCTTTGCCATATGGAAGTCACTATTTAGGTGAGAGAGTTAGGCATAAGAAAAAGTAATTACAATTTAGTGCTATAAGTACTATTGTAATAGGAATGCCATGGAGCATAAGAAGCAAATGATTCAATCTGTAGTGAGCCTTAATGCTTTTGTCAGGGAGGAAATAGATTGGAACTACAGGTGTGAGGGCCCAAGAGGGAATCAGCAGCAGTAAATTATGTGTAAAAGCACCAAAGCATATTCAGGGAAAAGTGCAGAGTTCAATGTGGCCAGTGCTTTTGCGAGTTCTAGGGTTAGAGAGTATAGTATGATAGTAGATGAAATTAAGTAGGTTGGAATCAGGTTGTAAAAATCCTTGTATACTATGCTAAGGAGTATGGACTTCCCCTTGAAACATAAGGGCACCATTGGTAGATTTCAAGCAAGGATGCAATGTGATTACTTATGTAGAGTGATGATTCTTTGTGCAGAACAGTGAATTCAATGAGATCAGAATTTTAAAGACTTTCTAATAGTCCAGGAGGAATCAAGGACAGGGGCTAGAGTTGGATACCTTTCTGATATATGCTTTAGATGGTTGTAGACTGAAAGTATGAAATGAAGAAGACATTCTGGAGGGCTTTAGGAGATGTTTAGGCTTATTTACTACTCTCCTATGTATGGCTGGCTGACCTGTCAGCCTTCCTTCCTTTCTCTTCCCCTCTCTCTCCCACTCTCTTCCTCCCCTCTTTCTCTCTTCCTTCTCCCACTCCCTTTCTTTTTCTTTCTTTCTTTCCCTGATACTGTGGTCTGACTTTGACCCATGGGCCATTACCTGTTTTTTCTTTTTTAAAAAAGAAAATTTTATTGGAACCATTTATAATAATTCTTTATGACTGATTTTACTTCATAGTGGCAGAGTTGAGCAGTTTCAATGGAAAACATATCTGAAATATGACACTTGACATTAACAGTAAACATTTGCTAATCCCTGGTTCAAACTAACAATTGTGGCTAGTAGATAGGAAAGTCCTTGTAATACTGTCTAAAGACGGTATATCTTTTGGAGAAATTGCCTTACTGGTAGCTAATTGAAATATTCCCAAAGTCTACAGTTGTCTTTACTAGTTACTTTTCAGTGATTAATTCATTAGGGAAAGCCATTTTGTTGAATACAAATCTAAATTAACTGCTTGGTTGTTGGGACAATCATATTAAATGATGACCTTGCGAACCTAGCTGCAAATTTGCCTAGAACCATTTGGAGAACTGGGTAGTTCTTTGCCATTTAACAGAAAAGAAAAGAAAAATTCCAGAGCACTGTCTTAGCAAAGTCTAAGTCTTTGGGAAGGCTAATGTAGCAGTAAATTGCAGACCTTTATACACTGCTAGAGCCCAAAATCTGCTCCAGATTATATACCATTGTACTGGAGACCCACACCCTTCATATTCCCACTTTAACAATGTTTTTGGTGGTTGATTTATTGAATAGCTGAAAGAATGGTAGGTGGTTTTGGGAATTACATCAGTAGGATTTTAGTTTATGGCTGTTGAACCAAATGACTAGGTGGATAGGATACTGGTTTCTGTTAGTTTTGATTTTCATTGGTTCAGGATCTGTGCCAAATAAGCTCTTATGGGTTACACTGAATGAGAAATTGTGTGTGTGCGTGTGTGTGTGTGTGTGTGTGTGTGTGTGTGTGTGCTCTCAGTTCTAAAACCTCTCTTTCCTCCAGGTTATCCTACCTACAAAGAAAAAGTAAAGAAAAGACCTGGGGGCCGCCCAGAAGTTATTTACAACTATGTCCAAAGACCCTTTATCCGAATGTCCTGGGAGAAGGAAGAAGGAAAGAGCCGACATGTAGACTTTCAGTGTGTAAAGAGTAAATCTATCACCAACCTGGCAGCAGCTGCCGCAGACATTCCCCAGGACCAGCTGGTTGTCATGCACCCAACTCCACAAGTGGATGAGCTGGATATCCTTCCCATTCACCCCGCTTCTGGCAACAATGACCTCGATCCTGACGCACAGAATCCAATGCTGTGATGCTGATATTCCTTAAAACCATAGCATGCTACTCTTCACAGTGACGTTGTACTCTCCTCATTCTGCACTGCAAGGCTACTCTTCTTCATTGTGAGATGCACATAACATTTTAGGACATTGCAGTGTAGGTTTTTTAAAGACCAAAGGTAGCTGAATGGTTTTTTTAAACGAGTACAACTCTAGCATCCTGAGGTTCCAGTTATATAAATGTATTTGTTTACCAGTAGGTTTGTGAAATTGGTTCTTTGTATGGGGGACAGTCCTTTTTCACACATCTAGAGCTTTTCAGAAGTGGTGGAAATTGGCAGCTGGGGTACTTTCAGTCTAGATTGATATTCATTATACCCCAGATAAAATGCAGAATATTATATAGTTGCACTTTATAAATGGTGGTTAAATGGAACTGTTCAAGCCATTTTATAGTTATGATGCACAGTATAACTTAAATAAGTGCTTCTATCAGAGTATTCCTTCAGTAAAATGTGTATAGTTTGCTGCCTTTGATGAGCAAAGAAGTGTTTATCTTGGGCTTATTTGAATGATTCGGATGAGATTCAATGCTCATATCTTATCGGTTCACTTACCTCCAGTGCCATTTCACCCTTTTAGAGTGAGTCACATGCAGGGAGTGTGAACATCAGAGGTGGTTTATTATCCGGTCTGCCTTACCCTTAATTGTTCACAGATATTTATTTACTAATGCTTTCTTTTCTTAAGAGTTATGGGATAGGAAAATGAAGTGTTTGCTCTTCATTTACTAAATGATTGTAAACTCAAAAGTTTTTCATCAAAATAAAATTCCATTGTTTTAATGTTTCTGACCAACTTTATAACCACCTTGACCAGATTTTTAGTCTCATAATTCATACATTTGTTTGTCTTATCATTGTAAGTACAACTAGAAATCAAATAGTAGCTCAAGGAATTCAGTTTGGTATGTGTGATGAGGTACCTAAATTCCCTACTAAATATAAAATAGAAAATATAAATCCAAAGCAGTATTAGAGCTGAAAAAGAGTATTTTCTCATCCAACCTGATATGAAAGGTAGATGACTTAGTAAGGCATGTGGTAACTGGGTTTCAGAGCCAGTTTCTGATACTAGTTCAATGCTTTTTTCTTTATGTTGTGCTGCTGTACTTAGTAAATTATTCATGCAAATGCTATTTTAAATATTTGGTGGTCTAATCCAAAAAGGAATCAGAACTATTTAGGTGGTTTGGGTCTGGAATCACTTAAATGTTTGAAGCCATACTGCTGCAAGTAGAGGTAGCAGTGGAGAAGCCAGTTTGTTACATGTGATCTTGAATTCATAAATTCAGAGGACTTGATATTTGTGTGTAAGCAGTAACACCTTTGTTCTCACTAAATTTAAATGGCAACAATTTGGAAATAATTTTCATAATAAATCTAAGCTAGTAGCATGGGGAAATTATGTAAGTCCCAGAATTGTTATGAAGATCAGAAAGGCATTTGCAGATGTTACTGGCACGGATAATAGTTTCTAAATATCCAATGTTGGAATTAATGATATAGCCCTGCAGCATGTAGGATTTTTCCCCCTAATATTTGAAGTGGGAACAGTATTTATAGAACAAGGGAAACATTTATTAAAAATATTTAACTGTCTAATACATTATACTTTAACCCATATTTATAGTAAAGGATTCTTACAAGGAAGAATAAACAGCTTTATGATACAATTAGTATAAGAAATATCCACATGGGGGACTTCTTTGTAGTGTAAAAACACCATACATCTGAAATGACCATTTGCATATAAAAGCTACCAATGATGCTTCTGTGCACAATGATTAAAAAATTCAACACAAACAGAATCCAAAATATACAATTAATGCAAGCTATCCACAGCTAGCCCAATAATCAATGATGAGGAAACACTGGAGCAGGCTTAGTTCCACTTTGTCTGAAGTTACACATAGTAAGATTGACTTGTATCAATGGCTCTGAGATGGCTTTTATGAGATCAGTACATAAAAGCTGTTCTCTCCCTATCCAGTAAGCTTCACAGACTGTAAAACTCCACCAGTAATGCACTTTGATACTGTAGCTGTTGCCAAAGCAACATGTAGTGTTTACAGCGGCCATGGCAAGTCGCTAAAGTCAACAGGGCCACCCAGCCCAGCATCTGCTTCCAAGAGGCTCATGATGACAGCCATTGCTGCTTCATCATTACTGGGACTACTTGATCCTTGGTCGTTGTCTATCATGTCTATACCTATGTGGGGGTTCTCACCTGTGGAGATAAAGACTAGTCAGTGATTGTTTTCAAAATGCCAAAGTGTGTTTAGACTTCGTAAGCAATTTCTAAGCAATATTTAATAAGAAAATTACATTTAACAGTAGGGTGAGGCTGCTTTTAGGCTCTATTGCCATATGCACATATACATACATATATTTATTTAACGTTGCTGTTTATCAGAGGAAAGGACCAACTTTTTAGAAATGAGAGCAAAGTTAAATAAATATTAAAAATGTTTGAGTTCATCTCATTTTAATATTCTGGCAACTATTTAAGAGGAGAAGGGGAAGTTACAGCAGAATAGCAAATAGGGAAGGAGAACAATGCAGGAAAAACAGAGTTCAAGAAAAGGATGTGATGGGAGAAACAATTGTTACCACTTAATGACTTTTATTACCCTGAGTCTTACTGATCACTCTAGCTTTTTACCTCTGAACCTGTGTTAGCTCTTCCTCTGAAGATTATGCCCCACATATAAGAAAAAATATGTTTAGGCTATTGCAGACCTATGTAGATTCCCACCAAAATACAGCCATTAAAGTCCACTCTGAACTATTTAAACTAATTTTAAACATTTCTCTGTTCCTGTCAAATTTATCTACAACTAGCTTGTTTCGTACTATCAGTTCTTAAAACTTTATGTCAGATGTACTGCAAGTTCACTGCAATAGAAGTGAATAATAATGCCACTTACCAAGAATAGAAGAACTATCAGAATATGGATAACCTGGGTTCTCCTGAGCCTGTCCTGGCAGTAGGCCACTGGAAGGAATGTCTGGAGTCCCTCCGTTTAAAATCTACAAAGAGGGGAAAGGGTGAGGTTTTCACTCTTTTTTTTTTTTTTTTTTTTTTTTTTTTTCTTTTTATTGTAAACAAATGGGATACATGTTGTTTCTCTATTTGTACAAGGTTTTCACTCTTAAATGGAATTTTCAGTAAGTATCATGTGTTGATGTCACCAAGAAAATGAAACATGTGGGAAAGAGGAAGGCAGGTCAGGGGGGAGAGCTTCCAATTGATTCAGTTTCCTGCTGGATGATTTCAAACAAGGAACTATAAGGAATAGTCATAGTAAGGAAAAAGCTCTCCCCCACAGTACTCTTTGATCTACATTTGATTCAGCCCATACAGGTGACTTAAGCTGAACAAAATCCCAAACTATCAGGGATCATGCTGTCCACAATACTTCTTTAAGACCAAGGTCTAAACAGTGAGCCCAGCAGTGTAGGTCCCCTGGTAAGGGAGTAAAACATGGCAACAAGTGTCGCTGAAGAAGAACTAATAGGGGTTGTTAACAAGCTGTGAAGAGAGAGCTCTGAGTCTCAAATGAACAACAAAATACTCAAAGTAAGCTTTGGATCACCCAGTATACTACAGGTGCCAACTTTAGTAACCTCTGGTTTATGTTCTTGAGATAGGCCACTACGGAGGAGCACTATACTATTCCTCAATAGTAGAACTCTTAATTCTGTCCCCAAATCCCTCTCCCCTCCAAGCTCTCTCTCTCCTTGAGAAGTATTTGGATAGGAGTAAGTGAACAAATTGTTAACTGCTGGATTTCAGAAGCAGTGACTGAATGCTTTGCCAGTGGGTGGCATTACAGTTTATCTCCACAGTTCAAATTTATGGCCTAGGACCCCTTTAGCTTGTTCTTTTCCCCTTTACTAGGGATGAACCCATGACTTTGTGCATGCTAGCAAGCGCAAAGAAAGAGTACTGTGGGGGGGAGCTTTTTCCTTACTATGACTGTTCGTAATAGTTCCTTGTTTGAAATCATCCACTGGCTACACCCCTAGCCCTTTTGTAAGTTTTATTTTGAGACAGGGTCTCCCTATGTTGCCTAGACTGGTCTCAAATTTCAGCTCCTCCTGTCTCAGCCTTCCAAGTAACTGGGATTATAGCCACGCACCACCACACACAGCACCTTTCTACTCGTAAAAACTATTGAGGACTCCAAAGAACTTTTGCTTATGTTGGCCACATTTACAAATACTTACTATATTTGAAATCAAAACTAACATTTTTAAATACAGCAAACCCATTACATGAATAATTAATAGCAATTTAATGAAAAATAACTTACAAAATAACAAAAAATCAGTGAGAAACTTATTATTTTACATTTTTGCAAATCTAATGTCTGACTTGAGATTTTAGCTGGGTTCTCATATCTGCTTCTCCATACAGTCTGTTTGTATATGTTGTTGGTTGAAATATATGGAAAGCCAACCTCTCACAGATAAGTAATTGGAAAAGGGATTTCAAGTACTTGTGTTCTTCGAAATTACAGCAACACTTGACGGGTAAAAGTTTCTTAAACACCATGGAATCTGAAACCATAGCAATTAATTTTCTGTGCTCAGTTTTGTTAAGGTCCACTGATACATCTTGGCATTTATCTTGAATAATTTTGAAATATCTTGTATTGGTCATTTTATAGGATATTAGTTTATAGTTAAGCAGATTTCTAATGTTGACACATTTCATTACACAATATGGAAACACCACCATTGTTAACATCATCCTATAAGTTAGGCAGTTGTTGGGCTCAAAGTAGCAGATACATGCTGTCTAAAAGTCCAGTTTTTGTTTGAAAGCTCAAATTTGATCAGTAGCAACAAATACTGTCAGTTGTTTTTCTTGAATTGAAAAATGTGTGCTAAATACTAAAGTCCGCATAACTAGAATTTGCTGGAGTAGAACTGGTGTCCTGTGAAACAAACAGCTAGTTTAGTTCACAACTTAATTCCACAGTGCTTTTTCTTGAGACAATTGTCACACTCAGTAGGTAGCACAAGTGCTTTAAAGTAACCATCTTCCATTTCTCTGAGTATTGCCTCATTAAGGACTTTCGTAAATGAATCTGGCTTTAAATCATTATTATTAGGAGGAGTGTCAGGTGGTGAAGAATATACAGGGACTTCTCGTGTAGCATGGAGCCACTGCTCTGCTCTCTGCAAAAGCACCAGCAGTTTTATTCAACATCACTTTGGCACTCTCAGTGTACATAGGAACATGGTGGTGGAAAAAGGGTAATGTTTCAGCATTATTATGAAAATCACTTTGCCCGTACAGTCCCATGGAAGTGGGAAGGGCCACTTATGGGTCTGCTGCACCATTTAATGCCGCTGTCATTTTTCACTTCATCTTGTTTAGGCTGCTTTTCTTCCAAAGTCCTGCTGCTGAGGACTCGTCTCAGGAGAAAATATTCAAAATTTCTCCCAGACCCATTTGTATAAGCCCGGAGACAAGGGGAAAATTTTCATAAATGCCTAAAAAAATGCTTTGGGCTTTATGGTACAGAGCACAGCTTTGGATTTCTGGAAGTTGTTAATGTAAAAAGTAACAAAACCTGGATTGTAGTTTATGGCCCCACTTACTAAACAAATGCCAGGGATCCTGTGTTTTGTTATCTATAAAGTTGTGAGGGTAGGATGAGAGAGTGTATATGGAAGTTCTCTGAGTAATATTTAAGCATATGCTAGAATGATAACCTTTCAAATCCAAGTAGTAGAATTACTGGTCATACTAAGAAGTCAAGGGCTGAGAAGTTGAATGAGAGGCACAGTGAGACCACTCTAAGGAGATAGGGCAGAAGGACCTAGGGGAGCAACAGGAGAACAGCGCTAAGAGTTCAACTGGAAAACAGTACCACCAGTGGGGGGAATCTGGCCCAGACTTCATCTATTGATGATATTTTCTGAGTCATTCCCAAGGACCATGCACATTTACACGTATTTTCTCATAAGAGAACTTCATGTACAAAGATGCAAAATATTCTAACCAATACTAGCCCATTACAAGGAAAACTAGGCTAAAAAGTTGTATAAGGTCACAACTAGCATGCTTCAAACCTAGGTCTACCTTACTTTGATCATGCTTTTACCCATTAATTTGTTGACTTTCAACCTTAGGGGGAGAGTAAAATCCTTTCTCAAATGTAAACTTGCAGAAGATTCACATATAAAATAGAAATAAAGCTGTCCTGGTAGAAGCAGGAGTCCTGCCCTTGCTCTTTCTCCTTACTGTCTACCTCCACACCCATCCCACCTGGTAGCATCCTAAGCCTCTGAGGAGACCAGTTTTGAAAACCCCTGCCTTTCTTTTTGTATTTTAATTTACATAGGGGTCCCACCTAAGTAGTGAGATGGGGAAGTAAGACTTTATGTCCAAAGATGCTGGCCCTCAGGCTGTCCTAACCTATATGGACATGGGGCACTATAAATAGATTTATGACTTAACAATATAACCCTGGTTTCCCAATTCTCTGGCAACAATGAAAACAGACAAGTGGTTTCCAAACCTCTTTATAGTGCTATCTTCTAGCGAGCTCTTTATAAGCTACCTGTGCCCAATGCTGTCACATCACAGGAAACCCAGGCGGCAGATGCCCAAGTATTCTGCAGCTATAAACCGTGGCTTGACTTCCAAAGTGTTGCTGGTAACTGCTGTTGTTTCCAGCACCTGCCCTAGATGCTAGTGCTACTTCCTCCCTTGAAAACTCCTGGAAAACAATGAGATACTTTCCTATGTGAGCTACTAACTGATCCTTCTTCCCTCATAGAAACTTCTGAATTGTCCCCTCAGCAAAATGGACTGACAACTCCCCCCACCCCTTTCCTTAGAATGCTCTTTCTGCATTCCCATATTCACATAGAGTAAATCCTCTTGAGGATACCAGCAAGCCTCCCTAGCTCCACTAGCCTACTTTGAAGCCAGCCACACAGATGCATGTGCTTCCCGGGGGGAAAGAGTTCAATTTGTTTCAGTAATCAACTGCTATTCTATACTTTCACCTCAATTTCAGAACTTGCACCAGAGGCCTTTTAGCCCAATCCATCAATCTTACCTTCTTGCCTCCTGGAGAGGAGGCATCAGGGGGAGGCGTACTTGTAATGTTCAATGGGCTGGAGCCACAGCTGGAAGGTGATGACCCTCTTATCCTGTCAGAAGAGAAGAGTTAGTTACATTTCCTTTTCTCTTTCCAGGGGAAGAGTGTTTTGTTATTGGATAAGGGCAAGAAGGAGGATGAGGATTTAGACTAGGGATTGGCAAACATTTTCTGTAAGAACCAAATAGTAACTTTTAGGATCTGAGGGCCACATGGTCTGTCACACTACTCCACTCTGCCATTGTAACTTGAAAGCAGCCACAGACAATACATAACTCAGCATAGCTGTATTCCAATAAAACTTTATTTACAAAAACAGGTGATGAACTGGATTTGTTCTGCAGGCACCTGATCCAGCAGTGAGACTCCAAAATCAAGCATCTCAATGACAAAGCATTGGATTCAGGTTGGTGAATTTCCAGTAAGTGGCCTGTTTTGTTTCCTCATAGAATCCAGATGAGTTGAAGACCTTAGAAGTTTAACATCCCACTTTGATATTATGAATGGGAATCCATAGCAAATGATTTACTCTCTTCCCTATAAATATTGTTTAGCTAGTGCATATGCATAGGAAACGGAAGGTACCAGGGTTGCTCAAGCCACACCTAGAAAGTAACCCACTAGTATAAATGGTAACAGCAGCCCCTAAAGCAGCAGGTGAGGGAAATAGATGTGGGCCTTTCTCAGAATATCTCATCAGAGCAGGTTTACAGGAGGAAAGACTTAGAACTATAAATCTATGTAAACTTGCCAGGCTGAAGCACCTCAAGAAAGGAAGACAGGGGTTGGCACTGGAGCTAGAGAGTAGGGAATATGGTGGCAGCTGTGTTACCACCAGGCTCTCAGCTCCTCCTTGGATAGATGCAACTTTTGTGTCACATAAGAACCACTCTCCACTGCCCAGAAGTCTTGTGGCTCTTGGCCTGGATTGCTTGCTTCTCTAGATTTGTGAATGACAAGTTTTCTTTCTCTCCTAGATTAGAAGGCAGGATACAACTACATATGTTCTCAGCACACACAGAAGTTTGCTAATGCTTACTGAAAAATTGTGGGTGTATCCCAACTTTCCCTGCTTAGGAGTGTGAAACCTCTATTTTCCCAGGTTCCCCTTCTTGGAATTGCCTTTTCCCCATTTCTTATTTCACCTTCAGCTTCAAGTCCTTAGAGTGTTGATTTCTCTATTGACTGCATCATCTCTGTAGGAAGCGACCTCATTCTTAGGTTAACAAACATACCCGTCTTCATCTCTCCCTGTTCCGGCTACTTCCACAGCACTTTGGACACCTGATCAGCATTGCATGGTGAGTGGGGTCTCCTAGTTTTGTTCTGTTTTCTCTTAGTACAAAACTGCTTGGCATTATTTCTTAGGATTCTTAATCTCTCGTCATAGTGTGTGGCTCCTCCTACACAAAGCCTGCCCAGTTAGGTTGCCTGCTCTTTGACCTTGAACCTGCTACTCACATGCCCACTCAAGAATGTGCCTGGTTTTCTAAAGGGAACACCCACCCTCATTGCAAAACTGGGGTAAGACCTTGTTCAGACCTTTCCTCCCTGCTTGCTTCAGCCATGCACTTCTGCTTTTCCTATTGTCATAAAGAAAATAGACTTCTCAAAGATTGTAAGGTCCTTGAGGCTAAGGGCTCTGATACTATTTTTAGACAGTCTCACACAAAGCAGGGAATTACACGTGTAGTGAGCAGTCTGAACGTGATTATACTGCACACTACCTGCTCATTCCGTCCTGAGGCGAGAAGCCAAACCCCTCAATTCTGTGGGGCTGGAATAGAACTGGGCTACCCATAAGGATAAGAGCCCCTCTGTGGTCAACAGGAAAACAGACCAGTCTTCAATTTTCCTGAGAGAATCAGTCCAGTGGCAACAGAGAATATTAATCTTTTCCCCCTTTTCCTAATATGATGTTCCATTAGGCTTACATTTATAAGTATCTGGTTACCACCCTCTTGACTCCCCAAATTCAGATGGACTTACAGGAACTGTTTCCCTCTCAATGACTGCTTTTAAAGACTTAGATTTAATTCACAGTTATAGTGCACTTACTATATGTCAGGCTGTGTCCCAGAGACTTTCCTGAGTTCCCTCACAATCCTAAAGCAATTCATAGGAGAAAGACCCTGCCTCCCTTCTATTTTTTAAGACATGCCAAGTGGTTAAGTGACTCCCGAAGCTCAGCCAGGTAGTGTGGCAGACCCAGGACACAACCAGGGCTGATCTGTTTGACCAAGCAGATTTGCGTCTGGATGTCATGTTCTGGCTTACCCCAGATAGCTTAAAGAAGCGGATGTTTTATCAAGGCCCGGCTCACTCTGGCAGTGCACAACTCTACTTCAGTCTTATTAATATGCATCATTCTTATTAGGAAGTTCCTTGAGTCATACAAAAGTATTAGAAATTGAGCCTTCTCAAGACTTCCCTTTGGTTCTGGCCTGTTTGTGTTTCTTTGTATCTAAGAAGTGCAAGATTTCTACATCTTGGCACTATTGATATTTTTGGACTGGATCATTTTTCATTGAGTCAAGGTTGGGGGTAATAGCCTGTAGGATATTTAGCAGTGAATTCTTACTCAATTGTGACAAGCAAAAATGTCTTCAGACATTGTAAGACATTCCTTGTGGCGGAGATTCCCTGGGTTGAAAACCACTTGTTTAGGGGAGCAACGCGACGGTGTTTACTTGCCTGTGGATTTCCATGATTTCCTCAGCAATCATTCGACCTATTTTTCCTGCCCCAGCCCTGGTTCCCCCTGGAATCCCTGGAACAGTGGGATGAGTCCTCTTTGGGCCACCTACAACAAAGGAATCAGAGTGGGAAAGGGGAAAGCTGAGGAAGAAATGCTACTATGTATTATATTAAAATCAGTTCATCCCATGATCCACTTGCAGTTCAATATCAGGGTGGTGCCTTGTCAGGAAAAGGTACTCTAGCAGGGGAAGTCTGAGCTTCTATCCAGGACCAGAGGACTAAGTATTGACATGAAGTAGCTGGTTTCCTTCTTGTGCTCAATGTTTACCAAATACCACTGTGATTTGTGCCTGGGTTTCAGAGATGAGACAGAATCCCTGCCCTCAAAGAGATCACTGTCTAATGGGACTAGAGTAAAGTGCGTTAATTGGCAGGTAAGCATGAGGGAGGTACCCAACCCATCCAGGCCATGTGCAGCTTTCCAAAAGAGGCTAACTCTGAGCTGAATCTTGATAAGTATAAGTTAGCGTGGCAGAGAGGTAGGAGGGGGAGGTATTCCATGCATAGCAGCGTGTGCAGGAACCCTGAGGCAGGACAGAACTTTGGAGTCTACTCCAAGGACTCATGGCTGATGACCTGGGCCTGAGATGAAACTGGTACAGCAGGGGCCCACAGATCATGAGGGGCCTTGAAGCTGTACTGATGAAAGTGGACATTGTCCACAAGTAGTACCAATGGGCTCTCATAGAAAAGGTACTAGATGAGATTTGGAGTATTAGAAGTCTATCATACAGGGGCTGGGATATAGCTCAGTTGGTAGAGTGCTTGCCTCGCATGCACAAAGCCCTGGGTTCAATCCCCAGCACCACAAAAAAAAACAAAAAAACAAAAGTCTATCATACTGAAGGTGAACTACAGCTGGGTGTCGCCTAACAACTGGGATACATTCTGAGAAATGCATCTTTAGGCAATTTCGTCAATGATCAGACTTATACAAAACCTAGACTAGTCAACCACAAACTGAGGCTCCATGGCATAGGCTGTTGCTTCTGGGCCACACACCTGTACAGCATGTCACTGTGCTGAATACTGCAGGCAACTCTAACACAGTGGAATTTGTGTATCCAAACAGGGTTGTGAGTAATATGTTGCTCTAGACATTACAATGGCCACAATGTCACTAGGTGATAAGGATTTTTCACCTCCATTATGATTTTATGGGACCACTGTTGGATATGTGGTCTGATGTTGATCAAAAATGCTTTTATCCTGCATGTGACTAGAGTGGAGGATGAGGTGTAGGGACAGCGAAGTTGGAATTAGGAAGTGATCTACAGTAATCCAGGCAGCAGATGAGGAGGGCAAAATAGCGGCATGGTGAAGGGGTTAGTTCAAGAGAGGGAATAAAACTTCATTGTTTGGATACCATGGGGGAGAGGCAAGACTTGGGGTTCTGGCTTAAACAATCAGTGGGGGAGAGTGCAGAGAATTAGTTCAGAATATTCTGAATTTCAGGTGCTTCAGCAACTCTGGGTAGATTTGTCTGGGAGCCAATTGGAGAGACAGAGTGAAGTTCAGGAAAGAGACTGGGGCCAGAGCTGTGGGTGGGAGTTGTCAGAGGGGTGGCAGGAAGCCATGCAAGCAGAAGGGTCCCAGGAAGGATGAGCCCAGTGTGGAGAGCAGGTGCCAAGGCTGAGCCCTGAGGGGGAAGCCACTGGGCATGGCAATGCCCCAGTACCAACAGACCCTTCCCAATCACAGGATCCAGTGACAGTCACCAAAGAGCACTTCACACCACAACCACTGGCGAACAAAAAAGGAGGAAGTTACAAGAGGAACAAGGAGTTTGCTATTTCAAAGGCTTCCAGGGTCCAGGCCGCCTCAGAAAGTGCAATAATGAGTTCCCAATATTCCAGGATCAATACGGAAACTGAGATGACAGCATCCTTAGTACTCGGGAAAATCAGCACATCATTCCCTCAAGGCCTCCCTGGTTCCACAGAAGTGACAGCAGGGGACCTTGAGTACTTGTGGGGAGGGTATTTGGCCACAAGCAGCTTCTCACGGGCAAACCCCGATGCCCCGGCAGTACATAGTTACCTTCTCCAGAGGGCAGCATGCTGTCCATGCTGTGGGGGGACGCTGTGAGCTGCGGGAAAGTTGGGTCCCCGCCTTCCAGGACGTTGGCTCTGTGAACATCCCAGCAATAAGGAAACGTGAGTCAGGCCTGCTCAGAACCGTGCACCTTTCACCTTGGCCAAGGTGTCCGGTGTCCACTCTGGACCTGGACAGGCCAGAAAATGAAGTGTGTGTCTGAGTGGCTGAACAGGTCTCCTCACTGATAACACAACGGACAGCATCCCGGCCTTTGGCCTCACTGCCTGCCTGCCCCTTCCTAAGCTGTGTGACACAGGCCAGCAGAAGTGGCGACTGCAACAGTGCCACCTCTCCTGCCAGCCCTAGCCCCTCGCTCCTCTAACTGTGGGGGGACACCGCAGGGAAGGAGGTGTGGGGAGCAGGCCTTGCCAGAGAGGAGCTCCTCCCCTCCCCTGCTCCCCTAGCAGGTGGAACAGCCTCTGAGAGAGCCTTCCAGCTGCCAGAGCTCAGGCCTCCAGCCCAGCAGGCATGGACCCTGCCATCCTGAGCCATGCCCAGTGTAAGCTAGTGCTTATGTGAGCCTTTCCAGGATGGTCAGTCCCTTCCTCCACAGCAGTGTAAGTGGACACCGAGTGTGCAGGACCTGTGGAATTCAAAGGTTGGCTGCTTTATCTGGAAGGAGAGATCGTTGCTTCCTAGAGTATTTCCATAAGCCAGAGCCTGCATGGTGTGAGGACTGAAGCTTGTCCTTTGTTGACAACCTTTACTGCCTTCTGCAGATTCTGAGGCTTCACAAGACATTAGCAAGGTGGCATTTAAAGGATGTGATACTGGCTGTTGCCTGCACCCCTTTCCCCAGGTGAGAATCTCAAGGTGTTTCCCTTGAAAGCAAGGGAGCTTCTGACATAGGAAAACACTTACAAGACAACAGTGTTGGTTGAGACGATGTATTCTACTTCCTTGGTCCAAGGGTTCATGAAACTGAACCATCGACTTCGTAGTGTGATGAAAGAACCATCTTTGATTTTAAACTTATAGCAATTAGTCGTAATCTTGTCTCTTGTCTGTAAAACTGAAAACCCAAAAAGGCATGAACAATGTTGTTTCTTCAACCTAGTGTATTAAACAGGATACCCAATACCAAATTTAAAAAAGGGACTCAGGCCTTGACACCATCACTTTAATAAGCCAAGGGAGTCAGTAGTCCACACTTCAGAGAACAGGATATTTCTGAGGGTCTCAGAGCCTTTCGATTTACTCATCTGTCATGCTTTTCCAGAATCTTCAAAATAAAGGCTCTAGGGAATACTGGAATCAATTCTAATATGAATACCAACAAATGAGAAGGCAACATTCAAAGGAACCCTGCTCTTTCTCCATCATGAAACCCTAAGGCAGTACAGCACTTAGCTCATTTTTAGGAAAGCCTACTTGATAGAGGCCACTGACCTACTCAAAAAACCATATTCTTTTATGCAACGAACATGTCATGAGTACCTTTCCTACACCAGGCACTAGAGAGCAGAGGCTATGACTTCCACCCTCAAGAAAGGAGTAGAGCAGACTACGCAGAGGAATCAAGAGATCAGAATCTGGAGGGATGATTCAAGGGATGACCCACTTGTCAAGAGGAGGAAAGGGAAAAACACAGCAATGCCTGTGGAGTGGCAGGGCCTGGTGGCCCCTGCAAGATGGGGAGTGGAGCTGGGGAGCTGGGTGGAGGCCAGGAGGTAGGAAATCTTGACTCCCAGTGCCTAGAGCAAAGGTCTTTGAGCCTGAGTCTAAAGGCAGGAGTGTTTTACGCAGTGATGTGTGACATTATTGGGCTCAAACTGTCTGAGGATAAATGGGGAAAACTGGAATATGGATTGGAGGTGAGAAGAAGTAGGAGACTATTACAGGTCTTAAAGTGGGCACAAGTGCTTGAACCAGGGTCATAGCAGTGGAGATGGTAAAAAGTGAACTCTTTGTAAATGTATGTCTGAGGTGAATGAACAGATCTGGTGGAGACAGTAAGGGAAGGAGTCAATGTGGTTCCTCAGAAGGAGCATACATGGCCATACCATTAGTGAAGAAGGAAAACACAGGACATGTGCAGGTCTGCATGGAAAGGAACCAGATCCATCAGGACATACTAAATCTTTCAGGGTCTGTGTAAACCCTTCCAGAGACTGCCATGACCTATGTAGAGGAAAGTGTTGTGCAGTCAGGGACAGGGGATCTGTAAGGGGAGAAATGGTACCTGGGACCTCAGTCTCCACTCCTCAGAGATGTTTAAGCCTGAAGAGTCCTGGGCCCCTCTTGGCTGGGCATGCTGACTCCCACATTACTGGGGCAGAATTCTCTGGAAGATCATATGGACTAGGCTAGAAGTAGTAGGACACTTTAAACTTACGGCCTTTATATAGCCCAGCTTACCTTGCCTATGACATTCTGCAAGATGTCCTATGTCATCTTGATGAAAATATTCATAACATGATGTGCCTAGGAGTTCTTGTGGTAAATATGCCAGAATAGCTGTTGCCCTAAAAGAGAATAAGGGAATTTTTTAAGAAGAAAAAGCCATTTAGACTGCTAATAGCAAGTTTGCAGTGAATGAACCCTGCCTATGAGAGGAAGGTCAAAGCTGGAGCCAAAAAAGCCAGTGGGTTTTCAGAGGGCCAATATGGGTCTTCTGCTTCAGTGTTCTGAATGTAATCAGAACAAGCAAAGAAGCTTTCAAGGGAACTAGTATCACAAGAAATGAAATTTTAGAAGATTTTTAAATGGCAACCACATTAGTAAGGTAAAAATGTAGAAATCTAAACACTAGTGCAAACCTCTCCTTTTTACTGCCTGTTTTTTAAAATCAGGAATCCAAACTCCAAGAGCTCTAGCAGCTGGGCCCACAAGAGCCTTTTCAAGCATTTTGTGGCCATCTCTAGTGGTCAGAAGAATTATTACCCTGAGAATATTTTTATGGGAGGCAGCAAGCAGCAGTGAATTGTAGTCCTTTGGGTTCTTAGCCCAGGTCTTCTATCAAAATTAGCTGAGTCTGACAGCAGACTAAGTCTCGGACTGGGCCTCAGTTCCTTACTCATAAAACGAGGAGGCTGGATTAGGTCAATGTTGTTCAATAGGACTTTCTGTGATGACAGACATGTTCTATGTGCCAATAGTCACATGTGGCTATCAAACACTTATGTGACTAGTGAACCAAAGGAACTGAATTTTTCATTTTAATTGATTACATTCAAATCCAAATAGCTGTATGGGGCTACCATGTCTAATGACTACTGTATTGGACAGCTCAGGACTAAATAATTGCTTCCAGGTTTTATGTTTCAATCAAAGTAATGATCCTGGGATATCTCACAGATTTACATAGTAGGTCTACTGTTTTCTTTTGGCTGTGGACACCAAATCACCCAACTTAACTATTTACCAAAAAATGACACAGAAAATATCTGTATTTATATCTTAATGAATCTCGGTTTTAGCAGAGACCCTCATTACTTCCCTATCTTTATTCTTAGAAAAGCTAGCTGACAGCCCAGTCTTCTTTGCTCTTCAACTCAAGGTTGATAATCCTCTACCATCATTGCTCAAGGGTGATATGTAGACCCTTACCTCTGGTCTACGAAGACAAACTTCCCATCTATTGCGTGCCGAGAAACATACTCCATGGATTTCACCCTGATTTCCCCGTTCACTGGTTGGGGAACCACATGAGAATGCAGTCGTCCAATTGCAACAAGGCAGCTGAGGTTACACCCCTCGTTGTCTGGTTCATTGTCTTCATCCAACCCCATCTTTGTGGGTGGCCAGCTTTTCAAATAGCCTGTGCTGTGGATTGTGCAGAAGCTTTTTCGATCTGCTAGAAAGCAGATGGTTAGCATCAGTGCTGGGTTTGGGTCATGGAGGCACAAGCAGCTGGGGGTGCGGTAGGATGTAGGTAGGAACCCAAAAGTTTTTAAAAAAAGGCCTCATCCTCCAGAAGTGAGCATCTAGTGAATGAGGTCAATAGACCATGGTCACTCAGTGTCATATACGCTTACTAGAGCCAGTAATTAACCAAGGGAATTCCATATACTGAGGAAGGAATACTTTAGGTGAGGAGAAGGTGGCCCCCAGAAAACTCAATATAGGAGGTTACTGAGGAAGTATCAGTGGCTAAGGGACTGGAATGGGCAAAGTTTGAGAATGTACAAAGGCACAGAGATGTACCCTGTATAAGAAATAGCCAAGAGTTCCAGGTGGTTGAAATGAAAAGAAAGGTTCTTGGGGGTGGACCTGAGAAGCAGGTTGCAGGTAGGTTACAAGGGTATTGGATTGTTTGCTAACAAATGTGTTCTTTTTTTTTTTTTTTTTTTTTTCCAGACAGTAATGGTGAGTTTCCAGAGATGTTCAAGTGGGAAAATAGCAAAATCAAATTATGGCTTGGATGCATTAGGAAGAGGGTGATGGATGAATGGGAAGAGAGTAGAAACCAGAAGTATGGACAGCTGGTTCAGAGGCTGGTGGCAAAAATACAGCAAGAGACGACGAGAACTGAATGATGGCAGCATGGGAAAAGTAGGAGAAGCTTCTGAGAACTGTAGAATTTGGCATGAATATCAGGCATAAGAGAGAAAGAAAATAAGAATGGCTCCCACTTTCCTGGGTAGGGTGGTTGCTGATGTCATTCACTGATTCAGCTGAAGCACCTGTGGACCTCAGTGCAAACAAACTGACAAGGAGAGTTTAGCAAGCACTGCTGGCTACTAGAACACAGTGGAAAACACATCAGACACACCGGGGTGGAGTCTACCGTTGAGTCAGGAGGCAGACTTTCAAACAGATAATCACAAAAGTAACTACAGAACTGTAACTACAAGAAAGCAGTAGAAAGAAATCCTGTGGGAGGACATGAGACGGCAGAAGGCGGACCAAGGCCAGAGTAAGAAGGTGAAGGGGACTGTCAGGGGTGAGAGGAAAGGAATTCGAATCCCAGTGACAGGATGGGTAGAGACCTTACCCAGAAAGGGGCTGAGGCATCAAAAGGCAGGCAGTAGGGCTCAAATGCAGGGAATAGTGGGAGGGGTGCTCACATTAAATATTTAGAATTTTTCTTCAAAAGCCATGGGAAACAATAAAGGGTTTTAAGCAGGTAACTAATAAAAACATTTTATTTAAAATAGGTCATTCTGGCAGCTGTATGGAGGGTTGGAAAGCCCACAGAACCTACATCACCATGCCTAAGCTGAGTATAGTGGTGAGCATGGAGATGGTAAAATACTTCAGGTAGCTAAACACTGCAGATGAGACCACTGTGGCAGGACTTTGTAACTAAGGAGGGGTGGGTGGCGAGAGGGGTAAGACTTCTTCCCAGGCTCCAGCGTGAATAGCTGGCTGAGGCCATTTACACTAAAGGAGGGGCCCAGTGGCTACTTTGGCATGTATCATGTTTGAAAAGCCCTTGAATATCAAAGCAGGCAGAGTCACTCAGCAGATAATTTATAAATCTGGAGTTCAAGAGAAAACCCTGGGCTAGAAATGTAAACATGGAAGATATTGGCGTGTGAATGGCATTTAGAGCTAAGGGAGGGGCTGGGTGCAGTGGTGCAGGCCTGTAATCCCACCTACTTGGGAGATTAGGCAGGAGGATCACGTTAAAGGTCAGCCTGGGCGACTTATTGAAAACATGTCTCAAATTTAAAAAGGGCTGTGGCTGTGACTCAGTGGTAGAGTGCTCCTGGGTTCCATCCTCAGTGCCAGACAAAAACAAGCTAAGGGAGTGGCTGACATTACTAGTGGATCAGTGTAGATAGAGTAAAGAAGCCCCAGGTTAGTGAGGAGGAACCAACAAAAAGAATGAGGAAGAGAGCTGGAGTGGCAGAGGACAGCTGGGGTTGATGAAAAGCAGTTTTGTGGAATGCTAGGGAAGAGATCCCCTCCAACACGGAAGAGCAATGGAAAGTGTTCACTGCATTTAGAAGCATGGAGATCATTGGCAAAGTTGGTGGATTGCTTAGAAGGCAGAATTGTGGTTGATGGTACTCTTTCCACCACATTGTAATAAACAGAATTTAAACAGAGGAAGCCTCTCCACAAGCCTCTGTCACTATGACAACATGTGGGGGCCTTGTGGCTCTATCCCCTGCTCCCCACATCCCCTATGCTGTCGGGGGACAGCAGGGCCCTGGCTGCAGTCCTGGCTAGTGAGGAACCACTGAACCAGTGGAGGGCTCCACTGCAGAAAGCAAACCCCTCCAGGATCTATGGAACTATCAAATCGTACCTTTTTTCTTTGAACAGGTGGAGGGGAAGTCCTTGTCTTCGACCTTCACTGAAGGCCTGTTACACTTCATCCTACAGAAGAAAGAACGTCGTGCTCCAGAACATAATCGAGACGGCC
Organism: Sciurus carolinensis; assembly: GCF_902686445.1. Taxonomy (NCBI): domain Eukaryota; kingdom Metazoa; phylum Chordata; class Mammalia; order Rodentia; family Sciuridae; genus Sciurus; species Sciurus carolinensis. The sequence goes on from NC_062223.1 coordinate 63,495,347, forward strand.
CAGGGGTTATATCTGTTTTAACTGGAAGTCCAGCTGCAAATCAACACACAAAATGTGATGAACTGAGAGTGGTGCCACCCGTCAGGAGAGGGAACGTGACCTTGAACAAAGCTGTTTCTTTACTGTCTCCCCGTTTTCTACCTGCGAGCTGAGAATAGCACTTCTCCCAGCGTAGACCTCCAAAGATGCAGTAAGGATCCCCGCGATGTTAGTGGGGAAATGTTTATAGATCATGTAGAAAGTGCTAGTGTTCAAATGACTTAGATGCTCTGGGGGTGAAAAGAATACAGCCTGGCTTCCTCTCCAATAAGAGCTCAGGGAAGAGCTGAGAAGAGGAAATGGAAGTGCACCAAGAAAAGATCAGTGACAACAGCTTATTATGCCAAGGAAATGGCAAGGGACAGCCTGTGCTTCCCAGGGGAAGCACTCCAGCTGGGACTTGAAGGATGGGCAAGGTTTGGATATTGGAATGGAAATGAGGAAATGGGGTTCCCTTAAATTCTCAAACTGGCTGTAGGCCACGTCACTTAGATGCTCTATTAACACATAGATTCTTGGACCCCATTCTAGACCTGTGCTGTCCTGTGCTGTAGCCACTAGCTGCATGTGGCTGTTGAGCACATCTGTGTGGCTTTTCTGAACTGAGATGTGCTATAAGTGTGAAACACACAAAAAAGTAACAAAAAAATGTAAAAGAACTTATTAATTTTTTGTAATTATTACATGTCAAAATAACATTTTGCATTTATTGAGTTAGATGAAATATATTATTAAAATTAATTTTACATTTATTTTTACTTTTTTTAATGTGGCTACCAGGAAATATAAAATCACATGCAGCTTCTGTTTGTAATTGCATTTCGTTTCTATTGGGCTGGGCTCTTCCAGACCAAACATTTTCAATTGGTCTTACTATGTTGGGTGCTCCTGGGGTGCTCTGATGTACAGCCTCCTTACAATGCAATGAGCTGAGCAGTACAGAAGGTGGGGGCTGCAAATCACATGGGCAGGAAGAGCAAGCACCTCATAGCCAGCATAGGAAAGTTATGAAGGAGTGGCCACTGCCCAGGCTTCTCTTGGCAAAGCTTCCCTCCTTTCTGTCCCCCTCATCACCCGCTTCCTGACCCAGCTCAAGTCCTTCCCTGTGTCCCCTTCTACCACATTTGATCCAATGGCACCCATCAAGCCATGAGACTCTACACCTCTATACCTGTCCACAGATGGTTTCCTTTGCTCTTTCCTCCTTCATCACTTGGCAAACACTAATTGGTCTTTTCAGATCCACCTCAGCTGTCATCTACTCACACCTACATGAGGGTGACTCATCTCACTCTTGATGCCTGATGCTATTTCTATGGCTGCACCTGTGACACAGGGTGCTGTCTGCTGACTATATGGTAAGAGCCTCAAAGACAAGGACTAAACACCATTCATCTTGTTCTTCTTAGGTCACTAAAAAGATGCCAAGGTCAGACTATTAAGGGCAATGGGTACCACAGACTAAATTTTACTTTCAGGAAGAAGTGTGCCTTAATGAAAAGGATGTTTTAAAGGTGATTCCTCTGGTGGTATTTCCTTCAGGGATTAATGTGAAGTACTTGGAAGCAGGAATCTAGCTAGACTGTGACTGCACTGGGCCAAGGTGAATTCAGTACTGATATCATACTTGCTATGTCCTGCGAATACTACATTCTTTATGTAGTATATTAACACATTAAATACTTGCAACAACCCAATGAAATGGTACTGTTTTGCAGATGAAAAAGGCACAGAGAAGTTAAGTAACTTTCTCAAAGTTAGTGAATAGCAGAGCCAGGATGTGCACCCAGCAGCTTTCAGAGTCCATGTTCTTTAGTTGCAGTGGGATCAGTAGAAAAGAGCTCCTGGGGTCCAGCCCAGGAGACACAGGACAAGGTACAGGAGTGGGAAACAGGGGGAACAATGTGAGTGATGGTTCTCCTGCTGCAGAAAGAAAACCAGGGGGAGGAGCCAACCCAATGAGGAATCATTTGGGCCAAAGAAACCTCACATTTACATTTTAAGTTTTCTTACTCTTATCTTCTGAGGCTGCATGTGTGCAGCTCAGATACATAGGGACAATTTGTTCTGGGAGAACAAATGAAAGTGGTGTGAGCACTTAAAACTCAGGATCATGTAACTGGGAACTTCTAGACTGTGGAAAAAAATAACTAAAAGAAAGAATCAAGACAAAGTTCTTCCTTCCAATGAATTTGGACATTGAGTTTTTTTGTTCTTTATGTAAAACACAAACAACAACCACCACAAACAAACTAAAAGAACAGATAAATAATTCTATTTAGCTACAGATGGCAGCTGTGACTGAGAAAAAAGGCTTCAAGGTAGGAGGGTTGGGGAGGGTTGGGGAGGCTACCACATACATCCTCTCTCTGCCTGCTGGGGGCCCAGTGGTCCCAGGAGCCGCTGCTGAGGCCACACTGCCTCCCCTTGACTCACTTTTTGCATCTATGAGCCGCTCCCGGGGTGCAGTGTCAGAGGAGGAGAGCTGCTCCTTGACTTTGGCGATATCTTTAGGGTGCAGGTAGTCAAACAGACTCTGACCAATCAGATCGTTCTGTGGGGGTGAAATGTTCAAAATGACAAGTCAGCTGCAGGTGGAGCATAAGTGAAGCAGCAAGTGCTCAACCTCTGCACATCTTTTGTCTTTATTTTGTATTTTAAGCATGAGAATCTCAAACATTTCCTATATGAATGTGAAAATATATCAGCATCAGGAGGCTGATTTTGATAACCTGTGAGGGAAAAGGTTCAATTATATAAACAATTTATACTCCTCTGAGGCACGAATCTTTTGGCTGTATGTATTTTTTTATCTTATTTTCACATTCCCCATAAGACCTCTGGAGGAGGAATGGAGGCCGTGGCTTTGACACCAGCTCTGATATTAAGCCTCTGTTCTTAAGCAAGTCAGGTCACCTTATGCCTCAGTCACCTTATGTGTTAACGGAGATAATAAAACTTCCTCCAGGCCTGTGCTCTAAGACTGGAAAGAACAAAACATTTTGGAAAGAATTAAATTTACATAAATTTGAATTTATTTAAATACCATTTTTATTCAATTTTGCCTATGAAGCCTCCATATAAATACCAGCAAGTGAATTAGTGAATGGATAAATGAACAAAAGTTCTGAGGACATAACAGGTGAAGAGCTTGGTTCTAAAAGCTTCCATATGTTACTCTTATTTGATCATACAATCATAAAAGGTATGGTTCATTATAATTAAATTTTAGAAGAAGCTGAAGTTCGGCAGTTCACATCATTGCAAACATAGTATGGGGTGGGTTTACAAGTTTATTATTCACAGGTAACAAATTACTGCCTACCTTTCTCCCTTGACAGATATCCTTGCTCCCACCCTAGTCTATAGTTGTGGGATATTTATTTTGCAGCAATAAGAAAGCTATAAAGCTGTTGATCAGATCAGAATCAAACCTTTTGGTGGGATGCATAAGTTTAAATCCATTTTTCTGTTGAGAATTTTCTGAAAGAAGAATTTCACATGTGGCCTATATACTTTAATTATTCTGAAAAAACGGGGTGGTGTTTCTGTGTGGTTGCCCATCACCAACAGGAGTGTGAATAATACCTGGCTGTAGTTGAGGATCTTGAAGACAGACTCTGAGACAAAGAGTATCTTCCCTCGGTCACATCCTACGACAAACAAAAATCCATCTGCTGCCTAATCAGGAGAAATGGATAATCAATTTATCACACTTTAGGATACATGTTTTGTACTTACTTTGATAGCAAATCAAGGATTTGTTTTCTAATTGTCCAAAGCACAGGAACTCTCACTGACAGTGTCACTGGTATCCTAAGAACAGGATGCTTAAAACAAATGCTTTACGAGAATAAGATTCTCTATGTGTCAAACATATTATCATCTAATGATTTTAGGGAAGAGTTCAATTAAACTAAGTTCTATTTCAAAACCGAACTTGGCTTAAAATTTTTCTCTTGATTGAATGATGGTCCAGAAAAATTGTGTTCCACTGCTCTAATTATAACAACTCTGGAGAACCATAAACCTGAGATTGCAAGGACCCTTGGAGATCAGAACCTTCTCTCTCCGGTAGCTCACCCACCATATGCCCTCAACTTGAATGCCTCATTGACTGGGAGCTCTCCAGAACTGTGGTTTTCAACATTGGAAGTAGTGGTTTTGTTTTCGTTTTTATGCTGATGTTCTGGCAAGGGGCTAGATCACTGGTGTTTTTTTAACCCCCATCCCATGACTCAAATGTACACAGGGTTGGAAACTACTGCCCTTATATTATCCCCTCAAGCCAGAGCTGGGTTATGTGTATTCTATGACAAGAAAAGAAAAGCAAAGATTTCCCATTAGATTCTTCTGACTCTTTCTTCAGCTTACATACAAGTAAAAATCTTTAATGCCAACAAAGACAAGTACAGAGATGGGACATGTGGTAGAGCGAGCGATGCAGGTGGATACAAAGCTACAGTACCCGAGAGCATAGGCTATTTTGTTTATGTGTGCAAGGGTCTTCTAGTGACAGGGAGGGTCTTCCCCACTCTGTCACACCCTTGCTTTTATGGCTCTGTTCCTCTAGTCTAATGTACAGTGGGTTCATTGCTTACGTTATTCACAACTGTGTCTTCAGTTAGTTCTTTGGAAAAATCTAGAGAAATGCTGTTCTCTTTTCTACAAAAGGGCCTCTGGGACATAGTTTAATTCAGATAACTAGGAGATGAATTCATGCTCCAGAAGATAAAAGAACGGTGTGGACTAGAAGAAGCAAGTGAAAGGGGAACAGAATCACTACTGCCAGGACAGCCAGGCAGGCCACCAGCCAGAAGACTTTGGGGAGGATCCTTTCCTAAGTCAGGTCCCTAAACTGATCCAAGGGCAAAGGGTGACAGTAAGGGGGAAGTAACTTTCCAAGCACAATCTGCTAGAAGACTTGTTCTGTCAAAAAATAGGGTCTTAGTAATTTTCTTATTCACCTTGCAGACAACATGATATCTCACAAGAGAAGAGCTTTCATTGATGTGGTGATTTGGCACAAAAGGGGCCTGGGAAAAAGGTGACTGAGACATCCTGGTGGGCATACTGGGCAGTCAGGCCTGAACTAAGACACCAGCAAAGAGGATTTCAACACATCCAAGGGATAGCAAGTAGGTTGCCAAGATCAGTGGCTGCAGTCCACACAGGGGCTCTACACAGTCCAGCTCTGTGGCACTCCAGCAAACAGACCCCAGGTGAAAGAGCTGAGCCCCAGGGGACAGCTGAAGAGCAGGGGTTGTGAGAATACTATTAGCACCAAGGGCCATAAGGATGACCAGGGCAGACTCCTTCTTGGGGAAGATGTTGCTAATGACTAAGTGGCACAGAGGCCCTGGTAGCATCTGCCTTGTTTTCAAAACCTGGGGAAATACAGTATCTCGACATTATAAACTGATAAGGCTGACGGACCCTGACACTCAAGTTTGTTAAGGATATTTTGAAAGCACTTGATAAAGAGAGTGGTTAGTCAGATTTGCACTAATGAGGAAATATGGAAATCTACTACCTGCTGACTAATGATCTGACATGACCTGAGTGGAGCCTGCCTTCTGTGAAGCAAATTCCTGGCAACTAGACACTTGGAAGTGTTAAGGGGTTGGACAGTATTCCACAGCTACTGACATGTGCCAGAGAGGTGAGACAAGCTTCACCAGGGAAGAGAGCCCGCGAGCACTGCATGAAACAGGGGAGGAGAAGAGCAAGGTGCTTAGCTTGACTAGGATTACAATCCTCGTTCTAGACCCTGATCCATGCAGGCATCTGATAGAAATTATTTTAAAAAGCAGCAACAAAAAATTGTTAAACAAGACATTTTTCAAAAGGAATATGAAATATAACTATATACATACACACACATATATTTTGCCCTAAAAATTTTCAAATTAGTAGTATGCTAATCAGGGACAGTGACATAATTTGTGGGGTCCAGTACAAAATGAAAATGCCAATATCCTTGTTCAAAAATCAAGCTCTTCAAGATGGACTGCAGAGCAGTTAAGCAAGTAGGGACCCTGGTTTGACTGCACAGGTCACATGTCTCTGAAGTCAGCTCTGACAGCAGCTCCAGAGATGCTAAGACCTAGTTTAACTTTTACTTCAGCGAGAACCTCCCTGAGAACAACGGCAGCTTTATGGAAAAGACGGGGAGGTGGGGGCGAGGTGGATATCTGAATAACTGTGTCCTGGGGGTGGTAGCCAAAGGACCACCGCTCACTTGCCAGAAAACCTGGGCCCCACCTGAAGTGTTTCTCACTGATTTGGATGTTCCTGGGACGGTAACATATATCCAGTAAGGATACAAAAATGCTTGCTGAATTGGTGAATAAATGAGCATTAAGGGCACAGAGGCATGCCTATCAGACCCACGTCACATAAAGATTCAAAGGGTTGTTAATGACAAGTTGGATTATGTAGCCATCCAAAAATTAGAATGCAACATAGATAAAAGAGAAGTCCTAAGTTCAGAAACACAAACTGTATCTGTATAAGATATAAAAAAGCCTCACCTAATATTATTTCACGTACGGGAGAACCAGGAAGGAGCAGTACTGAAGCTGCCCAAAAGGTGGCACTATAGATGACTTGTATGGCGCCACTCAATCTCAGGTCAGCCACAGTCTAAGTGATGAACTGGGCTGTGCAAGCCACTTGTGCAGGGAAATCTAGCAAATGGAATCGGCCTTGGAAAGTGGTGTGGCAAATACTTTTGGGGGCCCAATTCCTATTCCCACCTCCTTCTCTCTCTGCTTAGACCTATCCTGGATGCTAGGAAATCTGTATACTTGCTTCTGTGCCCTGCCCTACAGCTAGGGGTGACTAAGTGGCATATATCTAGGTAAGCAAAAGTCTGGGAAGGCATATTCTTTCCTGATATATAGGAAAACCGGCCTGAAGCCTCTCCCACCCCAGGAAAGAGCCTGGTTCCTGCTGACCTCAATAACCAACACAGCAACCCCACACATCCTACCTGGAACCACTTATATTTGAGAAACAAAACTATTTATTCATCATATCTACTGTTCCTTGCAGCTGAAAGCTTTCCGACTTAATAGAGCACATCATGAGGGGATGAAGAGAGAATACTGGGATGAGCTATGGGCTAGACTTACAGAGCATCTGAAACTAGGTTGAGTTGAAAATGGGCAGTGATGATGCAAAGATCCAGCTGGGTTCCCCTCTATCCAGGGGCTTTGCAAACTTCTGCTGAAAGACGGGGGATAGTCTACTGCTATACCACCCAGAATGCACCTGATCGCATCTGAAAGACAGGGGCCAGGATGCTGTAGGTAGCTGGATAGGTAAGGTTGGCCCTGGCTGTGTGTAAGGAGGAGGCAGATATGCTTCCTTTCAGTTAACATTTTTTCTGTTTCCCATTTTGCAAAATGCAAGAGGACAGGCCTCTGAACCATTTATTGCCCTTTAATTTTCAAGTTACTCTTACTCTATCCAGCAACATGCCTTGGATCTTTTTTGCAGACTTATCCTGCGTGGAAGCCAGCAAGTCCCTATGGCACCATCTCAATCATCTCTGTGCAGAGACAGAGCACGACAGAGCACCAAAGTCAAGTAGAGGAAAGCATGTACTTCTTTATTTTCCTCTTTGTCTGTTTTGCTGTATTGATGGATTTTGGTGTAAAGACTTAGGTGAACCTTTTTGTGCCAGTGGTTAAGTCAGGAGAAGAGAAAGTTTCAACTGTCATCAGTTTTGGTCCCCTTCCTAAAATCTTCATGCAGAAAGATTTAGGACTCTTACTCTCTCTGATTTTTAACAAAATCCTGCCTCTTCTGACTTAAAATCACAGTAGCGTAGACCTTCCATTTTTGCTTATGCAATGTCAGAATAGAGGTGAGAGGTTCTGTGGAAGGCATGTGAAGCCTGCCCAAACAATAAGACAGAGGTGGACACCTGGGGAAGAAGGAGCCTAAAGAATTCAATGCTGACACACCAACTCCCCACATGCAGGCACTTACTATAAATTTATAAAAATCAATGTTGTGGAAAATAATTCCATAATTATGACATACCCTGAGAATGAGGTGTTTCAATTCATCATCTGACAGAAAAGTTGGTTTATAGTTTGCTTCTGTGTATGGATTGGTGGCACCTAGCGGGAAGAAAGAGAAAGTTGCTAGACTATATTCAGACAACATCTCATGCTACTTCAGTACCTCAAACCTTCTGGATGAAGCCTAGGCTCTACCATCTAGGATTTACATTTTGTCTTCCTTTTACTTCACTGAGACAAGGCTAGATCTGGTTTTAGACAGAATCTTGTCATGCCAAAGAGAACTCCACTGGAAAGAGGACCCTGTGGCCCACGTGAGCTTTAACAAGTGTGCTTTTCTTATGGGGAAAACCAAGGGATAATAGGAGGAAGTTAAAAATTTGCAAACTGGTAGCAGCTCCTGGGAAGATTCCTATGTCCCAAGCTCTATATGAAGGGGCTGTCTATCAACGTATCTAAATGTTCCTGGGAAACCATCCAGTCATCCAGGCCCTGAGCAGTGCACTGCAGAAGGCGCTGAACATGTGCTCCTCTTCGTGGGGCTAGTTAATGAGCTTGGCCGCCATCAGCCACGGCTCCAGCTCCCAGGACTGAAAGGGGACAAGATTTGTGCTTAAAGGCTGTCAATCTGGTATTTTTCAGGCTGTCAATCTGGTATTTTTCAGGAGAACAATAACTTAACTGTGAAAAATGCAGGCAGTAAATGACTTGGAAGCTGCAGAACCATGAATAGGACAGCAAAGGAATAAAATGAAGCAAATCTATTATACCTTGAGCTTTTCCACTTTTTTCCTTTCAGTTTAATTTAAATTAGTTTATAATAACCCATATCATCTTTGCTAAAATGAATTTTTAAATCCCATTCTTCAAGCATAAGATACATTTGTTTTTTTGAATAATGATTAAAAATCAGAAAAAAAAAACAACTACTTCTTATTTCTGGTGGCCTCATCAAATATAAAGATGGGACTATTTTACCGTACAGGTCAGATATGACCAAGCAGCCACTGTCCAATTTCATCTAATAGTCCAAGTCTAACTATGGAAAATTCCAGGAACAGCATTCACTAAAATGCCTGATATATTTCAGATTCTCCTGTGGTTTGGATAAGTCACTTCCACTTTTCTGCCTCTGTTTTCTCACCCTCCCCACACTCGGCTAAGAAGGAAAATACTGCCTCCCTCACAAAGAGTCAATCTAGTTCGGGAAAATTCCAGGAAGATGAAAATATCATCAGTGTTCATTCCTGACAATAAAACTCAGCAAGAACTATCTATCAACCAGTGACTCACTCTTCAAAGAAGTCATGATAAATGTTTCTCTTAAGAACTGAAACTGACTTTTCTGCGTCACTGTGTGCACCCACATTTCTGATCTTTCTAAGTGCGAGGGTGGGACCCAGCATGTGCATGTGCAAGATGGGACATCAGTGGTGCCCTCCAATGTGCAGCAGCTCAGCAACATGAGCACAGAGAAAGAGGTATGCAAAGTTCACAGCTGAAGTCCTCTGAGGATGTCTGATTGCAAACTGCATCTTAGTACCCACGTATGCTCAGCAACTTTTTTGTTTGACGTCATTATCTGTTGCCAAAAAGCAAAGGCACATTACGCAGAGCTACATACTTGCAAGTAATCACCATTTGTGTGGGGGAATCAGGGACATTCTAGGCATCATTTGTGGGCAAGGATGTAAAGGACAATAAAGCCCAGGGTCTCACCTCTTAATGTTTTCATGTGCTGAACAGCCATCCTTAGCACGGTCAGTTTATCTAATTTCCTGGACATTGCGTTGCATGTTGGTACCAAAGAAGCCAATTCATCAATAAAACTGTTCATTTTATCTCGACGCCTCTTTTCAATCTGACTGTGAGCTTCCCTGAACAATATGAAAAATGGTTTCTTATAAAACGTAAGCAAGCATCAAGGAAGGGATGACAAAAATAAATGAGTTGGAACTGTTTTCATTATTCATCTAACAGGTAAATTTAGAATTTACAGAAGTATTCAAATTAAACTTTTCTACTAAAGTCACCCAAAAATGGTTGCACCATCAGGTCAGAATTAGTTTTATTTTAGGCTTATCTCATCCTTAGAATTAAGAGAAAAAAAAATTTCCCTTTCATAGCAAACTGAATTGTTAATTTCTCCTCATTGCTTTCCCTCTCAATCTCTACAAATTGGATTTTGAGATGGGGAGGGAGGAGAGAGAATGGAGGTGGAGGTTTAACAGGGCCAACCACTCAGAAGAGCACAGTGAGTGCCCCATGTCCCCTGGTGTGTGCCTCTGAGACCTATGAGGAGGCTGCTGTGTGGCCTGCAGAGGGCATCACTTCTTTCTTGTCAGAGATGCATTGACTGAGGTGCCTGGTACCAATACTGCCATCCTTGGATCAGCCAGGACCCATCTAGGTGCTGCAGGTGCTATACCAGTCCCCAACCTTCTCTGAGGGATGTCCCACTACTCCCTCCTGGGAGTGACCACCCACCATGGCGGGAAGACACTTCCCTGCACTCCCTCTCCTGACATGTGCACCTGCCATTTGTGACTGTCCTCCTAAGGAGGTGCATCAACAATGGAAATGTTGCTACAGAGGGTGGGACCTCCTGCAAAATCTGGTCTTTGATGGAAAGGTTAGAAGTCTCAGTTTAGCCATTTCTGCAAGCCCCTGGTTCTGTCATGCTATAGCCTCAGATGGCCCTGGTACTGATGGCAGGGAAGCCTAAGGACCCAATGCGAAGAGGTCAATAAGTGTGGCTGGAGGCAGAGAGGACCAAGTTAGAACACCTACTCAAGGGAACAGGATGTGCCTCCTGTCTGGCCTTCAGATGCAATTTGCTGTACCATAAGGGCCGTCAGAGGCTGGGCATAGCCCTGGAATGGAGTCACTGAGTCATGTCTCTTCTGGAGGGCCCTCAGGTCAGGAAGGAGTAATCTGCTGAAGGTGGGAAAAACTACCCTTGACTAATTTTCTGCTACCTCTGAAGTTCCCTTCAGGTCAAATATGCTTAGATGGCAACAAGTGAAGACCAACTCAGCCTGGAGGGAACAGAGAGCAGAAGCCTATATCCAGCCAAGGTCCACTACCTCCTCTCCTTATCCCTAAGGATGTGACAGTACCCAGAAGCATTTTGCAGACAGGGAGCAAGCACACAGAGCCTCCTCAGCCGCCCTCTATGCAGCTGGGACCAGGACAGTCTAGACAAAATGAGGGCCCAAGCTCACCTTGCATTCTTGATCCTTCCCTGATGTTCTGTATATTCTAACCTGGAAAAAAAGAAAGTGAAAGGTGGAAATGCAGTCCCTTGCAGATGAGGGGCAAAGTTACACCTTTCCATTTCCTTCCTGCAGGATCCCCGTAACTTCTCCACATACTAGGACTCCTGGTTGTTAGCCACACTGGGGACTGGGGTTGAGGGAGACAGTCTTGAGCCCAGAGGCTCATGACCTTTTTTGCTTATTTCCAATTGAGACAAGGTAGAACATGCCCCAAGTAATAGAACATGTAATCGTGCAAAGAAAATGGCTATAAGGACACTAAAGTTCAAATTACTAGGTTCATGGTACCTTCCATGAGGGTCATCTTTGTCTGTGTCCATGCTTTCTCTGCAAAAACAAGAGGACGTGACTGCATGTTAATAAAGACATACAGAATGGCTTCTGATCACAGCACAGAAGGCTCTCATTTATCCAGAAACCAAACAATTAGAGAGCTCAAGTAGCTAGAGTATACATGAATGATGTATAAGACAAAAAAATTTAAGTTGAACCTGCTATAAAACCTGGTCTGGCTTTTCACATTATCAACCAAAAGTCTCAATAGAGTTTGTGTATTAAATATATTCTACCATATTCTCACTGTTTCACAATTGGGAATACATAGTGTTTATGGAAACTCTTAATGAGAGTATCCAAGTGTCTGTAACACTTCATTCCCTAGTCATTCTGGATAAATGGAGCTTATTTCATTTGCAAAACATATCAAGCATCAAAGATATGTGTGCATATATGTCTATCTGGTCGGGGGTGGGTGAGGAGGGACGAATGAAGCACTGACAAAGAAGAATGAGCAGAGCCCAGGCAGCATCCGAAGGTACTGCTACCAGATGTTCTGCTTTCAGCTAGGTGGGAACCTTAAGGCCTGAGAAGTTTGGACGAGGAGAGTGTGGGACCTGGGGTCACGACAGGGATCTGCCTTGCTTTCACAGACCTCAGAAATCCAAGTTTCATGGTATCTTGTGGTTCAATAAAAATAAGACTGCAATTCCTCGAGGAAGGAGTTCCAAACTCTCCTGGGGGCCAGCTCACACCTTCTCTGGTCCATACGTTTATCAGGAGAGCACTGACTGTCACTTGGGTTTCTCTCCTTTCTCCTTTACCCCGTAAGAAGGAGGGATTATGACCCTCCTAACGATGTGAGTGCTGGGTCCCATCAAGGACATTCTAGAACAATGGTTCCCAGCGAGGTGCCCTGTGTCCTTCACACATAAAGTTACTCCAGGAGGTCTTAGGGCTCTGAGGAAATCACACAGGCCTCATCAGAAAACAAGTCACCTCCTTTCCCCTGAAATTGTATGTGTCATCCAGGCCAGACTGTCTCAGATGAGGAGATGATCATGGTCTTAGCATAGGAAAATGGCAGGGAAAGGGACACGGTTGCTTAAGTGACTGAGTCTCCAAGAATGACAGCAGGTTTGCAAATGGGGATCCATGAGGGAAACCTGAAGGGTGTTGGGTGGTGACAAGGTTGGAAACCACAGGTCCAGGTAACAGAGGTCTTAGAACATGTCAGTGGCTCCATTGGCACTTGCCTGAGACAAAGGGTTCAGGAAAAATGTCCCGGTCTCTGTTGGGGAGTTAGTGCTATGGAAGAACCCCCTCAGTCCTCACACCCGCTCTCCATCCCCTGGGCGTTGGCTCTCTTAATGATCTGGGATAACTTACATATTAATCATAGCATCTCCTAGTGGGCATCTGACCTCCAGCCATTGTGCTCCCCAAATTCGACCTGTGAACTTCAGCAGAGAGGACATCTGCTGTAGGGGGGATACCTCCTTGGAGATTTTCCCTCATTAAACAAAAGAAAACCTCTTAAGTGGACATTTGGGTAAGATCCCACGCAGTTGCCTCAGCAAAATGTAATGTGCCTCTGAATGTTCTACGCTGCCTTCCTCCCTAGGAGTTCGTACAGATGCAGAAGAGTGGATGGTGAGTGGGAAAATTTACTTACTCAAAAGAAAAGTCATCAAGTCTAAAAAGAAACAGAAATACTATTTAACATAACAGGTACATACTAATTAAAATAATGTTTAAGGACAATGTCAATGTTCCTATGCTGTTTGCAGAGATGACCTCCACTCATCCATTCCACACACTTTAATTAAGCACCTGATACTTGCTGTCTTCCTCAGGAGAGGCCTTGGGGGAGCTCTCCTCGAAACCCCTGAGATTACAACCAGAGACTCAGCCCTCCTGCTCGAAGGAGCAAAGGAAGAGGAGGAAAGCAATAAATGGCAGAATTTGGCTTTAAGGCTGTTCTTTTTTCCTTAATGTGGAATAATCTGGGGGCGCAAGGAAGTGTAGACACCTCAGTAGTGCTAGAGGCTCTCTCCTTGCTTGCAATCCAGGACAATATAAAGCCCAAACCAACTGCACAGCACTAGAGTTGGACCTTTCCTTCCCGTCCCTTCTTCCAAGAGAAATGGTGGCTGGCCCTAGAATCTCCACGCCCATCCACTGATGCCAAGTTTAGCAAGAGGAAAATGAGCCCCAATGGCCTTACTGGTAATCAGTGGAGCTGCCTTTCCGCTTGCGGTTGCAATCCACACCACTGGTACCAAGGGAGCTGGAGAGCAGGTCAGTGGGGCCCGGGGACATGAAGTCACTGATTGTGGAGGAAATGTCCATTCTCTGGTCCGCCATTGGAAGCTCTGGAATAGTTACAAGAGGCATTGATGTCAGGGTGGTGGAGGCCCTGGATGGCACAGAGAGGCACCAGGGCTGGTTTCTGGCACTAACTTATCTCACCCAGTCAGCCCAGAACAGCTCATGGCATAATGGAAAGACCATCTCACTTATTTTAAAAGTTTTGTAGGTGATTTAGGCCCATTTTCTCATTTTTCTGGTGAAGACAAAAGTTCAGACAAGCTGGGTGACTTCTCTAGGTCCTGTGCTGGGCCATGGAAGAAATCCAGAAACCAAGGCCTAGGAGGCATCCCGGGTCCCATAGTCCTCTGACACTCCTCCCTTTGTCTTTCTGATCAATAAATATATGATCAAGGGCTGGGGATATATCAGTCAGTAGAGTGCTTGCCTTGCATGCATAAGGCCCTGGGTTCAATCCCCAGCACCACCAAAAAAGAAAAAAAAAAAAATATTTATATATGTACATATATATATTGTGTATATATTTACACACACATACATATATATGATCACTATTACAAACAAGATTTACTTGTTATCTTTGTGTTTTTGTTATGACTTGCAAAAAATTGTAGGAAAGCTGAAAATAAAGGAAAATTATAAAATCCTATTTGGGAGTCAAGAAAATATGGTCCTTCTTTATCCTCAGCATAGGTAAAGTCTGTCTTGTCTACCCCAGTGTCCTTTTATACCCACCCTTCCCTTGCATAATGAAATATAGATATCATAGCAAATATGCAAAATATTTTAAGCATTTGTATTTTATAAGCCCAGAGTAAGTTGGCCCATAAAAGAGGCTGATAAATACCTTCTAAGGGACTCCAACTCCAGACCCAGGTGAAGAGGCTGTGCCCCCAACGCAGTCAGGGCTCTCAGCTCCAGGGGATCTGACTGGAGCTGTCACTCCCTCCCTCCAGGCCCAAGTTCCCTCATCTGCAAAACAAGAGGGAAGTGTGAGCACTGCCTTTCACTATCACTGTGATGCGCAGGTTCCTCAACCAGTCTCTTCCCCATAGGCTTGCCAATTTTTCACTTTTACAAGCACTGCAGAGTAAACATCTCTATGCATGTATCTCTGTGCATTTGAGCTATTATCTCTCGAGATAAATTTATAAAAGTGGGGCTGAAGGGCCAAAAGGGTACCCATGCTGTACATTGTGTAACACACTGAAACCCTGAACTCCTGGAAAGCTCTAATAATTTCTATTCCCAAGAGCTCTTGCCCACTTGAAAGCGGGGAGGTCACTGTGTTTACTTGTCCTATGTTTATAGGTATTTCTGTCTTCCTTTGTGTCTACTCATGCTCCATTTCTCTACCATGATGGCCTTCTACTCCATGTTTGCCTGTGCCCCTGAACATGGCAAGAGAAAATGTACATCTCAGAGACTTCCCTCCCTGACCATTTATTCTCCCCTTCTGCTATCAAGGATTTCATACTTTCTCCTCTTTCTTCAAACTTCTAACATCTCAGTGGTCCTCACTCTCAGCCCATAGCCTGCCTGCCTGCCTTCCTTCCCTCCTTCCTTCCCTCTTTCCCTCCCTCCTTCCTTCTTCCCTCCCTCCTTCCCTCCTTCCCTCCTTTCTTCCCTCCTTCCCTCCTTCCTTCCTTCCTTTGGTGCTGGAACCCAGGGCCTCATGCACACCAGGCTAGCATTCTACCACTGAGCTACACCCTGAATCCTGATAACTTTGCTTCTTATTTACCTGAGAAAAGATGCCAGGATCGCATGCACCAGTCACCTAGATGCTGGTTTTGAGGATCCCTTTGCCCTGATTCCCACTCCAATTCCACCTTTCTTACCTACTCAAGACTATCATTCCAGAGTCCCTGACCTCAGTCCAATCCAATATCATCCACACTCCCTACACCACTGAACTATTCCCATGTGATTAAACATTCAAGTTATATAACTCCTATCTTGGGAAAAACAACTCTTGAATGCTATCCTTTAGACATTATTCCATTTTTCTGTGTCTCCAGTACTTTTGCTCTGACTCTTTATGACCTAACTCAGATCAGGTTTTTGTCCCCATCATCACAATTAAATAGCCCTAGCTGGGTTTCCCAGTGACCTCCCAGTAGCTAGATCCAATGGCCCTCCCTCTTGACCCACCAGGAGTGGCCCACAGAGCTGCTCTCTCCTCATCATTGTCTTGACCTGGGAGATGCCGCCTTCTTGTGATTCTCCTTCTACTTCAGTGTTCATTCTCTTTAGCTTCTTCTTCTCGTCTTCCTTACCTCTAAGTGAGAGTCCCACAGGTTCTGGGACCTCTTTTCTGTCTGCATTCACTCTCTAGGGGCTCCATCTACCTCATGTCATGGTTCCAACTACTACACATACTCTGATGTGATAACTCCAAAAACTTCTATCTCCAGCCTACATGTTGCCCTGAATTCCAGGTTTGATAACCAGCCATTCCCCTAAATCTCCATTTGATTACACAATAGAGATTGACAACTGAAAAGTTCACAACCAAACCCTAGGTCTTCCCAAGCCCAACTCCCAGCCATTCCTGGGTCAATATGTGGTACTTCCCACTGGTCATCAGGCCCTAAGCCTGGAGGCCATGCTGACACCTTTCTTCCACTGCCTGCATTCAGTTCATCAGCAAATCCTACTGCTAAACATGAAAAAAAAGAAAAAGAAAAAGAAACAAACAGAACTCAGCCTCCTTCCCCTCCATATTTCTGCTCAGTGTCTCTTCATCAGTGAAGCCTGAATAGCTGTATAACAGGAGCCCTGCCAGCCTCCCCAAGCAAGGCGCCTGCTGAAATCTATTCCCCCCACAGCCTCATCCAGATTTTTACCTACAATTCCCTTCTTTCTTTCTTTACAGGTTGTCCTCTCCACTAGGCTGGAAGTGCCCAGAAAGCAGCGTGTTGGCTTGGCTTCCTGCTTTGCCCCTTTGGTGACTAGAACACTTAGCACACAGCAGTGTTCCATCAGTCGATGGAACAGACACAAGTGCATGTTAGGAACACTCATTCTTTGTTCATCACAGATGTTGCAAATACTTATTTTCCTTTTAACTGTGTTTGTGGTATTTGTATGTAGTGCTCAAAGTGACATGTTTTAAAATATTTTCTTATCTGAAATTAATACAAATACTTTTATAATTTTATTCCATTTTTTGCAACTTTGGGAATTAAACCCAGGGGTGCTCTACCACTGAACTTCATCTCTAGCCCTTTTTATTTTTTATTTTGAGACAAGGTCTTGCTAAATTGCTAAAGTTGGCCTTGAACTTGTGATTCTCCTGTCTTAGTCTTCCAAGTTGCTGGGATTACAGGTGGACTCCACCATGCCAACCTTTTAATTTTATTTTTTATCTACAAATTTAATCCATTTGGAAATTATTTTGGTATACTACCTAAGTTAGGATTCCTTATTTCCCTCCGGATATACTATTTATCAGACCATAGATCTTGTTACGAATAACTGGAAATGCTACTTCTATTCATTTGCCACCTATTTCTAGACTTTCTACTCTGTTCCTCTGATTTAGTTCTTTCCATTCTAGTAATACATTTTTTATGAGTGAGGCTTTAGAGTACATTCTAATATCTAGTAGAAGTCATCCTTTTCCTCTTCTTAGCCTTAATTTTCATAAATTTCCTGGCCTTTCTCTAATTCATCCTTCAGGAAGCACTTGATAGCTATTTATTATCACTGACCCTGCTGGGTGGCTGCCACTGTTGCCATCGCTCTTGCTAACGTTTAGAGAAGCAGGACTCAGAATGAGTACAGCTCCCATCTGCCAGTCTTCAAGGACTCATGGAGCCCAGGACTCATGCAGTCCTGGCCCCTGGGCCACATGCCGGACATGGGTGCACTGGTGTCCTCTGCCCCCTATTTTTGAACAGCCAAGCAAATGCAAGCTAGCAATGATCATCAGCCACCGGGGACTGGGATTGTGGACTTACTTATTACCTGCAGTTATAGCTCTTAACCCTCAGAGCCAGCCTGGGAGGAGCAAGGGCTGTTGAACTTGTCAGTCACCTCAAAGCGATTTTCATGTTTTTGTAATTTCCTCTCAGACAGTCAACTTCTTCCAAAAACCTACAGGGACAACCATGGGAAAAGAAAACCCAGACAGGTCACTTTGGGGTAAATGAATTTGAAAATCAGCTCTGGGAGGCAGGGGAGCTATCTCGTGACACCTAGTTTTGGGGAGTTCTAAGGACAGGCTCACTGTCCCGTCCACTGCCACACTCCAGCTGCACTCACCAGCTGGCCACGTGGCCAACCTTCAGCTCCCTGTTAAACCCAAGCTACAGACTCATGAAGGAAATTGGCAGGAGACATTTTCTGTGGAAAACAATGCCTTCTAAGTACTAAAAATGGATTCTTGGACATCCTTAGGGGAAGGAAGGTAATTGAGCTTTATTATTTCTCCTACTGCGTTAAATAATAGCGAACACTAGAGTGTTCTTTTGCATCAGGTACCATCCTTACTGTCTTACATGGATTAACTCACTTAAACCTGAAAATCACCAGAGGCAATAAACACTATGGTTTTCTCCATTTTACAAAGAAGAGATTGAGGCACAGAGAGGTAAAGAAGCTGGTCAAGGTCACACAGTTTGCGAATGCTGGACTTCTAGAAGCTATCTTCACTGCTAAAGACACTGCACAGCATTTGCGTTAGAGAAGGCAGTCACCTGAACCCAAGACCAGCAACAGTGGGAAGTGACAGAAAACATTAAGCCACAACAGAACGCCAGCAGCGCCAGTGTCTGAAACTAAGGAGAGAGCCAGCTGAGGTGCTGAGGGAATGCCCATGAGCCTCAGCCTGTCTGGCCACACATGAAGCCAAGAGAGAGGAAGTCAGCAAAGGGTCAGGTCAGCAAAGTGGCACTGCTGCTCTCCATCCCTCCTCACAGAAAAGGGGCCTGCTCGCTGCCTTCTGACCTGCACGGCAGATGCCTGCGTCTGAAAAGAGCTGATCTGGAAGGAAGTCCTCCCGATCCATCCCTGCTCTGCCTGAAGAAAGTAAGATTTAGACTGAATAGGGCTTTCTTGACTTTCTGAAGCAAACATTTTGGCATTGTTCATTCCACCAACTAATCCTTACAGTCTTGGAGCATAATCTTTTTCTTGATCTTTACTGGATCTTCAAATAGACTAGAACCAGGAAGAGGACTGCTTCTGTCCTCCTGATTTGCCATCTGATTCAGAATCTTTCAGTCCAGTGCCGCTGACTCCAGGCTAGACATGTGCAATGACACAAAATTATGGACTTCTAGTCCCTGAGCCTCAGTTGGTAAAGAAGTGCAAACCAGTGAAAGTCCCTAAACTTCATGTGCACAATTCCATCTCAGGCCCGTTCCCCAGCCCCCAAATCAGCTACCCAGCACCTCTCTGAGCATCCTTCTTCCTCCCACACCCAGAGCCCCACAGCTCTCTGAGGGATGCTCCAACTACCTTCCTCCATCCTGTCACTGCCTCTATTAGATGCTCCCTTCTCCAGTGCCAACTCTGCCCACTGTGTTCAGAGACAGGACGCCCTCCCCTTACTTAGAACATTTTAGTGGCCTCGCTGCTCCTTCTCAGGCCTTCCAGATAAATCCCAAACTCCCCAGCAGGAACCCTCAGGCCTTGCTCAGTCTGCAGCCCACCGTCCCTTGCTGCTCAAGCCCAGCCATACTGAGATAGTAGGGTTCCCAGGGGCACTGGCCTCTGTCTCTAGGCTTCACCTTTTGTGAGTGTGGCTTGCTTTAGCCACCCTGTCACTGGGGAACTGCTTTCCTTTCACTTCTCTCCCTGCAGAGGGTCCTGAACTTCTGAGCTTCAACCTCTTGCAGCCAGGCCCTAGTTACAGGAGCCTCACATCCCCAGGTCCCAGCCTCACTCAAGGGGCAGTCAGTCCCTGCCCCACTTCCCTGAAACTCAGATGAAGGTTCTACTAAACCTCCAGCACTAAACTCCACATGAAATGCCTTACTTTGATCATTTTTTCCAATACTCAAATCTACTTTATAGAAGTTATAAGAATAAATGCTAATACAGGTTTTGGCACGATCTGTACAAAAGTCAGCTTAATCAAGGTGAGGAAGCTGAACCTGCTGTGACGCTTGACATTCACTTTAGAAAATTCTTTTCCTTCAAGAAGGTGTTCTTAGATGTAAGAACAATAATTAAAACAAAACAAGTTGGGCACAGTGGCACATGTCTACAATTTCAGCTAATTGGGAGGCTGAGGCAGTAGGACTGCAAATTGGAGGCCAGCCTGGGCGTCTTAGTGAAACCCTGTCTCAAAATAAAAATTTTTGAAAATGTCTGGGGATGCAGCTCAGAGACAGAGTGCCTGCCTAGTGTGGGAGGCTCTGGGTTCAACACCCAGCACTGCAAACAAAACCAACAAAAGCCCTCCAGCTATACTTTTAAAAGGGATTTGAGTCAAGGAGGGACTCCAGAAGCATTAGGTACCTGCCAGAGGGACCCTGGCTGGAAATGGGCTCAGAGGGCCCACCATGGTGCAGCAGTACAAGGGGTGCAGGTGAGGACACTCAGGAGAGCCTGCTGTGCACCCACTTGTGTACTCACTTCTGGGTCAGATATTCCCAAAGGTGTTGGGAGTCAGGTTTGCTGGAAAGCCAGAGAAAGCAGGGCACCAAGGGTCCTGTGCAGTGTGCCTGGGAAGAACAGGGTGGGGGGCACCCTCTCTCCCCTCAGAGCACAGGAAAGGGATTCTCAGGTCCACCCACAAAAGCAGGAAGCTGGAGGAGGAGTGGTGGCCCGTCTGCCCCTGCAGAGATGTCACAACACTGAGAAGTGCAAGGCAAGGGCATCACCCACTAGTGTGCTCCAAAAGGAGACATGGCTATTCCTCTGAGCAAGGGAGGGGAAGGCCGTCCCTTAAGAAACCCACCCCACCATCTGTAGGAAGATGACCACATCCAAGACCTTCAATCCAATGCAGACACCTCTCTCTTTCCCTGGGTGCCTGGTCCAGCACCCTAATAGGCTGCAGGAAGAGAAAGGGGACCAAGGCCAACTGCCTTCACATGCATGCGATTAGCTGACCCGCCTTGTGGGAAGATTCTGGGCAGCACCCTGGTGGAGGGCCTGGCCATACCATCTGCTCTGACCAATGAATGTGGCAGAAGTGACAGTCTCATGAGACCAGCATTTCCTGGGCAGAGGATCCCCCTAAAGCCAAGCTCCTGGGCAGACAGCAGCATGAGGAACAAATAAACCTTTGCTACTGTAAGTCACCAAGATGGTGAGGTTGCCTATTTTGAGGGTGACTGCTATGGTTTAAATGTGTTCCCCAAACTTCATATGTTGGAAATTTAATCTCCAGTGTAGCATTATGGGGAGGTGGGACCTGGTGGGAGGTGACCAGGTCACGGGGGCTCTGCCCCCACAAGTGAGTTAGTTACCAAAACAATGGGCTTGTTTTAAAAGTCAGTTCAGCCCCCTCTTGCTCTCTTGTCCTTCTGCCTTCCACCATGGGATGACATAACAAAGATCCTCACCATATGCCAGAACTTGCTATCAGACTTCTCCACCTCCAGAACTGTGAGAAACAAATTTCCTTTCTTTATGTATTACCCAGTCTGTGGTATTTGGCTATAGCCTTACTAATGGATGAAGACAGTGATCAACTTATCTTTTTAGCTCAGACCTTCCTATTTGAACACTGAAAGTCTCCCCAGGAAATTCTCTGTCCCAAAAAACTGGCAGCTGTTGGTCACTGAGTTGTAACTGCTGTACAATTCATTGTAAGGTAGCTGACACATATAGAAAGAAGGAAATAAAGACTAGGAGCCTAGAGCCAAACTAAGCCTGATTTGGGAGAAAGGTGTAATAGTTTGGATGTGAGGTGTCCCCCAAAAGCTGCACTGTGAGACAGTGCAGGGAGGTTTAGATGAGAAATGAGAGATGAGGTTATGAGAGCCTTAATCCATCAGTTAATTAATCTCCTAATAGGGATTAACTGAGTAGTAACTGAAGGTGGGTAGGGTGTGGCTGGAGGAGGTAGGCATTGGGGGCATGACTTTAGAGTATATATTTTGTATCTGGTGAGTGGAGACTTTCCCTGCTTTTTGATTATCATGTGAGCTGCTTCCCTCTGCCACACTCTTCAACCATGATATTCGGCCTCACCTTGAGCCCCAAGGAATGGAGCTGGCTGTCTATGGACTGAGACCTCTGAAATTGTGAACCCCCAAATAAACTTTTCCTTCTAAAATTGTTCTTGTCACGTCTTTCAGTAACAGCAGTGAGAAAGCTAGCTAAAACAGAGGGCTTTACACTGGACAACCTGTCTGTTTACTGTGTCCTTACTCCTACTTTCCAGATGAGGAACCAATGACTGGAAAGGCAGTTATCTTGCTTAAAATGGCACAGCTGGCAAGTAAGGATTGAAACCTAGGTGTGCTTGGCTTCACTGCTGATGCTCCTAATCACTATGTGCTGCTAATCTCCTATCTCCAAAAACCACCCCCAAAAAGTGAAATACAAAGACAAAAGCAAAACAAACACTAAAACCAAGTATTCCTGGGGAAGAAATGAGGGAAAGCTGCAAGAAGAACTGAGCAAATGAATTTCCTCTGAGCTGGCTGGCAGCCAGGGAAAGAGGGAAATACTCAGCCCTCACTATGTGAGACCAGGAAGTTCATCAGTCAGTTCATTAACATAGACCTGAGCAAGTCATGGTGTCTGTCAAGAGGTTCTTGCTATGGGACCTGAGCA
This sequence comes from Sciurus carolinensis, assembly GCF_902686445.1. Lineage (NCBI taxonomy): Eukaryota > Metazoa > Chordata > Mammalia > Rodentia > Sciuridae > Sciurus > Sciurus carolinensis. Next base: position 63,518,046 of record NC_062223.1, read on the forward strand.
ATGCAGTGCCGACTGGCTCTGGGGAAACAAGCTCTGTGAAAGAAAAGAGGGCTCCTCTCTTTTTAAAAGGGGACCTCAATGGAAGTCCAACTCCTCGTCTCTCCCATTGCTACCCGCAGTGTGACAGTTAGATGGAGTTCTACTAAGACACTGTGTGAAGCCTCATGATGTCAATAGGGTGGCAGCTTTCAAAGATATGGCTTCATAACAGGGCATGGCTTAGGAAAATGTGGTCAATAGTAAATTGACAGTGTGACCACACTCTCTGATCTACTCCTCTACAAACCCCAGGTTCTCCAGGGGCGTCCCATGTGTTGCCACCTCTGCATGCCCAAAGCCTTCAAGGAGCTGGCCCTGGAGGAGGTTTGGGGGCATGACTTTAGAGTATATCACTGAAGAGCTGGCCCTGGAGGAGGTTTGGGGGCATGACTTTAGAGTATATCACTGAGGAGCTGGCCCTGGGTGCAGGACGTGCTCCGGAAGTACTGCTTTCTTTTCCCTGACCAGGGAGCCAGTGGAGGCCCTGGTCACATTCTCCCCAGCACAGGGGAGATTTGCTGAGGGAATGAAGGTTGAGCTTCTCTCATCTGTTCAGATGATGATGGCCTTTAAGCAGAGGCAGGAGGCTGATGGGTCCTGTCCCCTTTGCAAATCCCCCTTGACACTCCATGGGGGTGTTTAGTTGCCTTGCTTTGCAGCACACAGATGTTGAGAACCTTCACCAGATGTCCTGAACCTGAGGTAACAGGTGTTTGTACTGGGATCATTCAAATAGCCTTTCTGTAGCTCCCAGGAGAAGCCGGGACAATGGGGACCCAGAGAACCCACAGTCCATACAATCAAGATGGCCTCAAAGCTACTATAGAGATGAATGTTTATATAAATACATGAGAGCATGGGCAAGGCAACAGGCAGGCTGTACCACTGTGAGGACATGCTGCCCATCTCCAGCAGGGACCTGTGCATTTGTAAGTGGTAGACATCTATTGAGCCACTATGACAAATTTCCAGCAGGTGGCAGTCAAGGTCTCGAGCAAGGAGTGCTTTTTCCTAGCTGTGGGGTGTATGCAGGACCGTGAGCAGAATAGATGAGGAAATAATTAGCTTACTGGCTGGCATGTGTGTGTGCTGGGGGACGGCAGTGGAAGGGGAAAGGACGAGGGAGGAGATGAACCTGGGGCCAGGTGTAGCAGGTGTTTGTGTGATGGGCTGGAGGAACGTCAGGAGAGTGTTCTGAGCAGAGGAGGGCTGTGAAACACTGGTCGTCAGGAGCTTGGGGGACAGGCCTATTTGTGGCACTTGTATATCCAATCCTACTGGTAGCTCAAGGTGCTTGGGGACCCTGAAATCAAACAAACAATTGCATTTGGGGCTACACGACTTGCTGGTTTGTGAATCTGGGCACTGTGAATCAAAACAATTCGGTTGATGGAAGAGAGGCCACAGAGTTCCAGTCTCAGACCGCCACAGAGGGTAGATGATTCAGAGGTCTAATAATCACAAAATAGACTAGACTGTGAGTTCCCCAGGGACACAGACCTAGCCCAGCAAGAAACTCAAGAGGTATGTGCTGAGTGATAAAAGAGATATCTGCTTAAGCTTTTCCACATCTCCCTCTGAAGTATAGGAGTGAGAACAAGCTATGGTCCCGCTGGGCATTCTGGGAGGACTCTTGGTCCTGGATGTAGATGCAATGATGGCACAGGGTGGGAATGGTCTGCATTCAACTGACAGCTAAGCAGCCACCCAAACTGAAGGCAGAGCAAACACAAGGGTCCCAATGGAAGCAATTGTGTGGACATCAAGTCGAGGCGATGACTCTTTTCACTGGTTTGATGAAAAAGACATCAGAGTGACATGGAGTTTCACCGCCAGCACCACCAACCCAAAAACATCCATGAACCATCTAAAACAAGCAATGATACTACTGAGTGCTTTTATGTTCCAGCCAACAGTGGTTGAGGGCGTGCCGATAGAAGATGACAGGTTTCAAATCCCGACGCCACCAGGCGTTCAGATCTTAGGTCCAACATGTACTCACAGTGTACATTGGGCACAACACTTGGCCTTTGACTTGTACAATAAGAATGATGACATTACGTGCCTCGAGTGACGGACGGTGAGATATAACAGTGTTTAGCATGGCATCCAGACTAAGTGGGAACTGTTAGGATTTTCTCAGTAACCATCGCAGCAGCTTTAGAAGATGGCTAATGTTATTGCTCCCGTTTTACTGATAAGGAAACTAAGCCTGAGAGGGTAAGCCTGAGAGAGTAACTTTACCAAAACTGATGATTTTCTGGGATTTTGAAGATTTAAGCCCAGGTCAGTCCTAAATAAAACCATACTTTTTCACTATATGGCATGAACCCCCTGCAAACTCTAGGGATTTCAAACTTCTTCAAACCAGCTCTTATCAAAGGTCTGCCCTGGAAAGCTAATTCCACGGGAATTAATGATATGTGGGTAGGGAGGAAGCAGAGGCCTTCTATGTATGAGGGAAGATGGATTCAATAGTCAGGTTCCTTTTCTGCAGGGCTTCTTGGACCTTTAGAAATGACTCATGGAGTGCGACATCCAGGGACAGTCGAGTCTCTTATTCCCCAAGTACGCACACTCACAACATTTTTTTAATCTAATGGCCAAGGGATTGACATGGCACACTGAGAAGAACTCTGCTCTGCAAAAGCATTCAGTACTAAAGGTCTTCTCTTCTGAGACCCTGCCTCCCTCTCCTGCTGATGTCTTTACCAGAAGGTTTGTTTTATTAGTCTCTTGGCTCCTCTGAAACAGCCCACGCTCTGAGGTTCCTGCTTCCACTTTGCTCGTGAAGGGTCTCTGCCCCATGTGTGCTCTTGGGTCTGGTGTTGCCCCTGCCTCTCAGGACCTTATACATTCAGCCCACTCCCCAGGCATCTGGAACCAGGACTCTTTTCTAAGAGTCTTGCCTCCAGCCTGGGTCCTGGGGTTTGTCTGCATTACCTGCAGAATGACAATAGATCTGAAGTGACAAAGAGAGATCCCAGGAATGGCCTCTCCCTGAGCAGGGACAGCCTGGCTCTCTTCTGCACCCAGCGCCCAGCCCAGGGCCTGGCATGAGGAGATGTAAACATTTCTGTGTCTGCCACATTCCTCCTGCCGTGCCACCTCAGTGGAAAGGAGCCACACCAGGCAAAGCTCTTTTTCTGACCCTTGACTTCATAATGCCCCTGCATCCAAAGAGGGCACAGTAACAAACCTGTCTGATACCACAAAGGATCGGCATGCCATACTGGAGGACCTGCTAACTGAGGACACGTAAGCCTGACCCTGTTTTCTATTTGTTGATTTTTGTTTGTTTTTGCTTTTAAATATTAGAGTAAGAAAAGACAACCATGTCCTAAAGACTCTGGGAAGAGCACTCTTTTCTCCAAAAAACTTATTGCCTAAAGTTGAAAATTCTGGAAAACACCTGCATCTTGTTCTAAAGGAAACAGAAGAATGTACTACTTTTGTTCAGTGCCGAAGGGGAGATGCTGGTATGAGGGAGAGGAGGTCAGGAAGGGCCCCTGAAGTGTGCCCTATGTTTCTGGGTAGGTGCTGCTGACAGGCGGGGACAGGCAGCAGGGGGTGGGCCACGGAGAGCCAAGACTTAGAAGAAAAGGCACACACCTTCTCAGAGAACATGGGGAAAGCAGGAAAAATATTCAGCAGTGGACACAAGGGATACTGAGGGGCCTTTTCTGGCAAGACCTTCACTTTTGAGTCAACTACAAAGAGGGGATAAGCCAGAAAGAAGTGTTGGGGGGCACTGCAGAGTGGCAGTGCCTCAGGTGAGGCAGAGCACAGGTGTGGATCCAGGCTGGATGCTTAGGGGTGTGGCCTTCCCAGTACCTCAGCAAGTGAATTCTCCACCCAGAACCAAAGAGCAGGGGGCAATATGGACCAAAGAGTGAGAGGACTCGGGTATATAAGGAGCAGTGGGATGGGTGGGGCAGTGCAGTGCCTCCTGGGTTCCAATTCCAGTTCTGCCACTTAATGGCTGTGTGTCCTGGGCAAGCCGGGTGACCTCTAGGAGCTGCAGTTTCCTCTCCTATAAAAGGGGCCAGCCCTCTCCATGGGTTTTTGGGAAGACTGAATGATGAAAAGCACCTGGCATGTTTAGCCAACCATGGTCACTAAATGGACGTCCTCAGGGTGGTTAAAAAGGAGAGGCAGGAGGCCGTGGGAGTCAGGCCAAAGATGCAAACCCAGATTTGAAACTTAGGGAGGAAGGAGCTCACAGATGGTGAGATGAGGGGGTACCCAGGGGGCATGAGGAACTTAAAACTGAAGAGCTGGAGGGGCAGGTTGCAGAGAGGAGTTGGGGAGCAGGACTGAAGGACATCCCTGAGGCCGGAAGCACTGAGGACCCACAGCAATTTGAAAGGTGAATGGAGCATTCAATCCAACCCCTTTGTTTTACTAAAGTGGGGGGAGAGATCCTTCAGGAAAGCTTGCACTAGGATAATGAGGAAGTTACATCAGCGGGTGATGAATAACAGAATTTTGGAGTCGCTCAGGGAGATGAGATGGAGAAAGCAAAGGACAGTGATTTCCCTTTGGAGATGGAGCCCACAGGAGGGGAAGCTGACAGCTGCTGCCAGGGTGGGGCTGCCACCAGAGTGGGAGGGGGTGCTGGGGTGACACAGCCACACAGGGCGAAGCAGCACTGGGGGCACCTTGTGTCCCACCACCCCCAAGTTTTAAAGCAACTCAGTGCCAGGTCTGAGGAAGGATTGGTAATTCGAGTAAATTTCCACCACAAACTGCATGTGGCAGCCAAATTTCAATTTGAGACGATTTTGTAATAATGAAGACACTGTTAGCGTGCTGGCCCACGATCACTCATTAATCTCTTAACAAATATTTGCTGAGGGCAACCAAGTGCCAGGCACTGTTCTCCACGGATGCGCTGGGGATGGGGAGGGGGACAAAAGTCCTTGTCCTCACTTGGTACACATGCTGGTGAGGATGGCAAGCCAAGGCAATAAGCAAGTGACGGTGCTAGGTGCCAGGGACAAGGGCCACCAGGAAGGTCCCGAGGTGGCAAGGTGTGAGGAGGCGAGAGGGAGAGGCAGGGGTATGCAGACAGACGGCAGCGGGCTGCGGCCCAGGACAGCAACTGGGTGAGAGGAGAGAGCTGGAGCAGGCGGGAGCAGTCACAGGGCCAGGGAGGGCCTGGCAGAGCCGGGCGAGGACTCTGCCTGGACTGAGTGGAGTTCTTGGTCCCACTCAGGTGTAAGTCTGGCTGCTGCTGTGGTGAGAAGACTGTGTGTACGCCTGCGTGCGAGGGTTAAGGTGGAGCCGGGAGGTGTTAGGAGAGCACTACCAAAGCCGAGGTAGGTGATGCAGCTCAGCCTCAGCATCAGGGGTGATGGGGCTGAATTCCAGATGTACTTGCAGGGGCTTGCTGATGGGGAGAGGCGGGGAAAGGGGTCAGGCTGAGCGGCGCTGCTGGGCTGAGGCAACATCCGTGGGGATTTCCTGATTGTCTAGATACGGGTGACACCCAGTCTGTGAACTGCACAAAGGCCCGTGGGAGTGAAAAACCCATCCACTTGCTAGGAGCAAGCCTGAGTGACGGCGGGAGGAAGAGGGACCTTTTGTCCTCTACCATCCAAGCGGGAGCCTGTGGTTAGGATGTGCTACGTGGAGACAGCTGGGAGAAGTCTGAGCCGTTACAGACTATACTGCTGCTGACTGGAGGTGGGACAGGAGACACCTGTCCCCCTGCACTTGCGGGGAGGGACCACCTCCCACTTACTGAGCAACAAACGGGTGCCCAGGACAGTGCGAGTGGAGGCATGTTTCATTCCATCCTTAAATGTCCTTCTGGGAAACACACTGTTATCAGCTCTGTGTAGAAGATGACATGAAGTCAGGGAGGTGAAGCAACTTGTCCAAGATCACACAGCTGGGAGGGGGCAGAACAGGGTTTGGAATTCAGATAGGCCCAACTCCAGAGCCGGGTCTCTACACATGCTTTGTTGCTTCAGTGACTCAGCAGATAAAAGAAAAACTCTGTCCCAGTGGGACAAAGAGAGCGGGGCAGGCTCACACACACCCATCCCTCCTGCCCACAGTGCCAGGCTGCCAAAGCCAGCAAAAAGCACATGAACGAGCCAGAGTACTGGGGATATGGCTGACGTGTCTAAGGAAATAACTTAAAGATTAACCAGACGATGCTTTCTGTTTCCACTCTAAACTACTAAAACCCTTTCTCAAGTGGACTTGTCCTCTGGCCTGCCCTGGCAAGCACAGGGTGAACAAGAGGATTCATCTTGTGATAAGTCTCAGGGTCTTCCTGTGCCCCAAGTTGAAGAGGCTGGTTTGAGTGCATCCTGACCCCAGGAACAGCCCTGTAGGTTCCTCTTAATTAAAACAGCAACGACTTGTTTCCTTTCATGCGCCTCTTTCCTACATAAGGAATAATAATAATAATAATAATAATAATAAAGACTTCAGTGATTTTGCTTCATTTTCTGAGCTTTGGTTACTGCAGGCAAGTTTTCAGGCCTTAGGATCTTAACAAACCTGAGCTGTACAACTTGGGATAATTTTTTTCTGAAAAAATACTCGGTGCAGGGTCACAACAAAAATAACACAAAAACTGTAGCAGCAGAAATCACACAGCCAGCTTTTATTTTGTGCAGGTGAAGGATGTTTCATTTAGTTCTCAAAGAATTAATTCCGAGAGAGATCAGAGAACCACATGCAATCAATCACTCAGCCCAGGAGGGAGAGAGGAGGGCTGAACCCAGGTCTGGACTCCCGAGCTCTGCACAGGTGAAGAAGAGCAGTCCTTTCTGCATGAAAGCAAACTCCAACCAAACCCAGACCCGAACCTCCCACAAAGTAATACAGGGCAAACGCCTCAGTGGAACACGAGCAGAGAATGTGAGCAGGAAATCACAAACAGATGAAACACAAAGACGAAGAAGTTTATGACAACAGGTTCAACCTCATCATGATCAAAATATAATAGTGAAGCTGGGCATAGTGGTGCACGCCTATAATCCCAGTGGCTCAGGAGGCTAAGGCAGGAGGACCATGAGTTCAAGGCCAGCCTCAGCAAAAGTGAGGCACTAAGCGACTCAGTGAGACCCTGTCTCTAAATAAAATACAAAATAGGGCCAGGGATGTGGCTCAGTGGTCGAGTGCCCCTGAGTTCAATCCCCAATACCTACCTCCTGGAAAAAAAAATGTAATAATGAGATGCTACTTTCACTGCTTATATTAGCAAAGATTACATTTTAAAGATTAAAATTAATATTAGTGAAGGTATAGTAAATGAACTGGTCAATGGACTATAAATCAGAAAATAAACTGGTACAAACTTTTTGAAAAAAATTTGGCATTATTTATTAAAAGCTTTAAAAATGTTTATCCTTTTTGTCAGCATAATTTCATGTGTAATTAAGCTAAATATTGTCAAAGCTTACCATCTCTCACACAGCATTTATAATAGTTACCTATCTGTACCTACCTATATAGATAAATATTTATATCAATGAATTATACAGGAATTTTCTTATAGCACTATAATAGGGTATAACCAAAAACATCTAAATGTTCCCCTGAGAGGATTTACAAATAAATTATGATACTAAGATGAAATACTATTCAACCATTCAAATTATACTTAAGAATAGATGATGTCAGGTGTGTGGCCCATGCCTGTATTCCTAGCGGCTCAGGAGGCTGAGGCAGGAGGATTGCGAGTTCAAAACCAGCCTCAGCAAAAATGAGGCGCTAAGCTACTCAGTGAAACCCTGTCTCTAAATAAAATACAAAAAAGGGCTGGGGATGTGGCTCAGTGGTCGAGTGCCCCTGAGTTCAATCACCAGTACTCCGCCCCCCAAAACAAAGAATATATGACAACATGGGAGATACTCCTGCACACAAAAAAAGTGTTAGGTGAAAAAGGACACAAATTACGTATACAATATTCCTGACCTCATTACTATCTACAGAAAAAAGATGAAGAGAAAATTCACCAGAATACTAAGACTACTATCTCCAACTGGTGTGATGGGTCACTGTTGCTTTATTACCATGCCTCAATTTTCTATCTTTTTCTAAAGTGAATATCAGTTATTTATATAACAAAATTTAACAAAAAAAAAAGGACTATAAAAAAGTAAACCAAAATGTTAACAGTAGCTGTCTTCGGGGCTGAGACAATGAAAACTGATTTTCATCTTTTGTTTTTTGTATTGATTTTGAACTTTCTCTAACAAGCATGTATCACTTTTGGACTCAGAAGAACTATAAGCCTTTCTATTAAGTACTGAAGTTTGTCATAACCATATCAACATCATAAAATGGACAACTAGTTTTAAAACATGAATAACGAAGAACAGGGAAATCTTCAAACACCAACTATCCTAGACTGAGGTCTTGAGAAATTTCCAATAAAAGAAGCATGGAGGGACTCCAGACCGACTGCACACACATTACCACCAAAGTCACATTTCACAACTGGCACCATGACCCTCATGTCTACTCACAACATGAATTGGTCCTTAGGTGCTGTGATGACTGGCTACACAAGATGCCAATACAGGGGAGCCAAACACTGGTGCTGGTAGGAAGCCTCCTAATGACAGCTGCTCCCTCAAGGGGACTCTTCTGGATGCCAGACCCCTGGAGAGTCCTTGGGTCTCACGGACAGGTGTGGAAAGCAAGCCTATGGGAGGCCCACTTCAGCCTCCAGCTTCGGTCTTCGAGTTGGTGTGGGCGTCCCTCAGAAGCCCACTGCCGCCTGGTTTTCAGGCCTGCTTGCAGTTTTCAGAGCCAGGCTGATGCAGGCTGAGTTTCAGGTAAAACAAAGCAACTTAGGAAAGGGCAGGGTACTGAGCTGGTTCAGTATCCTCTCTGAAAAAAAACCTACACGTGGATGTTTTAAAAACATATGTATGTATAGGAGAAATCAAAAGAACAAGAGGGCAAAGAAGAAGAAGCTGAGGATGAAACTGTCTCAGACTCTAGGTTTGCATTTTCTAAAAGGGACAGGGAACAGGAGAACACTTTATTTTTCTGACAATCAATAGATGCAGTTAAAAATTCTGACTTCTACTACATATCCTTATGTAAAAGGATATCTCTAAGGGAAACAAAACCATTTCTTTTATTTCAAGTCTGACTTAAGGTTCCTCCAGCTAATTTATAAACTAACACACATGCACACACACACCATACACACACACACACACATACCCTCCCCCATACTTTAAAAAGATGCAATATGAATATTTTTTAATGTGCCTTTTGTTCTCTTAAAATGGACTTGGTTAATAATATAACTTGCCAACACTTATAATTTCAAATCCAATCAGTATAATGCCCTAACTGTAATACAAAGAAAAAATGAATTAAAGTTTGTTAAAATAAGATAATATGTAAATGTTGGGGCACTGTCCACCAGAAGGCATTATTAATGACACAGTGAAATACTGTACCTTTTCATAACAAATAGGTACTCATAAACTTGGTAGTAGTATTCCTGGAAAATTTAGTATATAACAAAACATACAAAAACTGTTTATGTGTAAAATAGAGTCAGATTTCAGGCTAAGATCACTATAAACAGGGTTTTGCCTACATGAATGTCAACTGATCATTAGGCAGTTGGGTAGATGGAAAATCCTTTTTTCCCCAAGTTTTACATCTATTAGCATCCTCATCCTTTCTGTACAGAAGTCCTGTCTGGGTCACTGTGACAATCACCTACACACATTTTAAAGATGTCCTGTAGAGGGCGCTATGTACTCACTCAGAACCAGTAGCCTTAGTCAGTCTTCTACAGGCAAAGAGGCAGAGAGATTAAGATATTTACCTAAAGCTTTAAAGTGTATCAGTGGCAAGTAGAACTAGAAAAAGAGAAGAAATAGTGGAGACAGAAGGAAATTGCTATGCTAATGTTGATATTTATCATCACCAGACATTGTGCCAGGTACTTTCTGTTACGCCCAAGCAGGGTCTCACCTAATCTATCAACTTGTGGGTTAGTGCTATTATCACCCCCATTTTTTTTCAGATAAAGACACAACATTTCAGGGAGGTTAGGTCACTGCTCAGGGACCTATTTCAGTAATGACAGAGGCGGATTTTATACAGTGCTTTTTCTATTGCTTCAAGCTGATTTTTCTCCAAGTGCTTGGGCCCACACTTTCCTGTCTCTCACTTTACTGCTTAAGTTTCTAGAAATAGTGACGGGGGTGTATGATATCTGAAAAGCAACTCACAAAGAGAAAGATGGTTCAGTCCCAGCTTCTTAGTTCCCTGGCCCACACAGCCCGGATTTGGAAGAAGTCATGGATCATCTTTCCCTATTCTCCAGGGGGCCTAAGCCAGCACATTTGGCATCTACCTCCCAGGTTTGGAGGGCAGGTGTTCATCACATCCTTCTGCCCATTATGGTTGGGGCGGTTCTGTGAGACTGAGTACTGCATTCAGTATTTGAAGAAGCAATCTGTTTTGCAATTCGTAGGCACCTCTCTCCCTCTACTTTCAAGCCCTGAAGTCATGACTGGAAACTTTAAGAAATCTATCGTATCAGGTATCTTGTTCACGAAAAGAAATATTAATAGCTCATATTTGTCACTTTGATCTAATCCCACACTTCAGGAGCCCTGTGGGGCCTGGTGAAGCCAAGATGAGCCCATTTGCTGGTTATAGTGCAGAGGCCTCTGCTCTGTAGTCCATTCTGTCAAAATAAACTCTGAAGAGGTTTCATGGAAAATGGTTCAACTCAGGCTCCTGTCAAATGATTTCTTGCAAAATAAGTTAAAGCAGGGCCAGCTCAAGTCTGGTGCAGCATGGGCTTATTTTTAGCACGATGCAGAAAAGGTTGTGACATATTCAAGCACCAAAGCGAAGAGAACAGGCTCTGGAGTTGCACTGCCTGGGCCCAAGTCTCTCTGCTCCTGCCTGTGTGGCTCCAGAGGACCTCTGACCTCCTGCTCCTTCCATGGTATCCTAACTGAGAAAGTGAGGATCATGATAGTAGCCACCTCATAGGGAGGCTGAGAGTAGCAAATAAGACAATCATGTAAGGAGCTTACCAGAGTGCCTGGCACAGGGCAAGCACTCACATGGCAAATGTCCCCTGTTATTAAGATTATATTGATTCTGTCATGTAAAAAATGATTGGCAGAACTGGGCAACATAAACCCTGTGAAGGAGATAAAGCAATAGAAAAAAGGATGTGGGTCCAGAAGCACTATTTTCAACCTTCTGAAGTGGAATCATGTCATGCCTACAGACCTTTGCTCTGTGGGGCCACAAAGGGCATAACTAGGTCAACATTGCCAAGAGGCAGGTATAAGGTTAGAACAAAGAAGAATTTTCTAAGAGCCAGAGATGTCCAGAAAGAGGGAGCAGGATACCTAGGGTGCAGGTGCCCAGCTGGGGCTGGGAGGCTGCCTAGGATGGCCTTTTCTGCACCAGAGGTTGGCCAGAAGAGGTAACCTTTGATGCTCCCTCCCAGTGGACCCTTCTATTGCTTTGATAATGAGGGGGGGAAAGTGCTGATAGCCAAGGTGTGGCTGCTCAACCTGAAGGAGGAAGATGGACTTTGGACAAATCTTAGCATTCACAACCTTCAGGTCTTTTACTTGATGTCCTCAGAACACCATTAGCTGATGGCAATGGTAGCTCCAGGCACCAGCAATGGTTCAAGAAACCAAAAGTATTTCTTGAGCACCTGCTGGGTGCCATGGCAGTCATCCAAGTGTAAAGTGACCAGGTTGGAAGCCAGTGGGTCATTCCAGTTCACAGGCAACTCCCCAACCCCTCTCCAGCCAAAGCATCAGGGTTCTGGCCTTTTACCACCTCTTTATCACCAAACCACAGACACAACCCCGGACCTAGGTCTTGCCAATGTTAAGTCTCCTGGGTCAAGCTGCACACAGGGAAAGACACTGGGACATAGAGAAAAGGCAAGGAGTAAGGGCTGGGGGAAAAGAGAGAGAATCTGCTCCCTAAAAATTGGTTCAGAGGTGGGGCACCAAGCAGTCATTTTTCATCATGAAATAGTGTTACTTTTATAAACTGTAAAAAACAAAAATAGGTTTGAAAATAGAAACTATTTTACAACAAAAAAATATTTGTCGAAGTCACACTATAAATCCAAGAAAAAATTTAATTCCCAAACTATAGCTCATATGCTATTTTCCAACTATTTCCTATATACTTTCCTGCTAATTTATACAGTCTCAACTCTGAGAACTCAAAGACGGCTATGAGTATCAAAAGATTAGAAAGAAATATGCATGGCCTTAGAGATATCTGTGTACTCATTTAATTATTTGCCATCTGGCAAGGCCTGGTGACATGTTTGAAAACAACTGGTCAGACTGGCTAGGATCTCACTGAGGAAGAAGATGGTCTTCCTCTTCTCAGGGAGAATGTACTCAATAATCCAAAGGCCCCAGCTTTTGATCCAAGTTACTGGATCTGCCACTGTGCCAGTTCCTCCATCCCTACCTCCTACCTCCTCGGCAGTGGCGATTCATGTCCTAGCGTGTCAATGTCCTTCACTCTGTTTGGCTGGCTGTCTATAGCCAAATCCCACTGCTGCTTCTTCTCCTGCAAGCGTTTCTCTCCCACTGACTCCTCTCCTGGCTGACTGCTACAGCCTTAGTTTAGGTCCAGACCAGCCCCCGCCTGGCCTACTCACATCCTCTAAAACCACTGCTCTCCAGCACCACCAGGAGGGGACGCCACAGTCCGTCCTCCCCCGTGAAGGTTTCCGGAGGTTGTCTGCCCCTCCCAGCCTCAGGAGGAAAATGAGCACCCACAGCCCCTCTGGCCCAGGGCAAGAGACGGACATCAGTTCCACCTCACATGCCCGCTTTCACATGTGGCACTGGCTACCACAGTCAGAAACAAGGCCACCAGGATCAGTTACTCTTCCGCTGGAGGGGAGGATGGGAAGTACAGTGCTCAGGCCACCTCCACGCCATCCTGTAAGGGGCAGTGCATCCCATGGAACCCAGGCTAACTGCCCCTGGCTGAGCCCCAGTCCTTTGTTCCCTTCTGACTTCCTAGGAAATCCCCTCAATGATCCAGTCCCAGGGCTCATTTTCACTGCCACTCACCACCTGCTGTACCCTCCTTCTCTTCCTCCTCCAACTCAGCAAACTGCACCCTTTCCCATCAGAGACCTTTACAGCATCTGTAAACTTCTCCAAGCGGGCCAGAGATCAACTGATGCCACCTTTGCCTTGGTATCCAACACATGGATTCTGAAATTCCACGCTCCCACCCTCTCCACCACTTAAGAAATCTGTTGTACACACAAAACTTGGTCTCCTTATGGTATGGCCACTACTGGATCATCTCAGTGTCTGTGTCTTCTGGGACCATGAAACTCTGAAGTATAGAAATAAGATCTGTTTAATCTACTGTCTCCCAAGTTCAGCACAGCAGGGCACTGTCAGGAAAAACACAGAGCCCACTGCCCTAGTCCACCCTTAAAATGACTCCCTGTGGGACCCTGGGCAGTATTTTCCTCTCTGAAACTCAGCTTCCCACTTACAGTAAGGTGGGGTTGAAGCAGAGGGCCTCTGAAATCTCACCCAGGTCTCACACACCACAAGAACACAGGCAAAATGCACAAATCCAGGCCTTCTCCTGACTATGGGGGTAATAACTCAGGGCTGGGCTCAGCGAGACAGCACAGTACAGCTCCTCCGGGTGGCACAGACCCGCCATTGCGATGAGTGAGAATCCTAAAGTGGGCATTCAGTGCTCTGGGATGCATGTTTGTGCAGCTAAGCATAATGGACAATGAAGAATGATTTAATCTCCCTTTGAGAACATAAGTACACTATTCTATATTTATACCTTCCATCTCCTAATTTAGATGGGAAGAACTTTTTCTGATCAGCCCTTACTTGCCAATGATTTTGTTCTACATCTAAATGAAGAATAGGAGTCATATAAGTTCGCAGATTGAATGGATGGCTGATTTAGAAAGCCCTTAAATGTGGCTGCAGGCCGGCGTTGGCAACCCCATAATTAGATATGGCATGCTCTGCAATGATGTATTTTTTACTGTTTTTTAATAACTCAGTCCTCCTTCTGGGATGAGGGGAAAAATGGAATTTGTTAAAAATAAATCGAGATTTAGTGGCTTTTCAGCCTTCTGCCGCTTGTTGCTCAAAATATTCTATAATAAGAGAAGCCCTGCCCTATAGTGCACTGTAAACACCCACAGACACTCAGAGCCAAATTCTTCCAATTATGACCCTGTGCCTGTTGCCAAGCTACTGCAAGGACCTACTTGAAAGGCAGCCATCTAGGCCACTTCCTGATTAAGCTGCCCTGTAGCAAGGAACCAAGGCCTGCTGCTTGGCATAGTATCTTGTCTCAAATAATTGTCCCATGTTCTCGAAATTAAGCCTTTTCCTTGTGATAGAATTACAATTCAGAGGCTAGTGAAAACTAACCACCTTGCCCATCTGTCTGGGTCATGTGTATGTTTAAGATCTTGGGCTATCACATGTTGAACTAAAATCTGGTAGCAGAAGTGCATTCATGATCGGCTTCTCTAATTGTATTGTGCGAATCAAGGTCAAACAAAAGTAGGTCAACTATCAACATGACAGGTGAGTCGGATGCAGCCTGCCCTTCTAAACAGCTTCCGCACTAAACAGTTTGGGTCACTGCTGCTAAAAGCAGCAGGCTGAAATGGTTGTTTTAAAGTCCTTACCACACCTCAAGAGGGGAAATGTGGTTGGTGTCAGGTGTTGGGTTTGCAGCTTTTAAGATCAAATGCCAGTGCACCAGTTGGGACTGCCCATCCAACCCAGTTGTGTGTGTGGCCACAACAAACCCTTAAAGAACTGCATGCAAACAATCAGGAGATTGCAGTGTGCCACATTCGTACTGAGAGAGAAATCACTTCCAGCTCCTTAGTAACCAGAATGCTCAAAGCAGCACTGAGCAAAATGGGTCCTGGCTAGAAACAAATCACTCTCCCTCCCAGCAGGAGGCTCTTCATTTACTGTTGGCTTACTGGGCAACTAGTCCAAGAGAAGCACTCAAGACCTTCACAGGGCCCTAGGACATGGTACCCCAGGAACTCAACTCTGAATTGGGGGGGGGACTTAGTGAACAAGTACCCCCCAAAAGAAAACCAATGTATATTATGGAGTCAGATTTTCCAAATTCAAAAATGGGACCAAGAATACTTGGGTAGCATTTTTAAAAGCAGGAATCCTGGAATACCTGGGATGGGGAGGGGCACAAAGCATTGATCCTCTTCAGAGAGGTCTTCCCTGGCTGACAATCTAAAGTGGTGCATCCTATGACTCCCACATCACCCTGGACTCTAACTCCTTGATTGCTGACATGATCTTGTGTACTTGTGGCTGCTCTGATTAGAATGGGGGCATCAGGAGTGCAGAAATTCTGTCTTGTTCTTGACAGTTTACAGAGCCATTGGGATAGTCTCTGGCTCTTAGCAGGTGCTCAGTGGAGGCCCATGAAGAAATTCATCCATGCCAGACCTCTGGAAGAGCAATGCATAGACCATGCTTCCTCCACCTCATGCAATGCCATGAGGTGAAACTACTGGAATTCCCATCCCATGAGAAAAATCAGGGCTCAGAAAGGGTGTGTATTTTGCCCAGTGTTGGGCATCTAATAACTGATGAAGTTGGAATTCAAACCAAGGCATTAAAAGTTCTAATCTTGGCTTTGTCACTTTTTTTTTTTTTTTTTTTTTTTTGCAGTGCTGGGGATTGAACCCAGGGTCTTGTGCAGGCAAGGCAAGCATTCTACTAACTAAGCCATATCCCCAGTCCTAATCTTGGCTTTGTAATGAGCGTCTATTGCTTTTATAATTCAGAAAAGGCAAAGAAGAAAAGCTTTGGATGAAAATTTATTCATCATAAAGAGATTTGTAGTCAGATACAGTGGCACACACCTGTAATCCCAGCAATTCAGGAGATTGAGGCAGGAGGACAGTAAATTCAAGGCCAGCCTCAGCAACTTCTGCGAGGCCCTAAGTAATGTAGCAAGATCCTGTTTCAAAATAAAAAATAAAAAGGGCTGGGGATGTGGCTCAGTGGTAAAGTATCCCTGGGTTCAACTCCCAGTGCCAATAAATAATAACAAAGAAATAAAGAGTTCTGTATCAAATGATCTAATATATAACATATTAAGTTTATACAATAAAAATCCAGACCTGAGCTGGGAATACAGCTCAGTTGGTAGAGTGCTTGCCTCACATGCATAAGGCCCTGGGTTAAATCCCCAGCACCACAAAAAAAAAAAAAAAGAAAAAAAATTCTAGCCCCATCTCCTACAGAAAGCACTGGCACCATAGCCAGAGCAGGAGAAGGGATTCTGGGGCCTTCTTCCATGGTTAATAACATTCATTATTGCTGTCACTGTTAGAAAAAGCAGACTTATTCCACGATTCATGGAAAGATTCCAAGAAGAGGCCTATGAGCAAGTTCGAGATGAAGAATTAAGGTGTTTGGAATCTGTCTTCTCCTAAACCCATACCTTGAAAATTGGGAGAAAAAAAGAAAGAAGAGCCAGGCACGGTGGTGCACACCTATAATACCAGCAGCTTGGGAGGCTGAGACAGGAGGATTGCAAATTCAAAGGCAGCCACAGCACTTGGCAAGGTCCTAAGCAATTTAGTAAGACTCTGTCTCAAAATGAAAAACAAACAAGCAAATAGGACTGGGGATTGGCTCAGTGGTTAAGTACCCCTGGGTTCAATCCCTGGTATAAGAAAAGCAAAGAAAAGAAAAAAGCAAAGAAAAGAAAAGGAACGGAAAGGAAAGGAAGAAAGAAAAAGGAAAAACAGTATACTTTTTAAAATTAAGATTTCAAAAAAATGTATAAATTAGAAAACAGAGATTTATATTTACATGAGTTGAAAGTTGAGAACACTAAATTCAGTGGAAGTTAAGTTTATCCCCCTTTATAATCTATAAATCCCAGTAACAGTCCTATCAGTCTGATGTTTGGGGCCAAGAAAATCTATCCCATCTGCCTGGTAGATGCAGGCTATGGCTTGAGTTTATGTGCAAGTCAATAGGTACACCTCGTCCATATGGCTAGGGCAGTTCTACTGTGTGAATACATTTCTCAAGATATGAGAAATAAATGCAAAATGGCAAGTATTATCAATCAAACAGGTATTTCCAATGCTACCAGGATGCCTGACAGTCCTCAGCTACCAGCATCCTGCAGAAATGTGAAGTGCTGCATGATTGCAAATGAGGAGCAGCATGAGGACAAAAGGGCACCTAAACCTTCAGGATCAGAAATTTTCAACTGGGATCCCTGGGGGATTTCAGAGTAAATGTTTCACCACAGGATTGGGCTTATGAGTATTTGTCATATGCATCTTTTTCTGGGGAGAGGGTCTGTAAATTTCACCAGATGCACAAAGAGATCTGTGAACCCCAATGACTAGAAGCATCTGCCAACCCTTTCTGCTGCTGCTTTATTTAGGATGATATAAAAAGCACACCAGAAGACCCCTGGCTTTGACGGTAAACAGGGAAGACTGTCAAAGTTCTTGCCCAGTCTAGCCGCTGGAAATTGCTCAGCCAGAGAATGAAAAGAGGTCATTGGCTAAAGGAAACTGCTAGTCTTAGCTTAAGCTGGTGGCCTTGAGAGAGACAAATGGCATCAGAAAAGAACAGAGAGCCACTTAGGAACCAGAGAGTCTTAGGCAAGATGAACTTGTAAGCAATAGTGGGACAGAAAAAGAATACAGGCCTTGGAACCAGGCAGGGCTCCACCTAAATCTTAGCTGTGTGGCCTGGGGACAGTGATGGTGATGATAACAATGACAATGACAACTATATCTGCAATATGCTGTTATTTACTAACAGCATGATGTTTAAAACACAGTAATCAAGCACTTATGTACTTACAAAATAGCATATGTTATTTCATTTAATTTTCACAGCGGCTCTATGAACCCTCTCTATATTATCTTCATTTTCCAGATCTGGAAAAAGAAAGTTAAAGAGATTAAGTGGCATTCTCAAGGGCCAGAGCTAATTGGGACCCAACTTGGGTCTGCTCAACTCTGAGTCCATACTGTTAACTACTAAGCTCCAATGCACTGCCAACCTCAGCTGCTTCATCTGTTAAAAAAAAAAAAAAAAAGTAATCCTCACTCCTGCAAATTGCTAGGGACTAGACAGAACACATGTGAAGGATGCCCGGCACACAGGAAGCTCTCCAATAGAGCTGCTCCTGTCTTTCCTACATCATGGGGACCTCCGAAAGGGAGAGGAGAGGTGGGAGGTGAGCATCTGCTGTACAGACGGTACAGTGTTTCACTTCACAGGACTCAGCAAGCACCACTAGGTTTGGACCAAGGCTTAAGAGATGGGGATGACAATCCCTCCATTAGGGACACAGAGGGACACTTCAGCAAGATGGGCAAAAATGTATTTACTCAGAGGTGAAAGGATTTTCATCAAAATTTGGAAAGGACTGAATTATCAGGAGGAATAATTCAAGCCCAGAAAGTCCCAAAAAAAGCAGCGCCAGACAGCATGGCCATGCCAAGACCAGGAGTATGTGTGCACTGGTGGCCTGATGGCCTGGGACTGCAGCAGGGTGGGTGGCGGGCAGCCAAGGCCTTGCTCCTGGGCATGTTAAGAGATGGAGATATTGAATCCCTAGTTATCAATGAGCTCAGTCTGGAACTTGGGCAGAAGCTATGCATTATAAAAAAAAAAAAAAGAAAAGAAAAATAAACAGAGATAATTTTTAGAGCAAGTCAATTCTGAAGTCAAATATGGAGAAATGTAGCTACTGCAAGAAAGAACTAATGCCTTTGGGTTTGTAATGTGTGAGGATCAAGGGGCCTACCTGCAGGAGGAAGAGCCCCACTCACTGATAGCACTCCTTGACCACACTCTTCTGGAAAGCCTGAGTGGGGGGCTGCAAGGCAGCTCCCAGTGCTCCTTGGAGTGCCAACTGCATGCACAGAACATGCACCCCAGGGCTTGTGTGTGCTTGTAAGAAAAGCATCACAAGTATGGCCAGCTTAGCTCTCCTGCTGTTCTTGTAAAGGAATCACTACACCAAGTTTATTCCACTAGAATTAAAGATGCTCAGAGGTCTTCAGGTCCTGTCATCTACCCGCTCATCTCCCCTGTAGCACAGGCTCAGCATCAATTTCCTGGACCATTTTAACAGCCTCTCAAGTAGTTCTGCTGCCTCGCTCCCACAGACCGGCCCCCGCACTGCCACCAGCTGGCTTTCTAAAATAAAGTGCTGACCACGTTCACTCACCTCCTGAAAGATGTCTACTAGATTTGCAATGCCTATGGAATAAATCCCAAAGTCTTAGCTTGCATGCAGGCATGCGCTAACTCATTCATTTGTTCATCACCCATCTAATGTTTCGTGATCACCATCTGTGTGCCAGGCTCTGTTTCAGGCTCTGGGATGGTGTGTGCAATGGATAAGACAGGGTCCCTCCTTGTGGATTTACATTCTAGAGGAGTAAACAGTAAACTAGAGACAGGTATATAATATAAAGTCAGGTAGTGCTGGTTGCTAATGAAGAAAAAATAAAGCAAGGCAAAAGAACAGAGTGATTGCTAGGGTTGGCGACAGAGGGGTGCTTTTTGAGACAGGTGAAAGACAGCACTTACACAGAGACCAGAATGGAGTGAGGGTAAGCCAGACAAAGATGTGTGGGATAAAGCAACTGGCTGAGGAGAGCAAGTGCCAAGGACCCAGGGCAAGAAAGAGGAGCTGCAAGAAAGACACAGTGGCTGAAGAGGAGTAAGCAAAGCAGGAAGTGCTGAGAGGAGAACAGAGAAGTGAAGGGGCTGGCAGCCATAGCAAGAAGTCTAGAATCTACTCCAGGGATGCCAGGAAGCCACCAGAGGGTTCTGAGGAGGAAAGGGACAAGCACTTTCTCTTCTTCTGAAAAGCGCTTTGCCTGCTTGGGAAATGACAGCAGGAAGGCCAGAGGGAAGTGGAGAGAGCCACTGAGGTAGAGGTTGGGACGAGAGTGGAAAGGAGCGGTGGCTTTGAGGGGGCTTTGAAGGGAGTATTGTCAAGAACTGCACTCAGACAACGCGGGGAAGGAGGGACAGCAGAATCCGCGATGATGCCTACATTTTTGAGCCAGGGTGGGGTCACATAAGATGGGGAAAACTGTGGAGCAGGAAGGTTGTTTTTCTTGTTAAGAACAAATTAAGAGTTCTGCTTAGTTACGTTGGTCCGGTTGACCACTACACCTCACAGGATAGCTGTTGAGTGGGCAGTGGGTTTGTGAGTTGAGGGCTCAGGAAGAAGATTCAGGCTGGAAACAAAGATTTGGGGCTTGTCAGTATATCGGTGACCATCATAAAGTGGCAGCTTGGAGCTCTACTACTTGGGCCCCACTGTAGACATGTACCCAGTGTCACCTTTTACCAGGACTCTGGCCTCTGTCCTGTGGTCCCTTCTGCTTAGAATGCTCTTCTTGGACTTCCACAGCTGGTAGAGTCCTCCTCACCTTTTAAGCCTTGCTCAAAAATCATTTTTTCTCTAAAGGCCCTTCCTGACTCCCCAGAGAGAGCCAGTGCCCCTCTCCCTTCTCTCACAGCAGCCTGGTGCAAACCTCGGGATGGCACACCCCTGGTGCCACCTGAGCCACTTACCCCTTTCATGCCTGGGAGCTCCTGAGGGCAGAGGCTGTAAGCCTATTCCCCTGTGCACCCCTATTGCCTAACATGAAGTCTGAGCATGGCAACATAACTAGATGAATGGAGTCTTCCTCGGTGCAAAGAGGAACAAAAGAAATTACATATGTGCAAACTGACTCACGCTGCAGCTGCTGTCTGCAAGGGGAAAAGGTGAAAAAAATACGGCACTGTCACCACTGAGGCACTAATGAAGCTCAATGGGTTAGAATGGCATCTTCCCGGGAGGAGCTGCTTAACAAGAAAGAGCTCGAGAATCTAAGAGTTTAGCAGATAATCTCAGGGCATGATGAGGTGTCATGAGCTCTGCACCTGATGGAGGTGTTTCAGGTTTTGAACTGCAGAAATTCCCACTGAGTCCAGAACCAACACTCCAGGAGGTCAAAGG
This sequence comes from Sciurus carolinensis, assembly GCF_902686445.1. Lineage (NCBI taxonomy): Eukaryota > Metazoa > Chordata > Mammalia > Rodentia > Sciuridae > Sciurus > Sciurus carolinensis. Next base: position 63,539,151 of record NC_062223.1, read on the forward strand.
CAGAGGGAAGGAAGCTGACCTCCCTTCTTATTTAATCCTGAGAGTGATCTGGGAAGCAGGGCCTATCAGCCCTCCTTTACAGGTGAGGATAAGAAGTATCAGAGAGGAAGGTGATTTGCCCCAAGGTCACAGAGTTGGGAGGTGCAGGATTCACAGCCAGGTCTGCCAGACACCAACACACTCCAAAGCCTCACTCCATGACGCAGGGTCCTACAGCGTGCAAGATCCTGTGTACCACAGGGGCCCCAGACTGCCATGGAAACATGGTTCTGGTGAGGGGCTGTGATTTGCCAGTATTACTGAGGCGTCACCAGAAGAACAGAGGCTTGGAGCACTGGCTGCATTCTCTTAAGGGGCACAGAAAAAGCAAAAACGTACCATTTTAATAGTCTAACCTTTCTGCTTAAAGTATCTTACAAACAAAGCAAGAAGAACGGGATATAGTGTTTTTTGGTTGTTGGTTTGTTTTTACTATGATGCTGTGTGATTCAGGGAACTGGGTAGCTGTCACTGCACCACAAGGTTTACAAAACCAACACCACAGATCAAACTGGTGCACGGCAGCTCTCTCATGCACTTACACAAACGTTTGTTGCCCACCTACTGTGTGTAGGACACTCAGCAGGCAGCACAGGATAAGAAAAGTCCTGGAATTGAACTGGTGACTCCCTTACTCACTGCCAATGTAACAGTGTATTAACCTAAGCCTCAGTTTCTCATCTGTACAAAGAATGCACGGCTCCTTTCACAAAGGTTCTGATGTCCTGAGGACCTAAGTGGGATGACACATATGCCTGGCATTCAGCAAATAGCTAATGGTTGGTAGTTTGTTTATCACTGAGCAAACAAAAGAATTTATGTACACTGCAGAAAAAGGGGATGGAAAAAAAGAGCTTTATCTGACCATGGAACCAACCTAGGATTGCTCTTCAATTGATGAATGGACAAAGAAACTGTGGCATATATACACAATGGAATACTACTCAGGCATAAGAAGAACCAAAATTCTGGCATATGCTGGTAAATGGATGGAGCTGAAGAATATCATGCTAAGTGAAATTAGCCAAACCCCAAAACCCAAAGGCTGAATGTTTCTCTGATAAGTGGATGATGATACGTAATTGGGGCAAAGGGGTAGAGGGGGGGTAAGAGAAGAATGGAGGCACTTTGGTGTATATAGGGAAATGGGGGTGGGAGGGGGGTGGGGGAAGGAAAGATAGTGGACTGAGACAGACAATATTACCCTATGTACATGTATGATTACACAAATGATGTGAATGTACATTGTGCACAACCATAGAAACGAAAAGTTGTACCCTATTTGTGTACCATGAATCAAAATGCAGTCTGTAAAAATAAAAAAATTTAAAAAAAATAAATTTAAAAAAATGTGAAAGTTGAAAAAAAAAAAGAGCTATATCCAAGCTCTTGTAAAATCTTAGTAGGATAAATAGCATCCTCGAGGACTTACTGAAGCATAAGGAAATTCTTTAAGAAATTTTTAGTTGCTGAGTATTTTAAGGTGGGGTGGAGAAGGAAAGGCAGAGTGAGAGGAAAAGGGAAAGGGAAAGGAGAAGAGCTGAATTTGAATATACCAGCGTATTCGCAAGAGTCAAAAGAAGTACTGCCGGGCTTGGTGGTGCAGGCCTCTACTCCCAGGGGCTCAGAAGGCTGAGGCAGGAAAATTGGTGAGTTCAAGGTCAGACTCAGCACTTTAGGGAGACCCCAAGCAACTCAGTAAGACCCTGTCTCTATATAAAATATAAAAAAGGGCTGGGGATGTGTGACTCAGAGGTTAAGCGCCCCTGAGTTCAATCCCTGGTACCAAAACAACAACAAAAATCAATGTTACCTTTTCTCTAATGGATAGAACTACCTATTAATTATTATGGTTTTATTTTCTCTGCCCGACTCTTATTCAATCTTCGATACCACCCCTGCCCACTTTGCTTGATAATCTTTTCCATCCTACCCTACCTGGAGAATTAATGTTTTTCTATAGTCAATCCCTATTATTGTGCACACTACACTGTCCTCTGCCTTTTGGGTTTTCCCTACCAAATACTGAGCTCCTGAGAATATGAATTGTGTACTCAAGGGGTAGCCTTCCTCACCTCAAGATGCCTTGCCAGTAGCTACCAGTTTGAAGAGTCCCCAGAGGAGAATCTTCTCTCTACTTCAGTAGATGAGACAGGACTCACACTGTAGAGCATTAATCCTGTGGCTGAACATCTGAAACACACCCTTCAATATTATTGATACATTCTTCCAATTGCCCCTGTAATAGAAATACTGTCCCTATTTTGTAGAAGGGTGCACTGAGGCTCAGAGAAGGGAGGCCACCAGCAAAGGGTCATGCTGCCAGTGAAAATGATGAAGCCAGAATTTGAACAAGGGTCTGACTCCAAATTCCTTCCTCTGGACCAGAACTGCCCAGTGGTGGTTCTAACGAAGCTGCAAGCAATCTAGAAGATCTAGGCATCAAATCTACTGCAGCCTCATAAGAGGTTAGTGCTGAGGAGTTGTGGCCAAAGGGCAAACACCAACTCAGAGATGCAGGACAGGAGGCCTCCAGAGAAGGCAGGATTCAAAATGTCATGTGCAGTAGTGGTGAAGTGACCATTTCCCAGATCTGTCCTTTCTGTGGAAAAGGAGAAAGCCTGGGCCAGGAGCTCTCAGCCATGTGAAATCAGGAAGGGCCTCTGGTCAAGAATTTTCAGATCCTTCCTGAAAGCTTTGAAAACATGAACATAAACACTAACATTTCTAGGAGAAAGCCATGAACAAAAGTGGCCACAGGAAGTCTGGGAACATCACTTCCCTTTCCTTTTCCTACCCCCAGCTCAGTAAAGGAGACTTTGTGGCATCTTGTGGACAAAAACTTTGTCTCAACCACACAGCATGACTTGCGATTCCCTGCTCCCAAGGTCTCTTGTGCCTAAGGTCTGGCCCTCCCTGGTCCAGCCCCTTCCAGTGCTGACTCCACGGAGGTGCTGATAGTTCTGGTCTTGCTGGGAAGGGCCAGCCAAACCTGTGATGGCAGGAAAATGGAAGCCATGATTCTTTCAAAGTCTTCCTGGCACAAATAATATCCTTAGATAATTAACAACTGATTACAATATTTGGGGAACATTTTTGTCAAATTGCAGGATGATAACCATCACCAATGTCAAGATATGAAATCTTTTAGTTAAATCCACCAACTCATGTATTTTTAAATGTTTTTCTAAGACAAATATGTCATTTTTATGGCATATTTGTGTGCTTTTAAAACTTGCTTTTTGTGTTTGTGCTGAAGCAAAAACTAGATTATCAAAGCCACAATAGGATGCTCCTGGAAAGAGCATGAATTGGTACAGCCTTTCTGGAGGGTAAGTGGCTATATGTATTCATATTTTAAAAGGAAAGTGGCTTAAGTCAAAAAATCCCCTCTCTATGTATCTATACCATAGGAAATCTTGTGCAAAAAAGTTCACAGGTATGTGCAAAATTTCTTGAGCAGACATGACTGTGATGGCAAAAGATCAGAACAACATGAGTGTCTACCAATGCTGGGGGGAATAAATAAACTTAAAAATACATCTGGAATACAACTGTAAAAACCAAAAATTACCTTCACATATCAATTTGGAAAGATAACCATAATAATTGAACGCTGTAAAAAGAAAGTTGCTATTAGTATTAAATGTTTATCATAAAAAATTTTAAATAATAGCATCAACCACTGAAATGCTCCTCTCTGCCAGGTGCTGTCCAGGCATTTGGCACCCGGGATTGCCAATGTAGGTCACACAGCCAATGGGAAAGATTCCAATAAAGGCCTGCCTGACAAACCTCCCTCAGAACACAAAAAGAAAAACAACAGAGAACTTAGACTCAACATCATAAATTGGGGCTCAGTCATTTTTTTCCAAAGCCAAAACAACAGCAGATATATTGTGCTCATAATATCTGGATATAATCTGTGATTCACAAAGCGCTTTCTTTATCTGCCATCTCACTTGCTCACTGCAGCCTTGTGCATGTTAGGGCTGTAATCTCTTGTCCAGTCTTACTCTGTTAGCAACAATAATACTTTTAAAAACAATAGCAATGAGAGCAGATACTAGGTATTTGTATTTTCTACATGCCAGGCACGGTGCTAAGCACATTTTCATTTCCTTCATACAGAAACTTATAAAGGTCACTCCTTCTATCCCATTTGCAGATGAGGACCCTAGGGTTTAGAGAGCCTGATGGTGTGCTTGGGTCCTGTGATAGTGTGCAGCTGATGTCCGAAGTGGGTCTTGCACCAGAGCCAAGTGCCCTTTGAAGGAGATGTCTTGGGGGCATCTGTGCTTTAAGCCCATCTCAGTTTGTTGCTGGCAAATGTCCTTAGGGCCTGGCTACATTCCTTCCCCCATTGTCCACTTTCCCCACTTGGCAGGAAGCCATTTTTAAGTTTTTATTTTTCCACTCAAAAACAGTGTGAGTCATTTGGAGCTCAGCCAGGCTGCCCTTAGAGGGCCCTGGTGGCCTGGTGAGGGTGTCCTGAGGGACCTGGCTTACCCTGCTGCCCAGTCCTTGCCCAGCTGGCTGAGTCTAGATAGAGTTTTCACATCACTGTGATCTAAACAGTCACAGGGATCTAACAGTCACAACAAGTCAGTAAAGAGGTCCCTGAGATACAAGTTGGGGGGTGGGATGGGGAGGAGGTGTCCTTGGATTGGGAGAGAGAAAATATTTATGTAGCCAAGAGCTATAATGTGTCTATTATTCCTAGTGGCACATTAGACCTCTAAGAGAAGAAATATAGCAGGGTTATAAATTATGCAAGTAAAACATCATGCAAGATAAACATACACACAGTACATACAAACTGCATCACATAGCAGCCGCTCTTAAGGTAATAACTTAGGTTCTCCCTTACCCCTTCTGTAGAGACCGGAGCCCTGGCTGTCCAGGTATTGCCCTGCTACAGAGACCAAAGGCCAAGGCTGGTCTGATCCTGACAGGCTTTGGAAGGACAAGACGGCAGGCACACAGGTCATTATGACCCGCGATGGTCAGTCATCCTCAGAGTGTATGAAGGTCCACACACCAGAGGAGAAGCAGCTGGCTCTGTCCTGACAGGATGGCCAAATGGTTCATGTCCTTACAGATGGACAACAAGGGCTGGCAGGGTAGTGAAAAAGGGCACAGGGATGTGAGCAAAAAGAACAGACCCCACCATGGCACAGATTGCTTCCTTACCACTGTGAACGCTGATGCAAGAAGCAAGTGAGGCTGTGGGTTAATCCCCAGGCACATAGGAGAGTCCGAGAAGTGGAGGGTCTGAGGAGGCTCTTTTACGGGCTATTGCCTAGACCGCTATGATACAATGGGCATGGGTGAGTGTGAGGTTCCCTCGGGGCTGTCAGTCAACTCTGTGTGGGGCACCTACCTAGAATCCTGGGTACACTTGTTATCCCAGGGTTTACAGGGGCTGCCAGCAGGGAACAAACACTCTTTAATCTAATAACCACACAAATAAATGCAAACATAAGATGACTTTTGTGATGAGCACTAGTGAGGTACAAGAGGACTAGCTGCTGGAATGTGTGACAGAGGGTCTGTAGGATACAAGTGAACAAGAGCATGCATGTACAGGCTGGCACTGGGACCAGCCCCTGCTTTGCCAGAGACTTTGTCAGGTGGGACCCTAGTTTTCTTATATGGTGTCTTTGGGATAATAATGGTGACACTCACCCCAGCCACCATCTACTAAACCACAAATAAGAGGTAGTTAAACACCAAGCACTCTGACAATAAGCAGTCCATCAGCAGCAGGTAATCTGCGGGATTACCAGCATGGGAAGGTGATGCTGAGACCTGGCCTTCCCTTCAGAGAAGTTAAGGGAGGTTCCTACCAAATCAGCTGAGATCTGAGGGCAAACAGGCACAAGCTAGGCAAACCCAGAGGAAAAAAACATTCCATGTAGAAGAAACAGTTGTGGGAAGTCCCTTGCAAGGGAAGACAGCATCAGAAGAATTTCTAGGCAAGAAAAGCTGGGTCCTGGTCAGCAGGACCCTCCATGCCAGATGACAGTCTTTTGGGAGGTCTTCCCAGCTTACTATAAACCCCTGAATAAAAGCTGTGTTCTTAGCACAACTTCCAGTTTTGTGCCGAAGCAGGAAGTGAAAGAGACAACTAGTGTCGAGATGAAGGCCTCCAATGAAAATGTGAATTTATTACCATAGACTTGGTGGGGTGTGCTAGCTCCCATGGGGAATGTGGACACTGACCTGGGCACCTTGGGTCAGAACCCCTTCCTATATTCGTGTTACTCCTCAGCACACATTGACTAAGCTGGGAGATACAACAGGCAGCCACAAATACTGCCTGCACTCAAAGCTGAGAAGAGGTTTGGCCCCATCAACTCAATGGTCACTGAACCTCCAATTCCAAGTGGATCTGATCGCATTTTAAATCTGTTGTTTGGCTGCACAAACAGACCTTTGCTATCCTCACTCTTTCAACAACACTTCCTGAGCCAGGTGCACTAGGTTGGCACTGGAACAGAAAGACTGTGCATGTATGCATGTGTGTGTGTTTCTCCATTCTTAAGGAGCTCAGTTACTGAGCTTTATAGATAAGAAAGTCAACAGCTACTCTGATAAGTGCTTTTCAACAGAGCCCTGCAGGGTGTTCTGGGAGGCAGGAGGAAGGTCATCTCCAGGTGTGGGGGGGTGTCCAAGAGAGCCAGGGGAAAATGGAACTCAGTCACCTAGATGAGGAGCAGGGTCAGGTGTTCCAGGAGAGGACCATCACTGGCAAAGTCACCAGAGGTGAGACTATGGGTGGCTGGGACTGAGACTGGAAATGTGGGGTTAGGAAAAAGTGGAATGAGGAAGGTGGCCAAAAGCCAGGTTATGAAAAGCTCCCGGAAGGGCTTGGCTTTTATTCTGTACGTACTGGGAGCCTTGGAGAGTCTTAAAGAGAGAAAGCCATGATGAGATAAGTGACTTAGAAGCATCATGTTGGCAAGGTGTGGGGTGGGATGAAGGAGGAGAAAGATGGGCAGGATGACCAACGGAGGGGCTACTATAAGAAAAAATCCAAATGATGATCCTAACAAAGGAGTTTTTGGGGGAAAGAAGAAAAATGAGTTGAAAAAATCAGAAGATGGGCCTCTTCAGGATGAAGTAGTAGAATAGGACATGGGGGAAAGGACAAGTTATAGACAACTCTGAAGGAGAGTCACTAAAGGGGCACAGACCAGGGCCAGCACCCTGAGGAGCAAAACACAGGGGGCACTTAAGGTAGGGCGGGGAGGGATCTGAGGTGCCCGGGGGCAGAAAGCTAGGAAGGGTTTCTGGGTGAGATTCTGACTCTGAGGCAGTCTAGCAAGGCTGCTCGGCAGAGGAGCAGTGGATGAGCTCACCCAAGAAAACACCAGGGTAGACCTGAGAGGGACCAAGCTAAACCTACACCCAAGGACAAAAAGACAGAACAGGCCAAGCAGGCCTCAGAGGTCATGGTCTGTGAGGTTGGAGGAGGAACCAGGAGATAGCAGACCAGGTCACACAGGAAGGTCAGAGGTGAGGATTCAGGAGGGAGTCCTGTCTGGAGGGAGCAGCTGAAGAAAGAAAGATTGAGGGCTCAGTTGACAAGCCAATAGTCACCCACCAGGTTTCCTGTTTCCCCTAACAGGCTTGCTGCTGCCTGGCTTCACTGGTCAGAGAAACCTTTCCTGACCACCTCCCAGCTCCCTGGGTCTCATTGCTCTCCAACCTCACACCACACTCCACTGCCCACCATGAGGTGGGCCTGAGGTCACATTAGACATCTCATCTACCTAGGATGTCTGCCTCCTGATGACAGACCTTTGTCCTATTGTCACCTCTGCAACTGTGGGCGGAGAGTAGTGCTTGGCACACAAAGGCTGAGCACTGAGTCCCAAATCACCTGGTTTATTAGAAGCAACAAATAATGAACAGGCAGAGTCCATGTCCAATTCTGCCTGTAGACACTGGGGATGCAGTGAGCAGACAAAGCAGTACCTTGCTTCTGAAGCTTGAAGTTGGAGATGAGCAGAGAAAAACACGAAGTGTTTAAATAAAAAATACATTGCAATGGCCATAGAGTTAGGGTTGGAATCTTCCTCTCAAGCCTTTTGTTGACATTTCCTGTCCAAGCCCGTCCTGCCACTTTCACCAATTGAGGACAATTTGACTTCCCAAACTTCTTTTACCCTTTTAAAAGACAGTATAGTCCTCTCAATTTTTAACCTGAAGGGCTAAATCTACCTCTAACATAAGTAGGAGGAGAAATTCCAGACCTAGGTGACATAAAACAGGGAACAGCATAAACCAGGAGTCATATAGACCCTGTGTTCTGATCCCTGTGCCTTGGGCTGGTTATTCAACCTTTTAATGACTTGATTTCCTTATTGCTGAAATGGGAATACTAAATCTCCCATCATAGGTCATTATAAGATGAAAAAAATGACACAGACAGAGTACTTAGCACTGTACTTGGTACTTGATGAGTGTTTCATCAATGGTGCCACAAACCAGTTAACCTTTTCATACCAATGGTTAACTTTTTGCTTTTACTGTTAGATATCTAACTGCTATATTCAAAATTACTTAGAATTCAAACCACAGAGTATACACTTGAAATACTCCAGAGCACAAATTGATATGTTGTTGAATGACTTGATGAATTGTCCCAAATTCCCCATAATTTTAAGGACTCTACAGTAAGAAATTTTATTTCAATTTTTGGTCCACTCCCTTGTTCCTCTAATTTGTGTAAATGCACTATTTACCCAACAGATCACATCTTGTCTTATGGCAAAAGTCCAAACATGGGCCAGATTCCATGGTGCAAGTTGTGGCAGAGTTATGAACACCACACCTCAAAGGGAGTCTAAGAACACAATCACAAGCCCAGTGTACACACAAACCTCCAAACATAGCTTCACTCCAAAGAAGGCATAAGAACTGGTCACAACATGTTTTGCCTGCCTCCAAAGGGAAGAAACGTTACTCTAACATGCAAACACTTAAATCTTACATGTCTACCTTCTTTGACTTCCCAAGTCTCCATGAGAGACTCCATGAGTGACCTATTTAGTAATATCTCCATTCTTTATCTCTCATTGACGTCTGACCACAAGCAAGCTGGTTTCTTTCCCTCTCATGACATGACAGTCCTCAAGGCCATCTTAAAGACCTTGCCACAAATTCAGCACTTTTCCTTCAGATCTCTTCTCTCTGGTCCCTGTTGTCCCGTCCTCTTCCATTCTTGGGCTCTCTCCTCCATGGCCTCTGGGTCTCTTCTACCCTCTTCCTCCCATTCTGAAGTTATGCTCATTCCCCCAGTCTCAGCCTTCTGCTTATCTTGGGGAGAACTTATTTAAACTATAGCTTCCATTCTGTATATCCAGACTTTACCCTCTCAGACCAGGCTTTAACCTGGCATTTCTGATTATCTACTGTGACATTTCCTGTGGATGAATCCTGATAGCCTGAATTCAACATATCTAAAACCAGATGCACCAAACCACCTCTTTTCCACCCCCAACATCCACACTTCTATCAAGGATACCGTTGTGAACCCCCAAGTTTAAATTTTTATCTTCTTTGACTGCTGTCTTCAAAGTCTAAAAAGACTAAAAATGCAATTGGTTGCCCCTTGACAATATCTCTTCTATAGGTCATTGCTTTCATTACTATTAGCCATATAACCTCACGTAGGGATTGCTGCTATTGCTTTCTAACAGAGCCCCATGCCTCTTGCCCAACTATCAAGTGAATGTTCCTAAAACATCACCTCAGTTGTTTTACTTCTTTGATCAAAATAACTTTAGAGGGTTCTTATTGCCTTCAGGAAAAAGTCTAAGTGCCTTAGACTGGCACTCAGGGTATAGAAAGGAGTTGACAAACTAGAGCATGCAGGCCAAATCCAGGCCATCATCTGATTCTCTAAGGTTTTACTGAAATGAAGTCATACATATTCATTTACATATCATCTACAGCTGCTTTCATTCCACCAAAGCAGAGTTGAGTAACTGGAACAGAGACTACATGGCCTAGGAAGCCAAAAATATTTAGCATATGTTTCTTTACAAAAAAAAGTTTATTGACTGTGGGCTAGAGACATTAGGTGCCAGTAAATCAAGTCCTTGCCCATGACTCCTTTGAATGAAGCTTTTGCTCCTTTGGGTCCATTGCTGAGCTTACTTTCTTTATGCCTTACTCCCATTTGCTCAAGCACTGAAAATTTTATTTCACTCTTTCCTGGATATTTTCCAAATTATTTTTATTTTCAAAACAGAACCAAAGTTCCACCTCTTTATGATGACAACTATATTCATCCCTTGCAACCCTGAATTCTCCTTACCTTCAGCTTCCCTCTCTGTATCTATGACAGAAACCTATAACAAGATTCCATTTTTCCTGTGTATACTTTTGGCCTATTCAATAGGTCTCTCTAGGGTCCAGGCTTAGGAAGTTCCACAGAGCTCCTACCTGCCAATGATACCTACCTTGCCTTTCATGCCAAATACCAATCCTTGACAGCATAATTTGTAAGAAAGCATCAAACAAACTTACCAACGAAGGCTTAGGATTCCACATTTGAGTAGTCAAAGTTGGGTCTGAAAGCATACACACTAGCCAGCACCACCTAAAAGTCAATGAAATAGAGAGTTTAGCTTTTAAAGAAAATAGATATTTTCTTTAAATTCACAATGTGCATTAAGTTTCAAATGACCATTCTCCTAGGATGCCCATGTTTGTTTCTTTGCCTGGACAATCACTACTTATCCTTCAAATTCATTAGATGTTCTCTGGAAGTCTCCTGGATGTCCCAGGCAGGCCAGGTAGCCCCTCCCCTCAACTCCCATTGAATTCTGATAACACGTGTGGTAAAGCACATGGCACAATTTCTTGTTTAGGAATGGGGTTCTGTAGATTGTAGACTTTTCAAGACAAGAGACCTGTTAAATTCACTCCAACCCTTATCCCCACTTTCCAGAATACCACAGGCATTTAGATGGTCCTCAATAAAATATCTGTTAAAAAAAAAAAATGAATGGAAGCCAGGAGCAGTGTGCAAGCCTGTAATCCCTACTACTTGAGAGCTGAGACAGGAGGACTGCAAGTTCAAAGCCAGCCTCAGCAACTTAGCGAGGCCCTAAGAAACTCAGTGAGACCCTGTCTCTAATAAAATATAAAAATGGGCTGGGGATATGGTTTGGTGGTTAGGCACCCTTGGGTTCAATCCCTAGTACCAAAAACAAAAAGAGTGGAAAAACAATCTACTCAATTCATTATTAACACATGCCTGGGTACCTAAGCTTCTATTAGGCCACAATTTTCACTACAGATATGCATGCATGCCTCAATTCTATTACTTTGAATAGGCAACAGTTTACCAGGAAGGATTAAAAAGATCAATCCAAACACACACCTTTGTAATGACACTCCCCTGGGCAGAAACCTTCAGAGGCTCCCGAATCGAGGTTCAGCCCAGCTCCACAGCCGGAATACCAGGCCTGCACCGACTAGCCTGGCCTGCACCAACTAACCTCAGCTGGCATGGGTTCCTCAGGGGACCCTACCACCAGAGAGGCAGGACTGACAGCCAGTCTGCAAACACACAGTCCTCTCTCAGTATTCCCTCTACTTGGATGTCTTCTTTCACTTTTCTCCACAATATCTCCCTCTCCGGATGCCATTCATTCAGACATCATATCCCAAACCAAGTTCTTATTGGGGGGAGGAGAAAAAAGTGCATTTTCCCTTGCCATTTTTTTTAATTGTGGCAAAATACACATAACATAAAATTTATAATCATAACCATTTTAAGGGTACAGTTTGGTGATATTAAGTACAATTCATATTGTTATATCACCACTACCACCATCTACCTCCAGAACTCTTCCTCTACAAAATGGAAACTCTATATCCATTAAACAATAACTGCCTTCCCCCACCAAGTCCCTGGCACTCAATAAATTTTAGTAAAATGAATGAATGAATGAATACATGAATGAATCTGACTGAATCCTCTCCACAGAAATACTATCTTCTTCTGCAGAATTCCAATGGCACAATCTTCACATTTCACATCTTTCTCAGATTTATTGATTAATCCTAAATGATATATTTTTTTCACAGTTATATTCTCCTTCCGGACAGGACACTATGACTTTGTAATATTAAGCTTACATCCAAAAGCATGCATTTGGCCTGTCCTCCATGTTGCTGGATCAATGGGTCATGCCTTAATCCTCACATGCAGGTTTTGACACCAGTTTTGTTCCCTCTTGCTTGGCCACTCTCTTCACTCAGTTTCAAGGGATAGCTTTCTCTGGTTTTGCACCCACCTCCCTGGTTGTTCCTTCTCTTCTCACCTCCTGTTTGGTCGCATCCCTTCACTGACACTCCCTTGGTGATCTCACCTAGTTCATGAATTCAAATATCACTGCCATGCTGATGATCATGCTCACTCAGATTTTCCCAAAGCCTGGCCCTCTCTGAAACTCCCTGACTGTACACCAGCGGCAGTGCCAAAGTCAGAAGTCAACAAAACAGAAAACTATGTGACCACATTGTGTACCTCAAACTTAACACATCTGACACAGATCCCTGACCTCCTTCCAGACCTGTTCCTCAGAGCATCTAGCCCATTTCAGTTTGAAATACCTTTCATCCCTAGGTCAAAGGTTGGGAATGTTTCCTGTCTTTTCTCTTTCTCACTCCATCTCCAGTCATTACCCAAACTGGTTTTTACCTTCAAAATATGAACATTCTCACCACTCCACCATACCATCCTAGATTTTTGCAATAGCCTCCAACTTGGGTCCCGGCTTCTACCCTTGCTGAAGTTCCTATCCCTACCTACAGTCTATTTTTAGTAGGAGGAAATCTGTTTACAACCTGAGTCATATCATGTCATTCTTTGCTTAAATTCCTTAAAAGCCTAAAGTAGAACTATAACCCTGGGGATGCTGTGAGACAGCAGGACCTCTAGGGCAGTATTCTCCTCCCCCATCTACGTCTCCATTGGCAATCTTGACAGTTGTCTCCTTTTTCTGATTTCTCAGAGAATGCAAACTTTTTAAAGGGAGGAACATGCAAGTAGTCAGTCTCCCTTTCCAGTTAGGATAGCGCAGCAAGTCACCTATCTCAAGAAGCAAGAAGGTATGTGGAGGCTGCTGCCACTAGTTTTCAATGATAAGGCTAGCCTTCCAGAGAATATTTATTTACCCTTTTGGTGGTGGCAAGAACCATCCTTAAACACTTCTTCCAGCCTCTGACTTGTCACCAAGACAGGTTTTCCAAATTGTCTCTAGAACATTTTCCTCTCCCTGCCCCCTCACTGATGCTGTGGTTGGGGATGAAGTGCAATAGAAAGTACTCAGAACTAATTAGCTTAGGTCGCAGCAGCTCTCCTTGGAGCCCTGTTGGCAGCCTCCTAACCAGCCTGCCTAACTCCAGTCACTTATTTCCAACCATAACTCCATATAGCATCTGGAGGTGATTTTAAAAAAACCCAACTTGATCAAGTTCCCTACTTAAAAGGCTACAAAGAGTTCCTGCATTGATAGAGGATAAATTCTTCAAAAACTATGTATAGTAAACAAGTGTAAAGTCTTGCAATCTTCCCCAAATATGTATCCTCTGCTTCTTTCTAAAAAGATTGCTTTCCCCAACAAAGACGGGCCTGTAATCTAGCCCACATTACAATATTTCCTCCCTGGCAGCAGTCCACTAACCCAAAGGATAGACACATCATCCGGCAGGGTTCAAATCAGAGCCTTCCTCTGAACTAACAGCTAGATGCAGAGAAAGGGCTCCCCCTTCACTGGGGTTCCAACTGAGCTGTAGGCAGCCATGTCTCTCTGGTACCAACACACAAAGAACAAAGGGCAAAGAGGTGCTGGACAATTAGCAGAGTCAATTCCCATCCGAAGTCCAGCTTCTATGTGAATTCCTACAGGCACCCTTTCCAGTGATGGACCCATAACTACCCACTTATGCCTGGCTAGAAGGCAGGAATTTTTGTCTTTTTTTTTTTCTTTGCTGTATACCCTAAGTCTTTAACAGGTTCCCAGTATATTGTAGACAATCATTTGTTGTTGAATGAATGAAACAAGCACATGACCTCCAAGGTCAGACAGATCTGGTTGAGACCTGGCTTTGGGATTTACTAGCTGTGTGACCTTGGGGTACTGTCTCTCCATTCCTTTAGGACTCATTTTCTTATCTGTAAAACTGGATAAGTAATAGTAGTTTACCTCATAGGGATTGGGAATAATTAAGGTCATGAACATAAATCCCTTCACACAGTGCCTGGTAACAGCCCAGACTCCCTAAATGCTAATGGCTATTGTTATCAACTCAGGCCAAGAGGACCCGACCGGGTTCAGGCCTGGCAGGGTCATCCCCTAGGGTGACATTTCAAAGAAAGGAGCTGAATGGTATTTATGTGCACAAACTACTTCCAGAAGAAAACTGGCCACACTTAGGTGGTGCGATTCAAGAGCTGCCTCAAAGTACTCTGTAAATTGCCAATGATCAGAGAAACTTGATGAGGAGTGCTAGCATGGGGCGAGAAGAAGTGTGTGCCTGTCTGCAGAGAAGCACGGCTGCACAGAGAGCACCACCCAAATGATGAGAGACACTTTGTGCCTTTTAAGAAACAATTTCACAGTGAAGCTGGAGAAGAGAGAGAGGCTTCTTACATCATGAGGACAAGGTAATAAGGCTATAAAAATGGAACTCAAATAACCACACACAGAGCCCACATGGGCCCAATTTTCCAGGAAAATAGCGATTGCCACAGCACTCAGATGGGGGAAGTCACACTTGTGTCTCAGCACAGAAAACAGCTTTCAAAGTCATTAGGCGGCAGAAAAGCCACCAGGTCTGCCAAATTAGCAGTGCCAGCTCTCACCTGTCCCCTCTGTCACACGTGCCTCTTCCACAGATCAGGACATGATGCCCATATGGCTGTGCTCCTCCCCAAGTGAATAGCACCCATGTCAGGAGAGGCTCCTGCCCCTCTCTCCTTGGTCCAAACCTACTCTCTGGGCTCACCTGCTGCAACTCGGCAGCCTGGGCCTTGCTGACAGACCCCTCAGGACTCGTCCTGCAGCCCCTCACGCTCTTACTAACCTCCCCGTCCGAACTCTCCAATCCCTCCCATGACCATTTCTGCCTGCTCTTTCAGCTCTACACCCTAAATGCTGACATTCTAAGCCTAAAAGTGGTATCTGTCCACTTTTCTGGTCTAGTGCCCATTCTTCCTCACATCAGAGGCAGGACAGTTTTCATGGTTAGCAGCACAGATTCTACAACCATACAAGTGTCTAACCTTGGGTTGAGCAGTGTGATCTTGACTGGTTCATTAACTGCTACAAGTTTTTGCTTCTGTTTATAAAATGGAAAAAATGATAGTCCTCCACTTGGGTCACTGTGCAGTTTAAAATGAGTTAATACATAATAAACCTTTTAGAACTACACCTGATACCCATTGTACCCTGATGACCGTTAGTACATATGTCCAATGTTTCCACCATATCCCAACCAGCCCCATGTCCTTCCATTTCCATATTCTCTACTCAGACCCTTCACCTTACAGGGAATGTCCAGCCTCCATTTCAGTCTGTCCTTCAGGTGTCAATAAAACCAACTACTTCCATAAAACTCATCTCAATTCCCCTGTCCCCCTTGAGATGGAATTCCTCCCTTTCCTACAAGATGGGCCTGATGTCTGCCAGGGTCCCTTTCTTAATCTCCCTTGAGTAATCATCAGCTTTAAACTTGTTTTTGCCCTTCCCACTCCCAAGTCATGAGCACCTCAGAAACAAGGGGGCATTGTGTTCTTTCTCCCCAAATCTTATGCCTGCAACCTTATGTGGCATAAAGACTCAGCAAACATTTGCTAGATTAAACTGAAATGCAAAGCCTAGAGCCACTAGATAAATAACCAGAAACTAAAACAATAAAAACAACAACAGCAGCAGCAAAGGAGCAGGTCAGAGGAGACTTCCCAACATCCCAGAGCCTGCACACATCTCAGACTCAAAACAGTACTGGAGGCCGAGTCAGTGATGTCCATTTGTCAGTTTTGCTACAGTCATTTCCTAATGGTTCCTTCAGCGAGTCTGCAAGCCTACCTCCACTGCTAATGGCACCTGACAAGCCCATTCTCACTGAAGAAGATATGGTTTCTCCTCAAAAATGCTATTAATTATTCATTGTTTTCAGGCATTTCTTAAAACATCCTAAGAAGGGATCACTGGTTTTTAAAATTTCATTATTGTTTTAATCAAAGCATCAGATGCAGGGATACAGAATTCTTCAAATTTTCACAGGTAGATTGCTCCTTCAGAGGATTTATTGACTTGCTTCCCCACTTAACAAATACATTACAAATTTCTCATATATACGCAGCCTTTCTCTTATACCTAATTTCACATTACTATATCCTGCTTCTTCATTCATGAAAAATACAACAAAGATGATTTCCAGTGTTTGAAATAAATTTAGTGTATCTTCACAACATTCCTCTTGCAAAATCTGATTCTCTATTGAATCTTGGGTTATTGCCATTAGCTAGATAAATGCCAACTTAATAAAATGATTCCATAATACACAAAGATGGTCTAATGTAGCATTAGCTGGAAGAGCAAAAATTAGAAACCATGTAAATGCTCCATAACAAGTTCATGGCTTATTGAAGACAGTCCTTGACTGGATACTACATAGCCATCTCAAATGAGCAATGGGGGAAACTAGGGGCCATGTGGAAAATGGCTGAGGGTAGACAGGGTGAAGAGGATGGAAACGGCAGGATCCATGCACTCAGGGTTGCTTCACCTGGGCGGGTTAGACCCAGGTCAGATGGCTAGGAGGACCTCTCAGCAAACAAGACCAGTGCCACAGGAAATGAGAATGTGGGCCAAAGCCAGGGGCCCCACTTCAGAGGATAGGATGGGAGATGGAAAGGTTCCACAAAGTCAAGGTCATTTCTAGAATTCCAACCCAAAGCAGGCAAGAAGAAAGGCAAGGTAACTCTCTCAGGGTTTGCAGAATGAATCTCTCTCTCTGGATAAGAGAACAATTCTCAAGCCCTCCAGACATGCATTGTCAAGCCTTGTCCTTGGCCACCTGCCTCCTGCAGGACAGCTCAGTTCTTTTCAAAGTTTCAGGCTAACCCTGACCCGGGCAGAAGGGATATGACTTGCTTTACTGCTCACCTTGTCAGATAAAGAAAGTGAAACCCCAAGAGGCTGAGTTTCTTAGCCAAGACCTCTAACTATGCAGTACCCTTTACCGTGCTGGTTCAGCTGAAACTCTGCTACCCCTTAGAATGTCAAGGCCAATCTGAATGCAGGCCCTCTGCATGCCATTTGGCAGGACCCAAAGGAGAGCTCACATCCAGAATTCCTTCCCATGTCCCCCTGCTCCTCTTGGTGCCTAACCCCACCCCTTCAAAACTTCTAGTATGGAATCCTCCTGCCAAATACAAGAGGCCAAAGCTATTACCCTAGCATTTCAGGTCCTCCTTCTAAGGCCCCCAAATTCCTAACTTCCCAAGGCTCTCAGCTCTTCCTCAGGACTGGGCAGGAACCTCTTTCCTACTGATACCACCCTGAGAAGCATGTTCTCCACTTCCAAATCACTTCAGAACAGTTCAAGCCTTTTTTCCTCTCCCTAGTCTCCCCCAAGTATGCTGGTCTTATTCACCCTATCTCCTCTGAATGACCCCAACTCCTCAAAGGGCCAAGTAACCAAGGCCAGTCTCTCCCATGTGGAACAATTAGGCCACCCAGACAATGTCATTCAAGGTACTCTTCTCTCCAAATTTGCTCTAAACATACCATCAGAGATGGTGTCCTTAAGTTGTTGTCATAAGTGTTTGAAGGGTTTATCAAGCTCCTTGTAAGGAGATACAACCATTAGGAGTGAAGCTGGAGAAAAGCTCCTGACAGATTAGAGAGCTCATTCCACTTGCCACAGCTGCCAGTACAAATGCTTCTGAAGCTCCTACTGTGTGCTGATAGGTGGATGCAGGTGCCTAAGATACCAATCTAAATAGGTCAGACTTTTGTCCAGAAGGAATTTAGATCAAAAAGGAAGAAGGTGAGACAAGTCCCACTAATGCTGCATAAGAATGACGAGCTGAGAGAGGAGCACAGAGAGAAGAGGAACCAAGAACAGAGGTGGTGATGATTTAATTTGACCTGAGAAGGGACTGGAAAGGGCTCAGAGAAAGCCACATTTGAAACCTATCCCTGAAGGATAATTAACAACAATAAAAATACGGCCAGCCAACATTTACTGGGTGCTTCCTGTGTGCTAATAGGCACTGCACCCAACACGCTACCCCGCTTTAGCACAAACTCATTCACTTATTCCCTGAGCCCCTACTGAAGACACTGCTGTAGACACTGGTGATGGAGCAGTGAATAACGTAAGATACTAGTGACTGCCCTCACGGTGTTAATACTGTATTGGCAAAAACCAGAAAATGAACCAAATAAATAAGTAAAATATGTAATACATTAGATGATGACAACTTCTAAGAGGAAAAATAAAGCAAGACAGAGCGGGAGAGAGAGAATGAATATTCAGGGGGCAGTGGGCTATGTGGTATGATTTTTAAAAGGGTGACATTTGAGAAAAGACATGAAAAAGGTAGGCAAACAAGCCATACCAGCATCCTGAGGAATAACATTCCAGGTAGAAGAGCAGCCAGCAGGTAGAGCCTGAACAGGAAGCACACCTAGCAGGTTTGAAGAACACAAGGATTCCAATGTGGCTGAGTGAAGCAAAAGAAAGGCAGGCTGGACCAGAAGGTACAGTCCACATAAGTTGTGGACTACATAAGTTTGGGGGTGGCACCACTTCATCTGCACCACATTGAACTGTGCAAAACCAGGACTGATGAACCGGTACTGTGGCTTGTGGGGCAGGGATTGGAGAAGTGGTCAAAGAAGTACTGGGAAACTTTGCAGGTCATGCTAAGATTTGGCCTTCCCTCTGAGTGAGACAGGAAGCTACTGTTGAGAGGGTTCTGAGCACAGGCCTGACCTGATTTGCGCAGAGTACTCAGTAGCTGGACAAGGATGGAAGGAGACTGCTTGGGAGGTTACTGCAATAACCACACTCAACTACATGTCACGTTCCCCTCACAACTTCAAGAGGTAGGCTCAATATTTGCTCTTTCACAGAAGACTAGACTGAGGTTCAAGAGAGATCTGGTAACCTGCTCAAGGTCACTGGACAAGTCAGTGGCAGAGCTATTGGACTGGGAAGCAGAGAGAAGAGCACTCTTGGAGTGGGGGGATGAAGAGTATCTGCCCTGGAACAGGAGCTTGCTAGGGTCTGGCACGCTTGGGGAAGGGCAGGATCATGGATCAGGGGGCTGGGTCCTGGGGACAAACAGCAAGGGCAGCCAGTGAAGGCCTGTCTGTGTCTTGCCCTCTCTCACACCAACAGCCACCAGCAGTGTCCAAGATGGCACTGCTCCCTGCACCAGAACAACTGCTTCCTAACCCAGTCCCAGCTCACTCTCGTCCTCCCCATGTTAGTCCACAGGCAGCCCGTGGACACATCTCAGGCATTTTCTTGCTCTCCATGCTCCAGGGCCTGCCCATTATACCAGGCACAGAATAGACCATAACTGATGTTGAGCCAAAGGATGACCCCTCAACCCTCCTGCCATCTCCAGGTTTGTCTTGTCACAAAACACCGGAAAGGACCATTTCTGCCATTCTTCCTTCAAAGAGGGAGTCACTCCATGCTGAGGAACATGAGGTAGGGAGACTTGCCAGCCAGGCAGGGCTGGGTCAGACCAAGGCCATGTGTTAACCAGTCATAATGTATGCGAAGAGAGAGGAGTCATTCAAATGCACTAAGGAGCAACTTATGGGTTATACATTTTTTGAAAAATAAAAATGCAAAAATTTATTTTTGTTAAATAAAAGCTTAAAAATAAAATGAAGTTGCTTACACAGAGCAAACTGAATGTACTTTACCCTTCATGTGTGGCCACATAAAAGGAGGTCTGCAGATGTGGCTGAGTTATAAAGACTATGACAGGCATGTTCCAAATGGGAGCAATGACACCCTGAGGCCAAATAGCACCTGCGTCCCCAAAACTCCTGACAACATTTTCATAGGAATCAAGATGGGGGTGAGAGCTGTTTAAGGCCACAGAACCACAAGCAGAGACAAGAAGCGAAAGGCCCCCTCACTAAGGATGACTGTGAACGGGAGGGGCAGACTCAACAACCATGTGGCTGAATACAGTGAACCCCAAAGCCCTTCTATGAATTGGGGGAAACCATGAGACAAAGGCTGAAACAAAATCCAAGCCAGCAAACATTTTTTGAAAAAATAGTACATTCCCCAAAGCAACAACCTCACCCCAGGGCTTAAATTCAGGCCTTCTGCACACCACCCTTTCGTCATCTCATGGATGCAGATATGCTTTTAAAGGAAGATACAACAACCAAAGATGAGAGTAGTACCAAGCTCTCTCCATGCAAGGAAATTGGATTTGGGAACAAAGAGTCTTCCTGGACCCTGGGAGGAGCATTAAATGATCACTGCGTGAATGACTTATTTTCTGGTGCAAAGTCACAGTTCGTGGGTAGGAGAGGAGTGAGGAAGCTCTGAAAACCAAGTGATTCCTCAGACCCCCTTCAGGAGATGAATAACTAGAAATTTTTCCATAAGTGCATCAAACAGATACAAGACAAGTTCCAAAGGTTCTGCTCTTTGTAAAGGAAATGGGGAGGAAAAGGGCCAGAAAAGCACCATCGTTCATATTTGCAGGAGGAAGGCTGCTAAAACTGCACAGAGCTGAAGGTCCTGAGGGCCTCCAGAGATGGGGAAGGTGAAGTGCTGGACAAATAGCCAAGCCTCAACATCTGACAGGAAAGTCAAAAGAAGATGCAGTGAGGATGCTCAGTGAAATCACTTGGGTTTGCTAGCCACCAGATTTTCTGCATTGTCGAAAGCCCAGGAGACAGAGATTCAGAAGGGTCTGGGTTGCTGATCAGAGCTTCAGACAGGGCAGTAAAGTCCAAATATTCTCCATATGTGCAAAGGCAAACATCTGAACCACCAGGAAAGGGACCGTGGGTGGCTGGGTAATGGGGAAACAAGGGGGAGTCAATTAAAGATAGTTTCCTGAAGGGTTAAAAGAAAGGGAAATCTCAAGAAAACAGAAGGGGGATCAGTAGAGGAAGGAACCCAGGAAGGGAGGAGAGGAGGAAAAGGGGTGGTACTGGGAAATGAAATTGACCAAATTACACTGTTATATTGTGTGTATGTATGAATATGTAATAATGAATTCCATGATTATGTAAAACCATATTGCACCAATAAAATTTTTTTTTTCACTCAGCATGCATGCCTGTAATTCCAGAGACTTGGGAGGCTGAGGCAGGAGGATCATAATTTTTAGGCTAGCCTCGGCATTTTAGGGAGATCCTATCTCAAAATTTCAAAAATATACAAGTTTTTAAAGGGGCTAGGGATGTGGCTCAGTGATAGGGCACTCCAGATTCAATCCCCAGTACAAAAAAAAAAAAAAAAAATCATTAAGAGTCGCAAATAAAAGGAGAAAATCAGAGATTGTCATAATGCAGAATATATTCAATCAATCATTCAATTTGGGAAACTACACTTGATTTGAGAATATGTCTTTCAAGTTTTAAGTTTTAATTTGTCTTGTTTGAAATGAAGGTGACTGCATATGATTATTGTCTTTAAAGGCCCTACTTGGCACAATAAAAAAAGTTATACGAATTTTTTAAAAATAGTTGAAAATAATAGGAGAGAAAATATAACTGTGCCTTCAGACAAAACTGCAGCATGCACAAATCTGAACTTGTGTGTGTAAACTGGCTCGTAACTCTTCAGAAAAGATGACCACTCACCTGGTGCAGTCCAGGGATGAACAACTAGAGTGACCAAGAGAGTCAGCCCCTGGCTCATGCCCTCAGTTTTTGATGCTCCCCCTGAAGCATGGTCTGGTCCAGGTTGTCTGCATAGCAGAAGCAGCTCATCCTCCCTAGAGGTCTCCTCAATCTCATTCCTCCCAATCAACAAGTCCAGAGGACACAGAAAGAGCCAAGCTTTGGAATCAGAGACCTGGGTTCCTATCCCAACTCTGGCCTTCTACTCCACTCTAAGCAGGCATCTGTCACTTCCTCTGGCCATTCTTACAACCTGTAATTATCTTCATTGATTATCCTTGTTACCTGCTTCTCTCTCCCCAACTAAAATAAAAGCTGCAATCAGCCAAGACTAGGTCTGCCTGCTCATCACTGTCCCTAGAGCCAGGATCTAGAGCAGTGGCTGCCATACTGAAGGACCTCAACAGATGAATGCACAGCTGGGAACTGTCTGACTTCAAATACCAAGAAGTTATCTTCAAGAGTCACACCAGAGCTGCCCAGCCAGGTGTGGGTCAAGTGCTGAACGGATAGCCCAGTGCCCTCCTCAAAGTTCTGCCAGCCCAGTGGCAGTCCTAACCCCTCCTCTTCATGCCAGCCTATGAACACTGCTCTCAGGCCACTCACCTGAGCAATGACAAAGAGGGAGGGAAGCTGTACAGGGAGAAGGAAGGACACCAGTGAGTTCTCTTCAGTCTATAACGATGCTGGAGGGAAGAAGCTACAGCCAAATAAACAAAGTCATGAATGTGAACGAGAACATTAGAAATGAAAGGGGCCTGTGAGAAGCAGCTGCAGGGGCATCAATGCCAGGATAATGGGGTCGGGGTGCCTGTGATACAGGATAAAGGAGAAAGAGTCACCCAGTGGGCAGGAACCCTGCAGAATTCATTTCTTTGAGTAACTGTAATAAAGGCTAGCCAGGTTCCGGGAGGAGCGTTAACTTGAATACCTTTCCTAAAACCTGAGAAGCCCCCAGCTTGTTAGCTGCTGTGTAGAAGGAAAGCTTCCTTACCGCAGGCTCCTTAATGCCTTAGTTAGGAAAGAATCGCCATAGTTCTGAGACCACTTAAGAGTGTAGAGCCCAGGCCAGGTCACCAAAAGCAAAAATTTGGCTTGAGAGTATTAATTTAAGACTAATTTTTTTACTGCCCTTTTATGATTATAAGTGATACATGCTCAATGTTGACCACGGAGTAAGGGATGAGAACCACTGTTAATATTTTGGTGCACTTTCCTTCTTATGAATGAGATTTTTAAAAAGCTGAGACAATATCGTGAATATAATTTCAGTAGCTGCTTCTTTTCCGAAAGTCCATCCAAAAATATTCCATAGAGTTCCAGGAAAGAAGTTCATTCTTAGTGAATAAATTAAACAACAAAATGGATAATAGAAGCCCTTCATGAAGTTTAAAAAACAACAAAACTAATTATTCAACTTAGCCCCCATTTCCACACCAAAAGAAAAAAAAGTACTATTATTAGGACAAAAATTCCCCATTAGATTATTATGCTCATTTTTATATTCTTTTTGCCTATTATCTCCTTTTTAATAAATATGTATTGCTTTGAACAAATGACACATTTTTTCAGATCAACAGAATTTTTACACTGCATCTTAGTATTTTGAAGCAAGAAATCAAATTTCAATGACTCCCCATTTGTTTACAATAAAAAATTAATTAAAAAAATTTCAATGACTTTGGAAAGATTTCATCTTCCAATTTGCAGGTGGACCAAATCATGTGAAAATGATTAGTTCCCATTCATGGACTGTAGCTCCCATTTTCATTGTATCCCATCACCTACAGAGTGGAGTGAGTAATGGCCTTGCCAAGGATATATGTGTACTGTGCCACCCAGGCAGGAGCTGCCCTGCTGACAGCCCTTGCCTTTGGTGGGCACCTGGTTTACACATGGGCCCAAGGGTTTGGCTGGAAGTTAGCACAAGAACCTTTCTGCCTAGAAGAGAAGACTGTCTAGGCAAGACTTAGCACATGCATTTTTTCCCACTCCTTGTAATATTTCTCATTGTTCAATAATATGCCCATGCCAGGCACCAGGTTGTGTGCTGGGACTACAAGTGTGAATAAACCAGAGGCTATGCACATTTCCATGGACTTGTAGTTTGCAGAGCTTCCCTATTCATTACCGGCTTGACACTAAACCTTGGGGGTGGAGGTGGCCATCATGGTTATTTCCCTTTTCTAGATGGTAAAACCAACGTTCATGGAGTAATTTTGTCCCAGATTATGAGTTGAGAGGGCTGGCCTCAAACGTAGGTCTCTGACATCTCATCCAGTGATCTTTCTAAAGTACCACTCGTGGGGTTGGGGTATAGCTCAGTTGGTACAGTGCTTGCCTCACAAGCACAAGGCCCTGGGTTCAATCCCCGGCACTGCAAATAATGATAATAATAATAATAATAATAATAATAAATAAAAAATAAAGTACCATTCACCTTGGTGACTCTTCTTTCTTTCAGATTGTTCAGATTTGCTTCTGGGTTTGACCTGGCTGGGCAGTTTCTGAGTGATGAGCTACCCTAACCTCTACATGGGTGCACTCACCTGGCTTCAGTGTGATTGCCTAGATTCTGACCCTTCACTCAGGCATCTTCCCAGCTCTGTAGCACCAGCTTCCAAATCTACTCACCTCCTGCTGTTGCTACCACAATGATAGACTGCTAGCCTTCCCCAGTGCTGTTCTCCTTTTCCACCCTTAGAAACAAAGACTTTGCTGGCCTCATGGCATCCCAACTAAAGATATTTCCCAGACTCCTTCGCAGTTATGCAGCCACATGACTACATTCTGACCCCTGGCAAAAGAACAGGATGTTGAAGACATTATACCTGGACTCTCTCTTCTCTGGATTGGCAAAGGAGAGAGAAATAAACTTTCACCTGGTTTCAGCCACTATGGGTCTCCCTAACAGAGGAACTTGCCCAAGAAGCTTGAATGAGACTATTTTCTTCTAGTGAAGCCCCTTGTCCCTCATTAAAATATTTTAAAGGATGTTCACATGTATGTAAGCAAGCATTCCATTCAATTTTATTTTGTGGGAAACTTTTAAAAAATGAAATCACCAGAACCTCAAAGATGATCTATGCTTGGGTCAGAGGAAAACTGAGAGGAACCAGGAAAGCAAATCAGTCTCCTACAGAAACAGAAGGGAAACAGCTTGAGGTGACAACGACGACCAGTCTTCTCTTTCAGCAGCTCACTCTACTTCTAGAAAAGGCACTGAAAGTTGAACCATGCAAGGCAAGGTAGCATCTCCATGGAAACTATCATAATAGGAGCTTGTGCTCCTGAGCAAAAACTCAATGGTCAACTTTTAAAAAGAAGTTATATAAACTCCATGTTTATCATCTATCAAATCCTTGGAACTTTTATAGATAGAAAGGTAGCTGTTCCAAGTAATATATCACAAAAGATGTATGTGTATTCTGTACCATAGAGAGAGGTGCAAATCAATTAAACACAACAAAACAGTCACATGACTTTTATTTACTCTGATTCAGTAACAGTGTACAGCACAAAGTAGTTCACATTAATAATTCTTGCTGATTTCTAAATATGGCGAATCAGAACACTTAATAACATCTTCAGTAGAAAAGCAAAGAGAAATCTTGAGTAGAGAGTGGAAGTTATAGTCAGAAAAGCAATACTGAAGTTCTGGCTCTGCCACCAACCAGCTGTCAATAAACTCTCAAGGCCATTTTCCAATCCAGAGAGATGTGGTGAAGACTGAATACAACATCATATATAAAAAGACTGTATATCACATAGGAATGTAAAATGGCATTGTTTGGAAAAGCTTTTATAGGAAGATTCTGATGAGCATCACTCTGAAATCCTAGACTGACTACAAGCTATCCGCCACTCTTTGAAAACAGACCAAGAGCAATCTCTTTACTGTCTTTAAATTCCTCCACATGCATTAGCTGGCAAGAGTTAAGTCTTTCTGCTGCATTCATCACTGGCATCCATTTGCTCACCAGCCTCAGAGCAGCCGGCAGGATGTCAGTCATGGGCTGTGAAGAAAAGAGAGCTGTAGTGAGCCAAGGCCACTGCGTGGCAACACGGGCTATCAACTGACAATGTGTGCCAAAGATCCACTGTACTGTCAGAAAACTCAAAATGGAGCCAGGATTTTCCTGTACTTTGGGGTGCAGGAAAGAGAAGAGAAAAATGGTAGCTGTTAAGAGTACAGACTCTGGGGCCAGACTGTCTTGGGTTTGAATCACAGCCTTTGCACATAGCATGCATCATCTGTGGCACCTCCAACTCTCAGTCTTCCTAACTAGAAAATGGGACCTATGCCACCCATCCCATAGAACTGCTGTGAGGAGTAAATGAGGAAAGGCATATTTTTGGCATATGGTCAACAGTCAAATATTAGGTACCACTATTAACAATTGTAAATACATATGTATTTTTCACAAAAATTAAGATTGGCAGATCCCAGTAATGGCTTTGCTACAGGTTTTATAACCAGTTATTACCTGGACAGCGTGCTGGTTCATCCATTAATTCCCCAGGCTAATCAAGGTTCTTCTGGATTTCTGCCTAATGCCTCAGGATAGAGGAAACATCCAAGAATGCCCGACTGGCCAGCTGGCTAGATTCTGACACTTGATTTTCTGGTTCATAGCTGCCCATCACTATCCTGAGAGGTATTCCCAGAGAAGAACAAATACACATGGATATCTGGGCCTAACTTTTCCATCCACGGCTAGGCTTGTGGCTTTCCATCTCTGGGGGGAAAATACGTAACTGTCTCTAAAACACGGCCCTATCCAATAAAGTGGAGCCTGTCAGCACCCATGTGGCGGACAGCGCCACATCCCTCAACATGCCCTGGAGGTAGGGGAATTTCCTTCTGACCCTCCCAGACAATACACCTTCACTATCAAAACTGCAGAATGGCTCCCTGAAGCCAAAAGCAACCATACCACTTCAAGCCCTGCATTCTTTCCTTATTTCACTCAAGCATCAGACCCACATGGTAAGGGGCTGGACAAGAACTGTTATGTCTGTTCCACAGAGAAGGAATCAGGCTCAGTTTGAAACACCAGTGATTTGGCTTAAGGTATATGGTGATTGGTAGCAGAAGCAGCCTAGAGTGCAGGTTATTGGACTCCTAACCTGGTGTTTCTTTCCATAAAATGTGGGTATTTGTTTTAAACATCTGTCTTCCATAATGGTGCTTTGCTTCTGAGGAATTAATTAACTTAGGCATCTCAGTCACAGTACAGTGCAGATTCACACACTTAAAAGCCACTCACACAGGCAGATGTTCACCACACTCCAGAATCTAAAGGGAGACTGATAACAGCCATGCCGATTAGCATAATTGTCAATTAATTCTGAGTTCTGGTTTTCTGTCCCCCTTTGCCTGGATTCACCTCCTAACCTCCTGTTTGACCTCTGTTGCAGTTGTCACTCTGTGCTCCAATGCAACTAGAACATTAATACTGGATTCATGCTTTAGGGAAATTATTTTATGCCATTGGAAAAAAAAAGTCCAATGGTTCTCCACTGCCACTAGTCTCTACCTCCCTAGGTAAATTTTGACTTGTCACTTAACTTCACTGTTTCCTCATTTATAAAATGGTGATGCAGGCTAAACAGAACCCTGTCCACTTCTGGCTTCTGATTCTAAAACACCCCTCAACCCAAATTCTACACCTGGAAGTTTCTGGGAGACAGCTCGTGGCTTGTTTTCAAGTTATGTGACCTTAAGATTGCCCTGTGCCTCAACTTCCCCATCTCTAAAATGCTGATAACAATGTCTATTTCATGAAGGTTTTGTTAATATTTGTGAAATGCTAAGAACATTACAAGGACTCTATAGAAATTGGCAATTATAATCATCTGAAATGCAGAATTTGTGTTTTAGCCTTGAATGATCTTCCAAAATTTAAATTCCCACTGCTATTCAAGAACCTTCCATTTCAAGGAAATACTAGTCATCCCTACCCCTGTCCTTTTAATTTTGCTGTGTTCCCACCTCTCTAATCCCAAAAGGACCTGTCCTCACCTTGTCTGTGAACTAAATCCTAGATAAAATTATAGGTCTAAATTAAACCTGACAACTTTAATAAAGTCACTTCCCTTCTATGACACTCACAGAGATCTCTCTAGTCTCTAAATTCCTGCAGCATTTATAGTCTAGAGCATGTCATTAGCATTACGTGTGGCCTGGGATTATCTTTAAGAGGGGAAGCCTCAGGTTCCTTGATCATAACAACAATTTCTGTTCTTCCTCTGGGCTTAGCATGGTGCCTTCCATGTTTCCCTTTAGATATTTGTTGAATGAATAAACAAACCTATCGTACTATACCCACATGAATATGCAATGTGTTTCCTTCTAGTTGATGTGGCTCAGCTACTGATTTGCTGCACTTTGGAGCCAATTAAAGATAAAATAAATATGAACATGAACAAAGTAGGGACAACCATGGCCAGTTAACTCCTCCTCATCAGTAAAAGGCACTGATATCTGACCAACATGGATAATAAAAAAAAACATACACACACCACATAAATGACAAATGTCCAAAGGAAATGCAGAATTTGGGTTCTGGTCTGGAGAAAAATACTACACAACCCCAAGTTCATGAGCCTATTCTGTTAGAGAGTGAAGCAAGTATCTATTGAGTGACTATTCTGTACACTGTCTTAGTTGCTGGGGATATAGCAGGAACAAAATAGATAATATTCCTGCTCATATGTCAGCATCTAAAGAAGAAAGCTAGGTACAATTACCCTCTCTCCAATGTGAAGTCCACGAAGCAACAACTTCTTGGCCCAACCCCTTGCTGTTTTCAAGTAAGAGGGAACAAATAAAAGGAACATACCACTCCAAACTGACCAAATGGGCAGTCCTAAAAATGCTCTGTCACTCCCAAGGAGGCATCCCTCACTCTAGAATCCTCTGGGGACATCCACAGTACTGTGCACCTCAATCATTTCAACACGGCCAGTTAAGCTCTGCCACTAGCGTCATTTAAATATCAAACCTCTCAAATGGCAAGTGACCATGAGGCAAAACAAAACTCAGAGGTGGAAAAGGAGGGGTAGTAGTTGGTTAAAGGATCGGTGGTTTCTACCACCGCAAAACCTTAGGCTCCTTTCTCCTTTGAAGCAGAAATCTCTTCTAAGCCTTGGGGAAAAAATTTCTTTTCTTCCAGCAGGATACTGAAAATAGCTTTGCATTTAACATTTAAAATTGTTTTTGATCCCACACTCTTTCAGCTCTGTTCTCTCCTTGCAAATTCATTCCATTTCCCTAAGGGCACTTGTAAGTGTATTTCGTAAGCAAACAAACCATAGTCACCATTTTTATCCCCAAGAGTTTAAAAGAAAAAAATGATTTACATAATTATATGGAAGATAAGTTGGCCAAGAACACAGGAATCTTATCTGGACCAAAAGTTCTAGGACAAATTTCTTTAAACTCATCAAGAAAGATAGCAGATCAAAATCAAGGTTCATACTGAAAGCTGAACTGCTGAGCATTATACACGGGAGCTTCTTGAATTTCTCATTATTTGCATGCCCATACACTTCTTCAAGAATAAAATGGAGGTGGGCATTTGAGGGCAGGTTTGAACAATGAAGTATACATATGTCTTCCTGTTATGGTGAGAAAACACAGGATTTCATAGCTGAGAAAGACCTGAAAAAAATCAATGTTCTGTAAGGATGGCTTACTCAAAAGTTACTCAGCAAGTTGGTGACTGGGCCTCTCCTGCTGCCCGGTCCAGCTGTTCCTCACTCTGTGCTCTGTTCTCTCATTTAAAACATGAGACCAAATCTTAAAGGCACAAAGGTAAAAATTCCTTTCATAAAACTTTCTTACAGACCAGAAAAAACAGTGGAAGTGACAAATGTAAATGGTTAAAACTAATATTAAATAACTATAATGCAGTATAGATGAGGGGGCCTAGCAAAAGAAGGCTAAATCGATACTAATAATGCTTTAGTACTAAATAGTATGATTTTAGCCATAGTCGCCACTAAATGGCTTTTGTGGGCTCGCCTGGAAACTAAACCACTATTTAGTTCATGGTTTTTTATATAGAATAATTTATACTGCCTTACAAATAAACTTTAAGAGCAAACCTGTTCTTAAGATGGTAGTGCACGTAAAACAGAATTCTGAGGTCTGAAGTTCTGTACACAACATAATTAAAACAGTAATAACTGGTGACATATGCTATGAGTACACTTATGAGGAAACCCTTCGGACCCTTAATTTGTTTATATGTAACAATGTATACCAACAATGCATTATGTTTTATTAAAGGCCTTTTGAGCAGGGTACAGTTACACTGCTAGTTATAATATCACCAAAGGCAAGTGCTCTAATTCAACATGCAAGTATTTGTAGGGCCTTTCTAACACTGGGTTTGGAGTTATGAGGAGGAAGGAGGAGGGAGAAAACATCTGCACAAAAGGAACTCCTAATCCAGTTACACTGGCCTTACTTTCCTCAGCAACACCAAACTACTTCCAACCTCAGGGCTTTGGTACTTGATATCACCTCTTCCTGTAATACTTTCTCAGATTTTTCCGAAGCTGAGCTAGGTGTCACCTCCTCAGGGAGGTCTTCTCTGACGATACAGCTAAACAACCTTCTTGCCACCATTAATTATTACCATTGTTTTGCTCTATTTGATTTATTTCCCAGTACCTGTCACCACCAGTGGCTAACATATTCCATTGTTTGTTGTCTGCTTCTTTTACTGGCCTCTGTTTTGTTCGTCCCTATATCCACAGTGCCCAGAGCAGTGCTGGGCACATGGTATGGATCCAACGAGTTTCACCCAGTGAGAAAATGTGTAGAGCTGGAGAGTGGGAAGTGAGGACAAGGTAATTCATCATGAAACAATTAAAAAATGAGAACTGGCCATCCTAATTAGGCATGATATGGCAATTTGCTAATTATGAAGTATCATTCCCTCTGAATACATAGCTGGCAATCAAAAGTAATGAGAGCTAGTATGTAACGGGAGCAAATGTCCTCAGAGGAGGTTTCACAAAGAAGCGAGATTCAAGGCAGCCAGAGTCAAGGATGACAGATCTTTCTGATAACAGGAACAACTGAGTGAAGAATACAGTAGAAGAGAGTATGAACTAACTGGGTGGCCAAAGGAGGACCCAGGGCAGACAAGCAGGACCAAACTTCAGACTGGACTGGGTCTCAAGATAGAGGTTGGGGTGGGAGCAGGCTGGCAGGGAAGACTTGGGTTGGCCTTGGGAGGCCTAGAAGACTGGACATAGGGTGTTCTTAGAAGATACAGCTGACCACATCCTGTGGGGGAAAATTGAAAGAAGTAGTGAGTAGACCAGAAAACTGGTTAGAGGTTGGCCATGGTAATCTAAATATGAGGGGACAAAAGGAGATTCTTCACTCAAACTTGAGAGAGAGAAAGAGGGGGAGGGAGGGAGAAATGAGCAAGATACCAGGGCCGTTCCCTTCCCACAAAGGCGAAAGTGCATCTCACTGCAGCACCCTCTAGCAAGTTCAGCACAACTCCCAAGCATCCTAGTCTCAGGGCACCCAAGAAGGACAACTGGGTTCAAATCAGTAGCTCTAAGGGAAGAGCATGTCTTTCCACACTTTCTGATTGGAGATTAATTATATTCAGTATAGCCTGTGATTATTATCCTTTTATTCTTTGAAAAACAAAGTGGTATCTAACTTTGCTGTGCAGTATATATTTGAACATTATATAACACATTTTTATGTAACAGGTACTTGACATAAAACAATGTTTCCCTTACTATTTAAATGTATTCGGGGAACAACTGGCATTTAAAAGATACAATAATGTGTATACACCGAAACCGGCAGATACACCAAAGGTAAGGTCTTGGAGGTAAGGAGCTAGGGAGAGGAGGATGAAGATGAGAGACTTCTGAAAAGGCCTCCTTTGCATGAGGAGCTCTGTGGATGGCTCCAGAGGGGCAGTGTGTTAGGTCTGCAGGTTCATCTCACACAAAGCAGCCTAGGGAGGAGGTGGCTGAACAACATGGTGCCTGAATCAGAGCAACGCCTCAGAAAAGCAAGAGACCAACGTGTTCAACAGGACATGAGAAGATGCCCAGAAGCCCTTATAACTGCTATCAGAGTAACAGCCGAATGTGTGTCCCTCACATCCCCTGGTAAAGGCCTTCAGTCCTGCTATAAGAGAGGTAAACACACACTTATCAACAGTAACAATGATTTGCAATCACCAAAGGCATAGTGGGCTCTTGTAGTGCTGGGTACCTGCCACACAGGATCTAACATAGTGGTCCCTCCCAGAAGGCATCTGCTAGAGTTGTATGGAATGGCTCTAGAGTTCACTGGATACATATCTTGCTCCAAACCTACCAACAGAGTGACCTTGTGCAATTTTTAAAATTTTCTCACTTGTAAAATAAGGATAATTAGTGGTGCCAATTTCATGGGGTAGTTCCAAAGACCAAAAGAGTTAATAAGTCTAAGGTAACCAACACATTTGCCAGCACATACAAAGCACTTATTAAATGTTAGCTTCTATTACCATAATTATTATTATTCCTATTTTACGAATGAGGTAAATCAGACTCAGAGAAGCTAAATGATCTGCCAAGTTGCACATTTCAAACAGTAGTTGAAGGAATAAATACATGTAAATGTTTTACCTCATATATGTGCAAAAATTGGTGGATAAAGTATTAACCAGAATATTAAATTAGGCAGACCATCCATCCCCTTATTTACCCAGGCTGGACAAACATGAGTTTATACTATTGAAAAGGACAGCATGTACTCAAGTAAAAATTATTTTCCATTATATACCAGCACTCAACGTTCCCCTGAAGCAAAGATGACTAAAGCTTATCCAATCTCATCTGCCCTTGAAGCTAAGTCCCCACCTCAAACTCTCATTCCATGAGACCTAATCACTCACAGCCACAGTCACTCATGCCCCTGCTGCATCTCTCATTTCATATCCCAGCTCTCTATGGTGTGTGCATCCCTCCTCCCTCTGCTCATCCCTGAATGCCCATCCTATTTCATCTCTTCCTTGAGATCTTTAACTGGAATAGGCACTGGATATGCATGTTTTGAAGGTTCCCTTTGCCTGTCATTTTGAGAAAACCAGGAACTCCTCCCAAAGGGGTCAATGTAGGGGAGTAGGAGAAAGATTACCAGAGACAATTTAACATGATGTACAGCAGAATCTAAGGGAATTAGAGATGGGTCAAGGGCTGGGGACACTGCTGCTGGATGTGAGGAGAAAACAGTGCCTGCAGGACCAAGCACCTGAGCTTAGACTTGAAAGCAGAGGAAGATTTGGACATGTGAAGATTGTGGGGTGTGAGGAAGACCTGGGCCAATGTCTGATGCAGGGGATGAACAGACCTCCAGCTTCTCTGGACAATTCTAGACATACAGCAAAGTCTGGCAGATAGGTGAACTGGACATGGAGAACCCTACACACCCATCAAAGAGCCCCACAGCAATGATGAGCAGGAATACTGAGAGCAAACAACCACTGAGCATTTGCTGTGTCATGAATAGCTTGACATATATTTTTCCAATATTTTATTCATTCAATCTATACCATAACTCTTGCAGGTAGGGATTGATCCCAGTTTTATAGAGGAGGACACCAAGACATAGAGAATAAAAGCAACATGACCATGATCATAAAACAAGTAAAGAAGAGTTGGAGTATGAAATCTGGCTCCAGACTCTGTGTTCTAAATCACCCATCCAAATTGCCTCAAAGGACAGCTTGCAGGGTGGATGGATATAGGCTCTGGGGTGTTATGAGGATTCTCTGGGACAGTGCTTGCAAGCAGTTCACAAACCTGTAACTTCAAGGCAATAACAGTTAGCTACAAGCCAATAATGTCTATAATGGACCTGCTATCAGCTAAAGCCAGAGGGACAGGGCAGGACTAGAGAGGAGCCCTCAGCAGAGAGGGACAGTATGAATAGCAGAGGCAGACAGATGCCTACCTTCAGTGGGTGCCGGAAGAGATTCAAGAAAGCAGCATGACCCAAGGTAGAATGAGGAGGGACTTCAGAAGGGAGAAAGACAGATGAAATAAAAGCTGCAAATGGGTCAAGAATAAGGATTTAGGAGTGAGACCAGGCCCCTGGAATTCAAGATTTAAAGTTTTCAGAGGAATTTTTTTTTCACCACTAGGGATTGAACAGGGGCGGGGCGGGGGGTGTGTGCTCTACTGTAGAACTACATCTTAGTCCTTGCAATCCTCCTGCCTCAGCCTTGTGAGCAGTTGGGATTACAGGTGTGCACCACTGCATCTGGCTTGGAAGAAACTTTGGGAAGAAATTAAAGAAGGGTGATGGATGACAGAGTGGAGGGGTGAACACTGCTCTGTGAAAGACTGGTGGAAAGGGAGGCACAGAGACAGACTCAGGGGACCAAGTACAGATACATGTAAATTGCTTGGTGGACAAGAGCATCATAGCAGGTATGCTTCTTCCCCTTCTGTATGTCCTGTCCTAAGTCAAGACAAAGGTTTCTCTTGGTGGGGAGGCTGAGGACAAATAACCAAAAGGATTCCGGTGCCATGACCCTGGTGGAGATGGGAAAGAATGGTAGCAGGCACCAAAGAAAGGCTTCCTGTATGCTAGACATTTTTTAGGCACCTCTCTCTTGATTCTTATACAGACTCCAAGAAATAGACACTGTCATTACACCACAGAGGAGGAGGCTAAGGTCAGAGAAATCAAGCACTGTCCAAGGCCACCCTGCTTGAACCCAAGTCCCAGGTCCTAGGCTGTTGTCCATTGTGAGTGCTCAATCAGAGGAAACAGAGGAGGTATCCACTTGCTTTCTTTCTACTGAGAGGAAAGAAGGGGACAACAGGGAAAGGATATTTTGAACAGGAAAAAAAAGACGATGTGGCGCTTAAGTCAGAATAGGTCCTCTTTTGTGAGACAAAGGAGAAAAGACAGGATGGATATTTGGGGTAAATCAGTCTTATGATAAAGTAATAATGAAGAGAAATAAGAGTGTGAAGAAGGATGACATGCTTATATCCCTGAGCTCCTAACTAAACCTCAAGGACTACAAAGGACTTTATTTCCCTGCAAGTGCCTACTGTAGTTGGCATGGTACAAACTAAAATCATTGCCTGTTATTGTAACATTGTAAGGGGCAGAAACTTTCTTTAATGTTGACCTTTTGCTACACAGTGAGAGTTAATGGAATTACAAATAGAAGAAAGCTCATAGATGAAGGAAACCTCTACACTAAAGAGAGAGATTAAATATTATAGTTTTTTATATATTCTCAATGTAGTTTTGTTAATGTAGCCAAGTCTTTCTGCAGTACTTGTCCATCCTTTTAGTATATACATTCTATTTTGACTATTGGTATAAAAGGATAAATCTGACAACATGTTCCCTACCTTTTCCTGACCTGTGGCATTGCAAACCTCTCCTGGAAATAGCAAGCTTGTGAGTAGTCATCATTTTATAAATCATTTGAAATGGTTCCTTTAAAACACCATCTGTTGATTTGCTTAACTTTCCTATGAATACAGGACTTCAGCTCAAATGTTCTGGAGGTTCCAGGAAGTAAATATCAACCTGAATTCAAATGTATTAAATATTTAAAGAGTTACAGGACTTAAGAGCAGAAGGAACCTTTGACATCACCTAGTTCAGCTGTCTTTACTTTCCATCTGAGGCAAACAGAAACCAGAAAGATTTAGTAACTTGTCCCAAGAGGCACAGCCAAAAGAGTCAGGTTAGTGCTCTTCCACCACGTCTGCTCTTTTCTCTCCCTTTTTAAATTGTAGTGTTAGAATAATATACAAATTTAAGTACCATTTTAACATTATTGCTATTCTCTGACTACATCTACAATCAGAATCAAAATACCTCTACAAATTCATTTTCAAATCCTGCCCAGGAAATCTCCAATTTCCATTCTAAATATGTGCAACAAACTATTTTTAAAATGTATTAATAAAGTACTCTCAGCACTAATGCTAAACCTAGAAGATTAAATTTTGTATTTTTAAAAATATTTTGGAATTTCATTGATATGGAAATAAAATTTAACAGTACTGATTTTTTTAAGTCTTGCAAGCACGGAGAGCACAAGATTATTCAAAACTGCTCAGGAGCAGCAATGATTATTTTAAGCTCATGATTCAACGGGTACATTAATTAAAAACTCCACCAACCCAAATTGACAGATCTTGATATCAATGGGACCTGAAGAATTAAAATAATAGTTGTTATATAAAAATAGATTAAAGGGGAGACAGCAGATGTCAGAAGGACAAATGACAAGCAAGAGTTGGGGAAATGATATGCATCTAATAGACAGCTTTTATGAATTAAACAACAATAACAAAACCAAACGAAGATCTTGGAAATACAGGTATTGTTAAAAAAAAAAAAATGTTCTTCATAAATACCGAATCTGATTTCTGGAAGCTGAGTGAGAAAACTTGGCTAATAATTCCTTGCCGAGGAGCAGCGATGTAAGGACTGGAGAGACCCGAGACCGCAAGCACCACCAACGTGCCAAAACAAGGAGAGGTGACCATAAAGGGACTGAGGCGGGGAGAGGAATGGGAATAAGGCAACGAGTGCCGGGAGGGTCAGCGGGTCTCCCACCCGCCAGCACGAATTCGACAACAGCGTCCAATGCAGCGCTTCCTTCCCCTGAGCCCATCATCTGGCACCTGCGCTCTCCCTGCTCTCGCGACCCCTCGGGGTGGCTGACACGCGCCCCACAAGGTCGGCGTTAATTTCTACCCTTCACTTCTTCCTCGGGGCAAACCCGAGCTCTCTTGACAGTCAACGCCCGGCAATCGCTAGCGGAAATCTTTTCCTTCCCCGACATCTGTCAAACCTCTAAGCTGAAGTCAGACTCGCGGCGCCCTCCGCGGGGCTCCAGAGCTCCAGAGCCGGAAGCGGGCCCGCACCTGAGCGCCGGGCGACATCCCCACGCCGTCGGGCAGCCCTTGCAGACCCACCGGGGATCTTCCCGGGACGCCTAGGACCTGGTCCGAGCTCGCCAGGCGAAAGTTCGCAGGTTGGGGTCGGCTCCATGCCGGGTCGGGGATTCCCGAGTGCAGCACTAGCCCCAGCTACAGGGCCGAAGGGGCGGGCAGGCTCGGACTCCCCAATCCGACGGAGACGCCCTCCCCGCCCCCACCCAGCCTCGCGGGCTCCCGAAAGGGAAGTGAAGAAGGAGAGGAAGAGCAGACACAGCATCGTTCCCCCAATGCCCTTGGGGGACAACCGCTCCCATCGGGGGTCCCTGCTGCTCTCGACTATTACACATAGGACTCGCCCTCGCCGGATCACTACTCCCAAAGGACAGAGCTATCCCTTTAAGAGGCAGCTGGCTGCTTCCTCCTCCCGCCAGGTAGCGATGTCCGCGAAGGAAAGGTGGGTACTCCCGTGGACACTTTCCCGGTGCCTTTTAGGGCGCCTGCGGCACCTCTGCCGGCCCTGGCCGGCAGTGCCGGCCTCCGCGAGGAAGATGGGGGCGGCCGGGCGCGGCGCCTTTAAGGGGCGCAGCCTCCTCGCGGCTTGGGTGGGGGCAGGGAGCGAGTACGGGCCCTTTAAGGCCGGCAGCGGGCACGTCGGGCAGGGTTCCCCGGCGGCCGGGCTGCGCCCCGGGCGGCTGCGGGGGCGCCGCGCCTGCCAGGGTGCTAACGGCCCCCGACGGGGTGCCCGGGCCGCGCCGCTAGCCTCAGGCGGTCCGACACTCACCGTGGCTCGCCGGGAGCGCCCGCGCCCGCGCCCGCACTCGGATCCCGCGGCGGCGGCGGCGGTGAGTCCGGCGCGGGTAAACAGGCACCTCCGTCCCTGACCTACTTTCTGCCTTCCCTAAATGTCGCACCACTAACCTACTTTCCGACCAATCCGCTCCCCGCCGGCCCAGGCCCGGCCCCCCGCCCACCAATCGCTTTGCCCAACCCCCCTTCCCCGCCCACCAATGGAGGAGCCGCGGAGCCCGGATACCTGCCTCTTCCCGCCAGCCAATCCGAATGCGCGAAGGGAGCTGGTCTCGGAGGCCGCTTCTGACCAATCCGTGAGCGGCTCTGAGCCCCACTGGCCAGTTGCGTGGCAGCTATAGAGACCGCTGACCAATGGTAAGGCGGCAGGGGGCCGGTTTACCTGCTACTTTCTCGCCACCAATCATTTGGCGCACAAGAGCGCACGCCCCGAAGAGGGGACCAATCAACGCACTCTCTCTGGATTTCCTCGCCCCTGCCCTCTCCTTTCCCTTCAGGTCTCCTACTGGCCGTGGCCGCTGCGGGTGCAGACGCTTCGCTCTCGCAGTCGCCCGGGATGTCCGTCTTGGTTGGGTCCTTGGCTGGTACCCGACTCCCGGATTTGACCTCTTCTCCTTCGCGCTCTGCACTCGGAACACCCTGTCTAAACGCAGCTTTTCCTCACTTCCCTCGCTCCGACTCCATCTAGGAAACCAAATTTTAGGAACACAGAGTGTCAGACTCGTCCTAAAACCACTGGTTTGCCAAAGTCCAAAAGAAAGAACGAATACTTATTTTTCTAGGAAGTTTTTCCACCCCAGAACTGCAAGTGTTCTCTTATTCCGTTCGTTGTTCTTGACCTCCAGGCGTCCCACGTAGCTGTCATTGTTGTTCAAAAGAGAAAACTCAAGCGCTCAGATTCCTTTACAATTCTTTCCAGTAGCCAGGTTCTGATTTACTGTGTGTCTGCTGTGTGGCAGACACCATCCCAGCGACCGCGATCTCTACTGAAAACAAAAGACGCGGGGGATGCCTAAGGAGCTAGACGAAAAGTTACAGAAAATAAAAAATTCCCTAACAACGTGTGACTTTTCGTGCTGAGAGCGCAGAGAATGTCTTATTTTTGTATCTCAAGCACTTAGCAGAGGGCCTCTAGCACAAAGAACTCCCAATCCCTCTAAATGTAAAAACTACCTGAAAAAAAGGACATTAGTTTCTTTTATTCATGTCCCCTCCCCCTGAGCATCTAACGCGGTGAGGGCGGGTCCGACACCTAGCAGGTACTCCATGAATGATTGTTGACTGGATAACACGAACAAACGGAATTAAATCACTTAACCCAATTCTGTGACCCAGGCTAGCTTCTGTGACTCTAGAATTCTAGACTCGTAACTTCCTGGAACCCAGACACTGAGTTTAAATCATTGCAAAACCATTGCCCATCCCCAGCTCATTGCCAGGTTCACAGAGTTTGTCCATTGCCTGCTTGTGGACTAAATGCAGACTGTTTTCAGGTTCAACCAACTTCACTGGTAGCTTTTTATTTTTCCTAAATTTACGTGTAGGTGAAATCTTACTGCTGTTTACTTTTTCTCTGCCTCCATATCATATACCACTCTATGTAAGTAGGACTGGACCAAAGTACTTGAAAATACATTGTGGACAAGACAAAAAAGTATGGGCTGGATGCTGGTATAATTAATTGGACTAGTAAGTAACAAGCTAAGTAACCATAACCTAAAGATGCTGATTAAAGAGTTACTGTTGATCAGAAGAAAGAGTGGACAGAACCAACCTTTGGGCAGCATCTACTATGTGCCAGATTCTGTGCCAAGTGCTTTCCTGGCATTTTCTCCCTTAATCCTCATAACCAGTTCATGAGGAAGCTATTATTATTCCATTTTACAGATGAGAAAATGGAAACTCAGAGTTTAACTAGCTGGCCTGTCAGTGGCAGAGTGATGATTCAAACCAGATTTTTAAAATTATTATTCTAAAGCCTCTATATCACATCAGGATGGCAGAAGACTCTCCAAGGCCTGGACCTCAGAACTCTTATCAGTGTCCTGAATGAAGATCCAGGAGGCTTGCATCATATTTTTCAGAAGATACAAAGCCAGAAGGGAAAAGATGCCATTATATAGCACTAGCCAAATCCAATATGCCTCTAACAGGGATAAATATAGTGTCCCACCCTGGGAAACCAACTGCTCAAAGGCAGGCTAGGGACAGAGCTAGGGTTCTTTGTTTTGTTTTGTTTTTGTTTTTGTTTTTGAGATGTGGTCTTGCTACTTTGCCCAGGCCAGATTTGAACTTATGGTCCTTCTACCTCAACCTCCTGAGTAGATGGGATTTCAGGCCTCTACCTACACACCCAGCTCAGAGGTGTCTTAACAGATGCATTTAAGAGCAAGATAAAGGGTCTTAAGTTATAAACCAATATGAAACCACAGTGAATTGTGGCTGCCAAATAAAGTAATGTTGTCTCAGGCTGCATCAATTGAAGTCTAATATAAAGCAAGATGGGTGTTATTGTACTGCTTGGGTTTGGTTACGGCCCAGGTGGAGTATAATCTGCAATTAATACTTGGCAAAGAAAAACTATCTGTATGCATCAGGAGAGGGACCAGGATGTAAAAAGACTAGAAACTATGTCATATGAGGAAAGATTAAAGGAAGCTGAAGGTTTTGCTTCAGGGGATACAAGGTAACTGTGTTCATATATTTGGAGAGCTGTCAAATAGAAGACAAATTAGATGTATTCTTCTTTGGGGCCTTAAGGAATGGAAGGGGTACCTGCAAGTGGAAACTCTAGAATGAATCAATGTAAAGAATTTTCTAACAACTAGAGCCCCTTCCACCTTGATAAATTGAACTTCTTTTCACAAAAAATTATCCAAGCAAGAATTGGATGGTCAAGTTGGGGAGGGAGGACTGGGAAAGGTAGCTTAGGATTCTGCTCTTCTGAGAAGGTGATTCTTACATGTCCTACCCTTAGTAGCAAACTCTCTTCATATGTGCCTGTTCTTCCATATGTAATTACATTGTCCTTTAGTGTTCCTCTTTGTTGGAGATCCCAAACACCTTCATCTACTGGTGTCTAAGTCCCTCCCCCAATTTTTTGTTTTACCTTCCAGAATACTAAACTGTCAATTCTATGAGCACTGTTGAAGTATTGTTCTCAATCTATAATTCACTGAGTATGAATAGAATCATATGAATACAAGTAAGGGAAAATAAAATATTTATTGAGCATCTACCATGTACCAGAGGCCTTAAATACATTTAACATAATCATTACATTAACCCCAGTAGTTCATATGATCCCTGTCTATACTTGCTAGCTGGATCACTTTTATCAAATTGCTTAACCTCTTTGTACCTTAGTTCCTGCATCTGTAAAATGAGGATAACCAAATACATACTTTAGAGGGTTATTGTGAGAGTTAACTGAGAAATACCTGGAAAGCCCTTAGTATAGTGCCTGGAATACAGTAAAGGTTCAACACATATTAGGTATCACTGCCAACAATTCTATGAAATAGATACTTACTGACTCATGGCTCCCATTTTATAGGGGTTTCAAGGGGTAAAGTAATATAATCTGCAGTGGCCTCTTATGCAATGGCCAGATCCCATAGAATTACCTGGGAAGTTTTGTTTTGTTTTGTTTTTAAATATAAAACCTGAGTCCCAATATGGAAGATTCTGATTTTATCTTTGGGAACTGAGATGCAATTGGTTTTGGTAATTGCTGGTTTCAGTGAGTAAGCATAGGTCTAAAGTCAAATTCCATGTCTAGTGGATTGATGGAGAAGCCAATGACAGGACCAGGAAGTTATGAAGTCATAACTTCCTCTTTTTACATGGAAGTTGGGGAGTCCTGAGGTGGACATGTTGAAGATTTGT
Source organism: Sciurus carolinensis (assembly GCF_902686445.1). Lineage (NCBI taxonomy): Eukaryota > Metazoa > Chordata > Mammalia > Rodentia > Sciuridae > Sciurus > Sciurus carolinensis. The sequence continues at coordinate 63,580,778 of NC_062223.1, forward strand.
GGAAAACTGAGTACAAAATTTATTGTAGTTTTACAGTGTGTCAAGTTTTGCCCTAAGAGCTTTATATGCATTACCTCATTCATTCTCAACCCCCACACAGGCAGGCACTTCTATTATTTACAGAGGCACAGAGAAGTCCTGAGATCCCAGTCACCTCAGACAAACTGATCCCAAAGTTCACACTCAGCTACTTTGCAAAATTACCTCTTTCACAATTACTTTGGCAGAGCAAAGAAACTTGGATTTTACAGATACTATATAGAACAGGGAGTCATCAATTTACAGGTGATATTATTTAAAAATAAAATCTCCAACCAATTGGGGTCTTATGTAGAGAAAAGAATACCCAGGACCTTGCTTCAGGGATCTTGTGTCATCTCAAAGTCAGGGAATGAAAGAAATTAACTTCTTCAATTAACTTAAGTCCAAGGCAGGAGATGCACAGGGAAGGGAGCAGGGGATCTTGTGAAACCCTACAATAAGAAGCACAGCAAGTCTTCATAAAGGACTGGAACCGAGGTGCCTGAAGAACTAGAACTTCAAGTGAGCTGAAGGCAGCTCCTGTTTCCTCCTCTCTCTGGGATCATGTGACCTCTGGACTCAGCTTCTCTCTTCCTATCTGCCTTATGACTCTTTCTTTGTAGCTCATTGCCTTCCACTCCATTATACATGGTCCTTCATGAATGTCCTTCACCTGGAGAGAGACAGATGGAGGCGGACTGAGACAGGGAAGGCTCACATTTCTAATTGGGGAGCATGGGCTGAACCAAGCTCCCCAAAGCTGCCAAAAACATGAAAGGAGAATCAGAAGGGAACATCCTTCAAAAGAAGGAGACACAAGAAAGAAAAGAAACAGACTTGGAAAGATTCAACAGGCAGGTTTAGAAACAAGATAAAGGAAAACTACTCTTAAAAAGTTGTTGGTTAGAGAGACAAAGGGGTTTGACTGTAGGAAACTGGAGATAGACCTACCACAGGATGTTGGGGAAATCAGAGCCAGAAACAGATGAATACAACATGGCGCCAGGGAATAGAGATCTCCTCTGGAAGACACCTCTTATTTTAGGGGAATTAGAAAAAGAACTGGCTATCTCTTAGTGACTGACCCAGCTCAAAGTGGTTTATGCGTATATGTATATGAATGGTTTGTTTATTGAGCCTAAGTTGACATCTGGGTATACATAAGTCGAATTAAAAAAAAAAAAATCATTAATGGGTTAACCAGTGTTAATTGCTCTTTCAGATGGCTTTTGAAGAGAACTTCTTGGTTCTTTCTTCAATGGGATGTACATAGCAGCTCAAAAAGGGAGAACAGCAACACTTCATTTGGAATGTGTCCTAGACCGTGTAATTAGGCTTTAGATTAGATCTTGCAGACCTGGTCAAGGTTCAAGAGATCTTGGTACTCCAGTGTGAAAGAGGTTTTTCCATCGGGCTAGAGGGGACTGAAGCACCTGTGACTACATCGCTTCTCAACAGACGCCCTGCAGAACAAGTAGATATTGTCTTCAAAAACAGCAGAGTTTTCGCCCTATTTTGATAATATGAGTAGCACTAAAATTCTCTTTCCGGAGAATGTAAAAGAAGGGAAGAATCCATTTTAATTAATAGTGAAATAGCAAATTAATAGCAAAGTGAAATGTCATTTAAAAAAAGGTAGTAATGTTGTTTACAGTAAAAAATGTTTCTTAAATGTAGTAATATGAATAAAATTACACCATGCTTTTGAAAAAGAAAAAAGGGATCAGGATCAACTATGACAATTTGACCTCACACATTATCTAAGATAAATATAAAACAGTGGTAATTAAAATAGTCTTGTATCAGTATAGACCAGTCTTGTTATCAGTATAGACCAGTGGAGGGATAAAAAGGTGTAGCATCCATAAACAGATCCAGAGTATACAAAAATTGAATTATGAAGTAAATTTTAAATTATTGAGAGAAAAAAGGATTTGTGAATAAATGCTAATGAAACAAATAACTAGCTATGTGGAAATACATAAAACCGCTTCCAGTTCTATCATTGCACTCAGATATAACCCACAGGAATTTAGAATTTAAGAAAAAATGGAAGAAATATGGGTAAATTTTTTATAAACTTGAAAGCCCTTCTAAGCATAACACAAAATCAAGAGATCACAAAAATAATGGCATATGTTACACACACACACACACACACACACACACACATGCTCCATATACTCCATAAAAACAAAGTAAAGGAGTGACCAACATGCAGGGCCCACAACACACTATCTATCCAGAATGCCCCCCTGCATGCTCCTGTGAGCAGGTTTGCAGTTGGTGTGGTGGATGTTAAGTGGTGCCTTGGGGACGGTATTTAACCATCATTCTTAGCACTACTCTTTATAATTACTCTTTGTAAAGTTGTTTTACTTCATTGACCTGCTCTTTCATTTTTGGCGTTTGTAAAATAAAAGTTGATTGGCCCCACATACTATCCAGGCAACAAGGCCTACTTGGATACTCTGCAGTGAATTCTGGTTCCTTTACTTAACTCACAAAAACCACTGATTCAGAACCTACCTAAGATAAACCCCCATTTTGCATGCACATGTGTCTAAATTATAAAAATAATTGCTGCTTAACTCTCTACTTTCTCTTTGCAATTAAAAACCCCCAATAGTATCCATTGCTTTTTGTTCAGATTGCAAAACCAATATATATTTGTGACAGAAAATTTGGAAAACACATTAAAATTGATGTATGTTCATTGCCAAGTTTCCTTTATAATTGCATTGTATTCTGATCTAATTTTTATCACACTGAGATTTCATTTGGCATCCTGCTTTTAAAAATTAATTTGTTGTGAATATTCTTCCATGCCATTAAACCTTCTTCTACAACATGATTTCTAATGGCTACAACATATTTGCTGTATGAAGAAGTATAAACCATTATGGAAAACCCCTCTGGTTGAAAATATTCACATTGTTTCTAATTTTTCTTTACTATAAATGGTTTGGAGAAGAACATTTCAGGGGACTTTTGAACTTCAGGGTGCTTTCTATGGTACAGGCTTATGGAAGTGAACCATAGTTTTTCCATCCTATAACATTATAGGGTTTCAAAGAAACTTATTTTTCTTGAAAGCTTTTGATATTTTCTCCTTCTGCTGCCAGTTCTCTCTCTGTTATAAATTACATTTTAAAAACACAGAAAATATATATACATTTGAGTTAAATACAAAATCAGACATTAACTTGATAAGTGGTCTTTGGGAAATTTATGATCCCAGTTCTGTTTCAAAGGGCACTATAGCTATCAAAAAGATTGATTGACAATAAAACTCACTGCAAATAAAGATATCCAAATCTTGAGTATGAGTAGAGTCACTTAGTTTGTGTTATTATTAACCCCTGCACTCTGCTTTTTCCTTTATTCATGTACTGCTGAATCATCATGCATTGCCAGAGAGGGGCAAGAAAATGAATCAAATGATGTGACTTCTTAACCCTTGGTAGACTGGATAGGTGACAAAGTCAAAACTCATCAGCAAAAACAAGGTTGTAGAGTGACCCTGTCCACCTATAAATATCCCTTATTCTCCTGCCTTTTGTCCATATTGATCTGGCTCCTGCCTGCTTCACCGCTTAAAGGTCACTTCCTCAGGGAAGCCTTCCCTGACCTCCTAGTTATAAACACCTGCTGCAACAGCATCCCACACCTCCTCTTTTTTTTTTTCCACACCTCCTCTTTCAAAGCACTGTCACACTTGTGATTTCTTGTCTTCTCATCACTCTGTGAGGGGGGATACCACCCATGTTCGTATGGTTCACTATCGTAGCTCCCCTAGCTGTCAAAGTAGGAGCACATTCACAAAAATGAATATTGTTTGAAAGTACAAATGAAAACAATGAAGAGTGAGCTGGTGTTCCTGTATGGACACACACAGGCATCTTCCTCCAGAGACACATAGGATTCAAGCACTCACTTTCAATACCCATTCATCGAAAAGAGCTTCCCAGGACTGGGCGTGGTGGTACAGGCCTTCAATCCAGCTATTTGGGAGACTGAGGCAGGAGGATCACAAGTTCAAGGCCAACCTCAGCAACTTAGCAAGGCTCTGTCTCACAATAAAAATTTAAAAAGAAGCTCCTGACATTTTGTTCTGTTTTTATTTATTTATTTATTTATTGAATGCTTCCCCCAAAAAGGTACATAAGGGAAGGGGCACCTAGAATAATCTCTAGCAAATAGTAGGTGAGCAATAAATATTAGTTAAATTAAAAAAAATGAATGAACAATATTTCAGAAGGCAGCATGATTGGGCCATTTTGGCTATCTGAAAAGTTTTGCTTTCAGCAAAAATTTCCTTATTCTAGAGTATAAGGAAACAAAAGAATAAATAAAAATTTCCTAGTTTTTTTCTTCCATTAATCGCATCGTTCATTTCTATCATTTGTTGGTCAAGTTTTAGAGTGGTCACTATCAAATTTTTTATGTTTAATTGTTCAATTGTGAACTGAAAATATGCTCAAATAAAATATCTCACAGAGTGTAAAAGGAAACAAACTTTTATATAAGTTAAAGTGTGTTGATTTTTTTCTTTTTCCTTTCTTTCTTCAGGAGTGCGGGGGGAGTCAGCGAGTTTAACAATAAGGAAAGCAAGTTGATTCTTTGAGAAAATAAATGGTATCAATTAGATAAAACTCTACACTCTCTTTTAAAATGTTAAATATAAAGTTAGACCACAAATGTATAGAAAAAGTCAAAGAATATAATGTTATACTTTATGAAAATTAAGATCCTCGTCATATATAGAGTAACTAAAATTTTGTGGATAAGACATGTACATATTGACAAAGTTGTAAGCAATCAGAGAGATAACTCAATAATTACATTTTATTGAAGAGGCTATGGGATAAGCTTTCTGCAAAGTTACTTATAATAATCAAAATAATTTTAAAAGGAAACTAAGAGAGCCAAGTGTCTCAGAACACTTCATGTGTTTTCTGGCACCACTTAATGTTATTCTGGTTTTCTCTCCTTAAAGTCATCAGTTATCCACCCTCAAACTGGACAGACTTTGAGATGACTTGCCCTGGTTGGGCTGGAATCCCTGGAAAATTCCAAGGTGCTCTGCTTTTAGGCCTTGGAGTCTGTTTTTATCTCAATAGACTACTTGAGAGTTACCAAGAGTTGTATTGTGAATTTACAGTTCCAAGATGAAATAAATAACTTTTTATGGTGCTTACCATATGTTAAGTATTATTCTAAACATGTTAAGTATTATTCTAAATATGTTATACATGTTGACAGAAACCAATATAATTGACACAACTCTAGGGCAAGTTTCTATTTTATTTTCATTTTAAATAAATGAGGATACTGACGCATGAGGAAGGTAAGTAACTTACCCAAAGATTCCAGCAAGTAAATGACAGAGCTTGAATCCAAACCCAGACTTCAGACACAAGTGCTAGCTTGAAGCTGAGCACTGTCAACACTGGAGCAACACAACTCCATCCCCAAACCTGGTCATTTGGGCCTGGTCTAGTACCAAATGAGAAAAAAAAAATATTTTTTCCCCTGAGGTCATTGTCTTGGTGACTCCACGCTTTCCAGGGACAGCAGGTTTTAGAACATAAAGATGTATTAGTTCTTCCTGTAATGCCCACCTCCTTCACTCCCCAACTCTTTCTCCTAACACAGAGGGCCATGCTGGCATCTTGGAAAGTCACCATGACTCCTGGCTCATTACAATGTTTAGGAGCTAACCTCTCCAAGAAGGTGAAGCTAAAGTAGTATGCAATCTCCCTATTAAAATATAATTTCCTCCCCCACCCCTGCTTAATTCTAGGAATTAAAGATATAACTGACAATTTCATTGTACCAGGGGAAAAGAATACATTAAGGCCCTATTGAATACTTCAGACGGGTTTTAAGCCTCCAGCTGTCTTCATTTGCAAAGTATCAAATATTTTCATTTTTCCCAAATGGGGCTATTGAACAATGATAAATGAATGAAGTACAATGCAACTATTTTTAGTATCGTAATTGCAATTAAAAGGCAGCGGAATAATAATCTTGCCCAAGCATGTCGAGATCTCCTTTTCATTTTCTCAAAACAATACTTCCTATGTCTGGCTGCAGAGATTTGTTGCTTGTTTGCCTTCTGGTGAAAATAGGTAACATTCGACATTCCTTTTAAACCAAAAAATGTGAGACTGAAATAGTGGTTTTGGCTAGACACAAACCTCCCTTTCTTCTCCGTGCCTTCATTTATACAATCTAGGGATGAAATTTCTTTTCCATATATAGGGGTAAATTGCCATGGACCAAATCAATTTCCTAGGCAAGTAATTCTAGTAGCTATCTAATTTTTAAATTTAGAACAATGTTATTGTTATTTAAGAAGAAGCAGAGGAGCCAAAGATGCAGCTTAGTGGGAAAGTGCTTTCCTGGCCTGCATGAGGCCTTGGGTTCAATTCCCGCTCTGAAAAGAAAGAGTGATAAAAAGCATATTAATAATAGCAATAATAACAATAACTACCCTATGGTGCTTAACTAATGCATGGAGACGATAAATAACTTATCCCAGGATCCAGGCAAGTAAATGGCAGAGCTTGAATCCAAACACACATTTCTGACACAAGTTTGTACTTCTCAATCCATGTACAACCACACTCCTGGGATGTAAGCATTGTCCCCATTTTATGGAAGATGCTGCCGAGATTCAGATAAGTAAAGTTATTTTCCCAGTGTCACAAAGCTGACTCAGGCTTCAACTAAGGTTTCATGTCTTTGAAGCTAATGTTTGTGTTCTTTCTATCCCTGAAATAGTGCTACTTAATAATACCTTTTATTAGGAGAAATAAAAATATAGTGCCTTTTATTCCTACTGTCCTTTTATGTACAGGATGGGTTAACTAGACTTGGATTAGTGTGAAAATACAGTCATGGAAAATATCCCTTTTCCCGTATTAGAAAGTGCTTTCAAATTTCCAAAGGATCATCTTATAAATGATTGTCTGCAATTCATCACATTTGAATGTTATGGATTAATCATGCTTAGAAAATAGGGTCTGATTCTAAATTATTAAGCACCATGTTCTTTTGAAAAGGTAAATGAACATTTGGTTTCTTATTTTATGCTGCAAAAAATGCATTTTTTGTTAAAATAAAGCAAACCCCCCCAAAAAATAGAAAAATAAAACAAATGCAAATCACACTCTGATCTTTTTCTTGTTGAGTTACTAACCATGCTACTAAAACTTGCACTTATCCTCTGCAAAACAAGTAAGAAGCCATTAACTGCAATGCAGAAGCTGCTGCTGCTGCTGCTGCTGCTGCTGCTTTTTTCTTTTTCTTTTTTTCTTTCTTTCTTTTTTTGTCTTTTCAATTGAACAGCTTCCCTCTCCCAGTCTGCGTTTGCAGAATGGTCTCTGGTGCATGCTTGAACACACTGGGGATGGAGCTCATGAGGATCTTGTCTCCAGAATGAAACTAAAGATAAAAGCTCCTTGAAAAACAAGTTGTCACAGATCATCATGGAACTCCATAGAAGAACACATCACTCACATCTTCCTGTGTAGCTGAAGACCCAAAGGGCCTCGTATTTGTTTTTTATTTCTGTTTCAGCACATTTTAAGCTGAAGTGTGACTGCCATGTTCAGCATTAATGAGGATTTTGCTGTGCTTTGAAATTCGCTGTCCTCCCATTTCCTGTGCATTCCTGTTTTTGAGACCAATTCAGCAATGACAGAGTCCTGCTTGCTCTGTCCTGCCCTGGTCATTAGAACTTGATTTATTAACAATGCTCTTCCTCTCCAAGGGTGTTGCCCAATTTCAAATATCTGTTTTTTGTCTTTTTTTTTTTTAAACAGTTTCACTTAAAAATAGAAATGTTTTAAGTGTTCTTTAAAAGAACACACTTGGGAATTTATTGATAAAGGAACCACCTGTGGAATGAAACTTTAAAATGAGCTGTGTGTGTATTTGAATATTTCCTTCATGGAATGTAGAGAAAAGATTACAGGACTTTGAATTTAAGAATATCTGGTACTTCACATTAAAATCATTTCAAATCTGGTATATGTTACTAACACAGTGGAAATTGTGTGTGTGTGCATGTGTGTACGCGCGTGTGTGTGTATGTAATGTATATATGTTGTTCAACAAAAAGTTGCTTTTGTTTTTCAGACATATTATTCTTTGGGCAAATTTGTCAATAAAAGTTGTCCTTGTTTGTGGTTTTGTGTTATTCTCTCTGAAATCCTTCCTTATCCTCCTCTACACATTTTCCTGAGTAAGAGTTTTTAAAAGTCAACAATGATAACCTAAACATCAACTCAAGCAGCTCTTCCTTAGTCTTTGGTCTCCTTGATTTGCGAACACAGAGTTTAACATTGAAAAAATAATGACCAAAGTTAATTTGATGTATATGCAGCGATCTGCAAATTTTGTGGCTTAGTCACAGGACAGACATATTAAGCAAGCATTATAAATAGCTTCAGTTGACAGTGTTACTTTTATCCAGCCCAATCAACTTTCAACTTTTTTTGCTTTATTTTATTAAATACTGAGTTTCATGTCATTTAATATTTTGTATATGCTAAGAACCATGCTAAACACTTTTTACTTACTATTTCATTTAATCCTCTCAGACATTCAAAGACTAATGTCTTTATTTTATCAACAATGAAAGGGAAGCTCAGAATGATGAGTAACATATCCGAGATTACACAGCTAAGGTAAAACAAAGAGCTGAACACACTTTTGTTAGACAAAAAAGCCCCTGCTCCTGACTCTCAGTATCTGCACATAGTATGCATTTTGATAGTTCTTCTTGGCAGCACATATTTTAATACTCATTAAACACACATCCATTTATCCAACATTTAGTTTGGCAGTCAATAAACATTTAAGTCTTAAATGAGGTCCTACGAGGGATGACACAACCCCCCTCCCTCCATTGAAACATTAATGGTCTAATGAAGAATGTAGGTCAATAGGCAAATTCATAGTCCAGTGAGATAGTTCTCATGAGAAAGAGTGTATCAAATGCTAGGAGAGAAGGGAGTGGCCAAGTCTGCTTCAGGAAGTGAGGAAAGTTGTCAGGAAACTGATTTGATTTGAATAAAGACTCGAAGAACAGGGAGAAATGGAGTGGGGTCCAAGGCAACTGGGCCCAACATCTGAGGTCACTAAGCCTTCAGATCCTTCTGTGCCTCCAAAAATCTTTGAAGTTTGTCCACTTGCCTGGAATAACCCCAATTCATCATTATCAAGGAAAACATCGAATCGTGGAAAGAAGAGATCATCAGATTCCCCTGAGACTCCTTCTATTGATCCTCTATTCCCCTTCCCCTCTAATACTCAGTTCAAGAGATTCTCAGTGTGGTCTTGACCTACAAGCAGTAGCAGCACCTGGGAACTTGGAAATGCAAATCCCTAGACTCCACTCCAGATTTACAGACATCTGTTTTAAATGAGCCCTTGGAGTGATTTTGCAGGCGGCTGGAGTTAGAGAGCTATGCTGTACCCTCGCTGTGCTTCAGAACAGTTCTGTCAATTCCCCTGCTGGGCACTGGAGCGTGGTGCATCTACTTCCTGCACCCTTGTCCTATCAGCATCCAACCCCATATTTGACACTCTGTGGGCACTCAAGACGTATTTGTAGAAAGGAGTGAATAATTTAAAAAATGATTTTAAAATAAAAGTTCAAAAAAATTTTTTAATTCCACGAATATGTAGAAAGATTCATATACCAATACCCCTAGAAGAGTTAATATCATTCCACTGAATTTCTTATAAGAATGGGAGGGAGTGAAAGTGAGAGGTCATGGGAAGGAAAAAGAATGAATACATTTTGTGCACTGACTGTGTGTTAGGGGCTTTTCAAAACTTTCTCAATATTGTTACAATGACCTGGGAAGAAGGCATTGTCATCCCAGGCTCAGAGAAGAAACGCTCCCAGAGTCACCCAGCTGGTGGCAAAGCCAGGGCCCTCCCACTCTAGAGCCCGTCATCTCTTCACACCAAGTACCTCCAAGGAACACCACTAGGAAGGGGCAGATGGAAGCAGAGAACCCTGAAGGGAAAGAAAAACTCCATGAACTTCACAGTTTTTCCTGTCATTTCACCATCCGCTCTACACATGGGTCCATTAATTTTACTTGGAGGGACACTGTGCCAAGTGGTCTGCAGGCTATTCCTTCTGGGAATAGCCTCTCCTTTGGAGCCTTCTCTCTTCCTCTTCGTTCCCCATGAGCCCACACCCCCGGTGCTTACTGACCCTCAATCCAACTTTTCTTCATCCCTCCTGCGTTCCTCCCCCCTTGTCTTTCCTTCCCCTTTTCCTCTCCTTCCTCCTTCCCTTTCTCTCCTTGTCTTCCTCTCTGCACAGACCTGTACCCCCTTCCTATGCGGTATTCATTGGGCACTTACTCTGTGCCAGCCCAAGCCTATGATCTAGTGAGGGAGAGCTGGCCACAGGTGAGCAGATAAGGAGTTATAGCTGAAGTCAAGGACTGTGAAATAAATAAACAGGGAATGAGGAGTGATGAGGAGGCCACTTTTAAACTGAGGCCTGTGATACCCAGTGGCTGCCCATGCAAGACCTTGTGGGAGGTCTGAGTTCCACGAGCCAGTAGGTGAGTGAAAGGGCCAGAACCAAGGAGGGCAGGAGGGATCATAAGGAGGGCAGGTAAGGAGTCTGACTTCTGAGGGATTCAAGTGGAGAGTGACCTAGTCTGACCTGTATTTGGAGGAAGTACAGAGTGATCTTTCAAGTTCTTTCTGGAGAAAAGATTGGAGAGAAAGTGCGGAAATGTGTGCACGTGTCCTTATCTTCCAACATCTTCCTGATAGAATGGCCTCCTCATTAGGGCTGAGAGTCTTTCTTGTAGTCGCAAAGGCAAGAGTTACCGGGCATTGTGGCATGTGCCTACAATTCCAGCGCTTGGAAGGCTGAGGTAGGAGGATCACTCGAGTTCATGAATTTGAGACCCATATAGGCAGCATAGTGAGATCACATCTCAAAAAAAGCAAAACAAAGGCGAGAGTTACATTCTGTACCACTTGGCAGCCATGTTTCAGAGAGAGGATCTTGAGCATTGACAATGAACAGTATCAATAGACAACAGTAACAGTGAGGCTTACTGAGTATGACCTGCATTATGAATACTCACAAAGATGTTTTTGTGCTCAAAAATCTTACAAGGGTTGTACAATAGCAGGTAAGGACAGAGTGGTTAATGAACTTGCTCAAAGTCACACAGCTGCTAGGAATGAAGAAACTATTTCCAAATAAACATGATCAGCCTTTGATTTTTTTTTCTCCCTTTACTACACTTCTTGTGGAAAACTCAAACTGTACACAACGATGTAAAGTAGAAAATTAAAACTCCCCATAACTCTGCTCCTAAGGTGTGACTGGATTTTTCACTAGGTTCCCTCTCAGCAATGCTGGGATACTTTATACCAATAGTGCTGAAAAACTGTGAGGTACAGGGCTCGTCCTCTCTGAAGCTATTTAGGAACAAAGGGAGATGGAGCCACTTGCCATCTCTGCTACAGGAAGTGGACGCCAGTCTGTTCTGGCTAGAAAGGGAGCCACACCCATCAGGGTGAACACTTTAGTGATCCCACGTCACTGCTTAGAAGGACAGCCAAAATCAGCAGGAAGAGGACAAGGGCAGGTCACCTTCACCCTCCAACAACCAAGGAAGAAAAGAGAAGCCTGGCTGCTCATTCCTCCTGACTTCCGTGGTTCTTTGAGAGATGTCATTTGGGTTTGTTTCCTCTGTCACAAAAACCACGGCTTCAGCAGCAAAACCAATCATGATGAAATGATATTCTAGGGTCAGAATTTATCCTGAATTAAAGCCGGAGGTGTTCTGATTTCTAAACCCTACCACACCGAAGGCAGTTTCCCAAGCAGGGCTAGGCCACCCTAACTGTTGAAGAGGAAAACTAATTAGCCTCCTGGGTGAACTATCTTGTCTTTTTTTAGGACCGGAAATCAAATGGGAAGGGTTCCCTCCTGTTCCAAGTGAGTTCCAGAGGAATTACTCACACTCCTTAACCTATGAGTCACACAGGAGACTAGGACAGTGTTTCCAAAACAGGCCGACAATAAGATAAACAAAGCAATAGATATGTGACATTCGGAGCGGCTGGACTGCAATCCGCCACAGCCCGGAGTGGGTCTAGAAAAGTGTGACAGTAAACCTGGGTGGATGGGGTTTCCCAGCAGAATCATGGATACCCAGAGCTCAGAACATTCCCTGAAAGTGCATGTCCACAAGAGATTAGTTTTTAGAGCCTCTAATCAATTTCTTTGACTCAGCATCTGGAATTATAGCATCCTTCTCCCCAGCCACCGGAGGGACTTGACTGCCATCACACGGTGCTCTGGCTAGCCATGCGTTTTGACATCTCACAACACAGGATATTAATCATTTCGGGACTCTGGGCCTGTTCCCAGGGTTCATGTTTGCCACTGTTGATCTGCAGCCAGAAAAAATGCTCCTAAATGACAGAGGCTTTCCCAAACTGAAACATAAAGTCATCGAGAAAGTTCGACTTAGGAAATAACCCAGCACCAAGCTGATTCTCTGCTGGGCTGGTGAAGGATGAGCTTCCTCATTACTCCCTCTAGGAAGGTGCTTGAAGTCCAGGCTCATCTCTGACTGCTGAGGGCCCACAGGCATCCCCTAGGTGGGGTTCAGGGGTGTGCTTGGGCCTTAGGAGGACATGGACTCACCTGCCCCAACTTTGCACTCCCTGGAGAAGGCAGCCAGGCGGATGTGCTGAAATCCATGGTGGAGGAGGCACAGAAGGTCCCAAACAAGAATCCTGTCCCATCTGATTGCTCTCAGATTTCCTTCTGCCCACAGCCACAGAGGGATCTTCCTGAACACAGCTCTGGTCACCTCGCTGATCCTGAAACTCTTTGAGGGATACCTCCCCACCCATACGCCTACAGAAAGTCACCAGTACTTCTTGGGCCATCCAAGACCTTCACTCCTTGACTCTGCCTAGCCTTCTGCCTCCTCAGCAGCCACTCCCTGGCCCTTGACCACACTTACCTGATGGTTGTTTCCTGAGAACACTGTGCACTCGCAGCTCTGCCTCTCTCATTCATGCTGTTCCCTCTACCTGGAGGCTCATACCTGTAGACTCCCTCCAGCCAGGTCCCCCAGCCTCACCTCTTTTGCAGGAGCTGAATCCATGGCTCCCTGGGCCTTCAGTAGTTCTTGCCTTGTATGGAATTGGTCCGTGGCATCAAGCGTCCCCCTTAGACTGGGAACTCCCCTAGGATAGGTGCTGTGGCTGTTCCATCTTAGTCTCTGGGAAAATCTGCAGTGCTGAGCTGAATCAAGGAGAGTTGACAGTTAGCCATTATGCTCTTTTGTGTTCAAATAATGGCCAAAATTCTAAAGGAAGCTATGCTGAGACCCTGTCAGCCTCTCTGCACTCTTTCCTTATAACTTCTTGCATTTCAATGTCATTTTTAGTAGTATGCAGATATAAGGTATTTGGTTTCAAAAGGGTAATGATTCAAGGTGCACCGATCTCTGTATTTAACTTTTTTAAGAGAGGGTAAGATAGCATATTTGTATGGTCCTCCACCCACCCCCAAATCCTAATGATACAGGAATAGGCTTAGGGGACTGGACTAGGTATGTAGTAATTATAAATGCCACATGGTCCAGCCAGTCCATTAGTTAGCAAGCGCTGACTAATGCTATAATGCAACTTAAAAGGCAAACCCATGGCGTCGTTTAGGAAGTGGTCACACTGACTTTCCTTCCATTTCCAACAAGGTTTTCTCCTCCTCAGTGTTTGCCCATGTTCTTCTATCTGCTTAGAAAGCCCCTGTCCTCCTGCCAACCCCTTCATTCAACTGGAGCCTTATTATCCTTCAGGCTTCAACTTGGACATATAGCCTCAGAGGGACCTGCCTAGAAAAGCCTCCTTTTTCTCACTTGCGACTTTTTCTCCAAAGTCCCTGCCAATTGTTTAATTTAATTTAATTTTAATTTAATATTTTTCCTGCCTCTTCCATTTGGTTTAAAATAATATGAAAGGAAAGAAAATCCATTTGGGTTTTATTTTACATCACACAGTAGATGCTCAATAAACACTTTCAAATGAATGAATATACTTACTCTTGTAAGTCAACATTCCACTTAGAACTTGGGGAGTTCATTTTATCAACTCAGTGACTTTTTTCCCTGCCTGATCAGGTCCTGGGTCCCACTCCCCATTCACGCCAATGACAAGTGTCCCAAACTTGCTTTCCAGGAGCCCACCTCCCTCACCTGGGGAATGCCATCATCCTCATCTCCACTCAACACATCCCGTTCACCTTGCAACCCCTCCCATCTGTCCCTTCCACAGTTATTAGTTTCTGGGCTCCTAAAGCACTTCAATTTTCTTCCACATTTCCCCATGTTTATTTCTTTTATGACAAAGATTAGAAAGTGCTCCTAGGAAACCACAAGCAATCATTCCAGAGGTGCTTAAGGAAAAAGCAAAATCCTCCCTTCCGGTTCCCAGGGCTCCAGGTGACCATGGTACCACCGAGTCCTTTTCTCTGCATTTACAAACAAACACCAAGTCTTCTCTTTTAAATTAAAAAAGAAACTGTTGCTATTGGAAAGTCATATATATATCATACAGTAATATGGTTCAGTGTCTTGTTTTCCAATTATGATCCCTTCTTTTCACATTAGACTAGGGAGAGCAACTTTGATTTTTCAGTGACAGATTATTGATCCAATGTCTGCTTATACCATCATTTAAAAAATCTTGATGGCTCTTTGGGTAGCTTTATTTTTCAAAAATCTGAAACAATGCTGGAATAAATCCCTTTGTACATGTGAGTGGCTATTCTCTGGGAGATATTCCTAAGCGCAGAGTCACTGGATCAAATGACATGCCATTTTGTATTTTGATAGCTGCAGCCTGATTGTCTTCTAAAAAAGCCCTGCTCATTTACACTCCCACCCACAGTGCTTAAGAGTGTCTGGAGCTGCCCAGCCATGACAGGGTGTTAGCATTGCATTTCATCTTCGTCATCTAATTGGTCAGATGCTTTCCTGTCCTCAAGCGCCGAGACTGAATAATTTTCTATATTTAATCACCACTCGTGTCCTTCAGCTGTAAATCATTGTTTATGTTCACTTTTCATTTTTCCATTGGAGTGTTCAATATCATTTTTACTCATTTGTAATTTTTTTTACATCATGATAAAATACACATAATGTTTGCAATCTTAACCATTTTTAAGGGTACTGTTCTCAGGCATTAAGTACATCCACAATATCAAGCAACACGACCACCATCCATCTCCAGAATACTTTTCATCATGAAAACGGAAACTCTGTGCCTATTAAATAATAACAACTCCCCATTCCCTGCCTCCCCAGCCCCTGGCGACTGCTCATACTTTTCATCTCTATGAATGCGACTGCTATAATGGCTTTTAAAATAGTGTGCACATAAACTTTTGTCCATTAAAGAGGCCGGACATATTTTTCCAAATTTCCAGCTTGCCTCTTTATTTAATAATGCCTCTTGTCAGATGGAAGGTGCACATTCTGAGAAGTTTCACATTTTTATATTGGTCTGTATGAGCGTCGACTGTTTTATGACTTTTGAGTTTTACGTTCTGCTTTGAAAGACCTCCTTACCCTAAAATGACAAATGAGTTCCCCTGATTTCTTCTCATAGTAAAGGTACTCTGGTCATACTCGCATTTTGGCACTTCTTCTGAATGGTAATTAATCATCGAAGAGAACTGTGTTCCAGATGCAATGCCAAGTTATCTTTATGTAAGTTATCAGTCACCTACATTCCAGGTCCATGAGGGGGATCCTATTATTATTCCCATTTTATAATGACAACCTTGAGATAAGAGAGTGTAAGTAACCTGTCTATTTCGAGTGGTAAAGCTGTGGTTTGAGTCCAAGCCAGATGACTGTGCCCTAACCACTAAATACAACTAATTTTCTCTGTGACGTGGTGCTCCTTAAGGATGTGACTATCTCATCTGTACTACTCTAGTGAATATGCCCCCAACAATTATTTGTGGAGTGGATTGATTCCTATTACTTAAACTCCACATTCTACAACGCCACCATGGACAGAGCATTTCTATCCCCTCCTCCATCTTCTATGAATTCAGTCTTGACCTTCCCTGTAAACCCCAGAGGGCTACTGCTTTTCCAATGGTTGGTCAAGGTCTTCTCAAGCATCACTACCAAGGTAACTACTGCCCATCCAGACATGTCCCCCCTCATGGAGTTCTCCACGGGAGCCACTGGTCCTCCACTCCTCTGTCCTGGAGGAGGCTTAAGCCTAGGACTCCCTCTCACAGATGGCAACTCTGCCATTGTGCTGCAACTGGCTTTCTCTGCTGCAGTCCACTCCTCCCAGGGAGTAGTTTCTCTGGGCCATGATGTGCTGATTTCTGGGCAAGTCTCCCTCTTTCCTCAAGGCTCACAGTTGTCACTTCCCCAGCTCGCATTTATACCCCTTAAGGTCCCCAATGTTCATATTGAAATAGGAACTTAAGGATATAGTGAGTCTCAAAAAAAAAAAATAGTGCCCATAAATCCTTAGAACAAATAACTTATAAGGAACCCAGTCTGTGTCCTTGTGCCTGCGTCCTTGTCTGTGGCTTGCCAACGACAACAAAACTACAAGATAACCTCAAGGCATCTGGAAGAAACGTTCCTTTAGGGAGCATGCACAATACTTTGGTGACTTAGATACAACCCTACCCTCATTTTAATCATAAGACACACTCCTGGGTGAAGACTTAAGATGCTAATGAGATACTGATGTAGGAAGTAGTGGAACATTGGAGGATGAAGCACAAGCCAAGGAAAACTGGAAGAAATTATATAACCCCACCCTGACTCCACCTCTAATGCAGGCCCCTAGCTGCTGTCCCTCTATAACTGTTAAAACTCCAGACCAAGACAATGCAACTCACCCTGAGATAACCCACACTCCCATCCTTGAGTGTGCACTGTCCATTTAAAACAAATCTCTCACTCTATCACTTATTTCTGATGCAGTCTTAAATTTTTCTCTGTGATGTGGTCAGAAACCTGGGAGGGTCAGATGCAGTGGCACATACCTGTAATCCCAGCAACTCAGGAGGCTGAGGCAGGAGGATTGCAAGTTCAAAGTCAGCCTCAGCAACTTAGCAAGGTCCTAAGCAACTTAGCGAGACCCTGTCTCAAAATATAAAATAAAAAGGACTGGGGATATGGCTCAGTGGCTAAGTGCCCCTGGGTTCAATCACCAGTACCAAACAAACAAAAAGAACCTGGAAGTTCTAGGTGGAGGTCTCCTCCGTATGTGGTAGGGGTATTGCTGACCTTTCCAACAGCCTGGTCTCAAGGCCTCAGTGTTCATGGTCCGATGTCTTTCCTCTTCTTAACGTCTCCTACAGCAGCCAGCCTGGGTCCAGGCGCTCCTTCCCTGCCCTGCTCTCGTCTCCTGCTGCGGCACAACCCCACCTGCTCCAGCCAGTTTCTAGGCCTGGACAAACGCCTTCTGTTTCCCCCGCTCCTCCACATCGCCAGGGAAGTTCAGGAAGCCAGGGTGTTTGGCTCTGTTTCAGTCACTTGTTTCAGGAAGACTCTCTCTGCAGTTGGCCATCCTCTCATCACCTCCGGCTGGCTTCCTGTCCACAGTCTGCAGCATCTCTTAGATGTTCTTCTACCTTCTAGAACCGAACTCCACTTTCCAAAGCTCTCTTTGCCTCCTCCTCAACTGTGGAGGATGGGCGGTTTTGCTTGAGGCTCCCAACTTTCCTGCCTCCACCATGTTCTTCCCCCACCCCCATATCAGAGGAATAAACCTTCCCCCTCTTTTCTTAATTTTATTGCCAAATTCCTTAAAATGGTAGTCTACATGAGCTGATTCTGTTTCTCTCCCACCCACACTCTCCTTCACTGGTTGTTTTTGAGGCTCAGCACCTCTTCTCCCTCCCTCACCTCCATATTGAAATGGGGTTCTTGGAGCCTGGGATTCCAAGGTTTTCCTTGGTCTTCAACCTGCCATACCTACCTGCAGTTTTGGATGGTGCCAGCACCCTGCTCCTGCTTGAAAAATCCACTTTGACTTCCTGTCACCTTGTGTTTTTTTGTTCTCCTACTTCTTTTGCTAGTGTTCCGGTTCTTCCATTCAACAAGCATTTATTGAGTGTCCGCACAACTGTGCTAGGTACTGGGGATACGGTGGTGAACAACACTAGCATTGTTACACTGGCCCACTGGAACCTTACTGTCTAAGAGCACATGCATCAAACAGCCATGTCTATTTTATCAGCTACCTGCTGTGGGTGTTTCCATATTTACACAGTGTTATAAAGGCATAAATAGAAAAGACTGGGGGAGGGCACATCGAGTCAAGGAAGGACAGTTTGAGGAAGTGATATTTAAACTGAGATCTGCATGATAAATAAGTGTTAGCTGGGTGAGGAGTGGCAGAGTTTGGCGAGGTGGATTCCAGGAACAGGGAGAAAAACTGTGAAGTCTCTGAAGTGAGAAGGAGCTTGGCAACTTCAAGAAACCGAAAGATGGCCATGAGGCTGAAGTGCAGGGATCAGGGGTGGGTGATGTGTCTAGAACCAAGGAGAAAGGGCTGGATCATGCTGGGGCTTGTGGGGACACAGTGTTTGGGATTTATTTCCCAAAGCAATGGACAATTATTAAAAGCTTCTTTTCTCTTCCTGGTTCCTTATTTTGGATGTATCTCATACATAGGCCTTTGATCCTCCATCTTTTGGTCATTCAGCATCACGGCTGAGTAATCACCCCTCTGTGGTGGATTCCCTGAACTTCAGTCCTCTGTCTGGCTACCTTCTAGGATTATATCCTGAGCTCTCAGGCTGGCACCCCAAGTGTAAATGTTGGAAACTGACTCCATCTTTTTTCAAAAATTTTCCTTTTCATATGTTTCTCATCTTGGTTCATGACAGCTCCACTGTCCTCCCACTTACCCAGATTAGAGATGCTGGTGTCTTCTTGACTCCCCCATTCATTTACTCATTCATTCTTTCTGAGACTACAGCAGGGACCAAATCCGATAGCAACATCTTAGCAGGGGCGACCAAGAGTCAACACAGCAGTATATGTAATATTGGTAGTTAGCAATTTACAAGTATCATAAATAAAAATGAAGCAGATAGAAGGTGATGGGGTGGGGCTGCTGCTTATTTTTACCAGGAAGGTCTCTTTGAGGAGGTACATTCAAGAAGAAGCCAGACCTGGCACAGTCGCGCACTCCTGTAACCCCAGCAACTCAGGAGGCTGAGGACACTGTCATTAGCCTAGTGATGTCCTAAGCAATTTAGTGAGACCTTGTCTCAAAATAATAATAATAATAATAACAAAGGGCTGGGGATGTGACTCAGTGGTTCAAGTACCCTTGGGTTCAGTCCCCAGAATAAATAAATAAATAAATAAATAAATAAATAAATAAAATTTTAGAAAAAGTCTGAGCTGTGTATGGGCATCTGGGGAGAGTGCACCAGATGGGGGAAGAGCAGATGCAAAGCCCCAGAGCTGGGAGGGTGCTCGAGGAATAGCAAAGAAGTTAGTAGTTGGAGTGCACAGAGTAAGAGGTTAAGGCAAAGACCGAGGTCAGAGATGCACACACAGACTGTGCTATGAGGAGCAGAAAGCGGTTTGGAATTTAATTCTAAGTGTGATGAGAAATCATTGACAGTTTTCTTTTTCTTTCTTCCTTTCTCTCTTTTTTCTTGGTGAGCAGGGGCGGGGAGGTGGCTGGGTGTTCTGGGGATTGAACCCAGAGCCTCACTGTGTTAGGCAAGTGCTCTACCCTTCAGCTTCGTCCCCAGACCTTTTCCTCTATTTCACTTTGAGACAAGGTCCTAGTTGCTGAGGCTGGCCTTGAACTTGCAATCCTCTTACATCAGGCTCCTTAGTAGCTGGGATTACAGGTGTGTGCCACCATGCCTGGCTCATTGGAAGGGTTTGATGAGAGAAGTGGCATGGTCTGATTGACAGCGCAAAGAATCCCTTTGGTTGCTGTGCGACTAGACTGTAAAGTAATGTCCTCCATGTTCACAGGGTCTTTCCCACCTCTATCCACCCTTCCCATCCTCACAGCAGCTACTGGAAGTCTAACCCATCCTTCTCATTCCTAAGTTGTCATCGAGGTCTTATAAATGATCTTCCTGCTCCCACTGGATTAATTTTCTAGTTGCACAAATCTGAACAATCTTGAGCAAGAACAATACCCGAGCCTTTGGTTGCTCACTACCCACATGAATTAAGCACAGCTTCTTCAGCCCTATATTTAAGGCCCTCTCTGGCCTTCCAGCCTTACCTCTGCTGCTGCCTTTCATAAACCTCAACTACGGTCACACTAGACCACTCGGTTTCTCACATAAGTTTTGTCTTCACATCTGCCCAAGCTGATTGTCTTCCCATCAAGCCTGCCCTTGCCACCCTCCATCTCTGTAAGGCACACATGTCCTGTGCCTTTCCTACTCTCCTGAGCCCTTGGACTCTTATACCTTTCCAGTGACACTAATCATTCTTGACTTAAGTTATAACTTTTTATTGTGCACATCTTATCTTTCTCATTAAATTTTTCCTAAGGGTCAGGGTCCAAGCTCTGCATATCTGTGCATGCCATCCACAGGGCTTAGCCTGATGCTCATAGTGAGTATGTAACAGACAGCTGTGGGATGAAGGATGCCTGACTCCACGGGTACAACCAAGTCCCAAAGCCTTGTGAGTGAGTGATGTCAGACAATATAGAACGGAAGGACGCGTTCCATGGCACAGAGGCCAAGGACTATAGGGATTCAGGTGGGAGATCATTAGCATGCAGGTGAGTCAGGGAAGAGCTAACAGCAGCTGATGTGCCTGGAGTGTTCATCACGTTCCAGTCCCCAGGCTGAACACTTCACACACATTCTCTTCAACTACCCTATGTTATCGATGTTCATCTTCAAATGTGGAAATGGAGGTAGAAAGGGAAAGGACTGAAAGTTACAGAGCTGTCAAACCTACAGAGGTGGGATTTGGGCCTGTGCTTATCTGGTTGGGTAACCTCCACCAATCACTCCACTATTCTGCCTTTAAGAACAACGGGAAAGCTCCATAGGGCTTGTTTTATTTCTTGCCTCATTCAAAATGGATTTGAAGCAGCCAAACTGGAGCTGAGCCATGCTGGCAATGACTAGGACTTGAAGCCAGGCTGGCGTTCCAGGTTCAGAGGAGTGAGCTAGTCAAGTGCAGTGGGGGAGGGTGGGTTGTTGGGGGAGGGACTAGTTGGCCAGGTAAATGAAGACTGTGAGGAGGGCATTGAATGCCAAGGAGAACTGCTGAGTGTCGATGTTCTAGGATGCAAGAAGAGATAGAAGCATTCATGAGCATGGTCAGAATAAAATTCCATTCAAAGAATGTTTGCTGGGAAAGACTTTGCACTAAGCAGCCGAATGGAGCTGTAGGAGTCCCTGAGTAAGCTCTTCCTCTCTAACAGCTAACCATCTTTTGGGATAAAAAAAAAAAGCACTGTGGAAACAGAGCTGAGGGACAAGAGTTTTAGTGGAGGATCCGAGAGAACTTCCGGCAGACTGTGACATTTGAACCAGGCCTTTAAGAGGGGTGGAGCGAAAAGAATAGAAGGCCAAGTCCACTTCTGGGTGTGTAGGAGGTGGTGTTTAGAGAGAACTGCCCTGGAAATCATGCCCAGGCTGGGACTTTGAACAGTCTCTAGCACACTGAGTTTTCTGGGAAGAGATGCTCTTTAGGCCCCAAATCACCTGCACAGAAAGCAGTTCATCTGAAAAAAAAAAAAAAAAGACCCAAGGGCCAAGCACTCAGCAAGTTCAAGGGCAGAACAGAGCCCCCAAAGTGTCAACGGAGCTTCAGCTGCCTTACAAGACATTCGGTGTTGCATATTCATGGCCCAAACTATACTCCAGGAATTTGACAGTGTGGAGAGCAACACTCCAGACCTGCAGTTCACAGTTGGGGGCAATTCTGACCCCCATGGGATGTTTGGCAATGTCTAGAGACATTTCCAGTTGTCACAACTAGGTGGTGAGGTAGTGGCACGTAGTGGGTAGAGTCCAGGGATTTGCTAAACAGCCTATAATGTATGTGCCAGCACCCTTGACAAAGAAGAGTTACCTAAGCCAAATGTCAATAGCTTCAAGCTGAGAGCCCCCTCAGTGAATGAAGCCACCAGAGCACGGACACAAGGAGCAACTGAAGAAACTGGAAATGTTTATCCTGGAAATTTAGGGACCTGGGGAAATCTTAGAAAAGCAGGAACTGAGCTGTTGGGAGCAACTGCCCAGGTGTTCACCAGTCTTCACCTGACCCACTATGATGGGAATCTAACCAGGCCCAATGTTTGGAAAACTAGGGAAGTTGGTTTTAGCTGCAAACACTTGTATAGCCCTGGATTTCAGGCACTGTTCTCAGAGCTGTACATACGCCAACACATTGTCACAACAGACCTATCGTACCAATTTTTCAAATTCTCAAATGGAAAGACAAAGAAGCAGGTAAGTAATTTTCCTAAGATCACAAAGCTCAGTGAGTGGCAGAGCCAGGACTTAGCCCAGGCAGCTGGGCTGTTTTCTTCTTTCTTTCTTTTAGCTGTGCTCTTAACTACTGAGCAACATTGCCCTGCTGTGTTGGGTAGGGGGTGTTTTAGTCAGCTTTTTCGCTGCTGTGATTAGGGACCCAACCAGAATAACTGTAGAGGAGGAAAAGTTTATTTGAGGGCTCACAATTTCAGAGGTCTTAGTCCATAGAAGGCTGGCTTCATTCCTCAGGGCTCGAGGTGAGGCAGAACATCATGGCGGAAGAGTGTGGCAGAGGGAAGCAGCTTACAGCGTGATCAGCAAGCAGAGAGAGAGTTCTCTACTTGCAAGAACAAATGTATAACCCAAAGCCACACCCCAATTCCCACCTCCTCCAGCCACACCCTACCACTTCAGTTACCACTCAATTAATCCCTATTAGGGGATTAAATCACTGAGTGGGTTAAGATTCTTACAATCGAACATTTCTCCTCTGAACCTTCTTTCACTGTCTTACACGTGAGCTTTTTGGGGACACCTCACATCCAAACCATAACAGGGGACATTGTAAAGAGACAGATGGGGCTCAAATTCCAGTTCTACCACTTACTAGCTGTGTGGCTATGGGGACATGCCACCTAAACTCTCTGAGCTAGTTTCCTTATCCTGTATGACAGTAAGATGATAAGTATCTACCAGGTTATTTGGCACTGTGACAAATGTAGTTCTCGAAACAACTCAAGAAGAAATGTAATTATTATCCTTGTTTGCTATATATAAGGAGTATATATGGCTCAGAGAGATTGAATGACTTACCAGGGCCACACAGCTAGGGAGTGGAGAGTCAGGATTTAAGGCCACATCTGTCTAGTTGCAGTTTTTAACCACAAAGCCATTACATTGCAAGTTCATGGTGAGAATAGCATAATAAAAATATATAAACTGCCTGAAACATAGTAATCAATTAATGATAACTGTTTATTATTATATTAGCATTCCTAGTAATTATCTTCATGACCAGCTCAATCAGGTGTGCAGAGAGCAGCACAATATTCTAGCCACAGGAACAAGATCAGAAGAAAATGAAGGATGCAGTGGCCATGTGTGGATCACAACCCCTCAGCCAGCTGTTCCTAATCCTGAGTTTCAGCCTCCCGGGTGAAGTGTTGTCACTTTTGATTCATTTGTCCTGCTGTCTGCACAGCCTACTATTCATAGACAGGGAGTGGGAGGAGCAGGGACAGTGTGAGGCTAATTTAATGTCAAGGTTCCACAGCCCATACATTTCATAGATTCCACTTAGTCATAATAAAAAAAGGGGATGTAGTGCCTCGTGCAAAACCAGAGAAGCCACCACACACTCCCATACTGCACTTCAAACAGAACCCCAGCTCACCTGATGGTTTATTCCACTGGGAAGGATTTCGTCTTAAAACAATTGCGTGATTTCATTGGAGGAACACTGTGAGTGTTTTCTACAGAGAGGGGGTGGCATCTGCCTAGCAATTATAAAGGCTGGCAGCACACAGAATCTGCCTGCAATGGATTCTTAAGCATGGAATCATAACCAGGCATGGTGGTGTGTGACTCCAGCCCAGGAGTTCAAGGCCAGCCTGGGAAACAGAGTGAGGCTCCAACTAAAAAATAAATGAATAAATAAAACAAAAATTATGGAGTCATGGACAAAAGGAATATCAGACAGGAGACCAAAGAACTGCTTGAATTGTATGTGATGAAGGTAGGTACTAAGGGCAATGGGAGTCCTGGGCAGGCGGCCAAAAACTGCCTCATTTCTGGAAGGGGGATATTTGAGTGGGATCTTGAAGGTTAAATAAGAGTTCTCCAGATGGAGAAAGGGAGAAGGTGGATGAATAAGAGAGAACAACAAGATTTTTATGACCCGGGAGAAAAGGGCACTCCTGAAATACTTCGTGTTTGGTTGTGGCAGAAGCCCAGGGAGAGAGAAGCCCAGAGTGAGGGAGATGAGGCTGCAGGGTGGACTGGAGCTGTTGGATCTTTCCCCAACAAAGGCTTCTGGAAAATGTGGCCGACTAGGAAGGGTGTCCAGTAGCACAGTGTGAGAGAAACGACCCAGCAGCATGGTGAGTTGAACCTGACTTTGAATCTGAGTTCCTGTTACTTGTTAGTAATGTGACTGAGGACAGTTACTTTACCTCTTGGTCTCTTGGCATCCACGTCTATGTCTGGGACATGGGGACATGATGACCACTTCAAAGGGTGACTTCAGGATGAAAGAAGGTAGAGAACAAACCCCAAATGATCACAGCACAGCAGCCTGTCAGGGAATGCTATTTCTCCCTTTATTTCCTGATCAAGGTGGGTGTTTCCAGCTGGGCAGTGTTTTGATCAGGTTTTTATTATTTATTTCTAAGAACTAGAAGAGAGGCTGGGGATGGTGGTATAATCCCAGCAACTTAGGGAGGCTGAAGCAGGCAAGTGTGAGGCCAGCCAGAGCAACTTAGCAAGACCCTGCCTCACAATAAAAAGTAAAAAAAGAAAGGACTGGAGATATAGCTCAGTTGTAGAGGGCCCCTGGGTTCAATCCCCAGTACTGGGTGGAAAAAAGAAAAGAAAAAAAAAAAAAAAAAAAAAACCAAGAAGAGAGGAGTTCAAATGTTCCCATCACATCTAGCAAACATTTATTGAGCATCAACCAATAAGTGGAGTGGTGGGTACCAAGGATACAGCTGCCCGCCCTCCCATCTCTGGGGCTTTATATGATCAGAACTTGAAGAAACAGTGATGCCATGTTTCCTTGCTCTTGTGCACAGCGGAGGCTTCCCACTGGTCAGTTAGATGCATCCCTGACCCTCGAAGAAGATAAAGGGACAGAGAAGCTGGCCCAGGGAAGAGTCCTGCTGGAAAATCACTGACCTATGCCACATGACAGCAAGCTTCCTCTTCTAAAGGAAATTTTAGCACAGCATTTTGAATCTGGGATCAGATCTTGAACTTGAATATTTCTGAGGATAGAAGAAAAGAAATAAATCTATTAAAGAAGGAAATTCTGGCTTCTCCATCCTAGGTCCCTCTGCACCTTGAAGAATGTAGTTCTAATGACTCAGGGAGGGACATGCTTGTCATCCTGGTTTTATGTGCATGGACCAGAGTTCAGGAAATACAACCAGAGAGCAAAGGGGATCCACTATTCAATTGGTCAAGGAATCTTACCTCAAGTCAAGGGAATTTAGATAACTAACCAAGAAAAACAGTAAAAACTGTAACTGGTGAGGTTAAACCATAGCACTGTCACCAACACAGAGAGCGGAGTCTGTGAGTCCAGGTTTCCATCTTACTAAGATGCTCGGCAACACTCCTCTGCCCTCCTGAAGTCAGACCTCATCTTCCCACCTCGTAGACCATCCTAACAGCCTCCCGGAGGGCCCGTCAGTTTGGCAACCTCGCCTTCCCATGCCTTCTCCACTGTGCCTTTGGGAAGCTCCTAGAAGGAGAGAAGGACCTGGCTCCTCTCTACTTGGGTCCTTCTCTGACCCCTGCGCCGCTCAGGGAAATGCCACGCTCCTCACTGGGAACCAGGACTGTGCCACGCTGTCCCCTCCTGAACTCCATCTTCTGAAGGGCCCCCTATTTCTCTCTGTATTATTCAGCAGGACACGGAACTGGGAAATGGTGCTGTGACCTAACAGGAGAGCTTTTCTTTTTCTATTCTGATTTTCTTCAAAATCCAGCCCAGTTATCACTTCTCCCTCCCCTGTTCCCCTCTCTCTCTGAGGCCTCTCCACTGGCCTTCAGGGTCACCTCTGTCTTCAAATTGCACTTGCAATTCTGTGTGCTGTTAGAATGGCTCATGTGTCATTCTCACTGACTATGACCTCTAACACTAGGTCAAGGACTCTGCCTCCTATGTCCCCATTGCTCCACTGCCATGCATGGTGCCCGGCACCTAACTCCACAGGTGATTATTTTTTAATGGAATGCTACAATTGAAAGGAGGGGAAAAGATGCTCTGAAATAGTCAATAGAAAAGAAGACCAAGAAATTTTGGCTTTTCAGCAAACAACATCTCTTTATCATGAGAGACTCTTTTGTGCAAGGGGCAGGGGATCAGGACCTGAGAACCATTCAGACTTTGCACTTATATTGGTAAGAAGGTGGACTTGGAAGTCAACCAGCCAGGGTTGGGATCCTATATCTGCCTCTCGCTGGGTGACCAGGGGCAAACTACTTGACCATGCCTCAGCTTTTCATCTGTAAGCCAGGACTATGATGACCCTTCATCATAAAGTTTTGTCTTGAGAGCTAGTGGTGTGATCCAGGTCTAGCACTGAGAGCAACACCAAGCACAGTGAACAGGGGATGTATGTCTGCTATTACTGACGAGTTCACGGTCAAGTTGCCTGAAATGATGTGAGGCTCCAGAGAGTCCTTATGAAAGAATATCATTTTCTTAAAAACTCTGCACACATGCCTTTGCAAGGGCTCTAGAGCTGGTGGGTAGGTTCAGGGATGAGGCTTGGATGCCAGAGGCATGATTGGCGGAGAACAGATGTGGTGACTGAAATGCTTTCTAAAGGGCTGGACCAGCAAGCCCTCTAGTGTTTGTGGGATAGTCAAGGCAGTGGCTAGAACCAAATTGTTGGGGACACCAAAAAAAAAAAAAAAAAAAAAGGTAGCCTGGGAAAGGAAGGAGAGGGGATATAGCATAGCACAGTTGGCACGTAGGGACAGGCTTTGACCAGGGAGCTGGGTTTTTATTTTTATTTATTAATTTATTTATTTTTATTATTATTATTTTTTACCCTGTCATGAAAAGAGTGAGTTCTGGCATTTAATCACCAATCCTGTTTCTTGGTGGTTGGAAGCAGCTTCTGAGGGTTATTAACTCCTCAGTGCTCCTGCACATCTACAAGGGCAGACGAGATGGTCATTGTGTCACTGAAAGTCCCACGAAAGGAGATGGCAATTAGAAATCAGGCTGGAGTCGCTGAAGTAGGAAGGTGAGCGGGGGACACATGGGCAGGGACCCACAGAGTCCACCAACAAGAGTGGCCTCTTTCTTCTGTGAAGATGCTTGAAAGACTGAATAACGGATTGCTTGTAATTCCACATTTTTTCCTTATTCTTTATCTGTCCCTGTCCCTTCCTCTGGATCTCTCTTCCCCTTCGCTTCTCTCTGTCTCTCCTGCTCCATCTCTTCTCGTCGCCCTCTCTCTCATGGAATTGGTTTCTTAAAGCAGAGATTTTGATCAACTTTTCTGAAGGACGCAAGCCTCTACTTGGCTCTCCTGTGAGTCCCTCTGTAGAGCCTCCTTCTCTCTCTTTGCTGCTGAGGTTGGTCTGCTTTCTTCTGGAACCAGGGGTCTGGGTTCAAGGTAGTTGGTGAGGGCAGTGACGCCCCAGCCCTATTCGGGCTACAGATGATCACAGCCACGTGGGAGGGGTTCTATGAGAACGGCATGTGGGTACACAGAGGCAAAATAGGCCAGCGCACCTGTGGGAGCAGCTGGAGAGGATTAGTATGTTGTAATTGCTAAATGCAGAGATGAGCGGACAGCAGGTGAAGTTCTGTGGTAACACAGCTGCCTATCCCGAGTGCCAACGCTGGATAAGCTTTCGAACACCAAACCCTCCAGATCCCCGGGAAGTTCCCATTGTCTCTCATGTTATGGCCGTTATGCTGTTTCCAGCTGAAAGAGGTAAGAAATGTGGCCCCTGCCCTCAGAGTTGCCATGAATGGCTCTTTGTGTCTGCAGCACCAAAGAGGGCCAAAGGACACAGCCCTGGAAAACCTCTGGAAGCCTCCGTGATCTGATGCACTACTTACTGGATGGAGCACTTGGGTGCCTTAGCTCAAAGTTGAGTTCAGAGCTCTGAGCCCAACTCTTTGGAGACGATATTCAGCTTGCCCCCTTTGTCTGACTAGCTTTGAGCACTTACTACCTGCCAGGTGCTGTGCTATGTGCTTTACTTGTTTCGTTTTTTTCATCTTCTCTGAAATTTATGTTCAGTAAAATCATTTGCTTTGTGCTACAGATGAGGAAAGTGGGGCTGAGAGGCTATGACAGATATGAGGTCACAGGATTTTAAGGAGTGGAACTGAATTTGAACCTAGTCCTGTCTCTTGGACACCCAAGTCTGAGATCTTAACAGCCATGTTATAAGGTTTGGAAGGAACCAGAGATTATCCAGTTCAACCAACTGTATATCTAGAGGGAGCAACTTGCAACTAGAGACTGAGAGTCTATTCTTATTTTGTCTGAGGCTTCGCTGTGTGACACTGGGCAAGTCACTACACCTTCCTGGGCCCCCACTTTTCTTTTACAAGAAGAGGAAAGAATAAAAAGACTTTGTCTTTCCTAAAAGTTGAGAGACAACTACATGTGAAAACCCAATATAAGGCAATAAGACAAAAGCCATCCCTTTGTCTGTCTAAACAGAAAACAGGCACATTCTGGTCCTCTTTTATGGGCTACCTAATTTCTGGTGCATGTAGCCAAATGTGATTAACAAGAAAAAGTTTAATATAGAACCACTCCCTTTCCTGACTCACTAAGAAAATAAGATAATCTTGACTATGGTACTGACATACAGAACTGAAAAATTGAGTTTGCTATTAGGCTGCTCTCTGCTAAGCAGTTTCATATGTATTTTATCTCCAGTAGAACAAAACAAGGCTCCCGAAGGGTTGGGGATTTGCCTCCAGCCCCACAGCTAGTCAGTCGCAGAGCCCAGAGCAAGGACTGGAACCCAGCACCACCTGGTTTGGTCTGCAGGCGCTTCCCCAGGCGGCCAGGGCAGTCCTGTCTCCACAGGATCCCATTGTTTCAAAGGCAGTCGCCATAACATCTCAGGACAGCTCCCAGCACCCCCTGCACCCTACATGGGAGAGTTCCTCTTTCATCATCTGCCATGTCAAAGCCTGAAAGTTTAGCAACACCCAGCCTCAGCTAAACAAATTAACCAACCTCAAACCATAGAGGAGCGAAAAGAAACAGAATATGTTATCACTTGGTAGGAGTAAATTTCATGTGTTTGAAGTAAAGGAGGAATGTGTGTGTGTGTGTGTGTGAGTGCGTGTGTGTGCATTTTTAATTGGTTCTTTTTTAGTTATACTTAACATTAGGGTGCATTCTGACATAATTATAAAAGCATGGAATATAATTTGCTCTAATTCCCCAGCACTTCCCCTTTCCCTCCCCTCCCCCCCCCCGCTCCTGTTTCCTTCCCCCTACTGACCTATTTACTTAGTGGTCTTTTTTTTTTTTTTTCAAATTAGTGTCTTGTGGATCTACATGAGGGTGAGTTCACTGTAATATATTCACATATGTACATAGGAAAGTTACATCAGATTCATTCCACTGTCTTTCCCTATCCCATCCCTCCTCCCTGTCCTCCATTCCCCTTCATCTAGTCCACTGACTTCTATTTTGAGGGAATCCCCTAAAGGAGAAATTTTAAACACCATCTCAAATTATGGACCTTATTGAAGGTTAAACTTGCTTACAATGTAAAACAATAACATGAAATTAAAAATGTAGATAACAATCTGAGAAAGTATTTGTACCAAAGATAAGCATTTAGTGATACAATGTATGAAGAAGTAATTCAAAAATTTAAAGAAAAAAAATCAGGATTCAATAAATCAATGACTAAAGGACATGAGGAGTAATACATTTCCAAAAACAAAAGACAAATGTTAAACACTTATCCTAGAAAATATTTATCTTGAGTAGTAATCACAGAAATATAGCTTAAATAATCTGTCATCATATGATGTTTAATAGTTCTTAATATTTACTAAATGCTTAACATATGTGAGTTCTTTTGATCCTTAAAATCACCTTAGGAAATAATGCTATTTCCATTTTGTAGATGAGGAAACTGAGGCATGTGCTGATTTAGTAACCAGCTTTACTTTTACAATTAGTTAGGGAATAGTTGAGATTTAAATCCAAATAGTCTGACTCTTAATTCCACATTACACTTAGGAAATTGGCAAAAATAAAAATATTTAAAAGTTGAATATTCATTGCTAGGAAAGCTATTGAGAGACCCAATGCTTGTGTCTTTTAACTCTTTTGAAAGGCAATATATACCAAGATCCATAAAAATATGCCTTTTGTTCTAGAAAGCACACTCACTGGACTGAAGATAGGGGAAAGAATTCAACAGAAGCAGAAATCTACATGCAGGCCGTTATGGATTGAAATGTCAACTAGATCAGCAATGTCCCATATAAACCACATATGCAATTTTCAATAGGAGCTATGTTGAAAAAGATGAGAGGAAATATGAAGTTACCTTAAATAAGTTATTTAATACAATATATTCAAATATTATCATTTTGACATGAAGAATAAATATAAACATTTACCTTTTCTTACACCAAGAAACCTTAGACATCTCAGAAATCCGGCATATATCTTCCACTTACTTTAGTGCTCACTGGCCACCTTATTGAATAGCACAGATCTCCTGTGGCAGGGGATGGATGGGAAATGGGCTATGGCATCCAATGATATGGAGAATGTTTTAGAAAATCATGGTATATCAGTCTCTGGAATTACATAAAGCCATTAATAATATCAATAATAAAAACCATAGGGATTTATGTAAAATGTTTACGCTATGTTGAATTAAAAGAAATCCAGGAAATGAAATATTAGGTTAGTAGATATTTAAAACATGTCTGTATG
The DNA here is from genome assembly GCF_902686445.1 of Sciurus carolinensis. Lineage (NCBI taxonomy): Eukaryota > Metazoa > Chordata > Mammalia > Rodentia > Sciuridae > Sciurus > Sciurus carolinensis. The sequence continues at coordinate 63,612,023 of NC_062223.1, forward strand.
GCAGACCATGACTGCAAGAGAATGTGCAAACATTAAAAGAGCAATGTTAACATGAAGATCATTTCTTTGGCAAATTTTCTTTTCATTTAAACAGGTATTCAACATTTATTTTTATTAAGAAACTTTTAAAAACATAAATTAATAAGAAGGGATCCATCCTAAAACACAAATATTTGAACATTTACTTTTTTACATGCTTTTATATAATATATATCATAATAAAGTCACATACCATTTATCATATGGGTTTGCCCACATTTTAGTAATTCAATAAATAATTGGGAATTTGAGATCACTGGTGTTCCTTGTTCATTTATGTTACTGTTCTTGAAAGAGTTGAATAACTTTAAAAAATTCACAAACTTTGAAATAACACAATATGGAGATAATGTAATAATAGGACCATCCTTCAATCTTTCTAATATCTTTCTTTGACATATATTTTTATATACATGCTTTTTCTTTGTTAACAGTTATACTGAAAGCAGAGCCAAAGATACCCAATTGTTCTGTGGATTTCTAGAGATAGAAACTCTTTTTTTTTGGGGGGGGGAGGTGCTGGGGATCCAATCCAGGGCCTTATGCTTACAAGGCAAGCACTCTACCGACTGAGCTATCTCCCCAGCCCCGAGATAGAAACTCTTGAATGGAATCCTGGATGCTTCAGACAAATATCACTGTTGATTACAATTTTCACTGACACCTCTAACTTAGAATTAGGAAGCAGAGAAATGGATGAGTTAAAGAAGGCTGACTAGAGTCACTGGTGGCTGTGATCCTGAACTTGAAAAGGCAGCGTCTTCAGAGGAGAGGGCATAGGCTTGGGGTCAGAGAAAATGGTTCTGGCTCTGCCTATTACTACCCTAGGGAACTGCACCTTAGTGTCCATATCTGTAAAACTGGAGGTCACCTCAGTCTCAGAGATAGTGAGGATTAAATAAGGGTTTCCATCTCCAAAGGGTTGCAGTTCTCAGAGATCATTAAGCCTAACTCCTTGTTTTACAGGTGAGGAGTATAGGTCCAGAGTGGCAAAAACAGACCTGGAGCCCAGATGTCTTATTGAACTGGGTTCTCTGAGCACAAAATCCCAGAGCCAGGTTCTGCATTCAGAATGCTTAGTTAATGTGAACAGCTAGGCAGCTTCTGACATGACGACCTGGAGCGAGTTGTATACACTCTCTGGCTCAGTTTCCACATCTGTAAAGGGGTGGTGACGAGTCTGCCCAATTCAAGATAGGTTATGGAGTTTAAAAAGTCATCTGACACATTGCGATCTCCCAGTAACTGTTGCCTATAATTACCAGCAGCCATCCACGAAACGCGATTCGGAGGCTCTGTTGTCTCCAGATAAATTCTTATGATCATCTTTGCTGTATAGTTAGCATGGATATCTTATGCATTAATTGGTCGAGTCGTTCCTCCAGAGCTTACATTCTAGGGAATCCCATTTTGGTACTTCATAGAAGAATGTGACAGACGTTTGGGACGGGAACGTCGTACCGCCACTAGAGGGCGTACTGGAGAAATTTTTTTCTTAGACGCTGGGGCAGGCAGTGGAAGCGGACCGGGAGGAAGGGAAGGAGGAGGTGGGCGTTCAGGAAAAGGCTGGGCGGCCCTCAGGAGGTCGTGGAGCAGTGGTTCTGCTGGGGGAGCGCCGGCAAAGAGCGAGCGAGAAGGTCGTGCTGCGCGCTAGAGGCGGCCTCGTCTATTGAGCGCTTACTGTGCTAGGAAGCCCTGTGCCTCCCCGTTAGTTTCCGTCTGGAAAATGGAAATAATAATAATAATACCTCATTTATAATAATAGGCTTTGTAAATTTAAACTTTAAGGGATACCGTATATAAAGTTTTTGAACGAGTGGTCACTTTTATTATTATTAAATCCCTCAAGTTTCTGATGAGGAAGATGAAGTACCATGCTAAACACCATGGTGTTACTAAGAGGTAGATGTCCCCTGTTGCTGGAAAAGTCAAATACAGTCTCCCACCCTCCTCCTGCCCTCCCTCCAGCCCACCCCTCAGCCTTCCAGTGATGTGGTGGGGACGGAGATGGGTTGGATTGGAGACCTGGCTCTGCCACTCCCAGGTTTGGTGATGGGGGCTCGTCACTTTGCCTTTTGCAACTCGGTTTGCTCATCTAGCAATCACTTCTCAGAGGGATTTTATGGGGATTCAATAAGGTTTTCCAAGTGGGGTGCTTAGCTTACTGCTGGATCCATAAAACTCAATGAATATTAATCTATTACCAAGAAGTAGGCCATACATTCTTCATGGCTAAACCCCCTGACACTTTCATACATAAGCTTTATTCTGGAATGATCTGTGACAAAAGAAATATATCAGAAACCTAGGCTTGACAGCCTTCTCCACTTCTCTTTGTACAATGCCATTTTCTTAATTCAACACCGAATAAAGCAGCACGGCTTCTAAATTCATTGACGGTGTCTGTCGGCAATGAAATGTCAGAGCGCTTGGATCCAACTGTCCCATTGCCGTTCTCTGGCTTTCCCTGGGTGAATGGTAACATTTCCAAATGGATAAAAATCTCCTGGCAACGCTGCTTTCCTCCCCCAGAGCAGATTCATAGCAGAGTGGTTGGCATTTCCACACGCCCCACATTTGTCAGTGTCAGATTCATATACGTTCTTAGGTCTCCATACATATATAGGCATAATTTCAATCTCTGGCGAACAAAGGCTATTTTTTTCTAACTTGGAGATGTTCCAACAGATCTTTGCATTTCATCTATTTTTAAATGTTTTTGTGATTTAAAAGTATGGTAATATCAAATGATAGAGTGGAGGACCCAATATTCAGCTTCAAGCCTCTGATCATGTGTCAAGCATTTTATATATAATATTTTACTTGACCACAGGATGGGTTTGCATTATTCTCCATTCAAAGAAGGGGAAACTAAGGCCCAAGAAGATGAGCTTCTTGCTCAAAGTCACACACACACTCAAGTGACACTAATCGAGAAGGGTGGGGTGGGAGGGAAACCATTCTAATTCCATGTCCAAGGTTCCTATCCTTTTATCACAGTGCTCTCTGTAGAACAACACACATTCCTTCATTTAAAAACCATTTGCTGTGCATCTGTGAAGTGCCGGCACTATGCTAGGCTTTGGTGATCTAGCCGAGGAAAAAAATAAGCAAAAAACCCCATTTGCCTTTAAGTAGCTTACCTTCTGGTGGACACACACAGGCCAGTTCTGTGCTTGGTGAAAAGTTCATCTTCACTGGGTGGGATGGATGTGGGGGAGGGAGGCAGATTGCAGAGACGGCTGAAGCACGGTTTCTGTTCCTCCCCAAGTCATGCCAGCGTCCACCTCCAGGGCAAGTGTTTGGGGAAGTTTGAGAAGAGGGATGATGCCCAAGGCTGTGACAATTCCTGCCAGGTCTCTTCTTTCTCTCCTGCAATAATTAAGTTGTTTTCTTTGGGGGCTCAGGCTTTTGACCCCAAACATCGCTACTCTAGAGCAAGTGGACATAGATTGTTGAGCAGAAATGCATGGAGCAAGGAATTTCCAGGGAAGCGAAGGTAGAGAAATAGATGTGACTTCCAGAGTGCCTATAATAGGTGCTTGAAATGATGGAAGATGAACTTTGACCACAGATACTCTTTCCCCCCCAAACCTGTAGTGCAGTCAATGGAAAAGTTAAAACATCTTCCTGATGCTATTATTTCCAAAAGCAGTATTGCTAGCAACCATTAATTGAGCAATTTCTGTGACCAACAAGTTACTGTACTACATTCCTCATATACATTGTAGAATTCCAAAAAATTAAGTAGAGGCGTAGTGAGGCTAGTGACTACAGAAACATTTTTAAAACTGTATCTGTCCAACTCTAAAATTCTTTTCCCCCACCCATACACAGACCAAGCCAACTCTGTAGCTCCCCCAAGAGCTCTAAGAATGTGAAATTAACTCATGATTTGCTCTGTCTTCTACATCCTTGCTGTTCCAAGTATGGCCTATGGACCAGCAGCATCAGCACCACCTGCGAGCTGGTTAGAAATGGAGACTCTCAGGTGCCATCCCAGACCCCCTGAACCAGAACAAGCTTCTTAACAAGCTTCTCATGCGCCCAGCTTTGTCCCTCTGGCCCCAACAGCACATAGATATTTCTCTGTGGTTCCAAACACTATTGTTTCAAGAATCAAAGTGATGGCTGTTGTTAGACTTAGTCAAGAAATGCAAGTTTTGGAACTTATCTGAGTTCGTGTTATGTAAAACTGAAACAGAAGAATGACTGAGTAACCTGAGAAATGAGTGGAAGAAGAACAGGTGAGTTTCTGTTTCAGGGATGTTTTCATAGGCTATTAAAGAAAGGGATGCCCACTGGTAATGAGATTTTCTTCCCTGTTGGGAATCTCAGCTCTTGGAGACTGCAATTTGGAGGATCAATTAGGGGTTTTCTTCTTGTCTGTTACCAGTGTGTGGAGTGCAGCCCATTAACCTGGATATAGGATAAGACATGGGGAACAGGAATTTTTATTTCAGGTTTGTCTATTTATTCTCTTTACGGTCTTGGTCACCTCATTAAAACTTCCTATTTAGCAGGTGGTAATGGCCTGGGAAAGGGCAGCATGCCATGTGAACAATGTGCCATTATAACAATGATAAGGGAAACTCGTTTTCAAGGTAGGGTATTAGTGGGCGAATTCTTATGGAACTTCAAAAATTCATAGAATTTTACCAAGTTGTTTGCTAGCCCTTCCATGAACCAATCAACTAATAAACCATTAAAAAGTATTTACTGGAAAGTTGCCATGTGTCTTAGAATACAAAGGGAGTAACAGCTCCTGGGGCAGAAAATAGTAATTATGAATCACTTCCCACCTGCTCCCTGTTTCACAAACACTAAGCACAGTGATGCGTGAAAAGGAGCTGAGATGACAAGCCCTGGGCACAGGGAATTAGGTAGGTGGCAGGAGGGCACTGCAGCTTTCTTCCGGTTGGCCTGCTCACGCTGGGCCTGGCTCCTCTTGCCTGGTGTCCAGAGCAGAATCTCCTGAGGCCTGCTGAGCACCCACCCTGGGCCATAGACACATTCAGTCGATGCTACTGAGGCTCAGACTTCAGCTCTTCCTCTTGCATGGCCACCTTCAATCCCATGTCCTAACCATGGCGCCTCAGTACAGTCTTTTCTACTACATTCCATTCATGAGCTCAAGTCCTGTTTTTAGGCCTTCCTGACAGAGAGAACCAATCAGGACCCTCATTTCCTCAACAGTCTTTTTTTCTTTTTTCTTTTTTTGGTTACTGGGGATTGAACTCAGGAGCACTTTACCACTGAGCAACATCCCAGCCCTTTTTTATATTTTATTTACAGACCAGGTCTCATTGAGTTGCTTAGGACCTAGCTAAGTTGCTGAGGCTGCCTCTGAACTCGAGATCCTTCTGCCTCAGCCTCCCAAGTCACTGGAATTACAGGCATGCACCACCATACCCTCCTCTCAATCATCTTTAATGGCTCCCACAGGATCCTGAAAGAAGTCCCCTGGCCTGGCCTGGCCTTTGCAATCCGGTGACTCAGCCCCACTCTGTATTTCTAACCTCTTCTTTTACTCTGTTCATCTCATCCCCACTCCAGTTGTGACACTGGAGCCTCTGTGTCCAGATCACACCAACTCTGTCTTCTCCTGACCCTTCATCCTGCTGAGGCTGCCCCTTCTGCCCACGCCCTAACTACCAGCATCTTCCCTCTCCCTCAGGATGCTTCAACCTGAAGTTCATAGAGACCTGAGGTCAGTGAGGAATCCCTCATTTTTATTTGTTATTTGCCAGAGTCTGTGTGGTAATATGGGTTTTCAAAACATTTTCTTCTTTGTCAGACCATGGGCTCCCTAAAGATAGTAGCTGTACCTTGTGTCCTCCAAGGCTAACCCTGTCTGTGCTTGTTAGTCAAAGATTACTGAGCAAGGGCCACCACCCCGGATGTAGCAGTAATATACTTAATGTAGAGACATGTAGGGTCTCTTCATACTTGGGCAGTGTGATGTCACCACTTACTAACTGTTGACTTTGGACAAATGAATTAACTTCTCTGAGTCTGTTTTCTCCTTGGCTTGGACTGGGAAACTCCTGCTGTAATTGACTGAGCTCATTAGAAACCCACGGAAGTGAATTATAGAAACCTGGCTATGCCAGCCTACCTAGCCACATTTTTGGTTCCTGGGGCATATGGGCACCAGCTCATTTAAGAAGCATTTTTAACAAAAGCACACAAAAGAAATGTTCAGCATATGTTAGAGTAGGTAGAGAATCATGGAATCCTAAATCAACTTGCTTTTTATAGCCATTTGCAGAGGGATAGACTAGTGTGAGCCCCCTTTTCCTTCATTGCACATTGAGGGGAGGCCAGGCTGAGGAGCAGGTGGAGTAGCCCATATCAGTACTTGTGGATTGGAGGGTCCCTGGCAAGCTCCCAGCCTCACACTCTGTCCCACCCACCTGCCACATTGTTTGAAATAAGCACTTACATGCTCATTCTCTCCAAGGCAGCACCAACTCTATGCACCTATTTTTTTTTAAAAAGATGACATAAGTAATGTATGCTCATTAGAAAATAGATTTAAGGGAAAAAAATCTTCCTTACTCTCATTTTCCTAAGGAAAAACTTTGGGTATCTATCTGTTATATACCAAAAGCTAATGTATGAGACAATGCAAGAATGTTCAGAGATGAAATGATTACATTAGGAGAGTAATTGGTGGATTAATCCACTGATATGGATTATTTAACTGGGCGGTAATTATAGGCAGGTAAGGTGTGGTTTGGAGGAAATAGGTCACTGGGGGCGTGACTTTGGGATTTATAGTTTGTTCCTGGTGAGCAGACCTGTCTGCTTCCTGGTGGTTAGGTTCTGAGCTGCTTTCTTCCACCAGTGCCCTTCCGCCATGATGTTCTGCCTCACTTGGGCCCAGATCTATGGAGATGGCTGACCATGGACTGAACCTCTGAAACCAGACAGTAGAATAAACTTTTCTTCCTCTAATTTGTTCTTGTCAGGTATTTTGGTCACAGCCACAACAGAACTGACTAAAACAGTATTCTTCTGACCTTTTTGTTCTTGATAGTTTTATACACCCACACCACTCACCTCCCTTGCATGTGTATACATATGCATAATATATTTGTATATATATTTTTTATTTACCAAATTTTAATTACATTAAGTGGTCTGTAATTTGCTCCCCCAATTGAATACTAGCATTTCAAGTCAATGAACACATATTTACATCGTCATTTTTACCAGTTCTATGACATTACATTGTTGGTTTATCATAATTTACTTAATAATCCAGTATCTGTAGGCTGACTAAAACGCTACTGTTGCCGACACCACCTCAAGGAATATCCTCACACATACCACTCTGAGCACCTGCCCATTACTCCTTAGGGCAAATTCCCAGGTACCTATCTTAAAACAAATCACAAATCACTCCTCAATAGCTTGGCATAATCACTTCCTCCTTTCTTTATGATATTGTGAACCCTAGACCAAAACCTGGAGGTTCATTGGGCATGAGGGTGAGTGGATACAGTAGAAGAGTGGAATAAGAGACAAAATATTTAGGGGACAGAAGACATTACCAGAGGAATGTAGGACTTGATGTCATGGGACTAATTGGGCATTCTTGGGTCAGACTGAGGATGTTGGATTAACACAAAGCCAACCAAAACCAGCCAACTCAATACAGAGCAGAAATGGGAAGACTTCCTGACTTACAATTTTACCAACACCAGATCTTTGGCATGACACCTTGGAAATGTCCTTCTTTGTTGGCATTTCAAAAATATTTTAGCAATCAAGAACCATAAAAATACTCATACTAGCTGATTCAGTAATGGCACTCTGGAAATAAAACCTAAGGAACTAACATCAAAGAAAGATAAAGTTATGCACACAAAAATGTTCCTTATGATGTTACTTAAAGAATCAAAAACTAATACTCAATAAACATTATTGATAATTACGGAAATCATGGTACAATCACATGATGGAATAGCATGTAGCCATCTGATACTTATCATTGGTGTATCTTGGAGGAAGTACTTAACCAGAGGGAGCCAAAGCAGAAGCAGAAGCCATGGTCTAGGATAAAATGATGAGGGACCTCAGACTGAAACAAGAGAAACAAGCCAGAGGTTCATCCGTGTGGATCTGCATACAACCGAACACTATTCAGTCTTATAAAGTAAAGCAGTTCTGATACACGTTACAACATGGAGGAACCTTGACAACATGATGCTAAATGCAAAAAGCCAGACATAAAAGGACACAGATTGTATTAGTCCACTTGTAAGAGGTCCCTGGGACAAGCAAATTCAAAGAGGAAGAAAGTAGAAGATATTTCTGGGCGAAAAGGGAGAAGAAGGAGATATTGTTTAGTAGGTATAGAGTTTCAGTTTGGTAAAAGTTCAGGAGATAGTTGGTGGAGATAGTTGCACAACAATGTGAATGTACCTGATGCTACCGATCCACTAAAAAAAAAGGGTGGTGATAACTTTGTGTCATAAGCATTTTACCCGGAAAGAAAACAACTCCAATGAGAGAGGGAGTGTCGCTTGGTAGTAGAGAGCACAGGCTCCGAAGATGGACATTCTGCCTCTGTTGCTTTGCTAGTTATGTGTGGGAAAACTACTTCCACTCGAGTTACTCATCTGCAAAATGGATGCCTCTCTAGTACTGACTCCTTGTGTTGTCCTGGGGATTAAAACGAGTCTGTGTGTGTAAAGCACTCAGGCTTACTACCGTATTGGGCTCATAAAAAGTCCTATGTAATGCTGGCAAAAAACAAAAAAGTGACTTCCTTGCTTTTTCTTGAGAAATTGTTACAATGGGAATTTAAATACTCGATCAGGGAGACTGGAGCATACCTCATTTTTGTCGGCAGATCTACTGGAGTCCCAGGGGTGCAAATGCGGAACCAGAATACAGCAGCTAGGAAAACGACAGTTGATTTTATCCCAGGGATTGTCTTGCCAGAAGAACTGCAGCCACTCAAAACCCATTGACCAAGGCTGAGACGGTCCAGGCAGCGGGACTGACATTTGCTTTAGTGAGTTTCCTTCACCAGTAGCTCGAAGGCTGACCCCGCCCTCTGCAGAGCATTTGAACCTGGCATCTCCTTTGGGTGACTTGCCTCGCTCTGTCCCATTCTGCCACATGCCATCTTTACCATTTGGTTCCTGAGAGTCTTCTCTTTCCCTGGAAGAAAACGTGGTGAAAGGACAGCAGCCTGATTTATTGGTGGTTGCAGTCCTGTGGGTGAAATCCTTTCAGTGCTGTTACTGGAGTGATAATGGCTGTAAAATTTTAAAAACAGATTTTAAATAATCGTTGTTGCCAGGTATTTTCCCATTTGTGAGCTATTTTCTGTTGGACGCGTCTGGTTGTGCACGGCACTGCAGTCAGCATGAGTAATGAGATGTGAAAGGGCTGCCGGATCATGCCACTGGGTCCCATCCTCATTCCAGCCTGCTGCCCATCTCTGGATGGTCTTCAGACCCCAAGTGAGCCTAATGAGGGGCTGGATGATGTCTGAATGTGTGATGAGCTCCCTTCATGATTTTACATGCCAGTAAACAGCTGTTGAACTTCTTCCTCTGCGTGGTGTGTTCTCAGCCTTGTATGGCTCAAAGGAACTTCAGAAACACCAGTGCTCTGTAGGCATTTGCCTTGCAGGATCTGCTTCTGCTCTGAGGGCGCCACTCACTGACATGGTTCCACCTGAATAGAAGGCTGCATTCCTCAAAAAAGTGCCATTTAGTCTTACCTCACCCTCCCCAGGGGCTGGATCTCCTGGAGAGTGTTGTGTCTGTCCAGATGATCCCTACCTGGGCTTGGCTGATGAGAAAGAGGAAGGCATTAGTCTCTAGAGCCTGGAGTGGCAGGTGCCACCATCGATGCACCAGTCACATCCCTTGGACTTTACTGAGCCAGGGGGCAAGGAAGGGTCAACCTTTTCTCTGTGTCTCTGTGTCTGAAGACAGTATTTTTCAGAACTGCTGTAACATGCAAGTGTCAGGGAATTAACACTCCCAGGTGGAGCCTTCTATCAATGGTTCTTGGTAATTGGAGCATAAATATTCCAGCTCCCTCGTCCCTTGGGTGGGATAATTATGAGGCATGCGTTTTATTCTTTTTCCTGGATTTTCCACAGGGGATCATGTTCTGGTTGCCCATGGAGGTTGGTGGCTCACTACACACCCCTGCCAGGCTGTCTCTGTCCATCAGTTTCCTGCTCCTCCAGTACTGGTTCCTGAATCTTCCAAATACACTTATTGCACTTGCATCCCTGTCTCAAGATCTGCTTCTAGAACTCATGGGAAGACACACCATACGGAGAAAAGAGCATAAGGTTTCAGGATGGAAGACCTGGACTTGGTCCTGGCTTTGACACTTGCATGTCACATATCTTTAGGTAGCTGAGTTCAATCTTCCTGAGTTACATGGTCCTTAACTACTCAAACCAGAGCATAGTCACATTCCTGGGGCTGTCTGTAAAGCCTGAGTGAGAATATGTAAAAGGAGGAGCTGAACAGAATGAATTCCTTCAGAGAGATTCATCATATTTCCATGTGTGGCTCTGTCACTTCCCTTTGTCTGCAGAATCCACCCTACATTCTTCTTCACTGTTCTTATTCTTATTTATACTAATTATCTGTAAACATCTTAGGTGAGCTGAAATTGTTATGAAAACTTCAACTTCTTAGTATGTTTGTGTCTAGTTTCTTCTTCATAATCCTTCTGTCTCTATTCCTTATGAAAAATTCAAACCTAAGGACAAGTTGAAAGACTTGACGTTCATTTGACAATTGTGAAAATTTTGCCATATTTGCCTTATCTGTTGCTCTAGCTCATTTCACTGTCTGAAGTTAGGTTCTGGACAGCATGATGCTGTACTTCACCCCTTAGAACTTCCCACATGCATGTTATGTGCTTCATACCTATGAAAATTAAGCTTGATCCTGTATTATCATCTTGCTTTCCACCTGTATTCCAATTTTCCACTGGAACCAAGAATGGAATTATATCTTATTTACTTTTTAGCCAGGATCTTCTCTAGGTTCATTGCTTAGAAAGAACCATTCTGACTCTTCACGGTGTGTGTGTGTGTGTGTGTGTGTGCACATGTGTACACATGCACCTACCTGAAGTGTGTATTAGTTTGTCACCTGAGCATTCTTCCTCCCTGAAGCCAGATCAGTATCCTGGCTCCCTGGGCCTTGGGTGACAATGGGACAGACCTGAGGTTTTTTCCTAGATGTGAGATCCCGGCTGGGCTGGCGACCTTATCAGCACCAGGGGCATTTCAAGCAGGCGGTGCTGGCCAGGTCTGTCTGTCGGTGCATGTCAGGGCTGCACCAGTCAACTCTGTGGCTGCCATCAGTGGTCACCTGCCAGGCACTCACATGGAAGTGCTGCCAGCGACATCTGTTGTCTGTTGAGGAAGAAGGCATTCTGCCCACTGATGTAATGATAAATGATTTTCTCTTTTTGAGGAAAAAAAAAATATTTGGCAGGTAGAATGCATATTTAGATAAGTCAATAAAAGCTGTTATTCTAAATTGGTGAAGATTCCTGTCTTCACAGAAATGTTGAAAAAAATGGAGACAAAGGTGATCAAATGTGTTTAGGGAGCAAAAAGTAGGTTGGAGTAGTAATGATAGAGTCCTCGGTAAATATTTACTGAATGAATGAATAACAAAAGCAAGCACAGAGAGAAGGCCTACTATGTGCCATCCTCTTGGTTATTCTTCACAGCAACATTCTGAGGTATTATTATATCCATTTTATGAACTTGAACCTGGGATTACTAACTGGCTCAAGACCACATAGCTCGTAAGTGGCAAGAGTCAGGATCTGAACTCTCGTGTGTTAGACTGCAACATCTGAGCCCTAAGCTGTAAGCACTATGCTCAGTCTGAACATTAAGTATCTCGAACCAGATCAGTGTGTAACACACTGTAGTTGTTCAGGTAATCTTTGTTGAGTGAATGTGTCACACAAGATAGGCTTCTATTAGATAGTCGCTCAGGACCCCCATTAATTTCAGTGACTCCTTAGCCTCCACCCAGTTTTTCTCTTTTTACTTTCCATGGCATTGTCTCTATATAACCTCCACTCTCCCTACTTCTCCCCAAATGTCCTCCCCAGCCCAAAGCAGTATCCTTCTCTGTTGCTCTTTTCTGCAGACGTGTAATGAGTGCCCAAATGCACTAGTTGCTGGCAGCCCAAGGTCTCTGGTGTCTTTTTCCTAATCAACTTTGCTCAGAGAAATGCCTCCTTGCAGAAATTACAGGGGGGTGGGGAGTGCTAGGCAGTTTCTAGAAACTGTGCTTCTTGTCATCTGTTTTCCCAATAGGCACCTTTATTCTGCACTTACCTGAGCAGAATAAAACACAAGATGCCATCATCTCAGATCTGGAGAAGTCCCCTGCAAAAACAAACCTCTCCCAAGGAACCAATCAGATCACAAACTCTGCGTCATGCCTTAGACCTTACGAATTCTGCTCTACTGATGAGTGAAGATCAACTCAATTTATGGAAACAAAACCTGAGATACTGGACAGTCACTGGTACATTTTTATTCCCTTTGGAGGTGGAGAGGCAGCAGCCCTGAGTGTCGCCCTCTTTAAGTCTTGCAAATTAGAAACTGTTTTGGCCCCACCCCCACCCCCACCCCCGGCAAATCCCTTCCCATCCTGACCTCCTTCCTCCTCCATCAGGAGGAGGTGAGGGTGTCCCATGGGAGGCAGGCCGATGTTGGCAGGTCAGGGGTTGCACGTGGAGGCGACGCCCAGGAATGTAAAGGAGGAAACAACAGGTGAGGAAAGCTGCCCTGTGTCCAGATGCGTGCCTCCACCTTCATGGGCTCACAGGCTGTGGGAGGAGCAGACAAAGCCAGGCAACTGCAGCACCATGGGACAGAGCTGTGCTGTGAGGAGGAAGCCTACAGTGTTAGGACGGTGTTAGGGAGGGATTCATGGAGGAACTAGCGTCCACCAGGCAGAGGGAGGACAAAGAGGCACTGCACGGACCAGGAGCAGAGAAGAGGGGAAGGATGTCATGACAGAGAGAGAGAGAGAGAGAGAGAGAGAGAGAGAGACAGAGACAGAGAGAGACAGAGAGAGAGAGAAAAGGAAGAAGTGCATGCAGCATAGATGGTGAGGCATGAGGGGACATCTGATGGAGTTGGAGAGGAGAGAAGGATCCTGCCTCAGCCTGTTTTCTGTTGCTTATAAAGTAACAACACATATTGGATAAGTTGTAAAAAAAAAAAAAGCTGTCTCATGGTTCTTGTTCAAAGTCGAGGCGGAGACTTGAGGCTGCTCAGGGCATCACATGGAAGCCGGGAACATGTGCATATTCTCGGGTCTCTCTGCCTTGTCTTAAAGAGCCACGAGGATAGTCTCCACTGATGACCTTATCTAACCCCAATCACTTCCCAAAGCCCTCGCTTCTACACACCACCGTCAGATTCTTTATATCCTCTGATCACCTTAGGGTGGGGACTGAGATCCACCATGAGTTTCAGAGGGAGCCAACCATACTCAAACCATGGCAGACCCCAAACACAAATGACCTTGTGGTTGAGGCTAGAGGAGTGAGGACTAGCAGAGGCTGGTAAGTCTTTGCTCCTGGTCCTTAGGCGGGAGGGTGACAGATAAGGCAGGGGCTCGTGTGGGGTGCTGAGCTACAGTATGTGTGGGAGGTGTTCCCTATCCTCTCCCCATCCTCCTCCAAGCCACACCTCTCCATCTGGACTCCCCCCACCATTCCCCATGGTCAAATTCAACTTGCATCTTCCTTACAGAAACCTCCTTTTTCTATACTGTCATTTCAATTCACAATAGCAGCATGCTGTCACTCAAACTAGAAATCTTAAATCAGGGATGTCAAATAGATTTATACTTGAATAATAAAACCAGTTAGCTAGGGGTGGGGTGTGGCTCAGTGGTGGAGCACTTCCCTAGCTTATGAGACCCTGGGTTCCATCCCCAGCACTGTAACCCCAACAACAAAAAAAGAGAGAGAAAGTGAGACCCCTTACCCCAAATTAGCAATAGCTGCCTGGGACTCCATGTTGAGGAGGGTTCTGAGGCCTGATCATGCCTCAGAGGGAGAGTGTGCAATGGTTAGTGATGGTCGTGGGAAGGGGCTGGTGACCCTAGCTAGGGCCATGTGTTTGTTAACTGAGCCTTAGTTACCTGGGCTCCTTCCTAGTACCATTCACATGCCATGGTTCTAGGGTCTTGTTTCTCTAGTTCTCACTCCTTTCCCTTCATCTCTATTGTTCTTGTTCTTCTGAGTTCTGGCCTCCTGGTGTCTCCTAAGCAATAATCAATAATGCTGGTCTGCTAACTCAGCTTCCTGCCTAAGTTTCTGAGATCCAATCCCTCTTGCCCATGGCTGCAAAGTAATTTTTCTTAGCATCATCCCATACTGCTGGAAATTTGTCTTTGGTTCCCTGTCACGTACAGGATAAAATCTGAAGTCTTCATTCAGCAAGACATATTACATTCTTGATATCCAGGCCCCGTCCCTGGCTCCATCTCATTTCCAGTTGCTCTCTGACTTACTCCTGGGTAAATGTTCGAAAACACTGAGCTGCTTGTGGTTCCCAACAGACTGTGCTTTTCCATGCCCTCCATTCAGTTGCCACTCTCTGGCATACCCTTCTCATAGCCCTGACTTGGCCTCATCCTTTAACATCACCTCCTGTGGAAGTTTTCCCTACCTAGCCATCTCCTCTCCTTCATCTTCCCAAAGCAGCATTGGTGACTTCTTCCATGAGCTTCTGTGGCATTCTGTAGTTGACTCACTGCATTTGCACTTAGGCATGGTTCATTCACCTATTCATTCACCAAATATTTATTGAGCCATTGCTATATATCAGGTACCATTCTAGGGGTGCTGCAGATAAAGTGATGAGCCATAGCCCCTGCTCTCAAGGAACTTGCATTTTTGTGTGTGTGTTCATATAAATATAGACAACATGCAAATAAACAGATGCATAATTCAATGTCACTGGAAAAAGAAACCAAAGATTGAGACAAAGTAGGGTGCTGTATTTACTAAGGTAGATAAGAAAGACTCTTTATTTATTTATTTAGGTACTCGGGATTGAACCCAGGGGATGCTTTATCACTGAGCCACATCCCCAGTCTTTTTAATTTTTGTTTTGAAATAGGATATTTCTAAGTTACTTACAGACTCATTACGTTGCTGGAACTAGCTTTGAACTTGCAATCCTTCTGCCCCAGCCTCCTGAGTTGCTGGGGTTACAGGTATGTGCTACCACACCCAGCTGAAAGACATTTTTAGTCAAGTGATAGTTGAGCAGAGATTTGAATGGAGTAGGGGAACCCCTCAAGCTGACATCTGGGAGACAGTTTCAGGCAGAGGAAATGGCTTGCAAAGGCCCTGAGGTGATTACCAGGATGTAGGAGAATGTGGCTGGAGAGGAGTGGGTGAGAGGCAGCACGTCAGAGACAAGGTCAGGAACAGCGCAGGTGGGGCCTAGGGAATATAAGGCCTTTGGGGGTTTGTTCTGCCTGAGCAGAAAAGCATTTGGTGCATTTTGAATAGAGGAGTGAAGTGATCTGCTTCATTCTTTAAAAACCTCAGGCTGTCTTGTGTGGGGTTAAGAGGACAGTGTAGGGATAAGTGGGATGATGCTCCTTGCAGAGATGACGCCGTGGCCAGGGTGGGGCAGTGGGGTGGTGAACGCAGGATGAAGTCATGATACATTTTCAAGGTAAAGCCACTAGGACTTCCTGAGAGACTGGAAGTGGGGAAAAAAGAGACTATCAATCAATCAAGGATGACTGCTAGAAACTGCATCTCAATGATTTGCTCACATGTTGGTACCTTCTAGACCACTCTTGCTTCCTGATCCCATTTTTCTTAAATTATGAATGCCTTGGGGAATTTGAGTGAAAAACAGTCACTTCTTTATTTTAACTCTAGTTTGCTCTGGCAATAAGAAAGTATGTCCCATTAACACCCCATTAGTAACTGGGGTTAATACAGCTGAGTAGTAATAATCAAATCAAATCAATAAATCAAAAACCTGCAAGAGAGAAGGAAAAAAATGAGGCAAAGGTTTCAGGGCAGAAAAGCATTTTTTTAAAAAGAAGTGTTCCTTTCAAAATGAGTTGGCAGAAATACACAAGGGAGGAAAACATGTGAGCAGAAATGTAATCATTCTACTGGTAATGCTGGGACAGTTTCCACCTTAGCGTCAGGCAGAGGGGCTGGCTTGTTTTAGAATATCTGTCCAAGGAGAGCGGGGCTCAGGGTCCTGCTGCTAGCCAGGCCTCAGGGCAAGAGGGAAGGAGTGGCCCACCATGTGGAGGGTGGGGCAAGGGAACCAGCAGAGAAAGGCCTAATGGGACTGAGGACCAAAATACAGACATGTCACCGTAATCCTGAAGTGGGACAGTTTGAAATGATGCCCCTCTAGCTCTCAGGATCCAGAAAATTAACCTACCTCTGAGGACAAATTGACCATATGAAACAAGTGACTTTTTCCAGGGTGACAAGAGGATATAGTCTAGACAGTGGCCTTTCTCCTTGAGAATGTAACAGGAGCCTTATTTAGAAGATGAAGAAATCCAGAAGGAAGTGCCCATCTCCTTTTAACTTCTTCTAAGAAAGGAGTTAGAAACCATTAAAATCACATAAAAGAGGTTGGGCACGCCTATAATCCTAGGAGTTTGGGAGGCTGAGGCAGGAGGATTGCAGGTTCCAAGTCAGACTCAGTAACTTAGTGAGACTGTAAGCAACCTAGTGAGAGCTTGTCTTAAAATAAAAGAAAAAGGACTGGGGATGTGGCTCAGTACTAAACGTCCCCTGGGTTCAATCCTTGGTACAAAAAAAAAAAGTAAAAGAAAAGCAGTTCTGAACCGTGCAAATGAGGCTTTTTGCTACAGACTCTGCCCACTTAACAAGGTTGATGATTCAGATTTAGCAGACCTCTCCTGGGCCTGGCCCTACCCTGTACCATACTTGCTTTATTCTTGACAATGGCCCGTTACGTGGGCATTATTCCTCTTCCCTTTGACAAGTGAAGGATATGAGGTTTGGAGAAGCATCGCTGCTGGAATGTGGCAGGGCAAGACTGGGACCCATCTGTGGCTGACTGCAGTCGGTACTCTCATCGCGAGGCAGCCAAGAGAAAAACGATTAGCCCTCTTTCGTCCTGTGAGTCAGAGGGAGGTTGGGAAAGGCTGTCTACTCACCCTTCCTCCCAGGTTACACATCCCACAGAAGAATGCCTTGGAAGCCCCAGCCCTGGGGAAGAGCCAGTCTTGGGCGGGTGGCTGCCAGGCGCTGGGCTCCGGCTGCCTGGGTTCTGCTGTCTCTGTCTCTTGTTTGACAGTTCCTGCCTGAGAAGCCAGTCTGGGGCACCACTGAGGTTTGGGTACTGAGAATGTCCTTTGTCTTCCCATTTTCTGGGGACAGGGTGGCTGATCCCGTGGAGACAGCAATGGAGACAGATTAGATTCAGATCTTATTCGTTTTACCACCTGTGCCCAAGAGCCTGCAGGTTGGTGATGATTTTGGTCTTCATTTTCCAGAGATTTTTGTTTTGCCTCAAAGTATGAAAAGGCAACGTGGACTTTTTTTTTTTTTTTTTAATGATGTTCAGCAAATAGCAAGGCAAGGTGGCAGAAGCACTCTGCAGAGAAGCTACCCAGAGTTTCTAATGTGTCTCTTCTGAGCTTCTTACAGTGAAGAGAGCAGAACTCTCAGACGGGGTGTGGGGGGGAGGGTCTTAAGAGGCTCTTGATAGGAAATATGCTGCCACTTGTCATCTACCCAATGGCTCCTAATCCTCTTTCATGAGCTAAAATCCCCTTGAATTGGATTATAACATTCCTCCTGGTAGAAGGCACTTGCTGGAAAATGCAAAGCCCTTGATTGTGAAAGAAAACAAACACTAATTTGAAATTTCTTGCCTTAGGAAAAAATATGTGGTAGAAGCCTTCAAGGAGCCCTGCTTTTGCCTTTGAACCCGCAGTTCCTGAGGGCTCAGGACAAGCACTCCCTGCACTGCCTTGAGTCCATTGGCATTTCTATGGGGGATGTTGCTTTCACTTGTTATAAAAAAATAAATAAATAAAAGTTATTTGGGCATTCAATAATGGGAAAGAAAATCTTGTTTAGAAGCCATGGAGCCCTTTCAAATGACCCATTAATTGGGTGTAAGCTTCCCTCCATGCAGGGATAATTACTTTTAACTGGCTGAAGTTTGTGACCTGGAACTGGATTGACAAATGTCAGATGGCAACTCAGGGGAAAGATAGGAGATAACAGGCAGCTGCAAAAACTTGGCAGCAGAGGGGAGGACAGTTGCTAGAAGCACATTTTTCTTGCTGATGGCTGCTCAGATTCCTCCCTTCTGAACCTCAGGATTTTTTCTCCAGACCCACATCCCGCCTCTGCCCTGTTTCTGTTGTCTCCACTCACCAGATCCTTTGCCCTGCCCGGCACTTGGCTTGTAGTTCAGCAGTAGCATCTCTCAGTTTCCAGGGATAGAGGTGACCCTGGGGCTCTGCCATGACTGGGGTTGGGGAATGGGGTCTGGGAAGAGCTGGGCCTTGTTAGGATCAGGAGGGGACCCCACCAGGCACTACTGGTGGGATGCCCATAAACATCAGTGCTTAACAGAGGTTTCACACACCTCTGTTTAATCAGTTTGTGTTTAATTTTGTGCAAGGTTTATGATGATCTGACAATTATATGATTTCTTCACCAAGTTGAACTCTGAAAAACTGTGACAGTCTCCATACTCTTAGGAATCTTTTGATCACAAAGGAGCTGTGACTACCAAGGGGCAGATGGGTCAGAGGGTTTGCTCCCCCTTTGTTTCCTCGCAATGCCAACAACCACCCAGCCTCACCCACGTTGCTTCCTGCACTGTCTCAGACCCCGTCCTTGGCAGGGTTTCCTGGGTTGAGAGCTGAAATCAAACTCAGAATGACACAAAGTTCTTTTGTCTTATCTAGGTAAGGATGAAAGTTTCTTCCTATTTCTCAAGAACTTAAAAGCCGAGCAAACAGGATTTTTAAACAAAAAGAGACTTCAATCAGAAGATTTGTTGTCATTACTGGCTCTATTCTCCCAAGGCTATCTGTAGTCACTCTCCAGGAAGAACACACAGACCTATAAGAAGGCCAAGGAGCCATGAAGTCTGTTCCCTATGAGGGCGGAAGTACTAGATGGCAGAGCCAAGAGGTCCTGGACCCCAGATTGGTTAGATTCCCAAGTCAGTAACTCAGATGGGACAAAACAGATAAGGAATATTGAATATATTTTAATTTTTCATTTATTTTAATTTATTTTCATTTTATTGAATGAATAATCCATACATGCAATATAAAATTTGAAAAGTCCCAAAGAGTAGAGAGAGGAAAGCAAGTTTCAATTCCAATTCTGAGCCCTGATTAATCTCTGTGGCAGCACCAGTGTGTTAGTCAGCTTTTGGTCACTGTGACTGAGATACCGGACCAAAACAACTTAGAGGAGGAAAAGTTTGTTTGGGGCTCCTGGTCTAAGAGGTTCAGTCTGCAGATGGCCAACTCCATTGCTCTGGGCCTGAAATGAGGTAGAATATCATGGTGGAAGGACATGAAAGAGGAAAACTTCTTAGGCATGAGTCAGGAAACAGAGGGAGGGAGGTTGGGAGAGAGAAAGAAAGAGAGAGAGAGAGAGAGAGAGAGAGAGAGAGAGAGAAGCCAGGAAAACAAATTATAATCTTCAAATGTAATCCCTGGTGATCCACCTCCAGCCATACCCCATCTGCCTACAGTTACCACCCAGGACAGTAACCCTTTCAAATTATCACTCCATCAAATGGATTAATCCACTGATGAGATTACAGCTTTCATAAGCTAAACATGTCACCTCCGAGCATTCCTGCATTAACACAGAAGCTATGGGGGGACAAACTATAACAACCAGTGTTGGGGGAGGTTTGAAAGAAGAGCCAGGAGCCAGGCACTCAGCAGCCCTGGCTGGTGAAGGAGCTTGGGAGGGCAGTGTGGGAAGGCAGGCAGGGAACTGGTGGGACTGTGTCACTGTGGAGGAGGAATGGGCAGCACTTGGGGGTTGAAGATAGGGCGTGGAGGTGTGAAATGTCAGAAATGGGGGCCCTGTGAATGGAGAGTCCGTCATGGGAGGGAAATGATGGTCCTGACTGAAAAGCAAAGTGGAGGGATACTGTAGTGTTGGATGTAGTGTTCCAGGAAGTGCAAAGGCCGAGGAAGCCAGGGCAATGTGGAATTGGCTTTTCCAAGAGCAGGTGGAGATCTTCTGGGTTTTGAAGGTCAAGTAGAATCTGTACATTGGTGAACTGAGAGAGAGGGCATTCTAGAATGTGGAAATGGTGGGGTCAAAGATAAGAAGGTCAGATTGAGGGACAAGAAAGGGACTATTGATCTATCAGAGTACAAGTAAATAGAGGTTGGACCAGATATAGACAGCTTTGAGAACATGCCAGAGATGTCTGAATTTAAGATGAGACTCATGAATAAATTGAGAAGAGGAAAATAAGAGAGTAGTTCCTGATGAGGTTTTACCATCACCTGTCCATCAAGTGAGCTATTCACTTCCACTTTGGACATCTTCTTGGCAAAATTTTCTTTATCCTTTCCAAAAGTTAAGCCTTCCCCTAGAGCATGGAATACTTCTGTTTTCTGCTTATTCTACCATGTTGGCTTTATTCCTTTATGTGCTTGGCTTTCCCACTGGAATGTCTTTCTCATTTTTCTCTTTTCACATTTCTGTGCAAGGATAATAACAGCCACAACAATAATAACTCTTATTTATTGAGTGCTTATTATTACCTTATAAATATTGTCTCATGAAATCCTTTCAGTAACCCCGTGAAGTAGATTCCCATTATAGCCCCCTTTTATAGATGGGGAAACTAAGTCACAGAGAAATTGCTTGTCCTGGGTCACATTGTTAGTAGGCAGTGACCAGGACTGGAATATGAGCTGTCCAACTAGAGTTTGAAAACTGAGCCCCCAGCCACATTGTCATAATGGCAATGATGATGCAGGAGGGCCATTTTGGGATAACAGGAACTGGAGAGATTCTTCTCCATGTCATCAAATTCCTCAATAACCTTAAAAGGTAGGTCCCATACTGATCTTTTTTTTTTTTTTTTTTTCCTGGAAACAGTCTTAAATCATGCCCAAGTCATGAAGGAAGAAAAGGACGTCCTGGATCTGCGTCCTCAGTCTCTTCAAGACTGTTCCAGCCTCCTCTGCAACATATTAGCATATGTTCACTAGATACTTATGGAAGAAAGAAATGAAAAGAATAGAGGGAGGAGGGAAGGGGACAAGCAAAAATGAAAAGAGGGAGGCAAAAGAAAGGAAGAGCTAAGGAAAGACAGAAAAGAAACCCAACAGGACACACGACACTCAGCTCCCTCTTAAACTCAGTCAGGGCTGACAACATGAATATATATATAATATATATATTATATAAGTATACCATTATTCTGTGACCCAAACTGATTGTCAGGATGAACAAAAACTCAAATGGTTCCTTTTTCTTCCAGGGAAATGTTTTTTTGATATTATAGGTGTCATGAGTGTGCACATGCATGTTTGTGTGCGTGTGCATGTGTATATACATGCATGAGTGTTTTCTGTGTTTCTCTGTTGCTGTCTGCCTTGGGAATGGGCAGGATTTCTGCCAGGTAGGCAGCCCTGCTGGAAGTACTTTCCCTAGGTTTAATCGAGCCTTGCCTTGTGGATTTTTCTGCTACAGACGGGGAGGTCTCTGTTTAGCATATTGATGATAACCATATTTTCCAAACTCCAAATAAGGGCTCGGTGTCTGACCAAGGACTGAGTTCTGTTTTATGAATGTAGTCATGTGAACTTCTCACCAAGGCACAAAAATGACATCATCTGTCATTAGCCATTTTGTAAACTGCCTTTTGGAAGGAAAAGTGGCAGGATGTTAGAGCCACCAGGGATACACAGGGGCAAGCAACCTTGGGTCCCTGTCTCTGGAAAGAGTGATCTTTAAGGATGGGGAGTTTGCTCTCAGGCACGGGGCCTCTCTACCCCACCGACAGAGCTCAACTTGATGACACAACTCTCCTTGGGAGCCCTGTGGTTAATGAGCTCACCCCTGGGCCGCCGGCTGGTCTGCTACAAGCTGCCAGCCTCTCAGGCAGTGAGTCAGCCATGGCCCGTACTGGATCCAGCCAGCCAAGGAGCTTTGGGTGCCTCCCAAGCCCAGTGCCGCAGCCCTGAGCTGGGGTGTCACAGGGAAGCTTGCCGGGCCCAGCCCAACTCCTCCTGCCTTCCCTCCCCTTCTGTGCCTGTCAGCGAAGCAACTCCCAGTGACTAGAATTCAGGCATTGTCAAGAAGCCCCTTGTCACACCCACAGGGATCCGCCTCTGCCAAAGGAGGCGTGTGGAGCTTGGGAAGGGGACTCACAGGCACTCACAGTGTTTCTTTGAAACACTCCAGAGATTTCAGTGAATTAAACTCCTTTGTCCTGCACATAATTCCAGTGGAATTAGTCAGCTTTAATGGGTAGCATCTCATCTCCCTTCCTTTTCTGCCTGGAAGTACACCCACTAGGTACTCCTTCCAAACCCTTTGTTTTTCAGCATGGGTTGGTGGCTCTACGATCTGTGAGTTAACTCTTACAGGACCACATTGGAAGCGCGGGAGGAAGGGAATCTGCACGGAGGTTCCTAAGATACCACGTCAGGGGCCTGTATATGTTCTATCTGTTGAGTGTTCACCATGAACCTCCAAAGTGGGAATTATTATCCCATTTTCCAGATTAAGAAACTGAGGGTCAGACACATTATGTGACATGCTTAAGGTCAAAGTGAATTAAAGATTTAAGTTGGGGTCCACGTGATTCCTTTCTCTGCTAATTCTGTTAACCAGCAAATTGGCATGGGAATTGTTTGGGGGATTCTCTCATTTCCTGTTGTTTTTGCTTGTATTTATTTATTTAGTAGTCCTGGGGATTGAAACCAGGGCTTATGCATGCTAGGCAAGTGGCTCTACCATTGAGCCACACCCCTAGCCTCCTTGTTTTTATTTTTCTTAAAAAAAAATAATAATTCCTCCTGGAAGTCCTTCATTTTAGGAAAGCTTTTTATAGATTCTGTGACCCTGATCTGTCATGGAGTGATATTTGGCAATGTGATGACACAGTTCTATGAGCTATGTGCAGGGTATGGTCTCCTGCTGGGCCAAATTGCATAGCAGCCTGTAACGGAGACCCCACGGAAAGCTGTAGATCAGGCCACTGCCTTCTCTTCCAGTTCTTAAGTTCAGAGAACAGTCATTAATCATTCAAGCCTGGCCTCCCGTTTCCCTGCTCTCTGCTTTTTTCTCGCACTCTTCCTACTGGAATTTCCAAACCAGGGTGTATTCATGTAATATCATCAGCTTAAAAACCTTCCATTGCTCCCAAACACCTGGGAGAAGTCAAAAGTCTTTCAACAAATCCTTGGTCGGCAGCGTGTGCAGCTCTTTCCTCGGTGCATCAAGTTTAAGTCACTGCAGAAGGTTCACCTATCCCCAGCAGGGCAGCACCAAGATTTCCAGGGGCTCCTCCTTCCCCAGGAAATAGCTTTCTCTCCTGATGGGAATGGTAATCTCTCTTGGGAGGCAAGTCAAACACCATCTCCTCTGAGCAGGCGTGCATCCCCCCTGGCCCACAGTGGGGCTGGCCAAGCTCCCATCATGCCACGCTGGCACCTTGCCTTCCCAGCAGCCAGGACCCTCCACAACAATGGCAAGATCCACTCGGGCCTGAATTGTGTAGCAAGTATTGCAACATCAATAGTAATCGTACCAAAGTTTTCAAAGGAGCTGCTTGTGTTTTAAATTGGGGTGGATTCAAGGTTATTCTTATAATGATGTCATTTTCACTCACTTGCATGTTTTCCTGAGTGGGCGAGAAAGAGGAAGGGTTGAAACTAGCTTGCTGATAATTATTCTCAGTGTTAAAAAAGATTAAGACGGGGCTACAGATCTTGAGACACCTTAGTGGGCTGTGGATAATCCTGATGCAGGCAGGGGTACATGCCTGCAGGAAGCATGTACTTGTGTGTGTGTGTGTGTTTGTGTGTTTGCACACGTGCGCATGTGCGTGAGCATATTGGGGGCAGGCAGGGAGTGCTTTAGATATTCATGTTACAAAAAACATCCCTAGTGAGAGCAGCAATTATTCATACCATATTGAAGATTAACTATGAATAAGATGAAACAAAGTGGAAAATACTTGATGTAATATTCAGAAGGGAAAAAAAAGGGAGAATCTCAAACCATGTGATCAATGTAAGTACATAAAAGTCACTGCAAATCTGGAAGGAAGGCAAGTGAAGAGACTGAACAGCTCTGATTTGTGAGATTCGAAGTTGGGTGACTTTTAAAAAATTTATGGTTTCAGCAGCATCTCTGTGTCATGGACACAGTCCCCTGGGTCTGCAGTCACGGGGCTGGACAGTTGGTAGCCAGAGTTCCAAGGCTGTTTTCGATCCACCTCTCACTTGATGTTTCCAGAGCTTCAGGGTGTGACAGAGTCCCATCTGCAGCGATTAGACCTGATGTCTACCCTCCTTGAAGAGACAGACACAAAATTCTCCATGCTGGCCATCCCTGTTTTAATCAGTTAAGAACCAAAGTGTGAGTCCTCTTGACCTTTGCTTCTCTGATGTTCCATCCTTCCCATCATTCCCTTGCCTACCTACCTCTGTGCCTCTGACCCAGCCCCTGACCATCCAAACCCTTGTAACTCAGCCCTCTGTAATTGCTGTTCCCCAGCTACCAAACCACTTTCCTCCTAAGTGCTCCTTCCTACTCCTTTCAGGCGTGGAAGGCTGATTGGCCTTTGGGACCCCATGCAGCCCACAGCCCTCTCCAGCCTGGCTGATGAGTCTCTGGCACCTGCAGTCTTGGGACTGGATTCCTTGCTCCCAAGTGCTGCTTCTACCATGCTGTTTCTGTGTCCTTTCAGGGTGAGGCTGTAGGCTCCATGCTCTCATCCTCTCCTAGCCCAGCACCACTGAAGACTCTGGCCCCTGGTTTAAGGTCTTCTTTTCACACATTCTCTGCTTTCCACTTGATGGAGTTCGGGCTCTGCCCATATGGCTCACTCCACACTGTGGACTCATCCATTTCTTTCTCTTTCTTCCTGGTACAGCCCCTCCATAGAGTCAACTCAACTTATTCCACTTCCCTTCCTCTCCTGCTGTCCCCTCGGTCACTCTACGCAGGATGTCAGCCCCACATACCACCCAAAGTGGCTACCAGCTAAGTCACCCGTGACATCGTCAAATCCAAGTTGTCATTCTGGCCTCGTCTTCTCTGTCCTCTCAGCAGAGACTGACAGTGTTGACCACTTACTCCTTCTGGAAACCTTCTTTCCTTGACTTTAAAAATAAAATATTCTCCTAGTTTCTTCTCTGATTTTTCTGTATCCTTGGCAGGCTTACCCTTCTCGTTCTCACTATCAAGGGCTGTATTCCTCTCTTCTTCTTATTCTGTATCTTTCCCTAGGTGCTTATTGCCTCACCCACAGCTTCTGTTCTCTAGAGATTCTACAGAGACCTTAGAAATTTTTATCTCCAGACTTGACCTCTTTTCTGAATTCCAGGCCCTTAGATCCAGCTCTTGACTTGGTATTTCCATTGGGAAGTCTCAAAGGCACTGAAAATTCAACAAGTTTCAAACCAAACCCACAGTCTTCCTCCACCCACCTGCTCCTCTTTCAGTTCTCTGTTTTAGAGGGTGGCATCCATCCAGGTACCCACGCCAGAAATCCAAGAGCCATTCTTGGAACTCCTTATCTCGCACATCCTATCTTCAATTCATCACCAGGGCTGCTTCTTTTCCCTCCTTAAATTTTCTCAAGTTCATCTACTTCTTGATCTCTCCGGATCTTCAACTAATAGAAGCCCTGGTCAAGTCAACATTTTTATTTGTGAGGATGATTACTATTGTTTCCTAACTGAATTATTCGATATCCAGTCCAAGTCCTTCTGGTCTGGTCCCCACAGAACACCTGCAGCCCCTTTTAGGAGTAGTCATCTAATGACTTGAGAACCCAAATAAAGATAAAAGCCTCCATCACTCCTTTATATTTTTACAGTTTTATTTTTTCTCACAGCAGTTAGAACCACTTGCCATTTATGGATCTCTCTCATTACATTGAAAGTTCCATGAGCACAGAGAATTTGTCACTGATGTGTTTTATTCCCAGCACCAGAAACAGTGCCTGGCAGTTGGTAGCCATTTCATAAGTTTTTTAAAAACATAAATAGTGTTTAATAAATATTTCTTGAAAGAATAAATATATTTTATGCAATAATAACAACAACAAACCTCCCCAGCAACAGGATGGTATCTAATTAGCCCATCTAGCTATTATGTACTTGCATGCCTGAATTCACCATAAATAAATCTGTTATATAAAGTTATAACAATAAATACGGTTATATAAAGTTACAACAACAAATACTAAACTTACCAAAATAACTACCTTAATATATAAATTGAAACATTACTATAAAAACAGTCACCGTAACCTGTTCACTTATTTATCTATCCTTAAAACAACTTACTAATTGATTACTCCCAGAAGAGGAAAATTGCATAATGATTAAGCATCCAATCTGTGGTTGCAGCTGTCTTTTAACTGACTTCTGTCACTTGTCTACCCAGGTTTAGTGTTCTCTTTCTGGAAGTACTACCAAATTGCCCCTCAGAGAGGTTTTACTAACACCCACTAGCTGAGGGTGGAAGTGCTCATTGCCCTCCATGAGGAAGGTGGATTCTCAAGGAACCAAACTGGCCACCGTGAGGATGAGCTGAAAGGGTGATGGCCGAGGTGGGACAGGGAAAAGACAAGGACTTGAGATCCTAGGGTGGAGAACTCCACCTCTGCCTCCTTTATGTCTTGCACCACGACAGAGCAGGTGAAAGATGGCACAGACGGTACCCCCATCTTCCCTGTTCCCCCACCTCCTTTCCTGTGTGGCTTCCCTCAGGATGGCATAAGAAATTTAGGTCCCTTGCGCCACCTGCTGCCCAGATTGTGAATGGCTTGCAGACATCCTTACCTGGGTTGGGATTTTGTCTCCAGCGATTTCTACCCATCTCACTCCCTGTTTGTAGCTTTCTGACTTTCTTCTCCTCTCCCCCCTTAGAATGCACCTTCTGAGTTCTGAATGAACATAAAGCCAGGGCTGGGGGGAGTAACGTTTGGAAAACTGGGGCTCCGAGAGCTTCCACCTGTTCTTATTTTTACCAAGGTTTTAACTTCTTGTTTCAGCTGATGTACTGTGGAGCTTGATGGGCCCAGGATTAAAAAGATGAGTGTGATGTGATTCTGTTACCCAAGGAACTTGCAGTCTACTGGGGAAGAGGACCCAGGTTATGGCAGAGACAACACAGGCACAGAGCAGGATGGGAGGTTCACTGATGAGAACAGGGAGCATTTCAGAGAGGAGAAGCCCCGCGGGGGGGGGGGGGGGGGTTTCCGCAAGGTAGAAAAGAGGATTAGCAGGTGGAATGGTATAGGCAAAACAGTGGGGGGGTGGTGTGTGCAAAATATCTGTAGCCTCTTTCAGAAGCAGCAAGAAGTAACTTAGGAACAACTGTTAATTTTCCCTTATAGGACCTCTTCGGCTTTGAGATGCATTTTAATGTGTGTACTTTCAAATGGGTGTGTGTCTGTGATTTGCTTTCTTTCACGAAACATCATATTTTAGAAACCTCTTCATGTGGTGAATAAGAAGCTACCTCATTCTTTTCAGCTTCTCCATTTTCTAGTGAGCTCATTTCTCGTAGTCCCTCTTTAATGGACATTTTAGGTTTCCAGTTTTTTAACTTGCATGGGTATCTTGGTGACATGAGCGGGTATTTCTGTAGCACAGGTTCCTAGACATGAAATTGGTGAACCAAAGGGTATGTATATTTGAATTTTGACTGATGACAATCAATGACTCTCTGAAGCCTCATCAGTTTACACTCCTCTGAGGGTACCTAGGTCATGCGTTAGCAAATCTTTCACCTTTTCCTCTTCTGGCTTAGTCCTGTGAATAATTTTTCTTTCCCTAAAATAATGACCTGGATAGTAATCCCACAGGTATGGAATAAGTTCCTTTTTACACGTCTTTGCCACATTTCTCTAAGGCGTTGTTTCCATTGTACAGCTAACAAAAGATGAAAACAAAACAAGGCTCAGAGGTGCTGGGTCCTATGCACTCAGCTCCAGGTGGTCCGAATCAGAACTAGAACTCAGGTCTGCAGAATCCTAAAGTGCTTCCTACTAATCTGTTGCTAGGCAACTCTTCTCCCTTTTGGTTCTTGTGCCAATGCTACTTGTTGCCATGGTAGTGCTGGGACAAGGAGCAGTAAGTTGTAATTAAGCAGTGAGCTAGAATCGTTGCTCCTGGTACAGAAAAGCTTTTATGCCCTTGTGGGGTGGGTGATAGGTGGGGGCAGGAGAAGGTCACCAGGGCTGCACTTGTGGTGCAGAGAGGGGCAGCTGGAGGGAGCCAGGTAGTGAGGGTGTAAGTTTCATCTGGGGCCCATGTTCTTCACCATTGTCCACTAGGAACCATGTGTACTCAGGATTGCCTGGGTGTCAGGTCCTTGCCCACACCTGCTTTGTCAAAAATCGATTTGACTTTGTGTGTGCCTTCTCTACCCAGTCTAGAAATAGCACCACTCTGGAAACAGACAGACCTGGGTTCAAATCCTGGCTCTACCACCTCACCAGCAATTTACCTCTGTCTTTCCATTCTCAGCATCTTTATTTGAGTGAAGACAATAAGGTGTTATTTCTACCAAGTAAGAAAATGATTGCTGATCACTTAACCAAATACTCAGCATTGACTACCATTTATTAAGTGATCTGTACAGGTGGCCAATGGGAGTGTTTTGCTTTTATTATTCACCCACCATTTTTTCTTTGGATGCTTTGCAGTAACCAAAGGGGATCCAAAACGTCTTTAGTACTCTATCACTCAACACCGCATTGAGAGATTCCAAACGCCCTTCATGTTTTTGTCTTTAGACAGGAATATTCAAAAACAGATTTTCAACGGCTTTGACGAGGTGAAGTTCTACACCTCAGAAATGTGTTATCCGCCCCAGAAATGAGTCATCGGGAGGAGGAGGAAAAGTGAAACTGTTTTTCAAAGAGGACACAATGGAGATTGCACAACTCAAATGACTGCTGTTGTCTTTTCAGCTGAATCCAAAGGGAAAAAAAAATTTTTTTTAATTCATTCACTTGACTTTTTGAATGCATCTTATATGTCAGGCCCCATGCAAGGGGTGAAAAGATGAATAGAACATGTTCCTTGCCCCAGGAAGCTCACAGATTAGAAGAGGGGAAAAGCATTTAAAATAATTACGCAGTGTGATAGCTGCTGAGCTGAGGTCTGTGGCTGGTGTTGTGGGGACCCAGAGCAGGAAGCCCTTATCCAGGCTGGGGTGGGAGGAGAGGGGATTAGCAAGAATCACTCTCAGAGCTGGTATCAGCTAAGTCTTAAAAGGGAGATAAGGAGAGAAAGCGCACGGGCAGAGAAAGAAGGGGAAGCAGGAGGGAGCAGTTGTCTCAGGCTGGGGCGTACACTGCAGGCAGGAATGGTGGAGAGAGGCTGAAGGGGTAAGTGGCTGTGCCTGCCCTCCCCCACCACACGACTCTCACCTCCCAGGAGCACCCGGGCTCCCTCCCGTCCCCACAGTGCTCATGACTGCACCTCGGAGCACCCTGACTGTGCTCCCCACCTTGCTCACCCCCTGCCATCTTACCCCACACTTCATCCTCTGGCTTCCTCTGTCATTCTGGATACCCAAACCCTTCGCTTTTTCTTCTCTTACCAAGATGTTCCAGTGCCTCCGGATTTTCAGGCTAAATATTCCACTTGGTCTGGTGTTTGGTGCAGCCCTGGGCAGGCATAGAAACTAATTCTGATTGTGTCCCCATCAGAATATCAGTCTCACCCCAGGACAGCCAGGAAGGGTATTGACAACACTGGTTCCCATTCCAAGGCTGTGTCCTTGGGACATGGCTCAGCCCTTGGACCATTGATACAGAAAAGGCCTCTTCATTCTTAGGTAAAGAAGAGCAGGTGCCATGGACCTGGGAGGTAAAGACACAGGCCATCTCACAGGTGCGGTTTTCAAGGTGATGCATTTGTGCCTGAAGGTGGGGATGTGTCTTTTTGTTCCCCCTGCCCCATTAGTGGGAGATGCCAAGCTGCCTTTCATTATTTCTCCTGGAACAAAGATTCAACCAGCTGCTACTGCACAGAGTTCTTGGCGGCTGAGGTTCTTCCTTAGTCTGGAGTTGTCTTTTCTGTAGGTGCATTTCCAGGAAGGATCGTGGACTCATCCATGACGACTGTTCCCAGACAGCTGAGGATGCTCATGTGTGAATATAGGTCTGACTGGCCATCGTACGCCCCTCCTAACAGGTCCAGGTTGCAGGCTGTACAGCTCATGGGGCAACCAGTGTTTTAGTCAGCTTATTTGCTGCTATGACTTAAAGACTTGACCAGGACAATTGTAGAGTAGTAAAGTTTATTTGGGGGCTCACAGTGTCAGAGGTCTCAATCCACAGACAGCAGGCTCCATTCCTCAGGGCTCCAGGTGAAGCTGAACATCATGATCAGGAAGCAGAGAGAGAGAGAGAGAGAGAGAGAGAGAGAGAGAGAGAGAGAGAGAGAGAGAGACTTCACTTGCCAGATGCAAAATATATACCCCAAAGACAAGCCCCCAGTGCCCACCTCCTCCAGCCACATCCTAGCAGCCTTCAGTTACCACTCATTTAATCCCATCAGGGGATTAATTCGCTGATTGGGTTAAGGCTCTCATAACATAATCATTTCTCCTCTAAACCTTCTTGCATGGTCTCACATGTGAGGTTTTGGGAGACACCTCACATCCAAACTATAACAACCATGACCACAAACTTGGATGTGAACGTCACCTTCTGGGGTTGTGCAATGCAGGGCCCTCCACCCCAAGCTCTGGGGCAGGCCACCTTCAGGGCTGGGGAGGTACGCTTGTGTGTTTGGGGGACAGAGTAGGGAGGGGGCTGTAAGAACACTCTCCACCATACACACACTGCTGACAGTGCCCTAGGGGGTGATGGAAAGTTTTGGAGCCCCAAGAACTTCATTGATCAGACTCAGTGATTCAGTACCTCTATTTCTATTCTACTAGGAATCCCTTTCAAATTCTATCGAGTGTGAGTGGCGTCAAGGAAATGAAGTTTAGCACTCTCCAACTCATATTTAACATTGGTTGACTGGAGGCCCAGGTCTTTCCTACTTCTTGGAAACAAAAGTTGTTCTGGATGAACAAGACAGTGGTTCTACCACTACTTGTTGTAACATCTTGGTCAAATGATAAATGCTCAGTTTTATCAAACATGTGTAACAGTAATGACTACCTCAAGCTGGTTTCCAGAATTAATGAGGTAAAACACACAGAATTTATCAATATGGTTTGTACAAAGTAGGCTCTCAGGAATATTAGGTATGATGGTATTATTTTCTTTTTATTCATAAAGTATTTGAGAACTTCTAGTAAGGGATCAAAGACAATGTGGGGCCATGATACTCATCTCTGAGCACAACCCAAATTATGTACCACCTAGACTGACATGGCCCCTGCCCTGGCTCTGATTTTAAAAAGTGGAGGTTCAAAGGAATAGCCAGTTATCCTGAATCAAGTCAAGAGTTGGGTCACTGTGGTTAGTGTCTCTGAGAGACAAAAGTTAGACCAAACCCTGCTTTTTCATTCAAATCCTGAGATGACAAAAGAGAACCCATCCCAACCAGCTAGCCAGCACTGGGTCCAGAGAATGACTGTCTTCGCATCCATTCTTTTTTGCATGAGACGATCCAAGAGCCTTTGGAAGTCCTAACTATCAGTTTACCTTGTATTAATGGGAGGGAAAGAGAGTGTGAGGAATTCATCACATTTCCTATCTAAGAATTGAATCAAAGCAAATGACTTTTAATTTGGAGTCCTGAGTGTCAAGAAAGCTTATTTTGGATTACTCATGGGTTGGAGAAGTAGAGATGGGTTCTGCCTACTGCCAGGATAGTTGAGATGGGTTTTCTTCCTTTTTTAGTTTCTGTACCAGGGATTGAACCCAGTGGTGCCTAACCACTGAGCCACATCCCCAGACTTTTTTTTTTTCTTTTTCTTTTTTTGAGACAGCGTCTTGTTAAGTTGCTTAGGGACTTGCTAAGTTGCTGATGCTGGCTTTGAACTTGAGGTCCTCATGCCTCAGCCTCCCAAGTCTCTGGGATTACATGTGTGTGCCACTACGCCTAGCTTTGAACTAGATTTTCTATCTGGAGTTCAACACCATTGCCCATCTTCCAGAATCCCTTGCCAGTGTTCTGCATTAGATTCCACTAGTCAGAAGCAATTGAGCAAGACTTGAAATGTGGGAAAGAGGTGGAAACCACTGTATCACTCCTTTGGTAGTGACGAGCAGACGTATGGCTTGAACAGAAGCAAAGTATTTCAGAGGGCGGGCCTTCCCTTGTGACTCACGTCTCCTGGGAGTGTAGTAGCTGTGATCAGTGCTTGTTTCCTCTGGCTACTGTGACTTCCTGTCTCTGAACCTAAAAGTAAGCCTGAGAGCCAGTCACAGCTTTTCTCAACTTTTTCCTTCAGTCCTTTGTTTACTAAGCAGCAGATTCCCTTGATTGAATCTTTTCCTGCTTAAAATAACTAGAACAGTACTCCTGTTTTCCTGATCAGTAAAAAATACTTGCTCTTGAAAAGTCTTACTGGCAAAACTGAGGACTTAGAACTTTGCCATGCATCTGCATTACTGAATACTAACTGAACTCATCCAGGCAATTGAACCTTAAATCCTATTTCTGCCCCAATGTCTCAAAATTATCCTTTATTTCTAGGAAGTAGAAAGAGAAAGGGCAGATTTCCCTGCCCAATGATATAGTCCTGTGTTTCTATTGACTTGAAACATCTGAATCCCCAAATTCCTCTTCTGAAATATAAATATGTACTGGGAAACTAATGTTCAATGAATTACTTCAATTTTATAATCTCTCTAGCCCATAACTAATATCCTTCCAGAAAAAGTTCTATTTTATACATAAAGAACATTATAAATGCATCAATGTTCTCAAAACAAAAGAAATAGCCCACCACATTTTAAGCATCTTGGTAAATCCAGTTGTTTTAATGTGTCTTTTTGTTGCCTATTTGTCTTATCTACATACATGTGTAATTTTATGTAGCACAATTTTCTATTTTTATTCTGTTTTGCACTTAACAGTACATTAGTAAATTTTCCATCTTGTTATAGACTTTCTAACTGTCATGCTTAACTACTTGATAATATTTAATTGAGCGAATTGATCAATTTACAAATCTTATCCCCTATGACTGAATATTTAGGTAGGTTCTAATTATTTTGTTAGTCTGATTAATGCTTCAGTGAATATCTTCTTGCTTCAGTTGATTAATCTCCTCAGGATAAATTCCCATGAATGAAATTTCTAGTATAAGAGTCTTAATAAACACTTCTAGAATGGATTTCCATTCTTGTCTCACCTAATCCCTCTGGTTTTGTGCTTGATCAGTTACTTTAATGGGACAGAAGGAAGAGGGGAATAGTAATTGGATCTCCTAAAGTCAGGTTTACTTAGATGGGCAAGACTTGGGTCACCAGATACCTGTTGAGGGAACAAGGTACTGAGAAATCAAGGAGAGGGACCAAGATCAGCAACAGAGACAACCAGTCTCTTAATTAGTCAGGAGGAGTTAACTACAGCAACATGAAACTTCTAACACAATGAGTAAGTGAGGGAGATGTAGAAGGGCTTAGGCAGCCAGGGCAAGATGGCGAGGTCAGGAACGGGCCAGGACAAAGGAGCATGGAGAGGGTCTTCTAAGGAGGTCAACTTCCTGCTTTACACAAGTGGGGGACCCAATCAGACAGACACTTCCATGCTCATGCTCCTAAGCAGGGGATCCAACAGAAAAACTAAAACAGACACATGGACAGAGGGGGTGCCAATCAATAATAGTGAGGACAGGGAGGAGATAAGGAAAGGTAGAAATTCCAGAGACTATAAAAAGAACAGGTCCAAACTCCCCCATTCAATTCTCAGCTCTGTGACGCCTTCTCTTCAGAGAAGTCTGACTCTGTTGCTTTTGTAATAGACCTGCTGATTGCTTTCTAACTCTGTGACCTGTTCTTCAATTCTTTGCTGAATGAAGACAATGAACCAAACATCCCTAGATGGCAACATCAATTTATTCCTCGCGTAGTGGTTTGTGGGGTGATGGACCTCCAGAGTTATCCTGGCTATGTCAGCCTTAGATTTCACCTTATTCTAGGTGATTGGTGTCTTCTCCATGCAAAATGGAAGCGAGTGAACATTAGGGGAGGTTTATATGGGTCAGGCCTGTTCAGTAGGCTATATCGCTTCTGTTTATATTACACTATCCCGATGCCAGTTATAATGGTTAATTTTAATTGTCAACTTGATTGGATTAAGAGATGCTGATGATTAAGAGGTTTCTGGGTGTGTCAATGAGGGCGTGTCTAGGAGTGATTGGAATGTGGGATAGTGAACTGAAGTGGAGACTGTCCCTAACCATGGGCAGCAGCATCCAATAGGATGGTGACTTGGACGGAATAAATGTTGAAGAACAAGGAAGCAGATGCAGATGCAAGCTCGACTCTTCTTGAACAGGTTCTTGAATACTGTTTCAATCATCTGAGGACATTGAACTCTTGCTTCTTCACTCTTCCAAAGTGGACTCTGCCAGTGATTCTCCAGGTAGTTTCCAGAAGCCTTAATTTCAGACTAAGGTAGTACTGTTGATCTTTCTTTTTCTGGGGCTTCTGCATTTTGGACTGTGCAACTGCTGGTTCTTCCAGCTCTCCAGCTGCAGACGGCCATTGTGGACTATCCAGCTTCTGGTCATGTAAGCCAATCTAATAAATCCCCTTTTCATAATCATACTTCCTGTTGATTCTGTTCCTCTACAGAACCCTGACTAATAAACCGGTTATGAGTACTCACTTAAATGCAAGGAAGACTGGGAAACAAAGAATAGCACATGTTCCAAGGAAGAGGAGAACATGGCTGCTGGCATACCCAAGCCTTGTCAACCAGGGTTGACAATTCAGTCAATCAGCCTGAGAACAGGAGGGGTCAGCACGGAGAGGAATGAAGCCTGACTGCCTGCACACGCTTCTCATGCAAAGGAATGCAAATCGAGCGCGACTTTCTGGATTCTGGCAGTTTTAATCCATAACTAAAGTGTCACAATGTTCTCGAGACAACCCCCCACAGACTCCACCCTCCACAATCAACCCAGGAAAAGGGACAACAAATGTCACTTTTTGCTTCGTCTGAATTTCAGAGGAGGCTTGCTTGCTGTGGACCAGCATTGCTTGCCCCTCCCTTTGGACAGCCTGTTTTCTCCAGTTCCCAAGTTTGAGCAGCTGCTCCTGCTCTGGACCTTTAGTCCCTGATCTCAGGTCTTCCTTCCTTAATTTTTACATGTTTATTATGTGGAAGTCATTTTACATGTTTATTATGTGCTAAGAACGTTATGTATGTAATGGGAAGAAAAATCTAGTGCTGCAGTTTAAACTTGTTAGACTAGAAAGGTGGCAGAAACCCATGGGGATGGGGGGACCTGCCCTTTTCTTAGGGACACACTTTAATGGACTCGCTTGGCTATTAAAGTGGAGGCTTTCCTGAGTATAATCAAATAGGTAGAGTTTTAGTAAAAAATATTAATACTAATTGTAAGCACAGAGTGGGGGGAGATAATTATCCTGTACAATAGAGTAAAAATATAATTTTGGAATTGGAGTTGTCTTCTGCTGGATCCTTAAGAAGATATGGGTGAGAGGGAAAAGAAGGTGCATGTTTCTTCCATCCTGGCTATTTATTAAAATTACATGGGGACTTCAATTTTTAAGACTTTAAAAAATAAAATTTGGGGCTAGATGTGACGGAGTGGTAGAGTACAAACTGAACACATGCAAGGCCCTGAGTTTGATCTCAGCATCACAGAAACAAATAAATAAAACTTAAAGATGGAAGTCTAGCATACATAAAGAAAATCTTACAAATCGTGAAGGAATTCCACAAAGTAACATGCCTGAAGAAAGTAAACATTGCCAGTCCAGAAACCCCTTTTGTGTCCCCTCCCAGAAACTATTCTCTTCCTTCAAGGTAATTCTACAAAATCTCGAATTCTACAAGAAATTATTGTTTTCATGTTGTCAATATGCACTGAGATTCGTCACCTACTTATTTATTGTTGCTCCCTATTTCTTCTTGCATTTTTGGGTTTCAATTGGAACTGGTTTTTATTCATCTCAATAGTCTCTTTAAAATTTCTTTCATTGTAGGTCTTCTGGTGATTAATTCTGTCAGATTGTTTTTCTTTTATTTTGGTTAGTTGTTTTCAAAGGATATCTTTGCTGGGTATGGAACTAAGTATGAGAAGTTATTTTCTCTCTATGCCTTAAAGAAATTATCCCATTCATTGTCTCTTTAGCTTCCATGATTTGTTTTTGGTCTGATGTTAATCTTGTTGCTCAAAAGATAATATGTTTTTATGTCTCTGGCAGGCTTAAAATTATTGTTTTTTTCTTTAGTAGGTTTTATATGCCATTTTCTTTGTAGTGCTTGCCCGTAGACTGGTTCTTTCGTTAATTTTTGAAAATTCTTGGCACTTATATCTTCAGATATTGCTTCTGCTTCATTCTCTTCTCACTTCTAAAACTCCAAGTATACATAATCTAAATACTTGTTGGCTGCGATTCATGTTTTACTCTCTTTTTTGTGTTTCCATCCTTCCTTTCTCCTCCTACTTCATTCAGCCTAGATATTTTTCATTGAGTAGTCTCTGTTATGCATTATCTGATAAGCTATTAAATCACTGAAATTTTATATTATCTTTCTGTTACAGAATCTTCATTTGATTATGTTTTTACAGATTCAAGTTCCCTGGTAAAAATCTCTACATTGTCACTTATTTCCTTTAACCTATGAATCATAGTCATTTTCAAACCTGTGTCTAATAACTTATATGACCACATTGTGGGTCTGTTTCTTCTTCTGATTTGAAGTTTTAAAAAATAGTATTTTCTAACATGCCTAGAAAGTTTTGACTCAGTGGTAGATATTATCTATTAAAAACTTTGGAGATAATTTGGGGCACCAGATCATGCTTTCTTCTTCAGAGAAAATTAAAATTTCACTTATGGCTAGCAATTAGAGTAGGGGTAGAGGACTTTTAATCTAGATCCTGGATTTCAGTCTTCATGA
The DNA here is from genome assembly GCF_902686445.1 of Sciurus carolinensis. NCBI lineage: Eukaryota > Metazoa > Chordata > Mammalia > Rodentia > Sciuridae > Sciurus > Sciurus carolinensis. Next base: position 63,649,405 of record NC_062223.1, read on the forward strand.
GGATTGATTTATTTTTCATTAGCTATAACTTTGGAGCTCAGATAACTTGTTATCTCAGCTGAGAACTTGATGTCTTTCTTCTTGTTGAGTTTGAACTCCAATATTTCTCTCCCCATAATACTAAGATCTCTGAAATTGCCTCTGGGCTTTTCAGACATTTAGCCCTGATTATTTCATGTATTTAACATCCTGACCATTCATCGCTTACACAGAAGCAAATGAGTCAAGTGGAAAATATCAATCTCAGTGTAGAGCACTTAACTTAGATGTTCTAAAGTCCTCGCTGGCTTAGCTCTCTGATGTCTTCAAATACATATTGAAAGAAATAAATAAAGGAAGGAAGGAAGAAAGAAAGAAAAGGAGGGCGAGTGAGTTCATTTGTTCTTAAGTTGTTTAGGTAAATATGATTGGTCTGATTCAAGTTGGTGTCTCCTAATCAGAAACAGAAGTAACATGGAGATTAAGTTAAAAAAAAAATGTTTTGGCCCTATGTCCTATGGTCTGGACTAGTCTAGAGAGGAGAGCAAATATTGGTACTATTTTTTTTAAAAAAAAACCTCCTCAATGATTCTAACTTGCAAATAAGGTTGAAAACCATTGGTCTGGAAAAAAATTATAAACTAGTGACTATGACCAAATATTTTCTCAGACAATGTAATCAATCTGTAGAATGTTTAAAACGTGTCTTTAAACTAATTTCCAATATTTAGAAGCTGCAAGATTTTACATAAAATCTACATGCTTGTTTGTCTTCTGTAACAAGAGGGTCAGGAACTTGGGCTCCACATTTTCGTAACGGGCTGGGACCACAGAGAAGCTCTTCCCTTAGGCAGCCTGTGGCTTGCCATTTGCCACATCCCGGCCAATCTCTTTGTCTTATTCCTCTTTCACTTCACTCAGTTATGTCCCTGGCCCCGTCTTTACCCTGACTTACTTTTCTTTGTAGCATTTGTAGCCAACTGACAGTATATCATAAATGTGTCTGTATCCCTCATGGAATGTTCCATGAAGGCAGGAACTTTGTTTTGATCACTGTTGAACCTAGCTTTTAGAACCTTTCCTGGCACATAGTTAGCTCTGAATAATATTCATTAAATTAAAAATTATGTAAATTTGAGTTTGCAAACCTTGGTGTGGGACAGAAGCTTCAACTCTACAAAGGGAAGCTGACTCACAGTGAGTGTACCTTGAATGGGCATCGGAGAAGATGGGAACCTGTCTCTCCCGGCTACGTGTTTCCAAGTGGGAGGCATGGTCCTAGAGACTTGTGCCTGGCTGTTCTTAGCCTCCCACTCCGACCTCCTCAGGGAAGAGAAGGTGCAGGTTATCTGATTGATGAGTTAGGAAGAAGGAAAGGTCATGTGTAGCCCAGCAACTTTCTAAACCTCTTTTCTATTCTGGGATCAGTTTCCTATAAAACAAGCTCATGTTCTATTTGCTTCTCCATGATATGATTTCATGAACTGTCTTCCACCTCCAGCCTCTAAAGGAGGCCTGTGGTTTCCCAGCGCTGTCAAGGTGGGTGTATCTAATTCATGGATGAAGGGTTTGGAAACCCTCTTAGCTTCCAAACCAAAGGTTTAGCCACCAACCTTTATTAGCATTTTTTAAATGACCTTCAGTTGGTGGCATTCTGGGGAACAAAAGAATGAAGGAGACTCTCTCAAGTTTCCAGGTAGCGACCACTTTCAAAGTGAGGAGTTTGCACTGAGGATAACACTTGGGAACCCGAGGTGCCCCAGAGACTGTGGCTTGGACTGAATGAAGAATGTATTAGACCTTAGCTCCTTCCTCAGTTAGGAAGCCAAGAGTGATCCCTGAAGGGATGCTAGTGACCTGCGAATATCCATAAGTGAAACCTTGTGTAGCGTGGTGAAACATTCCTTGTAACAATCATCTGTCCCTATTCCACAGATGCAGGTATCTTAAAAGTTCATTTGCTCTATGACAGTAGAATAGAAAAATGATAGATAAGAGGGAACAAAATTCCTTCTCCCACACTCATGCCTGCCCCTAGGGATCTGCAGAGAGAAGAAGCCCTTGGAAGAGATGGGGCTGGGGACACAGAGAGGACTAGACTAGAGTCGGGAAGGGAGATGTGGCTTCTTTATTGAAAAACAGCCAAGCCCAAGTCTGTGACCAGTACCATGGAGCTGGGTAGAAGTCAAGCCAGTGCTTCCAGATCCCTTGCCATTGACATGAGTTTATAGCGTACCATGGGATGAAACTGTGGCAGATGTTCTCCATGCAGGCAAGCAAGGATCTTCTTGAATGTCATACCTAGAATGACCAAGAGAGATGCCTGCTTATGTCAGGTGACCTCAAAGATGTCTCTCTGATTGGTCCCATGTGGACGCCCCCAGGATACTTGTAGTCCCTTCAGGATAAAGAATGGGTTACTGGAAAAACTGAAGTGTGATGATATTATAAAAAGAAGAACCCAGCACACTAACCTGGCTGGAACCACACAGTAAGGAACCATATCCCCATTACATAGATGAGGAAATCAGGACTACAGAGCTTATGTGGTTGGTTCAAGGTCACAGAGACAGAAAGTGATAGAGCCAGTATTTGGGCAATAGTCACTTTCAGCACAAACTCTGCGTCCTTTGCCAATCCACTATACCAGCTCACATGTCAGTGCCGGTGGAGAAAGGCCCATGCTCCAAGTTTTTCACATGGTCCAGCCAATCTGTTTAAGCCCATGCTCTTCCTACTCTGTGCTATCTGAGGCTGACCTGTGTGAACCTTTGTCCCTTTGCCCTCTGGCTTCTAGCTGGGTTTGGCCAATGAGAGGCATTGGTAAGACATCAAAAGGCGGGGTGGGGTGTCAGGGTGTTTATTCTTCTAAAATTCTGCCGAGCAATGGATCAGGGTACCCTTCAATGGATGGCCACAGCTGCATGTCAATGACCCTTTCTTGCAGCTATTCTCTTTGGGTTCTGCAATCTCTCCTTGGTTTCTGTAGGTCCAGGGGTAGTAATGGCTTCCTTCTTTTGAAAGTCCCAGGTATATCACCTTCTGGATCCCCTGAACCCTTACAAATATTCTCATCCCTAAATCTTCTTTTTTTAACCTGTTGGATGGAGCATAATATTTGTTCTTTGCTGGTGCCCTGAACAATCCAACCTAGAGCCTCCTTGCTTATTAGGTTTGGCCAGCTTGCAGTGGGCCAGATTTAAAACCAGAGTAAGAGATAAAGGAAGGGCTTAGACACTGGTCCAAGACTTAGAGTTAACCCTACTGGGGATCATAGTGCCCAAAGTCCCAAACCATAGCTCCTCAGTGCTTGTCCTCAGTCCACCTGTTCCCTTTCCTTACCCTCTTGTTCCTACACTATGGCAGTCCATGCCCCAGGCAGAGGGAGCTCCCAGTTGTGGCTTGGAGCTGAAAGTCCCTGCTGTCCAGGCCAGCAGATATAGGAGGAGGGCAGCTGACACAAGGGGTCTCATTGTTTCACCACAGGATGGACTCTGCCCTCCTGAGGTCTGAGGGTGGAATCCTGAGTGGATTTTTCCTAGAAATATATAATTTTTTTTTGTGGTGCTGGGGATTTGAACTCAGAGCCTTGTACTTGTGAGGCAAGCACTCTGCCAGGTGAGCTATATCCCCAGCCCCCTAGAAATATTTTTGCATACACTTTACTTCCATCACAAAGGGTGATGTTTTAGAAACTTGAAGAACAGCATTCAATGATAAATGATTTTTTTACCCATTGTTAAATTTGGATGTAAGGTGTCCCCCAAGAGCTCAAGTGTGAGACAATGCAAGAAAGTTCAGAGGAGAAATGATTGGGTTGTGAGAGTCTTAACCTAATCAGCAAATTAACTGTGTGATCACTGAAGATAGATGGGGTGTAGTTGGAGGAGGTGGGCATTGAGGGGCATGGCTTTGGAGTATATATTTGGATTTGGTGAGTGGTGTCTCTCTCTCTCTGCTTTCTGATCATCATGTGAGCTGCTTCTCTCTGCCACTCTCCTCTGCCAAGATGTTCTGCCTCACCTCAAGCCCTGAGGAATGGAACCAGCTGTCTATGGATTGATACCTGTGAAACTGTGAGCCCTCAAATAAATTTTTCCTCCTCTACAACTGTTCTGATCAGGTCTTATTGTTGCAGTAGCAAAAAAGCTGACTAAAACACTCACCATGACCTAACACTGTTTCTACAGTGAAATGTTTCAAATACACAGCAACCCAGACCACAGACAACAAAATGTCCTCATCCACCGGGTAAAGACACACCCTTGTGATCTGCAGGATGTAATGGGGGATTCTTGTCATCTGTGAATCTCATAAAAGCTACACCTGCCCTTCTTTCTTTCTTCCTTCCAAGGAGACCAGAGCCGTTCTCTGGTAGCCAGGAAGGTTGGAAGTACTGATTTAAATGATCCATGGGTTTCCCAGCAGCGTAGATACATCAGTCAAATGATTAACTTCATTCAGAGCAATGACTCTGGACATTTTTCTGTCAGACCGCTCTGGTTCTTCTCTGACAACCTGGTAGTTTCTGGAAACACACTGCCTACAGGTGAGATTGCTTTGTTCTAATTGTCCAGCTGAAGATTTCAGTATGACTCTGCTGAATTCCTACAACAAAGTCAGTACCCAGTATTCAGATATTAACACTGCGTGGAGCCAAATGATATTTAGAAATGGTGTAACCCTGGCATATCTCATCAGTGCCCTGAGATGCTATTATGACCTCTGTGTCCATTTGACCAGGAAGTATTACATGAAACTGAAAGAATGTTTATAAAGTCCGAACCTGTCCTCGAGTTGTTAGCATTTGAAAGGTTGTAACATCTTCAATATATGTTTTGGCCAATTTTGTATTTGTATGTGTATCTGTGTGGGTTTCTGCAAATGGCCACTGACGAACATATAGATATAACTACTAGTTAAATTTTCAGGATGTAAGCAGGTTGGAGGTTATGTGATCAAAGGAAAGACAGAGCTTTAGCATGAGACAGACCAGGATTACAATCCAGGACCTTAATCAACTCTATATCCTCCTTGGTTACTTAATATCTCTGAGCAGGTTTCCTCAAATGTGAAATAGAAATAATAGCACTTTGCTAGCCTTATGGGATTACAGTAAGTCTGAAGTGTGAGTCAAGCACGTCATACTTGTTAGGCTTGACACATTGTGTCACTCATTGCAGGACACGTGGAGGTGCTCAGTATATATTGACTGCGTTTACTATGAAGAACAGTAGAGGGCAGACTTTACAAAGTTAATTATGAAATACTATCTTTCAAATTGGCTTCGGAGAAGAAAACAGGAATTTCAGAAATGACTTTCTTCAATGCTTTGGCTAAAATATGCCTACATCACTAGTTTTTGTTTCTTCATAGAAACTAGGGCTTCCTGTCAGGAAAAAATTCCAAAAGAAAATATGGGACAATATTTAACTGGCTGCTTTGAGCACCATGCGTATGCCCAGTGCCCAGATCCTAATGGAACATTTCTCTGACCACGTTTATGCCTGTCATCGATTCGATGATAAGTGAAGAAAATGAAAGAAGCCAAATTTTCCTGACATAATTTCAAATTGCATCATTTTAAAAACAGTATAAAGTTTGCAACTAGAAGCATGGTGGAATCCAGAAAAGTCAGCTTGCTCTGACTGGAGCTCAGGTTACATCTAAATTGGTGACTGGAACTGAGGTAGGTGCAAATTCCATTCCATTACCAAAGAATAAGTGGGTATTTCATAAATATTTGTGGAAATTTGAAGAGATTCTGAAATGTAAATGTCCGTTCCAGGTGACCCTGCCACTCGCAGTCTCTTGGGAACGAGCCTCACTGAAGCACTCAGGGCTCCTACTGCTTGGCACCTTCAACAGTTTAAAGACAAAACATTGGTACCTCCAGTTGCTTAACTGGCATCTAATGGTTACTAAAGAAGAATATTTTTCTCTTGTGAACCTTAATATTTTTCTATTTTCTTTTATGGGTAGTTAGATTGTATCTTTGGCTCATTTTTCTATTTGAACCCTGGTAGTGTTTTTTCTTAACTTCTGATAAAGGACTTTTCATAAATCATTGGCATCCTCCTTATGTTTCCATAAGTGATAGCCAGGTATTAGCCAGGCGTGGTGCCACAGCCTATAATCCAATCTACTCAGAAGACTGAAGCAGGAGGATCACAAGTTCAAGACCGGCCTGGGCAATTTATCTAGACCCTATCTCAAAATAAAATAAAAACACTGGGATATAGCCCAGTTCTTGCTTTATCAGGTGTGAAGCTCGGGGTTAAATCCCAAATGGGATGTGGGGAGAGCACAACTGAGTTTCATCAGTTGAGTTTCTTAGCATAGTGCATAGCCTTCAAAAATGTTTATTGAATTATATTCTGTTAAATCATCTTGTATTTAAAAATAGAGCTTTTTAAATGTAAAGGAAATATATATTTATTATATGCAAAGTAAAAAGATCACTTCTCAAAGGCATTTGGTATTTATTTGATTTATTAATTAAGTAAATTATTTAAATAAATAAAAACTGTTCTGTCAGGGTATGTTCTCATTTGTCTGTTTTCTAATGCTTCCTCAGTTAGTTTATTTTTATTTTGCTCAAGGGTAAATAATAGTGTTACAAGGACATAAATCCAAATTGTAGTTATTTGTATTTACAACTGTATTCCAATTCCCAAGTCATATAATTAATCAACTCTCTCTTCCTCCCTGCAACACACATTTGGTCTCTGTCTCTGAGAAGAAAAGGTCCACAGAAGACACTTTGCTGTGCTGAGGGGAGTAGAAAACATTATAAATGGCTGAAGATATAAGGAATAGTTTACTTCATAAAGAAGGTAGCTTGATTTGCTCAGGGATATTAGAGAAATAAATTGTAAGATAAAGAAGATGAGAAAGTTGCACTTCGAGAAGGAAAAAAGTGGATCTTAGTGACAAAAGAAGATCTTAATAAAGTTTTCATGTGTTAGTCAATTTTTGTTTACTATAACAAAATACCTGAGATAATGAACTCACAAAGAGAAAAGATTATTTGGGCTCACAGTTTCAGAAGTTTCAGCACATGATTGGCCCCCTTGCTTTGGCCCTGTGGCAAGGCAACACTAACCGGTGGGAGACCATGGAGGAGTAAAATCATTTCTTTCATAGCCAGGGAGCAAAAGAAAGAGGAGGATGTTGGACACAGTGACGCATGCCTGTAATTCCATACACCAGAGATTTAGACAGCAGGAGAATCACAGGTTTGAGTCCAGGCTCAGCAACTTAGTGAGACCCTATTTCAAAATAAAAAATAAAAATGTCGTTCAGCAGTAGAGTGCCCCTGGGTTCACTGCCCAGCATGACAAAAAAAAAAAAAAAAAAAAAAAAAAAAAAAAAAAAAAAAAAAAAGAAAAAGAAAAAGAAAAAAAAGGAAAGAGAAAGAAAAGGAAGGAAAGAAGGAAAGAAGAAGGAAGGAAGGAAGGGATCAGGTTCCTACAATTCCCTTTAAGGATATGCCTCCAGTGACCTAAGTACCCCCCACTAGGTTCTACCTCCTGAAGTTCTCCCACCTCCCAATGGTGCCACCTTGGGAACCAAGCCTTTACAACATGGGCCTTTGGGAGAAATCAAGATCCAAATATTAGCAATATGGAAACTAGTGCTGCACTTGTGTCTCACCAAACTGTTGATCTGTCAGTGATGAGCAAATGTAAGAACTAAAAGCAAACATTTGGGAACTTTTATAACAATTTGACATTGCTGCAACACCCAACTGCACAATCCATGGACTTGTAGAACAGAGTGTGGGCAAGCACAAGAGTAGTGCCTAGCACCATGGGATAACATGCAATACGTAGGGTCCATCGATTGCACCCCTGAAATTCCAAGAAAGCAGAAAACATGTAAGTTATTAAAATGGTCATTTTATAATCATGTTGCATTTTAATCAAGTCTGTTTTAAGATTTACATTTTAGTTAGGTAAAATTTGGGTTACTTATTACTAACTGTAATTCACAGATGGCATAAGAAGCCTACTAGACTGCTTGATCAAGAAAAGACACAACTTCAGTGAATGTGACAGTGGTGAGCCCACTGACGATAGTGGAAGTCATCTGAAAAACTGATGACCGAAAACATCCATACTCACTTGACCTGGGAATACTATACCTCATAGACCAAGCACACATCTGTTGTCTTCATTGATGGTGAAGTGTTTAAAAATAGAGTTTTCATTTGTAGAAATTATATAATAAAGAAACTCTTCAAAGCTCAAGTGGTCTTACATACAAAGCAAAAAAAAAATTTTTTGAAATAATGCTGAAATAACAAATGTAATGATTAAAAAGCCAAGAAAAGAAAATGTTCAATATTTCACATATTATCATCAGTACTTTATAGGCTTTTGATAAAGTGGCACTTAAGGTTACTAAGTCTAAAAAAAACCTATAAAATTTTTATTTTATTTTATTTATTTTTGGTACCGGGGATACTCAGTGCTTTACCACTGAGCTACATCCTCAGACTTTTTTCTTTTTTATTTTGAGACAAGGTCTTGCTAGGTTGACTAGGGCCTCTCGAAGTTTCTGAGATTGAATGTGAACTTGCAATCCTCCTGCCTCAGCCTCCCGAGTCACTGGGATTACAGGCATGTGCCACTGTCCTCAGCTCCCTAGACAAGTATTGAGACATGACTAGGAGATAGAGCCGATGAGGTTCACTCATAAATGCTGGGTGAATTTGTAGCAAAGAATATGGTGCAAGTGACATTTTAAAATGATATCATTGCTCAACATGTGCAAAAACTAATGATCTGGAAATCCAATTCAGAACACAAAAGTTTGCAAAAAAAAAAAAAAGTTTTCACTGAAGTTTGACAAATACACAGACATTACTAACCTGGTAAATTCTTTTAGTATTGTATGGTGGTAATATGAAGAATGTGATGGTGATATGAAGGAATAGTTTTTTTTTCTTTCATCTTTCAAAAAAAAACAAGTAACCTCGAGCTATGAAAAAATTATGAAGGATCCCATTATAAACCAATATGATTTAGAGCTTAAGTTTTAGTGAGAAGTAGGTTTCTTGCAATGCCATTTTGACACAGTTACTCAGATTAAGGAGATTTGTGCCAGAATGTAAATCAATAGACTGATTCCTTCACCAACAAAATAATTTTGCTGTTGAAAAAGTCAGATGAAGGATTAGGGTTGTGGCTCAGTGGTAGAGCGCTTGCCTGGCATGTGTGAGGCACTGGGTTCGATTCTTAGCACCGCCTATAAAAAAATAAAATACAGGTCTATCAACAACTAAAAAATACATTAAAAAGTCAGATGAACTAAGTATTCTTTCTTAGTTTTGGAGTGAAAATTGTGAATTATGTAGGGACCAATATGTTTCACTAATTATTCTCATTATGTGGAAATATGGAAGGTGATTTAAAGAATCTGTGCTGCATACAGAAGTAAAAGGATTTTTGAGGAGAAAACTCTGTCAGCATATTTGAACTACAGAATGGGCTCTTTATGTTTTCTGCAAGACAAGCTATTTTGGGATGACTTTTAAAAGAGGTGAAGTCGATAACTGGACTAACTTATTTGTCTGAGATTTTGATAATTTAAAATATCATAATACTTCTGGCAAGAAGGGTATGAAGCATATTTTTTCAACAGCAGATAAGATCTAAGGACATAAATAAGTGAAGTTTGGAAGAACCAAGTGTCTACAGATTGTTATGACACATCCCATAATGTAAACAGTGATTATCAACAAAGCCTGGATCTTGTTAGTGCACGTCCATGAAATGTTATCACTGAATACTTAATCAAATTTGAAAGTACATTTAAAATTTTTATTTTCCACTGAGTGAAGACACATGCAAAGGAAATCAATCAATTTAGAATCCTTTCCTTTCTTCTTCTTCTTCTTTTTTAATGAAAAGATAATTTAACTACAGTTCCACTGGATATTTTGTTGGAATGGACAACTTCTGAAGGATTGAAGATGAATGTTGTAAATACAGCATCACTTACTTCATTTGTATAAAAGCTAAAAATGATGATCCTGTGCTTCCTGAATGTCTTTAAATCTTATCTTCCGTCCTGCCAATACACCTAGAAAACTGATGTCTCTATTACGAATGATATTAAAATAAAATATGGGGAGAGTTTAGGTATAAATGATCACTTGTGAATAATGTGTCATCAAGCTAATCTAGATTAAGTTAATATGGAAGAAGCAAACTCATTTTTGAAAAGTTCAAATATTTATACAATTATATCATGTTCATGTTCATTCAAAGCAAATATAGAAGTCTATAAGGGGTAATTGTTATTTTACTCTTGCTTGGTTGTTTAAGAGTTACAATTACTGAACAACAAAAGTTACAAATGTAATATTCATTTTCTTTGTAAATCACACAGACACACTCTCACAATGTCAATCACCATGTGTAATTTCTATGATTTCTTATTCCTCTGTTACGCTAGTTCTGATCACATTGTTGAAATTCAATTTTGTTGGTTGGATTTAATCATAAAATATGACTTGTATTACATGTTTTTAAATTTCTTCGTCTAGTTATTCACTCGTGTGTGTGTGTGTGTGTGTGTGTGTGCATGTACACTTGTCGGGTGAAGTATGGGGGAAGTAATACAGGGACCTGCACATTTTAGACAAGCCCTCTACCACTCAGTTTCCTTCCCAGTTCCTAATTATCCACTTTTTATTGCATTTTAGAAAATCCAGTCCATGACGGATTGAAGATGTAAAAGTCCTGGTCCTTCAGCCCAGATGGTGTGAGAAGTACTTGTAAAACCACTTCTAAGGTCCTTCCCAAGAGTTAAGAAAAGATTTTCAGTGAGAGTCTGGGTTAGTGATCAAGGTGTTTGGAAGGCAGAGTAATGTCTTTCATTTTCATTTGGCCCTTGGCTGGAAGAAGTAGGACCGAGTTTAGTTGTATTACACATTTTCATGTTCTAACTTTGTATCACATTGAGTAGTTTTTCCTCAAAATGCATCTGAGAAGTGGATGGTTAATATATTAACTCACTTCCAAGCAGGAAATAAGAAGTTTCACATAATTCATTGGAAATATTAGAAGCAAAAGGCACAGTTCTGACAGCTCTGATACCAGTAAGGATGGAGTCCAGGACTGGAAAGGAGGCCATTCTGAGCTCTGGGTCTCACCTGAGTTGTAACCAACAAAGACAAACAAACAACAGACCTCTTCCCTGGGTCCTGCTTTTTCTCCAGGCCACCAGCTCAAGACCCTTTTGGCTTAAGAGCCAGATGTCTCAACATTTCTCAAATATAGCATGTGACACTCGCTGCCTTCTTTCAGGCTCCCTTTGGTCTCTACACACCTTGGGCCACACCCTCCCACTGCAAGGTTGCTGGTCGAGTCCTCTATGTGGACAAATGCTGCCCACTCTCTGTGACCTCTGACGTTCCCTGTTCTTCTCTCTTGCCTTCCAAGACCTCCTCCTGGTTCTTCTCCCACTTCTCTGACTGCTTATCTTGAATCTCCTTTGCTCTCTGCCTCCCCCCTCCCTTCTGTCCCCTTGGGGGGGATCTCATGCAAACCCTCAGATCCCAAAGTTCATACCTCATATTTAGATAAGTCACATAACTGTGGATACAAGTTTTCCCAAACTCCAACTTTAGTTTACCCACTCAAATTTGGATATTGACAAATGAACAAAAATCATTTAGTTACTTTATTTCTTGGAAGTGACAGGTTCACTTCATTAGTTTTCAAGAAAATGTCTGCCAAATACCCAACTTTGAATGTCCATAGTTTGTTTGTCTGTCTTTCAACGATGAGTGGTTCTCCTGGAAGAAAGCAGGGAGCTAAGCCACTGAGTCGCACCCTTCACATAGATGAACTTGTCCTCAGTGTGTGGCATTCTGTAGGCCTTTATAGCAATGTCATGGATGAAAAATAGTTTGCTTTCCCTTGCCATCTAGCCGCAACCTTTCCTAACCTCTGGACCTTAAACAATGGGGGCTTTATTCTCTGAATCTCACATCAGAACACTCGATCGAAAGAGGATTTCTGTGTCATTTCGAGGGACAAGAGACAGATGAAGGATATGGTTCAATGGCTTTGTTAGTTTGTGGTTGAACAAGAGATTTTTTGAAATTGGAACCATTTTTAAAATTCCTGATGTGTCCACCAGGAAAACTGGTGAGGGCCACGTGAATCCTAGAAGTTATCAGGGACTGACGTGAATTTGCTGGTTTTCCACTTTCCAACAGGCAAATCTCGAATGTAAGACATACTCTGATCTAATTTAAACTGACATTCCATGATGGGGCTATTTAGAACTGCTTCATCAACACTCTTTACAAACACTGGACACTAAAATACCAAATCAAAGAACAGTCTGGTAAATCAAAGAATTCTCCTGCCCTACTCCACTGTACACACAGCTGATGAGCATTTATATTAGAAGTTCTGGAACAACTGCTTATCTCTTCAATTTTGAAGGTGGGTCTGATATGTTCATGTGATCATAGGTGCCATCTGTTGGGGAGACAGGCTGATAATTAATTTATGATTGTTGGACAGATGAAAAAATGGGGTATTGTTATAGAAGGGAACTGATTATGGTCTTTACGCCTTGTCCATCTGGCTACAGGAAAATATTCGTGCATCCTGACATATGGCCAATGGCTGGAGAGAAGAGAGAATTTCAAGGGGCAAATAATGGTGAGCAGACACTACAGCTTCCCTAGGTGATCAGTCTGAGAGGGTTTGAAATGGGTCTTATTTTAAAAATTTCTCAAATATATTCATGAAGAAAAAGACCTTTTAACTTTAGTTCCAATTCTGTCTTTGAGACATGTTGAGCCTCTAGCCAAGCATACTAATTCATACTAATTCTCCATTCCCTCAAGTAGAAATCTGAACTATTTCTACTCATTTGGCTTATAGCAATAAATGAATATTAACTGATGTTTGATGATAGTTGGGAGACTTATGGAAGAAATCGTTTGAGTTATTATTACAATATCATGTTATTTATTTCGGACAAGGACAATATTTAATGTCAACAGTCATTTACTGAGCTGTTATTATGTGTTGTGCCCTATGGTAAGCATGATACACATATTAGTGCATTGAAATCTTACAGAGTTCATAAGATGTAGACTGTTACCATTCCTATTCCATAGAGGAAGACTTGGAGACAGAACCACGAAGGGGCACCTCCAAAGGAACACAGCTCATGAGGGTGGGAGTGAGACCAACCCAAAGCTTCCACCATTTTGCTTTATTGTGGGTGAAAGAGCAGAGACAATGAGAGCCTCCAGCCCTACTGCCGACCCCATGGTGAACTTACCATGTGGCTTTGTGTAAGTCGAACAAACCGTGATTCTCAGTTTTCCTATTTATGAAACAGGGATGATAGAATCTGGCCTGCTGACCTAACATATATATTAGTTGTCAATGGACCTTTATTTGTTTATTTTTTTATATGCGGTGCTGGAAATGAACCCAGTGCCTCACACGTGGTAGGCAAGTGCTCTACCACTGAGCTACAACCCCAGCTCCTGAGAGCTCCTTGAGAGAAGGAGCTGTAGGTTTAAAACTACAATCTGAGCTCAAGCAGTGCTGGATACAGAGGTTTTCAATGACTGCATGCAATCTGACATTATTACCCTATGTGCTTATATGACCACATGACCTGCATGTTTCTATATCACGTACAACCAGAAGAATGAAAAGTTATACTCCATTTATGTATGATGGGTCAAAGTTCATGCTACTGTCATGTATAATTAATTATAACAAATTTAAAAAAGAAATAATCCAAAGGGATTCCATATGTACTGATTTTCTCCCAGTGGCAACATTTTGCAAGGCTATAGCATAATAGAACAATCAGGATATTAACATTGATAAAGTCAGAATAAAGAACCTTTCCATCACCACCAGGGTCATGTCTGTTGCCACCTGCTCCTGTACCCTCCTATCAACCACTAATATATTCTCTATTTCTGTAATTTTGTCACTTCCAAAATTGCATATAAATGGAATTATGCAATCTGTATAAGTTCTGAGATTGTCTTGTTCCACTCAGTATAAATGCTGGGGATTCACCTAGGCTATTGTGGATATTGATACTTTTGCTGGTTTTAACAGCACATTCTAGATTCTACTACTTTGTCAGATGATTTGCAAATATTTTCTTCTACGTGGGTAGCTTGTCTTTTTCATCTTCTTCTCAGGGTCTTTCACAGAACAAAAGCTCTTAATTTTGTTGTTGTTGTACTAGTATTAAACCCAAGGGTGCTCTACCACTGAACCACACCACCATCCCCCGCTACCTGCTGCCAGCCCTTTTCATTTTTCACTTCTGAAACAGAGTCTCGCTAAGTTGCTGAGACTGGCTTAGAATTTGAGATCCTCCTGACTCAGACTCCTGAGTAACTGGGACAATAGGCATGCAACAACATGCTGTGAAAGTCCTCAATTTTAATGATGTTGAGTTTATCAGCTTTTCCTTTATGGTTCTATGTTTTTGGTGTCAATTCTAAGAACTCTTTGTCTAGTCATAAGTCCTATAGATTTTTTTTCTTATAAGTTGTATAGTTTAACATTTTACATTTAAGTCTGTGATTCACTTTGAGTTATATAGCACTATAATTCTCAAGGATATTGAAATTTTAACATTCTATTGTTTTTCAATGTTTTTGATTTTTCAATTACATATATTTATTTTAAGTATACTTTCTCTCAAAACGGTACATATTTAAACTTGATAAATTTCACAGTGAACACATTTGAATAATCACCACCCATATCAATAGATGCATCACCCCAAAATGTTCCCTCATGCCCTGTCCCAATCATTACTTAACTCAACAAGTCGCCCTGTCCTGACTACAGTCATTCTCATTTAGTTTTGCCTGCTTTGGGGAATTAGACACCTGGAATCCTATAGTATATACTATTATGTTCTCTTCTCTATTTGCCCTCTTTTTCTCAATGTTAGGTTTGTAAGATTCATCTACATTGTTGCATTGAGCAGTAGTTTGTTATTTTCATTGGTGTGTGATATTCCAATAGTATGCCAATTCCATAATTTATTGATCCAATTCAATGTTTGCATATTTAGGTTGCTTACAGTTCCACCTAATACAGGGAATTTTTATGATGGTGTTTGATGATCACAGGCATAGCATACCCTTTGGTGTGTGTCCATATAGGAGCAGACTCACTAACCTATAGGGTATGCATTTGTTCAGACTTAGTAGATGCCAATAGTTTTCCAAAGTGACTTTACTGATTTATAATCCAACCACTGTTAAAACTATCCTTGACCTGGAGATTAAATAATACACTATTATATGATGAATGGATAACAGAAGACATCAGGAGGGAAATAAAAAAATTCTTAGAAGTAAACGAGAACAAAGACACATCATATCAAAATCTCTGGGACACTATGAAAGCAGTACTTAGAGGAAGATTTATTTCATGGGGAGCATTCAACAAAAGAAGTAGAAATCAACAAATAAATGACTTAACACTACAGCTCAAAGCCCTAGAAAAAGAAGAGCAGACCAACACCAAAAGTAGTAGAAGACAGGAAATAGTTAAAATCAGAGCCAAAATCAACAAAATTGAAACAAAAGAAACAATCAGAAAAATTAACAAAATAAATAGTTGTTTCTTTGAAAAAATAAACAAAATTGATAAACCCTTAGCCACACTAACAAAGAGAAAGAGGGAGAAAACTCAAATTACTAAAATTCAGAATGAACTAGGAAATATCACAACAGACACGAGTGAAATACAAAACATAATTAGAAGCTATTTTGAAAATCTATACTCCAACAAAACAGAAAACCTCGAAGACATCAACAAGTTTCTAGAGACATATGAATTACCTAAACTGAACGAGGAGGACATACACGACTTAAATAAATCAATTTCAAGCAATGAAATAGAAGAGGTCATCAAAAGCCTACCAACAAAGAAAAGTCCAGGACCAGATGGGTTCTCAGCCGAGTTCTACAAAACCTTTAAAGAAGACCTCATTCCAATGCTCCTCAAAGTATTCCATGAAATAGAAGAGGAGGGAACCCTCCCAAACTCGTTCTATGAAGCCAATATCACCCTGATACCTAAACCAGACAGAGACACATCGAGGAAAGAAAATTTCAGACCATATCCTTAATGAACATCGACACAAAAAATTCTCAACAAAATTTTAGCAAATCACATACAAAAATATATTAAAAAGATAGTGCACCACGATCAAGTGGGTTTTATCCCAGGGATGCAAGTTTGGTTCAACATCTGGAAATCAATAAATGTCATTCACCATATCAACAGACTTAAGAATCACATGATTATTTCAATAGATGCAGAAAAAGCATTCAATAAAATACAGCACCCCTTCATGCTCAAAACACTAGAAAAAAATTGGGGTAGTGGGAACATTCCTTAACATTATAAAGGCCATCTACGCTAAGCCATGGCCAATATCATTCTAAATGGTGAAAAACTGAAAGCATTCCCTCTAAAAACTGGAACAAGGCAGGGATGCCCTCTTTCACCACTTCAATTCAACATCGTCCTTGAGACTCTAGCCAGAGCAATTAGACAAACCAAAGAAATTAAAGGGATACGAATTGGAAAAGAGGAACTCAAACTATCCCTGTTCACTGATGACATAATTATATATTTAGAGGAACCTGGAAATTCCACCAGAAAACTTTTAGAACTCATAAGTGAATTCAGTAAAGTAGCAGGTTACAAGATCAATTCTCATAAATCCAATGCATTTTTATACATAAGTGATGAATCTTCAGAAAGAGAAATTAGGAAAACTACCCCATTCACAATAGCATCGAAAAAAATAAAATACTTGGGAATCAATCTCACAAAAGAGGTGAAAGACCTCTACAATGAGAACTACGAACATTAAAGAAAGAAATTAAAGAAAACCTTAGAAGATGGAAAGATCTCCCATGTTCTTGGATAGGCAGAATTAATATTGTCAAAATGGCCATACTATCTAAAGTGTTATACAGATTCAATGCAATTCCAATTAAAATCCCAATGATGTACCTTGCAGAAATAGAGCAAGCAATTATGAAATTCATCTGGAAGAATAAAAAATCCAGAATAGCTAAAGCAATCCTCAGTAGAAAGAGCGAAGCAGGGGGTATCACAATACCAGATCTTCAACTCTACTACAAAGCAATAGTAACAAAAACAGCATGGTATTGGTACCAAAATAGGTAGATCAATGGTACAGAATAGAGGACATGGACACAAACCCAAATAAATACAATTTTCTCATACTAGACAAATGGGACAAAAATATGCAATGGAGGAAAGATAGCCTCTTCAACAAATGGTGCTGGGAAAACTGGAAAACCATATGCAACAGAATGAAATTAAACCCCTATCTCTCACCCTACACAAAACTCAACTCAAAATGGATCAAGGACCTTGGAATCAGACCAGAGACCGTGCATCTTATAGAAGAAAAAGTAGGTCCAAACCTTCAACCTGTTGGCTTAGGATCAGACTTCCTTAACAGGACTCCCATAGCACAAGAAATAAAAGCAAGAATCAACAACTGGGATAGATTCAAACTAAAAAGCTTTCTCTCAGCAAAGGAAACTCTCAGTAGTGTGAAGAGAGAGCCTACAGAGTGGGAGAATATCTTTGCCACTCATACTTCAGATAGAGCGCTAATTTCCAGAATCTATAAAGAACTCAAAAAACTCTACACCAAGAATATAAATAATCCAATCAACAAATGGGCTAAGGAAATGAACAGACACTTCATAGAAGAAGATGTACAAGCAATCAACAGATATATGAAAAAATGTTCAACATCTCCAGTAAATAAGAGAAATGCAAATCAAAACTACCCTAAGATTTCATCTCACCCCAATTAGAATGGCGATTATCAAAAACACAAGCAACAATAGCTGTTGGCGAGGATGTGGGGAAAAAGGTACACTCATACATTGCTGGAGGGGGGTTGCAAATTAGTGCAGCCACTCTGGAAAGCAGTATAGAGATTCCTCAGAAAGCTTGGAATGGAACCACCATTTGACCCAGCTATCCTACTCCTTGGCCTATACCCAAAGGACTTAAAATCAGCATACTACAGAGATACAGCCACATCAATGTTCATTGCTGCTCAATTCACCATAGCCAGATTGTGGAACCAACCTAGATGCCCTTCAGTTGATGAATGGATAAAGAAACTGTGGCATATATATACAATGGAATATTACTCCTCAATGAAGAATGATAAATGATGGCATTTGCAGGCAAATGGATGAAATTGGAGAATATCATGCTAAGTGAGATAAGCCAATCTCAAAAAACTAAAGGACGAATGATCTCGCTGATAAGCGGATAAGGACATATAATCGGGGTTGAGAGGGGTTAGCGTTAGGGTTAGGGTTAGGTTTAGGGTTAGGGATAAGGAGGGTGGTAAGAATGGAGGAAGGAAGGACTGTGTAGAGGGAAAAGAGGGGTGGAAGGGGTGGGGGGGAAGGGAAAAAATAATGAATCAAACATCATTGCCCTATGTAAATTTATGATTACACAAATGGTATGCCTTGACTCCATGTACAAATAGAGAAACAACATGTATCCCATTTGTTTACAATAATAAAAAAAAAGAAAAAGAAAAAAAAAGAAAGCTGCTAATAAAAAAAACAAAAAAAACAAAAAAACTATCCTTGAAGACACATCACAGTCTGTTTTAGTATCCATCCTATTGATGTACATCACGAAACTCTCCAAACTTCTACTGGAAAACATTTTGGTTGTTCAGAGTTTTACAATTTTTTTATTTAGCTTTTTTTTTTTTTTTTTTTTTTTAAGAAACTAGTGTTTATTTTCAGTAACTTTATTTCCATTTTGCTTAATAAGTGTCTGGAGAACAGTTCAAGACACTCAGTGGTTGTTCCTACCCACTCAGTGGCCTGAGCAGTGGAAGCTGCAGACCACTCTTCAGTGGCCGGCTGGGCACTCCAGTCTTCAGTAGGGAACTGCCGGATAGGCACAGAGGGCACCTGCACACCTTCAGACCCGCCTGCAACCTCAGGGAGCAGCAGTGATCTCAGGAGCAGGAACAGTCCATTCACCCTGAAATCCCTCCGTGGTCTCAGCTTTTTCAGCGGCAGCCTGCTCTTCCTTTGCAACCTCTTCAGGATCTCTGTAGAAGTCGAGATCAGGAACACTGCCCATACGTGTTCACGGGAAATGGTGCCACGCATGCTCAGAACTTCTCAGGCCAGCATCCACCACATGGGACCCTCAGAATGAGCTCCCTTATTGTTGCATGGAATGGCAGCATCCACACAGAGCAGGGGAGAGTCTGTGTTACACAGAGCAATGGTAGGCAGATTGACACAAGATGCTTCTGTAAGAGGTTGGTGGTCAGCCCCGGGATCAGTAACCACCAGAAGATGTGGCTCCTGGAAGGTTACGTGGATCAGGCTAGTGATCATTCCAGGAGCGAAGCGGCCAGCCTAGGTGTGGCTCTGGTGGCAGCAGCAAACTTCAACACAGCCCGCTGGCCAGTATTCCAAGAGGATATGACACTGACATCGGCAGGGTTTTCCATGGCAACAATGGCACGAGCTGCCAGCAGAAGCCTCTCCCAGGTCCTCTTCAGATTCCTGATGTAGACGCCACCACTTTTCCTTTTGTAGATGTATCGTTCCATCTGGAATCAAGGTTGGTGCCACCTAAGTGGGTTCCTGCTGCAAGGAATTTGAGGACATCCTCCCCCTTCATTTGCAGGACATCAAGGGCTCCGGACATTGTGACAGTTTCCCTTTAAGTTACAACAGGAATCAAGAACAGTGTCTTATGGACCCCTCCCTAGGTTGTGCGGAAAAGCTTTATTTTGCTTTGTAGAAGACTGCTGCAATAAGCATCCTTGCACATTATTAGCAAAATTTATTATTATTACTATGCCACATTATTAGCAAATTATTAAATTAGGAATTACAAGTTAAATTTAAATTCTCACATTAATATTATTGTACATAATTAGCAAAGTGTTGCAAGCTTAACCAGAGGGTAAATTGCTACCAGGGTAATAACTCTTTTGTCAACATGCATGTACATTAAATATTTTGATAGACATAACCAAATTATCCTCCAAAGTAGCTGCAAACATTTCCACTCCAACCAACTTTATGAGATTGAATGCCAAATGCCACCTGCCTCCTCTGTCCCCAGCAACACTTAATTTAACTTTTCCCCCATTTCACAGATGAACAATGGCATTCTTTGTCGCTCTGATTTGCATTCTTTCTTTATGAGCAAGGTTCTCACTTTCACTTTTAACCTGTCACTGCAGTTAGTGACAGCAGGAGGTACCAACTTCACCCAAAGGTAGGATGAGAAACTTCCTTCCCACCCTACCAGTAGCCTCTCCATGAAAGGTAAATGGGAAACTGGACTCACATTTATTTTGTCAGGCTGTAAGTTCTCACGATGTCTAGAGCATGTCACAATCACTACTTCCATTACAATTCTTCCTGGTGTGCCAGGTGTGAGTGGGGTTCAGTGGGCAACATCGTGGTTACTTCTCTCCCGGTCATTCACCTAAGAGTGGCTTCTGAGTGTCTGCTGAGGCAGCAGGGTCTCGTGGCTCCAGTCCTGGAAGCATCCTGGCTCATGAAGATGACCCAGGCAGTTGAAGGTCATTGCCGCTTCCTTTGACTCAGAAAGTTTTGAATTTTGACTTCTCCCAATGGTTGGATAGCACTTCTATGTGAAGATGCCAAGCAGGAGTTTCTGGGTGTTTAGGAAATAGTAAAGGCTGCCATATTAATATCCCAGGGCTGACATGACAAATTACTACACAGTAGGTGGCTTCGAAAAACAGAAATGTATTCTCTCACAGTTCTGGAGGCCCAAGTCCAGAATCCAGGTGTCAGCAGGGCTATATTCTCTCCAAGACTGCATGGCGGACTCTAGATGTGCCTCTCTCCTGGCTCCCCTGTCACTGGCAACCCCTGGCATCCCTAGGCTTGCAGCAGCACAGCTCCCATCTCTGACTGTCACTGTCACTGCCACACTGCATGATCCAGTGTGTCCTGAGGTTCTTTTTGTTTGTTTGCCTATGGGTGTTCAATTTCTCCAGGACATCATTTGCTGAGAAGGCAATTTTTCCTCTATTGAGTTGCTTCTGCACCTTTGTCAGAATCGACTGGGCTTATTCAGTGGGTCAATTTCTGGGTTTTTTACTCTTTTTTTTTAAAATTTATTTTTATTGTAAAAAATGGGATACATGTTGTTTCTCTGTACATGGAGTAAAGGCATACCATTTGTGTAATCATACATTTACATAGGGTAATGTTGTTTGATTCATTCTGTTATTTTTTCCTTCCCCCCACCCCTCCCACCCCTCTTTTCCCTCTATACAGTCCCTCCTTCCTCCATTCGTGCCTCCCTCCCACCCCCCGGTTTTTTATTCTTTTAGATTGATCTGCGTTTGCCCTTCTGTCAATACCATGCAGTCTGGATTACTTAACTGTATGGTATGTCTTAAAATCAGGTAGACTGCTTCCTCCCATTTTTTCTTTTTCCAAAATTACTTTAATTATTTTAATTCCTTTACCAGATACATTCTAAAATAATCTCATATACAAAATATTTTGCTGATATTTTTATAGGAATTATATGAAACCTGTCTATTAATTTAAGGAGAATTGAATCTTCACTATGTTGACTCTTCTATCCGCAGAGTATCTGTCTTCATTATTTATATCTTCTTTGACTTCTTTCATCACTGTGGTGTAGTTTTCAGTATGTCTGTAATAGTTTGAATTTACAGCAATAGTTTGGATTTTTCAAGAAGTTGGTCATTTTATCTAAGTTTCAAATTTATGTCTATAGTTTTTATAGAGTTCTGTTATTATCTTTTTCATATCTGCCTGATCTGTAGTGATAGTCTCGGTTCACTTCTGATATTCGTTTGTTTTTAAATTTTTTTTAGTCCTGCTAGAGGTTTTTTCCATTGATTTTCAATTTTTTTTAATATTCTTTGTGTTTATCTGTGGGTGTTGAATTTTGAGTCTTATCAATCTCTTTTTTGAAAAAGCTCTGTTTTGTTGATTTTCTCTGTTAGTTTTCAATTTCATTGATTTTTGCTTTTATCTTTATTAAGTTTTTCCTTCTATTTGCCTTGGGTTTACTTTGCTCTTCTTTTTCTAAGTTCTTGAGGGAGAAGCTTAGATTATTAATTTGAGATTTTCTTTTTCCCCAGTATCTGCTCAGAATGCTATACATTTCCCTTTCAGCACTGCTGTCGCACAAA
Organism: Sciurus carolinensis; assembly: GCF_902686445.1. Taxonomy (NCBI): domain Eukaryota; kingdom Metazoa; phylum Chordata; class Mammalia; order Rodentia; family Sciuridae; genus Sciurus; species Sciurus carolinensis. The sequence goes on from NC_062223.1 coordinate 63,671,683, forward strand.
TTTTGGTATGCTGTGTTTTCATTTTTAATTACATCAATTTTTTTGGTAAGTTTTCCCAGAGACTTCCTCTGGACCCATACATTACTTAAAAGTGTGTCATTTAGTTTCTGAGTGTGGAGATTTTTTTCTGCTATCTTTCTGTTTCAAGTTTGGTCCCATTGTGGTCAGAAAATACACTTTATATTATTCAACTTAAAAAATATGTATTGAACTTGGGAGTCAACCTAACAAAAGAGGTAAAAGACCTCTACAATGAAAACTGCAGAACACTGAAGAAAGAAGTTGAAGAAGAACTTAGAATATGAAAAGACTTCCCATGTTCTCCCATGTTATTGTCTTAGGCAGACAATATTGTCAAAATGGTCATACTACTAAGAGCATTATACAGATTTAATGCAATTCCTATTAAAATCCCAATGAAATTATTCATAGAAAAGGAAAAGAGCAATCATGAAATTCATTTGGAAAAATAAGAGAGCCAGAATAGCCAAAGCAATCCTTAGCAAGAAGAGTGAAGCAGGAGGTATCACAATACCAGACATTAAACTATACTACAGAGTCATAGTAATAAGAACAGCATGGTATTGGCACCAAAACAAACGTGTAGATCAATGGTACAGACTAGAAAACACAGAGACAAACCCACATAAATACAGTTATCTCATAACAGAAAAAGGCACCATAAACATACATTGGAGAAAAGATAACCTACTCAACAAATGGTATTAAGAAATCTAGAAATCTATATGTAATAAGATGTAATGAAACCCCTATCTCTCACCCTGCACAAAACTGAATTCAAAGTGAATCAAAGACTTAGGCACTACAACAGAGACCCTGTGCCTATTAGAAGAAAAAGTAAGCTCAAATCTTCACCAGGTCAGCTTAGGAACTGACTTCCTTAGCAAGACTCCTAAAGTGCAAGAAGTAATATCAAGAATCAATAAATGGGATGGATTCAAACTAAAATGAATGTGTGACTTTACACAGCAAAAGAGATTTTGCTAGTGTGATTAAGTTAAGAACTTTGAGATAGATGGATTGTCCTGGATTATCCAAGCGGACTCAATGTAATCACAAGTATCTTAAAAGGAGAAGAGGAGATCAGAGTGACGCATTATTAGAAAGACTAGACTTGGCAGGTGAAAGAAGGAAGCGTTGAGCCAAAGAACGATGGTGACCTCTAGAAACTGGAAAGGCGAAAAGAAAATAAATTCTCTTCTGTTTCCAGAAATGAATGTGCATCCTTCCTATACCCGAATGTTAGCCCAGTAAGAACTGGGTCAGATTTCTGATCTACAGAAATGTAAGATAACAAGTTTGTGTTGTCCAAAGCTACTGAATTTGTAGGTATTTGTCACAGTAGCAGTAGAAAACTAATTATAATCTTCTCCATCCTTTTACTTTCAACCTGCCTATGTTGCTGTTTTTGAAGTGAGTTTCTTCCAGTTAGTATGTGGTTGAGTCAAGTTTTTTAACCTACTCTGCCAATTTTTACCTTTTAGTAGGTGAATTTAGACTATTAACATTTAACATCGTTGATAGGTCAAAACTTAAGTTTGCCATTTTCTTTTCTTTTTCTTTTTTTCTGCTTTATTTTCTCTGCTTTCCTGAGGGTTACTTAAACATTTTTGAGAGTGCCATTTTAGTTTATCTATTCTGTTTTTGAGTTTGCTTCTTTTTTGGGGGGAGTAGAGGACTGGGTATTTAACTCAGGGGCCCTGGGCCACTGAGCCACATCTATAGCCCTATTTTGTATTTTATTTAGAGACAGGATCTCACTGAGTTGCTCAGCACCTCGCCATTGCTGAGGCTGGCTTTGAACTCAGGATCCTCCTGCCTTAGCCTCCTGAGCCTCTGGGATTACAGGAGTGAGCCACTGTGCCCAGCTTAAGTATGCTTCTTTGATTGCTTTTTTAGTTATTGCTTGAGCTACTACATTATATATAAAACTTGTAATTGTATATAATGTCATTATTTTGTCAAGTTCAAGTAAAGTGTAATAACCTTATTTTACTTTATATTCTTTTACCCTCACTGTTAATGGTTCAATCAATTAAGTATTTCTCTAGTACATTTAGAATGTTAGAAAATGCATATTAAAACATATTATACTGCTAGAAAATTTTGCTTCAACCATATAATTAAGAAACCTAAAGAAGAGATTTAGACTCCATTGTGTTTACTCATATTTTGCTTACATACTTACAAAAATACAAAAAAAGTCTTTTTCCCTTTCTTATGTTCTAAGATTTCTTCTTTTATCGTTTCCTTTTAGTTTAGATAATTGATCATATTTGGGTTTTCCCTCCACTGCTGAAAGTCAGTTTTGCTGGGTATAGAATTCTGGGTTGACAGTTTTCTCTCAGCATTTGAAAAGTATTGTGCCACTTCATTCCAGCCTCTGCAGTTTCCAATAACAAATCCTTGTTTTTCTTCTATAGATAATTCCTCCCTACACGCTTTTAGAAACTTTTTTTTTTTTAAATCTTTCAGAAGTTTGACTATTACATATCTTCATGAGGAGTGTTATTTTGGGGGCGGGGAGGGGAGAAGGTGGTTATCTTCTTCATGTGGGTTTTGGGAGGAAGGGCTGCATCCTTTTGGAAAGCTTCTTGAATATGTAGGTTTATGTCTTTAACATATTTGGGGAGTTTTCAGTCATTATGTGTTCTGCTGAAACGCCAATGATCTAAACATCAGATTTTATTTCTACATTGATGCAGATCCCTAAGGATCTGCTAGAAAGAACATGCAGTGATTTTCTTTTCATTTTGATACCTTTCACAATTTTAACAAACATTCATTTTCTAGGCCGGCTCTATGGCAGCCTCTGGGCTAAGTGCTGAGTTGTCAGAATAAGAAGGTCACTCACTGCATATAAAGAGATGAAAAGAGACTTGTGGGAAGGTCAGACGCTTAAATAAAATATCTTTATAAAGTATTTGCTAAGATAGGGATATGTATCTAAGCCAGGGTTTGGTAAACTTTTTCCGTAAATGGCCAGATAGTAAAATTTTAGGGTTTGTAGGCCAAATTGTCTCTGGCACAACTATTCAATACTGCCATTGTGTTATAAAACCAGCCATAGAACATATGTAAATGAACAGGTGTTCCGATAAAGCTTTATTTTCAAAAACAATCAGTAGGCCAATTTAGTCTACTGCATGTTGCTTGCTGACTCCTGTTCTTTCTCCATGTTTTTGTTTGTAAAAGATGGTTCTGAGAATTAAATTAGTTAATATTTGTAAAGGATTCAAATGAAGACGGCCTGGCATGCGTTAATCTCTATATGACCTTTAGCTGGTTTCTCGTCCAGTCCTCTATTTTATATGTGAGGTACTGGAGGGTTGGCATAGCTAAGGAAATGTGACATTTATGTTCAAAAGCTAAAAGGGGTCATAGTTGATTTTGTATGGTTATTACATAGGTAGATCCCTTCAACAGAGTCCTAAATATAGAGCTTCCAAGGTTCTTTTCTAACTTGAGTGTCTATGATTCTGTGCACATCCTTCTGCTTTACCCCTCTCTAGAGAGGAGCGAGGAAGGGAAAAGAGAATTTGTTCTGCAGTTGGATGGTCTGAGTCTAAGCCTTGCCCATAACCATGAAGCCTCCCCTCATTGGCCAATAGCACCTTTGTATTTAAAATGGGAAAGATGATCCACCCTTCGTGGGATGATTGTAGGAATTAAACAAGATGATGTGTATGAATAATACTTTGCAAACCATAAAGTACTTTGCAACTGCTGGTAATTATTAACATTATTGGGCTATAAGGACTCTAACTCATCCATGTGTGGGTTCCTTTCCCACAAAGTTCTCGGTCTCTGCCGTGGAAAGGGTGGCACTTATGGAAGCCCTGAAAGCCTGATGCCCTGTTATGCCCAGGGAGAAAAGGGAATTGTTATTTACCACTAATATGTAATTAGTAGCTGAAAATCAGATTAATTGTGTAGGCCTTTTGTTCCACTAAGTGGTACCTCTGTGACTTTCCAAACTTTACATGCTGCAGTGCAGTCAAAGGGGAGCCAATTGACTTTTCTCTTCTAGAGGTGTGTTTATACAATTGCCTGCTAAGTAGGAGTTAGCAATTGAAAGGAAGCTGAGTTTGTGGGTGAGGCTAAAAGACTGTACTGCTTTAGCAGTGCTGCCAAATCATGTAGGCTGACACTCAGAAAGGAGTTCAAGTAGATTCACTTCACTTTAACCTGACTCCCCAAACTGAGGTTTGCTAGATGCTGGACAGAGTACCAGGTACAAAGAATACAGAAATGACCATGACACAGCCTCTACCCTCTTGGAACTCGGTGAGGGAGACAGACACAAGTCCCACTGAGTGGGAGGAGGTAGGCTACAAGAAATCCTGGAGGGGAGAAAACACAAGGTATCTTCTTCCGAGCTGGTTCTCATTTTAGGTGCAAGGGAGCAAAGGGATTTGTGAGGACCAGGAGAATTGAGGCTGGTTTTTTTTTTTTTTTTTTTTTTTTTTTTTGATACTTTTTGCTGTTTTTCATTCCCATTCCTAGGGGCGGGTCATTACTAGATGGCACTCCAATATTATCATGTTATCATGTTTCTATAAAAAAGAGTCTTTTCTCAATATGTTCTCTCTCTCTCTCTCTCTCTCTCTCTCTCTCTCTCTCTCTCTCTCTCTTTTTTCAGTACTGAGGATTGAACCTCAGGCGCTCTACTACAAAACTACATCCTCAGGCCTTCTTATTTTTATTTTGAGACAGGATCTCACTAAGTAAGTTTCTGAGCTGACCTTGCACTTCTCCTGCTGCAGCCTCCTGAGTTGCTGCGATTACAGGTGGAGGCCTCCACACAGGGCATGTTCCCAACTTTTTAATGACATTTTTGTTCCTTCAAATTGAGATGATAGCCTGGTTTCAAAACACATTTTTAAACAATTGTATAATTGGGAGCTTTATAAATTTAGTTTTGCTAATTGTTACCTTGTTTGAAAAGTAGAAGAATGCAAAAAGGTTTACTTGTTCAAGAGCCATTTCTGTCAAAAAATTGTTGTGATAAAAACAAACAAACAACAACAACAAACCAGTATGGGCTGTCCTGTCTAGTGACTCTTCTGGATAACTCTTTCTTCCATTATGTTTGAATCACTTTACAAATTTTTAAATTGTAAAGATGTTAATGCAAATGATTCTTATCTTTAAAATGCAAATGAAGCAGGTGGATAAAGTAGTTTTGCACTTGCAAATTTATTTCAATAATATTTGTTATGCCTAGATATGTCATTCTTTGAATTCTTCTTGGAGACTTGTAATATCTTTCTGGGTCCCTCTTTAACTAATAGGTTAAATAAAATACATGTTCATTTTATATTTGTATATCATGATTTTATCTTTTAAAAAATTACCCTTTAGCATTTTTCACTGAAGAAAAAATCGTCAGGCAATATGGAAGGATAGTGAGTACCTATTAAGCAACAAGATTTTATGTGCATTATTTTATTTAATCTGCACAACAGACTTGTACCATTGTACACTGCTCTTCCTCCTCCTTTTCTTGCTCTTTCTCTTCCTCTTCCTCCTCCCCCTTGCCTTCTTCTGTTCCTTCTCTTTCAACCAATATTTCATATTTTTTAAAATGTTTTCAAGGATTATATGATATTGTGATAGGCTATGTTATGGGGTAAGTTGTGTTCTGTTAAACTCTTAACCCTCAGTACCTCAGAATGTGACAGTACTGTGAGTTAAGATCTTGACTGAGGCAGTCAAGTTAAAATGAGGTCATTAGGATGAGTTCTAAGCCAATATGACTAGAAAATTTGGAGACAGACGGGCACATGGGGAGAATGCCATGTGAACATCAGGACAGAGACCAGGGTGATACATCTGTAAGCCAAGGAATGCCTGAGGTCGCCAGAGAACTGCCTGTCATGGACTGAATGCGTCTGCTCAAGACTCATGCTGAAATCCTCACTCCCAGTGTGATGTCGTAAGAGGTGGGGCCTCTGAGCAGTGATTAGGTCATGAGGGTGAAGCTCTCATGAATAAATTAGTCCCCTTATAAAAGGGACCCCAGAGAATGCCCTAGAGCCTTCTACCACATGAGGATACAGCAAGATGATGGCCACCTTTGAGTCGGGTAGCTGACCCTCGCCAGGCACTGAATCTGCCAGCACTTCGATCTCACATTTCCAGCCTTCAAAACTACAAGAAAAGCAGATTTGTTGCTTATGCACCTAGTCTGTGGTATTTTTGCTATTGCAGTGCATATGGACTAAGATATTGCCAGAGGCTAGGAAAACACACAGCTCTCAGAAGACTCCAACCCTGCAGTTGCCCTGAACTTAGCCTCCAGGACTATGCAACAAAGAATTTCTGGCATCTAAGTCAACCAGTCTATGGCACTTTGTTATAGCAGCCTTAGCAAATCAGTACAATCCATTTTGTTAAAAAAATCATCATATTTTCAACTTTAAACTATCATTTATATTTAATGATCTCTAATGACCAAAGGACCACCCACTGCAGTGAGCTCATTTCTTAGCCAAACCCCATGGCCAGCTCATGAGTGCATCGTGCGATCTTGGTCAAATGACTAACATGAGCGCCCCACAGACACCTTGACCTCAGTCAAAGGACGAGGTTGCTGTGTGTGACACACCTAGGTGAAGGAGGAGGCAGCAGGGATGAACAGTGCCCTGGCATCAGATGCAGCTGACCCGAAAACTAGCCTCATCTCCTGCGTATCACTAGCCTTCATGGAACACCTTACCCTCTGCCATTCGTAAGTCCAGTGGTGTCTGCATAATAAAAATGAAGTTGGGTTTTCCTTTCTGGGGTGACTCGAAAGAAATGAAATATGGAAAGGAGTTAGCGCTTGTTCTCTGTTTTTGTTTTTGTTTTTTTTTGTTTTTTGTTTTTTATTTTTTTGGTGGCGGGTGCATTAGAGGCTGGAGCGTTGAAGGCCCTGAACTAACTTTTGTCTCTGAAGGCCCATGCTGGCTGCTGCGGGGAGACTGGGCTGGGGGAGAGGACAGAATGGAAGTGGGGAGACCACACCATAGGCTGGTATAGTAACCTAAAGAAGGGATGGGAGCTTGATCTGGAGGCAGCAGTAAAGAAAGTAAGAAGCAGGTTCAGAATTTTTGGAGGTAGAACGAGGCCTTGCTGGGGAATCGAATGTGGCAGATAAGGCTGGTTCCAGAGTTGGACTTTTCTACTGATAAACAGGATGACCAGTTGATTAACAAAGGTGGTTTGAGGAGGAGGCTGAGTTTTCTACCCTCCCTGGAGGCCAGAGCTGGGAAGGGGAAAATTCATGGCCTGGGCTTCATCAAAGCAGCTTCCAAGCAATTCAGAGAGTAAATGCCGCTCTTCTTTGGGTAAATGGTGCTGATGAACCGTCTGTTGTGGCTAGGTGCTGAAGATGCAGAGGCCTGCTCCCTGCCTCCTCCTCTCCAGGAGCTGCCAGTCTCCCAGACAGGGACTGTGCAGACAGGGAGGCCAGGATGGGGGCTAGAAAAAGAGCACTGTGGGTTCCGAGGAGAAGGGAGACTGTGCTGGGCAGCCCTGCAGCTCACCTGCAGGAAGCCCCACAGAGCCAGAGGAGGGGCAGGCTGGAGACAAGCACTCAGGCAGAGGGAGTGCCTGGGCCCAGGGACCGCTGTCTTTGGTTCAGGAAGCCCTGGGCTTGGAATGTCAAGGCCTGGGATGTAACTGCCTCCCTTTGCTGGAGGGAATCCAGTGTCCAGTTAAACTTCTTGCTGCCACCTCACTCCACTCTGCATCTGGGACTGCAAATTTCGCCTGTCAATCCTGCAGGGTCTATCACATGCCTTCTATAGGAGACACACAATAAAATATATTTAATATATGAATAAATATATGCAAGGGGTATAATTATTTCTTTTTCTAAGCAGGGTAACAAGTTGGCAAATAAGTGAATAATGCAGAGACGGAAAGAGAACAAGATTTTGTTCCCTGAAGTCTTAGAAGTCACACTGCAACCAAGTGACACACTTCTAAGAATAAACAGATCTCTCTGCTCTCCCCACAGGAGCAAAGAACTCAGCCAGTACTTGCTAAGGACCTGGAGGGTCAGCCCCATGGGACAAAGTGCCACAGGATACTCGCTGTTCCTTGAGCTAAAATAAATAGAAACTCTTCCCCATCTACTTCTCTCTTGACTTAACATCCTTAAGAAAGTAGGTGGGCAAGAGGAAATAGGAAATTTCTGGACTTGCAGGAATATCTGGCCATCCCTCTATTGCTCCCCAAAGACCAAAGACCACTCTTGACATTTCCGTCTGGGTAGAAGAAGCTGCAGCTCAGCCAAGGCACTGCTGGAGGGGCAGGAGTTTGTCTGCAGGCTCCCTGGGAACTTCATCACCCACAACACCCAATATTAGCCCTCCTTTCCACCTTCCAACATTTTCTCTACCTCTCATGAAGGTAGATGGTGTCTCAGGAGCCCCAAACAGAACAAAACTCCACAATCACCACCTCCTTTATGAGCCACCTCAATCCTTCTTCCCTTTTACCATATTAATTTGAGTAAATATTTGCTGATATTTGCTAATGACTGCAGCTGCCTGTTCTAACAGATCGGTGGGTACCATGATGAAAAAGATTGCATCATCCCAACTTCCTCTTATGCAACTGTATGTCCAGTCTGTACTTGCAGCCTGCCTATCAAACACAAAACCTTTCACTGCAGAATTGAATGTTCTCTGCAGTCAGGCCTCTCATTTTTCTTTTTTCTTTTTGGGTACCAGAATTGAAACCAGGGACACTTAATCACTGAACTACACCCTCAGCCTCCCTTTTTTATTTTACTTTTTAAAAATTTTGAGGCCGGTCTTGCTAAGTTGCTAAGGCTGGTCTTGAACCTGTAATCCTCCTGCTTCAGCCTCCCAATCCCTGGCATTACAGGTGTGTGCCAGTCTCCTCTAATATTTCCAACTCATATTTTAAACTGCAGGCAAGGTCAAAGCTGAAGAGTTCTTAAAGGATGCCCTTGCACTTGTAATAACCTACCAACTCTTACCTGTTCCCTGCAGGGCCCTCTATGAACTGGCTCCTGCCTGCCTCATCATCTCATCTGGTACCACCCTTGCCATTTCTCTTTGACTGTGTTGGCCTTCTCTGTTTTTCTTAAATACATAGAACTTCCATTTCCTCTTCCCAACTTGACTACCTGGAAGATTGACCCAGGAAGAGACATGTATTTTAGGTGTAAGTAGCTCGTTCTTAGCATGTAGGAGGCATGCAGCAAAAATTTATAACATTTAAAAATGAAAGTAGTTTTCTGAAGGTGACCAAAGAAATTTTAACTATAAATTCCAGGTAAAACTGAGAGATGAGATAAACATCTGAAATTCAGAAACTTACAAAAGTCCTCAGATCTATTTGATATATATGGAGTATTTCCTGCCTATAAGACCTTGCATCAGATCCCAGGGGACTATGAGATGTGGTAGGGATATCAGCAGGCAAGGGTTCAGACTGAGCCAGATTCTAGCACTTTCTTTACCCATGCATCCTTATTCAAATCATTCTCTGAGCCTTGTTTTCTACTTATGTGAGTCAAGAATAGTTTTCCTTTTTGAGTTGAGTTTTGTTCAGGATGAGAGATAGAGGTTTAATTTCATGTTACTGCATATGGATTTCCAGTTTTCCCAGCACCATTTGTCGAACAGGCTATCTTTTCTCCATTGTATGTTTTTGATTCCTTTGTCTAGTATGAGGTAACTATATTTATGTGGGCTCGTCTCTGTGTCTTCTATTCTGTACCATTGATCTGCTTGTCTATATCAATACCATGCTGTTTTTGTTACTATTGCTCTGTAGTATAGTTTAAGGTCTGGTATTGTGATACCTTCTGCTTTGCTTTTCCTGCTCAGGATTGTTTTGGCTATTCGGGGTCTCTTATTCATGATTGCTTTCTCTATTTCTATGAGGAATGTCATTGGGATTTTAATTGGAATTGCATTGAATATGTATAGTGCCTTTGGTAGAAAGGCCATTTTGACAGTAGTAATTCTGCCTATCCAAACTCAACTCAAAATGGATCAAGGAGTTAGGAATTAGAGCAGAGACTACACCAAACAGAAGACAAAGTAGGCCCAAATCTTCATCATTTTGGCTTAGGATCAGACTTCCTTAACAAGACTCCCAGAGCACAAGAAATCAAAGCAAGAATCAATAAATGGGATGGACTCAAACTAAAAAGCTTTTTTTCAGCAAAGGATACAATCAATAATGTGAAAAGAGAGCTTATAGAGTGGGAGAAAATCTTTCCCACATGTCTTCAGATAGTGCACTAATCTCCAAAATTTATAAAGAACTTTCAAAAGTTTACACTAAAAATATAAAGAACCCATTCAATAAATGGACCAAGGAACTGGACAGACACTTTACAGAAGAAGAAATACAGGTGATTAATAAATATATGAAAAAGTGCTCATCATCTCTAGTAATTAGAGAAATGCACATTAAAACCACCCTAAGATTTCATCTCACTCCAATTAGAATGACTATTATCAAAAACACAAGCAATAATAAGTGTTGGCGTGGATGTGGGGGAAAAGACACACTTGTACAATGCTGATGGAGTTGCAAATTGGTACAGTCACTCTGGAAAGCAGTGTGGAGAATACTCAGAAAACTTGGGATGGACCCACACTTTGACCCAGTTATCCCACTCCTCGGTTTATACCCAAAGGACTTAAAATCAGCATACTACAGTAACACAGCCACATCAATGTTTATAGCAGCTCAATTCACAATAGTTAGTTAGATTGTGGAACCAACCTAGATGCCCTTCAACAGATGAATGGGCAAAGAAACTGTGATATATATACACAATGGAATATTATTCAGCCATAAAGGAGAATAATAATATTATGGCATTTGCAGATAAATGGATGGAGTTGGAGAATATCATGCTAAGTGAAATAAGCCAATCCCAAAAAACCAAGGGCTGAATCATCTCTCTGTTAAGCGGATGACGATACATAATGGGGGTGGGAGGGAGGCAAGAATGCAGGAACTTTAGATTACGTAGAGGGAAATGAGGGGGGAGTATGAAAAATGGTGGAATGAGACAGACATCATTACCCTATGTACATGTATGATTACATGAATGGTATGAATCTACATTGTGCACAACCATAGAAACGAAATGATGTACCCCATTTGTGTACAATGAATCAAAATGCAGTCTGTAAAAAATAAAAAATAAAATTTTTTTAAAAAGAATAGTTTTCCTGCCAGCATGGCAGTGAGCACCAATCACTCTGTATCCTATTATTGATGGTGCCTTCAAAAGTACACAGTGGTGATCTTGGGTTTGTGCAAGGTCTCCTTCATAGATTTTTTCCCCCTGAGAATTGAAACAATATATACATTTAAGTAATTATCCTATATACTTTCTTAGGTAGGTTTATGCATTGTTAGCTAATCCTTTTTGTAGCCCATTTAAAGTTAGAGTTTTATTAGAGACAACCTCAGGATGACCCAGATGGAATTTGGATTCCTCATGCTCATGAACAGAGCTGGAAGGCAGCTTGCTTTAGAAAATTAAAAAACAGGTATTTGGATATTCATTCCAAGTTCTTCTTCCTCTTCCTCTTCCTCCTCTTCTTCTTCCTCCTTTTTCTACCAAATTCATTTCTCTCTCCCCATCCCTAGCTTTATTAAGGCATAATAGTCAAATAAAAATTATATATATGTATGAAGTACAACATAATATTTTGATAGTTGTATACTTTGTGAAATGAGTTGATCAAGCTAATAATATATCCAGCACTTTATATAGTGTGTGTGCGTGTGCATGTGTGTGTGTGTGTGTGTGTGTGTGTGTGTGTGTGTGTTGAGAACATTTAAATTTACTCCCTTAGCAAGTTTCAAGTACACGATTGATCTCACAATGGCTTCTTCCTGCTTAACTGAAACGTCGTATCCTTGGACCAACACTTTCACAGAACTTCCTTAAGACTCAGACCCACACTGGCCTCCTGGGTAGCTCTCTTGCCCTGGCAACCCTTAGTCACGGCCTCCTGGTGTTTTGTCAACTAGAGGGAATGGTGAACTATGGCTGACCCCAAGACCTGGTGTCATTTCTTAGCACTGGGACCCAGAGCCCTGGGATCCACATCTGCTTTCTCTGCCCTGTCCACTCCCCCCTTGACTGATTTTTAAGAAAGACTCAGAAGCCCTTTCTTTTGATCAGAACCCTCCTGGCGCAGTTGAAAACTAAGCTCCCTCAAGGAGCACCAGGAAAAATCTCCCCAAATGAGAACCCTGCTCAAATGTGTCCAGTTTCCTGTGAGTCACACTGAATTTCTAAAAGCAAGCGTGCCTCCACTGGGAGCAGGGAATGGGCAGACCTGCTGCACCCTTTCCCTGGGATTAATAGCTGCGATGTGTTGCAACCCTCCTGAGCCCCTGCTGGGAAAGGGCTCGCTGTTTACCTTTGAGCCCGCCAGCCAGCACCTGGTACTGGTGCCTTGAGTGCTCAGGGCGAGCTCCACACCCTCTTTGCGTTTCTTCTACCCAATGTGCAGCTTCTTGCTTCAAGTCACGTCCTGGCCTGCAGAGCCCCAGTGGGCTTCTGGACGGGAAGAAATGTTGCCCTTCATGTGGTCAGTGCTGGTTTCCGTCCAGCAGACTGACACCGTCCATCCTTTGAGGCTTGGTTTCTCTAGTCTTTGCAGCTCAGCCAAATAACAGTGCCAAGAAGAAGCAGCTGCCTGTAATGTGTAGATGATCTTATCCGTCAGGACCAGAGAGCCTCCAGCTAGGACATTTTTGGGAGAGAGGCACTTTTAGCCCTGGGCATTCACATTCTGAGTGGGGATCCAGCCTGACAGGAGAGGACTTTGCTGTGACTCCCTGTGCAGTGGGAGCAAAATTTCACTCAGAATCAAACCTGCCGGTGGTCAGGGTGGAGACAGGCATAAGAGAGAAGAAAATTCCAATTTGTTCTCCAGTAACACCTCAGAAGTGGTTGGCTCAGTGAGGGGTCACTTTCTTGGAGTTGCTTCTTTTCAGGCATAAAGATTTGAAGAACTATGAACACACACACACACACACACACACACAACTAGGAAAGACAGAATAGAAAATAAAGGAAAGCAGTAGGTCTGGCCATTTTCCTCTTTGGAAGTTGGCCCTCATTAACTATGGAGTCTACACTGTGCCAACACAAAGGCTGAAAGTGAACAAAACACCAAGCTCAATCTCTTTCTGTGTGTGTGTGTGTGTGTGTGTGTGTGTGTGTGTGTGTGCATCTATCTCTGTGTCTACCTTTCTCTCTTGGTGTGTGTGAGTTGCAAAGAACCAATAGCCAGTTCTGTTTTGTTTCTGTTTTGGTAAAACAGCCAGATGTGGTGGTGCACACCTGTAATTCCAGCAGTTGGGGAGGCTGAGGCAGTAGGAGTGCAGGTTCAAAGCCAGACTCAGCAACTTAGTGAGGCTGTAGGCAACCTAGTGAGATCCTTGTCTCAAAATAAAAATTAAAAATAAAAAGGGTTGGGAATGTGGCTCAATGGTTAAGTGCCCCGGAGTTCAATCCCTGGTACCAAAAAAAAAAAAAAAAAAGAAAGAAAGAAAGAAAGAAAGAAAGAACCTAATACATACAGCACTGAGTTACTTATAAGTGTCTCCTGTGTTCCTGCATGCAGACCTCAGAACTGGTCAGGAATGGATTCAGATGCCGCTGGAGAAACTTGGCAGCTCCATCACTTCGGCTAATTCACATCATCTCCTGTCATCTCCTGGAAGATCAGGTAAGAATTCCTCACCTCCAAAATTGGACTACGGAGCCAGGTCCATGATTGGATGGTGAAGATGAGAGGAGAGATTGTGTGTGATAGCACAGGAGCTGCTCCGACCGAGGGGGACACATGGAGGAGGTGAGGCTGGAGAGAGAGGCAGTATCTTAGCTTGGCAACCGTGGAAGCCATTTGTCTTTATCCCCAAAGCAATGGGAAGTCAGGTCAGAGTTTAAAGAAAGGGGTGAGTGGTGACTTCTGCATGAGAAGGCATTGTTAGGATTGGGAAGCATTAAGATCAGAGGTGGGGAGGCCAGTTGGCATGTTTTCTGGATTTTGACCCTTTGACGTCTTGGAATTTGGTGCTGCACCTGCACTCAATTCTATAAAATGCTTTAACCTTCAGACGCTTAATTTTAGACCTATCCTCCTTAGTAAGTTCACACCTTGGTCAAATGTAGCTTTTTTATTTTTCCTTTTGCAATGCTTGTGATTAAATGCAGGCCTCGCACATGCTAAGCAAGTACTCTATCACTGAGCTATATCCCCAGCACCTTGAATATAGCTTTGATTCAGTTTTGTGAATTGAATATTTAGTATCCATCATGGACTAAGCCCTCTACTGACTGCAAATAGCGTTTAATGAAGAGATGGCAGATACCTTTCAACCACTCTTTGGTGGAGTCTGTGTTGAAAGAATTCTGGGACCTGCAGTTAAGAGGGTAGTGATCAATCACCATGTCTGCTATGGGTGAAGGCAGTGTTCACAGCATGTTTGTCAAATATTTGCCATCTCTGGTCCAGTGACTTCCAAAATTCCACCCTTGCTTGATTCTGGCTCTGCTCAGATCAGCTTATCTTTGAATGCCTCCCACTAGCCTGGACACAGCAGCAGACATCTATAGTTGCCGCCTGTCTAGGAACTAGTAGAAAAGAGGCATTCCTTTACCATCGGGGCCACTATGCCAGTGCATGTTACCTGACAGGGGCATCCGTGTGGAGAGAGCAGGCCGAGAAACAGAGACAGACGAAAGCAGGGTAGAGAGGGAAGGAGGCTGCACAGGAGGGATCCCTGGATCCAGCAATGCTGGAGGTGCTCATCCAGGGAGAGGCACAGCCTGTGCCCACGTGGGGCGAATCCGTATGTCCTAAAGAATTCTGATGCTGAGCTGCAGGAGGAACCACATATCGAGTGGAGCAACAGTTGGGTCAAAGTGACGAGCCGAGCAAGCAACTGACCACCAAAATGGACTTAAAGAGGTCTGAGTGTGTCTTGGCAGATTGTCAGAAAATGTTGGGAAAGAAAACTCCCAGAAACTAGGCTTTGCTTCACACCAGATAGATGCTTGAATTAATTGCTGTTCAGCATAGGAAAGCAAAGGGTGACATCTAGTCTGGGGCAGCTAATAGAAGTGCCCCTTCCTCAGGCTCTTTCTTTCCTGTTCATAGGGAGAAAGAAAGGGTTTAAGGAAGCCAGAGTTATAAGACAGAACATTCTGGATTCCCAAGTTATGCTTTGGAAAAGAGTTGCCTGAGAGAGTCACCCGGCCCACTGTGATGGGGCTGTTTACCACTGAGTGACACAGGGTTGTTGTTGTTGTTGTTGTTGTTACCACAGCCAGTCCTACGAACAGGGTTCAGACAGGACTTAACATTGCCAACCCCAGGGTTTATAGAATGGATTCTTTACAGACCACCCATTTAAAAGTCTCTACCGATTTCTTACCCACTCATGTGCACCAGTGTTCACAAGCTCGTTTTATGGATGATGCAGAGTTTGGTGACATGAACACTTTCACACACAGCTTACCTAGTAACTGGCTAGAAGGTTTTAGAAATCAATTTGGCAATATTTATCCATTGTCTTAAAACATTCACACCCTTAGAACCAGTTGCTCTACTTGTAGAAATCTAGCCTAAGGAAACGATGAGAAATGAGTATAAAAAAATAATGTAGGAAGTTCCCTATAGACACCATGGAAACATCATAAATTTTCATCAATCTCAGAATGGTGGGAAATTAGGATGTCTGCTCCTACTGGAAGACTGTAAGTCAGTTTCTTTTGTGTTTCTGAAGACACGTCAATGGCACGGGTAAATATTTAGATTACAATGATAAGTATCAGGAAACAGAACTATATAAACCCCTATTTACTCTATGGGTATTTATTTAGAGGAAAAATAGAAATAGAAAAAATTACTGAATTTAGTAGTTTCTTCTGTATACTTTCCTGCATTTTCCAGTTTTGAAGAATATTGATTATATTATTTTCTGCAATCAAGAAAAATTCACCAAAAGCTCTAAAGTGCTCTGCCAACATTGAGACTGCTATTGGGGTCTTCAAAGGTGAGCCTGGACTTCCTGAAATTAGCTCAGGAGATGGCCTTTACACAGTCCTGTAACGTCATCCTTATCTGATGGCCACTAAATGCTTAATCAGAGAAGCCCCAGGTCATTATTGCAGGTCAGAGGTCTGAGCAGGTCAAGGGAGCGCTCAGAGTATGCTTTCTGCAAGTTGGGAAGGCTTGCGCAAGCTGTCTTCCACACCTAACCTGTGCAAAGCAGTATACCGGGAGAGGATGGGGTCCTCAGGTGAGAGGTGGGGTGGAGCAGGTTGAGCTGAGGGAAGAGCTAGAGTAAGGAGAGGGTACAAGAAAGACAGGAGGAGCGTCAGGGAGCAGCTCTTGGAGGAGAAAAACCTTAACTCTCTAATTGCCCAGAGATGTCCATAGGGAGCTTGCAAAGGATAGCCAGAACTAATGGATTACAGAGAAAAGATGCTTGAAGATCGCAGGTGAGAGACTGAGAAGCCCCTGTGAGTAGTATGAAAGTCCTCACTTCTAGAGGTGTGCGTTCTGATGCAAGAGACCCGGATTACGATTATCTAGTGATGATAGTGAGGATGAGCCTTCCCTTGTGACCCAAACAGGAATATGCCTTTCCCCTAAAGATGAGGTATTTGATATTAATATCTAATTAATTGCTTTTTTTTTTCATTTGTTTTCATAATCCATTGAAGCCCCAGAGATGTGAATGGAATATTTGATGCAGACAAAATTGGGTCTGGGCCTTTTCATAATTAACATCTTTGACCTCGTGGTGAACTGGAGGAGCAGATGAGACATGGAATCCATGCCTCCCACATTCATCTGCTCCTCACTCATCCAGCACATTCGTCGGGAGTGTGCGAGGCACTGGAGGCAAGAGGTGGATTAGTTCTGTTTTCGATCAGCCCAGGGTCACCCACTCTCACCCAGTGGAGGACGTGCTGGAATAATAGCACGCACCCATCCAGAAGGCACACCCTGAAGTACATTCATGAGCCCGTAGGAGTTTTCCAGGTCAAGCGAGTCGGAAGCGAGTCACAGGCAACACGCCTGCAGAGTCGCAGGTGAGAGGCACAGTATGTATTTGGTGTGGCTGGAGCCCGGGTGCCTTGAGAAACAGCTGTGAGTCTGGAGCTAGACTAAGAATGGTCTCCATGCAACAGCAGTTCCCAGACTTGTCTGAGCATTGGTTGGGCAGTTTTAAAAACATTGATTTAATTGGTCTGCTGAGCCATTTGGACATCGGGACTTTAAAAGCACCCCAGGTGACTCTAATGTGCAGCCAGAACTGATAAACATTGTTCCAGGAGATGAAAAGCCCTTGAGTAATTTAATTGAGTTATGTTTTTATAGTATTACTTTGGCAGTAATATAGTCAGAGACTGATGGCAGGGAGGCAAGTGAGAGACGGAGTATGAAGGTGCAGGTGAGAGAGGATGAAGGCTTCCAGTGAGACATTGATAACAAGCAGGAGGGGCGGGAACAGATTTGAAATGCATCACAGGGGCAGAAATGGTGGGACGGGGTGGGAGGACAGAGAAGGAACAAAAACAGATATTCAGGTTTCTTTTTTTATTTTAGCATTGGAGAATGAACCCAGGAGTGCTTAACCACTGAATCACATCCCAGCCCTTTTTAATTTTTATTGTTTTATTCAGAGACAGGGTCTTGCTAAGTTGCTGAGGACCTCACTAAGTTGCCGAGGCTGGCCTTGAACTTTTGATTCTCCTGCCTCAGCCTCCCGAGTCACTGGGATTGCAGGCATATGCCACCTACACTAGCCAAACATTCAGGTTTCTTGAGCAGATGCTGATGCTGTCACCAAAATAGGAAGCACAGAGAAGGAAGGCTGAGGGCAAAGTGAAGAATTGGGAAAGCAGGAGTGGAGGTAAGTTCAACCGGTTTCTTGTTGAGTTTGAGGTGCCCGTTTGAGTTTTCCCTTCCTTCAAGGTTTAGTCATCACTTTATAGATTTCTCCGGTTGTGTGGATAATGAGAAGCAGATTGCTCAATATCCTCCCCAATATTCTTTTTTTAAGGAAGGAATATTTTCTCCCACTCTGTGGGTTCTTTTCAATCATTGATTGTATCCTTTGCTGAGAAAAAGCTTTTTAGTTTGAGTTCATGCCATTCATTGATTCTTGCACTTTGGAAGTCTTGTTGAGGAAGTCTGGTCCTAGCCAAGATGATGAAGATTCGGGTCTACTCTGTCTTCTATTTGGTGCAGGGTCTCTGGTCTAATTCCTACATCCTTGATCCATTTTGAGTTGAGTTTTGTGCAGGGTGAGAGATAGAGGTTTAATTTCATTTTACTGCATATGAATTTCCAATTTTCCCAGCACCATTTGTTGAACAGGCCATCCTTTCTTCATTGTATGTTTTTGACTCCTTTGTCTGGTATGAGGTAACTGTATTTATGTGGGTTCGTCTCTGTGCCCTTCGTCTCTGTACATATCCATTAATGAGTGGATAAAGAAACTGTGATATATATACACAATGGAATATTATTCGGTCATAAAGAAGAATAATATTATGGCATTTACAGATAAATGGATGGAATTGGACAATATCATGCTAAGTGAAATAAACCAATCCCCCAAAACCAAAGGTCAAATGTTTTCCCTGGTAAGTGGATGACGATATATAATGGAGGTGGGGAGGTGGGGGTGAAAGAAGAATGGAGGAACTTTAGATCATGTAGAAGGAAATGAGGGGGGAGGTATGAATGATGGTGGAATGAGAGAGACATCATTACCCTATGTACATGTATGGCTACATGAATGGTATGAATCTACATCGTGCACAACCATAGAATCGAAATGATGTACCCCATTTGTGTACAATGATTCAAAATGCAGTCTGTAAAAAATTTTTAAAAAATTGAAAAAAGGAAGGAATATTGACAATGCAGAGGCTGGAAAGAAGAAGAAGGGAGAAGAATCCTATATCAATACAGCCAGGATTCTTCATGAGATTTAGGCTCTGCCAATCAAACTATCCAGAGTCAAAAGGCAGGAGTGAAGCATGGTGAGGTGGAGCCCTGGACCTGCTGCTTCTGCTTCTGCTGGCACACATGCTCACCAGGCATCTGAGTTGGGCCTGTGGTTGGCATTTGAACAGAGACCACAACTACCTTCCTGTTACTATGCAGAAGAAAGGGGCACCTGTCAGTTTCCCCTAACCCAACGTTTAACTACCTGTCTTTGACCTGGAGTGAAAATCCTCCTGGGTTCCAAACAATTTGAAATAGTAGTATCTGTGAAAACTACTTTAATCAAGTGTTTTGTTATTGAACTTTATATCTTTATTTGTTATTGTTATTTAATTATCAATTTGTTATATGCTTTATATCTTCCTCTGTTTAATATACATTTCCATTAAGTGAAAAAGTGCGGTTTTAGAAAAGGTGTGTTTTGGAACACATTGGGATGTTATAAATTCAGACATATTTTAGAGTGTAATAGTAGGAAGGACTACTTAGTAGTAGTTTAATTGACACACCTCCCTTGATCTCCCCCAAGTATTGTCAAGGGCTCCCTTACTTGTGACACTACAGCAGAGAGGTAAGGAAAGAAGCTGAGTCTCATCTCCTCTCTACCCAATAAACTCAGGGTAGAGCTCTGATCTCTCCCTCTCTGTGTCTCTCCTTCCCTCTCTCCTCCTATAGAATTAGAATATTCAACATTCATGCAAAGCATGCTGGGGAAAAAGACTAACCCAGGAATTATGCCCTCTCTGTATTTCTCCATTTTCGGTAAAGGGAAAGAGCTTGGCAAGAACTCTTATTCCTTTGGACTTGATCCATGACTCATTTACATATTTTGCATTTCAAGGAAAAGGAGGTGACAAATTTCTTGTTTATCTCCAAAAAGAAATATTACTTTTTTTTTTTTTTTTTTTTTGTAAAAACACATAAGAACTTTTTATACTTTTCTGAACACGTGCTTAGACTCCTTTTTGTTTGCTTTGGGAAAACAAATAGTAGATAATTAACATTTATTTCACAGGAAACAAAATAAACAAAACCTTCAATTTATATTATTTTGCTGCAGAAAAAGTATTGAGTGATAAGTTTAAAAATCATAGATAAAATGATTTATTCAGTTAAAATACAGTCAGTGTAAAGGAATGGAAGTTCACGTTTAAGAAGTGGAAACAGCAGTGTTAGCTGTTGGAAAGCTAAAAGAGATTAGCAGATGTATTTCTTGAAGTGGATGATGGTGGAAATTAAGGTGTATGATATTAGTGTACCACTGGACTCATTTAAAATAATTCTATCAGTTCAATTTTTTAAATGAATATTGACAACATACCATACGTTACGTGACACACAGCTATTTAATGGTGAAATATTTTAGACGTCAACTTTTAAAATGTGCATTTAAAAATATTCAACATCATCTTAGAAGGTCTGTCAGTGAAAGAACAATGTGGAGGCCACTTTCCCAGGGACAAGTCTGGGGAGTGTCTTGACAGACTCAACCTTTCCACCGCCCTAGTGGCCCTTCCCCATCTGGAGAGAAGGACAGGTGGGATCAGAGAATGCAAAGGAACTTGAGCGTTACCCTGAGGCAAACCCCGCGGGAAGCATCAGCCTGCAACCTGGGGCCAGCGCTCTGAGGCATCCCAGACTAAACAGGAGGGACTTCAGGTCCTGGGCAAACAGAATTATTCATGGCGCCGGTCCCCTGTGTCAGGCCAATCCAGACTTGACAAAAGCGAAAAGTGTGGGCATGTCTTGTGCTGGGATGTGGCACACACGTCACGCCACCATTCACACACGGCTGACTTGACAACATTTACAACTCTTAGTTACAAGCAGGAGCATGCTAGTTTGTGTATTAATTGCCATTTAGACAAGTGTTGTGAGTTGACGAACAGCTGCTTTTAATGGAGAAAGTGAAAAACGGGTTAATGGCATACTTTCCTCCACCTTTCTTCCTTCTCACCTCTTTTCTTCCTCCTGTCTCCTGCTGGAAGCTTCTCTACTTTCCCTGCCCACATAGGGCCACATCTGGCTTTTGTGAATTAAAAGCTTTTAAAACCCAGGCGGTTTCGCTCACTCAGGGGCTTGGCGTGGTCTCCAGGCGACTTCTGGCCTCCAATCGTCTGTCCTTCCATGATTTAGAAACCCCACTGAGATCCTGCCATCTCCAAGTCTTTGTTAGGCAGCCAAAGCCCTCCAGGCAGCTTCCCCAGATGCCGGCACCTTGACAACGCCCTGGTTGGAACACGATTTTAATAGCGACTAATTCCCTCGGCTGCGGCTGTGCGGCAAATGGCTCATCATTTCACAGGCAAGTCTCAACAGTCGCGCAAGCAGACGAGAATATTTTCCCAAACAATAGCATTGTAGCAGAAAACAGCTAAGGCATGTTAGGGGGACAGCCGTGAGGCAGGCAGCAATGGAAAGTAGAATGAATTATCTTCTTTCTGGAGTGATTACTTATTTAAATCTTTAATAGTCTCCAAAGGGAAGTGCATTGTTTGGGACTATGGACAGGTTTGGGGGAGTACATTTTAACATTCAAGAAGGAATTTGTATTCAGGTTGCCAGTAAAGAGGGTGTAGAATATTAGAGAAGTTGCTCCCCAGTTCCAACCCAAGTTTGGGAGGTAGGAAAAACCTACCATCCAGAACAGTGGCTGGACCCAGGTGGGTCCAGAGCTGCAAATTCATCCTTTGGTTTTTAGTGGGCTATTGCCCCATCCTTCCTACCGCCTGTCTCTTGTCTGATGGATCCTTAGAAACCCTGATGCTTCAGGACTCTCTTTCATAATGGAGATGGGTGGGGGATAGGAGGGTACCAAGTATAGTTGCCTGAGGCTGGGATGTTTAATTTCTGTGATGTCAACCTCCAAAATGTATGGCATTACTCAAACATCTGTCATTTACCTTACAGCCTGTTATAAACTAACTCACAAACCCATTCAAACCCATGTTGACTCTAGCCGTGGGTTCAGATTATGTTGCCTCTAATAATAGGAAAGCACAGATAAAGGTACTCATAAAGTGATACTCACAAAAGGCCCCCTTTTCTAGCATAATTACCTATGATAGTTACACTCCTTGAAAATCTGCTTTGTGGCAGGTTTTGAAGCAGATCAATGTGTGTTCTCATCTTAGGTTCACCAAGCAAATTGTCATCTCTTGTATTTTTTGGAGGTTAGTTCTAGAACCAACCCCAGGCATACCCAAATCCACAGATGCTCAAGTACTTTATAGAAAATGAGATAACATTTTTACATGACTTCCACATACCCTGCTATATACTTTCAGTCATCTCTAGATTATTCATCATACTTAATATAATGTAAGTAGTATTATACTGTATGGTTTAGAAAAAAAAATCACAAGTAAAAATTTCTATACATGACCAGGACAGTTTTTTTTAAAAATTATTTTCAATTCATGGTTGGTTTAAACCTATGAATGTAGAACCTACAGAAACGGAGGACCAACCTATCCCCCTCCCTCCCACCTCATACTGAGGATCAAACCTAAGACCTTGTTCATGCTAAGCAAGTACTCTACTACTGAGCCACATTACCAGTCCTTTCTATTTTATTTGTGGTAGGGTCTCATTAAGTTGCCTGACTGGCCACCTGTACTCTTATTCCCATTTCTACAGATGAAGGACCTGAGATTCAGAGAGATGGCCAAGTTTTCCTCAGGTGAGTGGCTTCTTTGGAGCAGAACAATCTATCTGGTTCTGGATTCTGGGTCCTTTCCCACATGACCATTAACTGCTTCTCTTAACTCTGCCTTTCCTGAGCTTGGTACACCCACAGTCTCACCTATGTATCTTGTGATTTTGTAGATTTTGGCAATATCATCTCTGAGTTTTTCCAACCACAGAGTGCTCTTTGTTTTACTATCATCGGCATGTGGGGAATCAGTTGCATCTTCTCTCCGTTTCTGGAATTTCTCCAACTCTCTTCAATGTTTCTTAATTGTGACAGTCAGACCTGCAACCAGTCTCTAGGGGCACTTTTCTTCCATGCAAGGAGAGGAACCATTTCATAATTGGTTTTAAATTCCCAATGTTAGCCGCAAAATTCCAAAATTTTTGATTCGGAAAGAAGCTTAGAATTCATCTATGCCAGTGGTACTCAAACTTACGTGTGCATCAGAATCACCTGGAGGGCTTGTGCCTTAGTTATCTATTGCTGTGTATCAAATTACTCCCAAACAGCAGCTTACAATTAATACTCATTTATTATCTTGCATAGTTTCTGTGCGTCAGGATCTAAAAGTGGCTTAGCAGAGTGGCTCTGGCTCAGGGTCACAGAAAGAATGTAATCAAGGGTTGTTCTACAGTCCTGTGAAGGCTTGACTAGAGCTGAATGAGCTACTTCCGAAAGGATGTGCTCACATGGCTAGAGGTGAGGTCTGTGTTCCTCACCATTTACCTGGCCACTGACCTTCTCAAAGCTAGTGATCCAAGAAAGAGATCAAGAGAATGAAGAAACTATAGTATATTTTATGATCTAATCTTGGAGAAGATATCCATTACTTCTGATGTAGTTTAGCCATCAAACAGACAACCCTAGTAAAAGGTGTACACAAGAGTGTGAATTCAAGGAGGTGGGATCACAGGGCCATCTTGGATTTGACTATCACAACTCGTTGAAACACAGATTCCTGGACCTGTTCCTAGAGTTTCTGATTCAGTGGGTTTTCCCAATTTTCCAACAAGTTCCCAGGTGATGTTGATGTTACTCCTCTAGGACACACACTTTGAGAACTCTGATTTTATAGGTGATGAAATTGAGTCCCACAAAGACTGAGAAAAATGGAACGCAGGGATGTACACCAACAAATTAATTATTAAATATCTATTATGTGTCAGATGCTAGAAAGAAGTCTTCACATTCATTTTCTTTTTTATTACAATGAACCCTCTGTATTACTCACCATTCATGAATGAAAAAACTAAACCCAAGAGAGGTGATGCAACTTGCCCAAATTCACATGGGCAGCTATTGACAGAGGAAGCACTGGAACCCAGCTCTTCTGATTCCCAAGTCAAACCTTAATCTACTGTTCTATTATTTTCAGTATTTTTGTTGCTGGCCGTATTATTGTGGCTGTCACACTGAAGAGTCACCCTACAAATTCCAACTATTCAATTTACAGCTTCTAGGCTAAAAATTAACTTTGATTTTATTTAAAGACTTAGAGATTCAATATTCATGGTGCTTTCTAAGTCTTGTAGAACATATTTAAGAAACATTGGACCAGATGTGGTTGCTCCTGTAATCCCAGAGACTTTGGAGGCTAAGGCTGGAGGATGGCAAATTAGAGGCCAGTCTTGGAAACCTAGTGAGACTCTGTCTGAAATAAAAATAAAAAAAGGGTTGGGGATGTAGCTCAGTGATAGAGCACCCCTGTGTTCAATCCCCAGTATCATAAAAATAAATAATAAAAAAAATAGGAAAGATACAAACGAACAAAACATTGGTTCTGGCAGAAATCCTCAGAAGACTCTGACAATGATACCTCACACAGAGGATGTGACCTCAACCTGTTCCCATCCTGAATATGCATGCTGCAGCTTCAGTTCCACCATCATGTTAGGTAAGTCTCCTAAAAGCTCTGTGTCTTTGGTTCACCATCTATAAAATGGGAAGAATAATAACAGCTTCCTTGCCCACCTTGTGGGGTTATTGTGAGGATCAGATGAAAGAATATTGCAAAGTCCTTTGCAAACTGCTAAGTGCCTTGTACATAGAAAATACCATTGCTATGACTGTGGTGTCCACCCAAGGCCTATTTACCGCTACTCTTTGGTTCTTATCTCCTATTCTGAAGAACACGATGCTGAATTTTATTGAAAGCTGTTTACACGTCTATTGAAATGATTATGTATGTATGTATGTATTTCTCTAGGCAGAATCAGCTTTAGGGTGCAAATTTTTAAAAATAAAAAAGGGGAAAAGCAAACAATGTGCAGGGCTCTGATCCAGGTATTTGACATTTATTCCTCATACAAACCCATAAAGGCAAAAAAAAAAATAAAATAAAATAAAAAAATAAAAAAATAAAAAATAAATAAAAAAAAAAACCCATAAAGGCAAAATAAACATTTCAGTTTTAGACACAGAAATTGATGTAGAAAAGAGACAGAAAGGACTGTAGCTATAGCTCAGAGGCAGTGCACTTGCCTAGCACATGTGAGGCACTGGGTTCAAATCTCAGCACTACACGTAAATAAATAAATGAATAAATAAATGTCCATTGACAACTAAAAAAATATTTTTTTAAAAAAGAAAAGAGAAGAGAAAGAAAGTAATTTCTCTAGGTAGAAGAGAAAGGATTTGACTCCAGTCTTCCTCAGTGTAGTTAAAGTCACTCAGCACAGGGTCTGGCTTATAGAAAATATTCAATAAATGAATATTTAAACATATTGCACTGAAGCCTCTATTGGTGGCAAGTACACTCTCCCATCATATTGGATGGGCCTATTGGAATCAAGTACTTGGAAAACATCCAGGAAAGGGAGATTTGCCAATGCTTTTGTTCTCAGCATTGAGTATGACTGAAAGACTGGTAGAGAGTCGGATTTCTAGTAAGTCTGTTGTTGCTGAACTTTCCCTTCGTTATGGATGATAAGGAAACAGAATTTCCCAATGATGACCATTTTGTAGCATTTTTAGAACATCTAGAAAACACAGGGGTCACTAGAAGGCAGCATGGATTAACTAAGAACCAATTTCTTTGGGGACACGTTTATCAGCCTTGTGGATTAGAAAAATACCATAAATGGAATTATAAAAGACATCTTGATTTTCACAAAATATTTAGAGCCAGATGGAGAAAAGAGGTCTAGACAGTCAGAAAATATCAAACAACTGGTAGAAAAGTGTACCAAGAAACTAGTGGATCCTTGGCCCTGCCCTATGTTACAGTTTTATTAATGCCTTATCAAAGGTGGGTGACGTGCCCATCAACACTGGAGATGATATAATCTGGGAAGGATAGAGACCATGTTGCGTGATAGAATAAACCAGCGTTTAGTATATTCCCTGGCACACAATAGATATTCAACAAATTTTGATGAGTTTTGGTGATTGTTGGTTAATTGTTTAGGAACAATGAGTACAAGTCAGAGAGAAATATATTTTAGCCCCATGAAAGGGCTAATATTAGCCCTGTGAAAAATTGGGAAGTGATGAACAGTAAGTTCCCCTTTTCTTGGAGGTATAAAAGCAGAAAAATCCATGGTCCTCCAGCAGGGAATTGAGGTAGGGGTCCTGTCAGGACTTTACCCAGGTCTCTCTGGGTGCCCTTTACTATTTTTTATGTTTTGTTCTCTACATCTGTGTTCTTTTGCTTCTAGTGGCCAATAGTGCATTATTTGGAAGTGTAGCTCCCTTGCCTTGAGTTCAAATAAACTCTTAAGTATAATTTGTCTCCTTTGATGCTCCCCTGTGACATCAGACTGAGGCTGTGACATGACATGGTTTCAAGCCTTACTCTGCTTTGGTCTCTTTTCCCTTCCTTTCCCTGCTTTTCCCAAGCTTACTGGTTCTTCCTGAGAGTACTTCCTGAATATATCATTTGCATACAAATCTTCATCTCAGGGCCTATTTCAAAAAGAGCTAACCTAACACTTGATAAGGTATGAATTGGCCTGATCAATACTGAGAGAATAATTTCAGACCAAATAATAGGGAAATACACTGATTTAGCAAACCTTTTGGTAGTTGTCTTTCCAAACCTACACATGCACAATCCTGTCTGTCTAAACTTGGGGTTCACAGTCGAACCCTGGAGGAACTGAGCCACTAAGCCCTATGGGGCCTTCAGAGGTGGGTTGGTCTGTGAACAAGAGAGCAAGATGAAACAAGATGTACCAATGGCAATGGCAATGGCAATGTAGGGACGGACCTCTGAGAGGAGAAAACCAACAGTTCAAATCACAGGATCCCAAACAGGAGAAAAATAATGTGTTCCACTTATCTCCAAGGGAAATATCAAAGTCCATTGGAAATAGCACCAAGGTTCATTGAGTTTATATCAGGGTCCCAGCTAGTGGCTTGTTGCCATATCTAAGGAAATACCTCTCCATACTGCCTAGACAGAAAAGTGGGAGGTGGGGACTTGAAGGACATAGAGGCGCCTGATTCCTAACAGAGGTGCTCCATGCTGGACTTTTAGCAGAACAAGCTTTTCTTGTCAGCGGCACTGAAACTTTTAGTAGACTGTGTACTCTGGTTAGGGTTGGACACAGGGGCAGGGAAATGTTGGTAGGACTCTATGTGTCAAGTACACTATTCGATACTTTTCATAATTATCTTTAATCATCACAACACCAAGAAAGTATTATTAACCTCATTTTTCAAATTTGAAGACTGAGGCTTGGAGAGGTTACAATGAGTGTCCTAGGTCACTGGTTAGAAGAGAATTCACACACATCAAACAATAGCTAATTGAACAATGCTATCTGTGGTCTGTGCCAGGGGAGTGGTGCAAATCATAATTGCTACAGGGGTGTAAACAGAAGAGGCAGAGGTTCCAAACCAGCTTTGTAATAAATGAAAAAATGTCAATCATCCTCATGCATTGCCCCCTAAATTCCAGCTTCTTGGGAAGCAGAGAATTTCTTCTCTCAAAGCTCTTTTCTGGGCATGAACATTCCAGAAACTTTCCTTAATTACTCATATAAGCTCCCCATCTGACTTGGAGTAGAGGAGGAGAAAGCAACTTTTAAAAAATCTTTTTTATCTATGTTACTTATTTAAATCTCTCAATATCATTGAGGAAGATGTTAAACTTTTTGTTTGAGAGGTAGTATCTTAGTCCACTTTCTGTTGCTATAACAAAATTCCTAAGACTAAAAACTTTATATAAAGAAAAATCTATTTCTTACAGTTCTGGAGGCTGGGACGTCCAAGAGCATGGCACCAACCTCTGGTGAGGGCTGCCTCAGAACATGGCAGAGGGCGTCCATGGTGAGACAGAGCAAGTGTGTGTCAGCTCACCAGCCCCATCATGGAGCCCCACCCTATTGACCTCATCTAATCCCAATTACTTCCCAAAGGTCCCACCTCCAAACACCATCCAATTATAAGTTTGGGGGTTAAGTAATGACATAAGTTTCAGGGGGGATATTTCACCTATGGCAGATGGAAAACTGAAGGTCAGAGAACTTACACTTTTCCCAAATCTTACAAACTAGGGAGAGTTCTGTTTCCTTTGATTCTATGTTGGTCATTTTGTACCTGTGCCTTCTTTTCTGTGACATTTTTGAAATTATTATGAAATGTTTTTATATGTGGTTGCTTGTTTGGTCTCCTTAATTGCTTGTCTACTAGTCAAGGAATTTATTCCTTATTCTGGACTTTGTGAATAACTGAACCCTTTTGTAAATTTTGCTTCTCAGGCCATAGCACAGTGGCTCCTTGGTAATCATCTGTGGCCTTGGTCAGTGTAGACAACCAAGCAAGAAAATTTAGACTAAAGAGTCTGTTTTATACATTAGGATATGCAGGGGTTGGGCGTGTAGCTCAATGATAGGTTATATGCTTAACAAGGCCCTGGGTTCAAGAGAAAGAAACAGAAATGAGAATATTCAGATAGATGAATATCCTTAAGAAATGTAGATCTGTTCAAAGTCTCCTGTTGTGGGTGTGTATTATTCGGCCCATCCAGCACCCCTCCCCTCTTCCAGGAAGAGTCCCTTCAACCCTCTCGCTCCAGGGGGGCTTTAGTGTGTATTGACCATCCTTCCCATTGGCCATAGCAGTTGGTACAGGGAGAGGGCACATGACCCAACCCAGGCCAATCAGAAGGGCGTCCTGGAATTCTGTGAACTGGAGCTGAGTGGAAGGGTTTTTCTCAGGTGATAAGGCATAGAAGATGTGCTACCACTTACAGGCTCCTCGGTCCATCCTTGGAAAGAAAGTTACTCTGAGAGGGGGGTCACATGGAAAAAGAAGCAGAGACCAGAAACAGAGGCACATGAATGATAGAGCACTGATGGAGTTCATGTTCCTAGTTCCAGAGCCCAGGTCACCCTGAGGTTGTGTGATCCAAAAAGCAACCCCTCGTTGCTCAGAATTGATCATTTTTCTTTTCTTTTTTGGGGGAGGTGCCTTGGAATCATAGAGAAATAATAGTCTGAGTTGTGATCTGTCACTTGCAATCAAATCTCTCTCTCTCTCTTTCTTTCTTTCTTTCTTTCTTTCTTTCTTTCTTTCTTTCTTTCTTTCTTTCTATTGCTTCTTCTCAACCTAAAGCAAGGCCTAGATAGTACATGACCCTGAAATCAGCTGTTTCGATTTAAGTTAGACCCATGGGACTGCTGGGAAAGTGACAGACTTAATGGCTGCATCCTCTGAAGCTAGAGTGACTGCCCTCCTTAGTTTGCTCAGGATGTCCTGGTTTACACCTGTTGCCCTCATGTAATATTAGTAGTGTCCCCTCTCAGGCTCTGAGGGCCTGACTTGGATGATCAGTGAAGGTTCATCTCAACTCTCCCTTTCTGAAGACTTTTTGGATCCCCCAACCTCCTCCTGTGAGTGGAAGCCCCTGGGAAACAGGGAGGAGACACAGTTCACCCACAGTCTAGCTCAGAGTAGCTTGTGCAATATCCTTCACTGTGTCCAAATTCTGCCTGTGTTGACTGCATTAAATATTTATGCCTTAAAATAATAATTAAATAAACTTCCATAAAGGAAATTAATCTGACTGATCCACGTTAGTCATGATCTGGAGTTCTATTTCTTCAAGATGAAAAGAATCTAAGATTTTATGGAAATTATTATCATTATAACTATTTTCGTTGCTGAGGGTTGAACCCCGGCAAGTGCTATACTGCTGAACTCTATCCACCGACCCTAATGGACTTTTTACCATAAAGACTGTGAACATGTGCTTTCACTTAATCCCATAATGTCAATCTTATCTCTGCTTTATGGAATAAGGAATTGATGCTCAAAGAGGTGACCCATATGACCCCTGCACCATGGGACCTGCATGTGTCATGGAAGTTGTAAGTTGACTCACTCCTGAGTGCCATTCTGCACAACAGAGACTGAATGCCAAATACGGCACTACCCAGACTCTCCTGTAGCTAGAGTTCTGAGTGTGAATTAAGTACTCCCGATCTCATTAGAAAAAAAAAAAAAAAAAAAAAAAAAAACAGAAGAAGAAAAGAAAAGAAGAAGGATTTCAATACCAACTTGCTTCCTACTGCTATTTGCCTGGGAAGGTCATGGCCAGTGTCCAGTTCATTTTAGATGGAATCACATGGAATAAGAGCATAATCATGACTCTGCTGCTGCATTACCGAAATTGTGGTTTAGTTTGGCTCTCAGTTTTAGAGGTTTCAGCCCATGATTGGTTGCTTTGGGCCTGTGGGCAGTAGTGCATGGTTCAGCAAAACCCCTCGCCACGTGGCCAGGATGGGAAAGACAGAAAGAGCCCAGGGTCCCACGATCCCCTTCAAGGGCCTGTCCCCAGTACCCTGAGGATCTCCCACTAGGCCCACTGCTTAAGGTTCCACCACCTCTCAATAGAGTCAAACTGGGTATAAACTTTTAACACATGGGCCTTTGGGGTCATTTACCGTCCAAACTGTAGAAGTAACTATAAGAAAATCTTCTGGAACTTTCCTGATGTGGATACATATGCTAGGTAGAACTTTCTTTTCCTTTCTTTGAGTGGGGGACAAAGACAGGCATATGTTTTTTACTTATTTCCTTGAAGTGATTCTTATATGATAATTTTCTTTAGCATAATCATAGCTTGTTTCAACATTCTCAGAATTGATCATTTTTCTTTTTCATTTTTGGGGGAGGTACCTTGGAATCATAGAGAAATAATAATCATTGGTGTGGTTTTCTTGATTAAAGGAATTGTAAATGACTATTTGAAAAACTCAAGGAAGGCTCATTCTTGGATTTATATCAAATAAAACTTGTGCCTATAATTCACCTTACAGAGCAATTGGCTATTCTTTAAAAGTTCAAACACTGACAGTAAAATAAGAAAATGAGAACAATCATGTCATTAGGCCTCAATTAGCAAAATGTCTCAGGGCATGGGTTTGTCCAACCATTTAGTAGGAAGACTTTTTATTTTTTTTCCCCCTATGTAGTGTAATTTGGGCAACAAACAAAGACCCACACATACATTCAAAAAATTTCACTCCCCTGGATTACAAATTGCCTGAATTTCATTAGGGAGGTATGATAGTTAATTTTATTTGCCAACATGACTGGGCCATAAGGTGCCCAGATATTTGGTCAAGTATGACTCTCAATATTTCTGTCA
The DNA here is from genome assembly GCF_902686445.1 of Sciurus carolinensis. NCBI lineage: Eukaryota > Metazoa > Chordata > Mammalia > Rodentia > Sciuridae > Sciurus > Sciurus carolinensis. The sequence continues at coordinate 63,703,037 of NC_062223.1, forward strand.
GGGTATTTTTGCCTGAGACTAGCATTTAAATTGGTAGACTGATTAAAGCAGATTGCCCTCTCTAATGTGAGTGGGGCTCATGGAATCAGTTGAATGGAACAAGTAGGCTGACCCTCCCTGTGAGAGAGAGCCTTCTGAAGGCATTGTTTCCTCCCTACCCTCAGTCTGAAACATCAGCTCCCTCTGGGCCTTAAGCCCACCCACCTTTGGATAGGAACTACACCTTTGGCTCTCCAGGAGATTTATGTTCCAGAGTCGGGCCCACTCTGTGCTCGAGTTACCAAGGTACACATGTTCTAAAATAAAAGGCCACACAAAGTGCAGATTTCCTATAAAGTTGAAAGGAGAGGTGGAGGAAGACAAGAGAAATGTCCCCTCAGGCTAAGTTGTCTTCATTTTGAAAATGTTTCCCATAGCAATCCTCTGGTGGTTCATCCTCCCCCACCCATGAGCCTCTCCTGTCTTCCAAGAGTGGAATTTGGTTGGAGAGGAAAATGGAGGCCCAACTCTTCTTCCGTAGGGGTGGATTCTCTCAGGTCCCAGGCCGCTGACTGCAAGAGAGTGACAAAGCAAGAGCAGGTGCTCCTGAATGACAGCTTGTGCAGACATGCTGCAGGACTCTAGGCACTCGGGCATCACCCACCTCCTCTCCCTGAGATCTGGAGCAGACAGTGTTCTCAACAGCACTGCTGTCTGTCAAAGGGAAAGAGGTGGTTTTAGTGCTTTTGTTTCTTTTGTTTTGTAAGAGAAGATGTTAGATATCCTGATGTAATTGCTAATTACCAATGGCCTATACCTGGGGAAAGTAGCCACCCCAGGGAGAGGAAGAGTCCGGTTGACTGTAGGATCCCAGGCTCCAGCTCCTTGCCCTGCCCTTCCTCTCCTCCCATCTCCCTACCTCAAACCCTTGGTCCTTTCAGCTCCCTGAGGCTGGATACCACCTCCAGAGTGGGTGTGCCTTCTTCAGGTCGTCCACCTTTGCCAGCAGGTGGGTTGGGTGCCTATGTCAGATGCTGATGCACCATTGGGGATCTCTCTGGGTCTTTCATGGCTTCCTGGTTTCCTTCTGCTTTCCTCTTTGGAATACTTTTGCTTCCTGCAGCTACTTTTTTGACTTTTCTACTTTTTGGAATACTTTTGCTTCCCTCTTCAGAGGAACTGTCTATTGTAGTACCTATGGCAACGAGTTAGAATTTCCTGGAAGCTTTCTGAGAGAGGGAGCTGTTTTATTCACCATCGTAGCCAGGGACCTGCCAATGGACTCAGTGGAAGTTTGTAAAGAAATGAATGAATCATTAACTGTAACTGTCAGAAGCAAGTCCAATATCAAAATGAACCCAGGAACATATCTGGGCACCTCTTGGGACTGGGAGGCGGCCAATTCTTTTCCATGACTTTCCTGGGAGTTTCCATTCACTTGCATACTTTTGGCCTTTGGCCACCAATCCTACTTCCCAACAGGTCTTACTCTTAAAAAAAAATGCACATATTTTACCCCGTCCATCTTCCTCTACGGCTTCTGCCTTTTGGGCTCTACCATAGGGTCTACATTCATCATTCACCTCTTAACTTTTAGCTCATTGTTGGATTAAATTTTGTCTTTCTTTTTTCTCCTGTGCTGGGGATTGAACCCAGGGCCTCAGGCATGCCAGGCAAGTGCTCTATCACTGAGCTACATCCCCAGCCCTCACTCTTGGCTTCTGACCTGTGTATGAGTTCCACCCTCAGCCCAGCAGCCCCCACAAGAGCTCTCCACCTTTGTTCCCAGCCTTTAAGTCATGCCCAGCAGCTGCCCTATCTAGAGTCCAGGAAATTGGACTCTCATCACAACACCCCAGCCCACTCCTCAGTCCCACCCAAAGCCAGTGCAGGTGGAATGCAGTTGTGACAGAGGCGGCCAGTCTGTTACCACAGCACAGTCTCCAGCAGGTCCAGGCAGGCCTGGGTGGGTTACTAGGGGTTCTGTTGACATGAAGGATAGCCTGAAGCTTTCTCACAAGAAAGAAACCACAGTGATGGCTTGGGGCTGCTCTTGGCCTGGATGGAGATGTGGGCAGACTGGAGGACCTTCGCGCCTTTAGTTACCATGGGGCTTGGTGGGCCATGGGCTGAATTTTACTGAGGGAAGTGCTATGGCCTACCTGTCAAGTTTATTTGGGAGCAGGGATGAGGCACAGAAAGAATAAGTTGAATAAAGAAATGGAAGAGCTGGGCATGGTGGTGCATCCCAGCTACGTGGGAGGCTGAGGCAAGAGGATGGCAAGTCCAAGGCCAGTGATTCAGTGAGACCCTGACTCAAACTAAAAATAAACAAAAAGAGCTGGAAGTGTTGCTCATTAAGTTGTAGAGCACCCCTGGGTTCAAGCCTCAGTACCACAATAAATAAAAAATAAAGAAGAAGGAAGAAAGAGAGATGAAAAGAAATAAAAGAAGCTTGAGAGAAAGAGGCCCCTTCTGGAAGTGGAGGCCCACCAGCTAGAAACAGTCTAGAAGTGGGGAGAGACATTGGAAGGGGCTATTTAGCTGCAGATAAGCAGCACCTCTTGGACTGAAAAAAAGGTGCTTAAAAATGTGCTTTGTGAACTTTCATCACTTTCTCAAACATTCACAGATAGGTGATGAGCACTTGGGGAGCCAGGCTGGGCAGGAAGTGATGGTGACCTTGGCTAGGTGTCAGGCAGAGCTCAGGGGATGTAAATCATTAACAGGAGGCCTGGGGATTCCCTAGACACCCTCATCACAGGTCACAGGCACAGGGAACCACGGGAGGAGCTACAAAAATGAAAAGGCTCCTTAAAGATGGTCCCTGGAGGAGGGTCTGGGCTCTGACCTGTCTGGTATCAGTTTCCGCCGTCTTTATTTCTACCACACTGCCCCTTCCACAGCCTCATCCGCCCACACCCACGCTGTTGTCAGAGACTCCAGACAAATCCCCCTGCCTCATTTTCCTTCAACAAATATGTGTTTCCCATCTCCCTTGCCCCAGGCATGAAGGGAAACAGCAGAGAACAAAACAGATCAAGTACCTGCTTGAGAACTTCCTTCTAGAGGAGGACACAGACACATGTACAGCATGTCTGAGACTGGCAAGTTCACGGGGAAAAACTAATCAAAGGAGGGGAAAAGGCAGGGCTGGGGACAACAGGCAGGGAAGGGGCTGCAATGTTAAAGAGAGAGGCCAGGGAAGATCTTGCATCTGAAACTTCTGTTAAGCTCCTTCTGTATGGCAGACCACCTGCTGCCCATTGGGTACAGTATCAATTAGGAATAAAAGGATGTGGCCATGCCTTTGTAAGGTTCACAGGCTAGCTCCTTTCCTGCACACCTTGACTCTTTCAACAGGGACACCCTGGTGATCTTCCTCCAACACAGGGACAGTCACCTCACTACCCTACTTAAAACTCTTCCATGACAGTTCAGTGCCTTGGGGGTCAACATTCCAGCTCTGTGGCAGGAGTTACCCTTTTATACCCCGGCCCACCTCTGTTTCAGTCTGGCATCCTCCCCACTCTCACTAGGGAGTCTAATTTGCCTGGCTGTCTTGGTTCACGCCTGTCATTCCACCATGGTTATTAATAGTGCACAAAGCGTCTCAATTTGGACAATCTATCCTAGGGTCACATTGTTGGTTAACACATACCTACTGCTTCTGTGACATGAAATACTCACTGTTGTTCAAAAATACTTTCTACTTTCCAGCTTCTCCACTTTGTTCCCGCTCTTCCCTGGATCTGGGTTATGCTCTCCTGCCCCACTTGTCTGATGAAATTCTCTGTGTCCTAAAAACCAGCTCAGATGCCACCTTCTGTATAAAATCTGGGCTGCCTCACCTGCACCCCTCTACTGAGCAGCAGCATCTGCTCCCCCAGCAGGACCCCTTCTCTAGCACAGTACACCACACGCCTTGGTCTTGCTGTCCCCTCCTCCTCCCCAGCACTGGGGTGGGACTTTTGCACTGTTTGGCACTGAGCCCCAGGGCCTGGCAGACCCTCTGAACCAGAGCAGGCACTGCGTGTTGACGAGGTTGGATTCAGGGTGGCTGAGCTCTTCTGCAAATATAGTGGCTTAAAGGCTTTGAATGAAACAGCTAGGTCTTGAAGTGGACTGGGTCCACTCTGCTTTTGCATGTCATGTGAAGTTGGTGTCCCAGTGGTAGATCTCTTGTTGATCTGCACCTTCATTTTCTGCTCTCTTCCCTGAAGTAGGAAATGGCTCGCCACTCCAGCTTCCCACCTCCTGGGACATGCACTTTCTCTCTGAGTCTTGATTAAGGAGTGAAGAAGGATATTCTCAGCTTAGGAGGACTGGGGTAGAAGGAAAACGAGGTGTGGGGTGATGAGTAGGGGGAAAAGTCATTGCTAATTCAAAGCTGACATGAGAGGTTTCTAGAAAAGAAAGCATCCAAGGGAAACATTTTGTTGTCAGTAGAATATTTTTTAGATAGCTGGAAAAGACAAGAGTGACTCCATAATTATTAGTCCTGATCAAGGGAGGACCACAGAGGAAGTTTTACCAGTAGCTTTAAAGAAAGGAGGCTAGTTCTGGGTGTGGTGGCACACCCCTGTAATCCCAGCAGCTCAGGAGGCTGAGGCAGGAGGATTGCAAATTCAAGGCCAGCCTCAGCAACTTAGTGAGGCCCTAAGCAACACAGAAGATTGTGTCTCAAAATAAAAGTTAAAAAGGGCTATGAATGTGGTTCAGTGGTTAAGCCCCCCTGGGGTTCAATCCCTGGTTAAAAACAAAGAAGAAGAAAGGAAGAAAGGAAATCAGTGAAGAGAAGCGGAACTTGAGGCAAGGGACTCAGCACAAACTGTGATGTTGAAGTCCAGTGTACCATTCATTCAGGTGGTCCTTTATCCATATATAGTCACACAAGTATGGAGTGCCTCCCTGGGCCAGGCACTCTGCTAGTTATTCTAAAATACAGTTGGTGGGAGCGGAGCTTGATGGTGCACACCTGTGACCCCAGCTACTCTACTCAGGAGGCTGAGACAGGAGGATCATAAGTTTGAGGCCAGCCTGGGCAATTCACTGAGATCCTATCTTAAGATAAAACAAAAAGGGTTGGGGGCTGGGGTTGTAGCTCAGTGGTAAAGCACTTGCTTAGCACATGTGAGGCACTGGGTTTGATCCACAGCACCACATAAAACTAAATAAAGGTATTGTGTCCATTTTACAACTAAGAATATATATTTTTTTAAAGTGTGGAGGATGTGACTCAGTGGTAGAGTGCTTACTGAGCATGCATAAAGGCCGTGGGTTCAGTCTTTAGTACCTTAAAAAAAATTGGTGAGAAAAATAAAAGACCCAGTCCACACTAATCTAGTGAGGAAACCAGAAGACAATGAAATGCTCACTTACAACTGTAAATGAATCCCACAGAGGACTCTAGGGGCATCACAGTGCTGGGAACAGGTGGAGGCTGACCCGAGGAATGGACAAGTGAATTATGAGCTTATGGATGAATGGAGTCAGTGGAGGCCAGCGTGTGTGGGAGAGGCAGGCCCTGGGCCAGGAAGTAGTATGTGATAAGGTTTTTTGCTCCAGAAAGGATGGTGCAGGCAAGCGAGCTCAGAGTCCTGAGAGTGAGGTAAGTGGGACCATGTCACGCAGAGCCGTGTCAGTTGGCATGGGGGACCTTTGTGCCTAGAGCCTTGGATGGTGCAAGCGTTAAGCAGTGAAGTGAGAGTGGAGAGTAGAAATGTGTCACCTGGTCAGATATATGCTCTTGAAACTTCAGTCTAGCTGCAGTGTGAAAAGATTTCAAAGTGGAGAGATCACTTAGAAAGTCCTTGCGGGAACCCAAGAAAGAAAGGGGTGGGTGTTCAGACCAGGGAGTGTGGCAGGTGACTTCTGATAACCCATCCCGTTGGTACAATCCTATAAAGGAGATACTGAGATAAGACTTAGGGCAAATAAACCTATAAAGTGTCTAATTTATTGTAAATGCTCCGTAGGTACGTGGTTTCCTTACCTTCTGAGATGAGGCAGCTACCTGACCCCTCGCCGAGGTTCCTGGGCCTGCTAGGCTCTGAGTTCTGAGATGATTTTTGTTTTATTTACAAGAGCAGTCCTGTGTTTGTGCAGGGAAATGGGAACGGCAAACAGTCTGAGACACACTGTAAAGAAGTTCCTTTCCAAAATAGAAAGACAGGGCAGACTGTATAGATCCTGGAAGTGTCCTGGTCACACATAGGGGTGCAAGTTCCACAGGTAAAGAATGACACTGGTCTCTGTCATGATGGGGAGGGCCAACACCTCCCGCCCCCACCCCACTAAGAAGGCTCTGGACTCTGGGGTTGCTGTCAATTCTGGGCCTTCCTTGGGAAACTTTTCCTTCCCTTGTAGCCAGTTGAGTAATGAAAGTTGCATAGAACTGAGATCCAGTAGCTCAGATAAAGGCCTCTGTGTTCATCTGAGTGTGTGCAATATCGGGTGACGTGCTCTTCCAATGGAAATAAAGAGTGGCTGCCCTCCAGCTCAGCAGAGGGAAAGGCCTCCCCTGCTTCGTGCGCTCAGCTGGAACAAAGGCCTCCCCATTGGTTAGCTGACGAAGTGCACAACTAAGACAGACCCACACATTTGTATTCATCAGATGGTGTTATTGTAAGCACAGGCAGAACTGCTTCTGGTTAGAAGAAAAATGTCATTTTATTATTTTTCCTTCTCAAAGAAACAAGCCACAAACAAAGGAGAGCTCACCTTGACGCCTTGAAAGCAAAGCACTCATTCCTGAAGACAAATCTGAACAAAAAAATCTTGCAAAACTTAGTGTAACAGAAATGATTGCTGCCTTAGAAGCCTGGAACCACAAAAGAAAGTCACACTTCGTTTCTGTACCCAAATAATGATGGCATTAACCCAGCAGCTTGGCTGTCAATAAATAGCTCCCTTCAGAGTGTCCCTTGGGTATTTCAGAGAGCAACCAAAGGGATGCACCGATCTAGGCTCAGCTGCAGATGCCTGGCAGGAGGGCCCTCTTCCTCCTGGGCCAGTTGGCTGCCCAGTCACCCCGAAGCTTCCCTGCTGGTCCTGCCTGTCATGAGGATGCCAACGACCCTACCATGAGGCTTTTCCTCCAAGTAGACAGGGAACTATTGGAGGGTTCTGAGCAGAAGAGCAACAAGCTCTGCCTTGCTTTTTTATGATTTCTTTTTTAATTTGTTCTAATTATTTATGCATCACAGTAGAATGCATTTATGCACTTTGATATATCATACATAAATGGGGTATAATTTCTCCCTTTTCTGATTGTATGTATTGTAGAATCACACTGGTCATGCAGTCATATATGTAGGTAAGGTAAGAATGTCTGTTTCATTCTACTATTATTTCTATCCCATTTCCCCTCCTCTCCTATCACGCCCCACTACCTAATCTAAAGTAACTCTATTCTTCCCTAGTGCCCCCACTCTTACTGTGAATTAGCATCCGCATATGCCATAATTTCATTCTTCTTTAAGACTGAGTAATATTTCATTGTGTATATGTACCACATTTTCTTTATCTGTTCATCTGTTTAAGGGCACCTAAGTTGGTTCCATTGTTTAGCTATTGTGAATTGAGCTGTTATAAACATCAACATGGCCCTTTCACTGTAGTATACTGATTTTAAGTCCTTTGAGTATAAACCTAGGAGTGGGATAGCTGGTTCAAATGGTAGTTCCATTCCAAGTTTTCTGAGGAATCTCCATACTGCTTTTCATAATGGTTGCACCAATTTGCATTCCCACTAGCAGTGTATGAGTGTACATTTTTCCCCACATCCTCGCCAACATTTATTGTTGTTTGTATTCTTAATAAGTGCCATTCTGACTGGAGTGAGATGAAATCTTAGCAAGAAAAGTGAAGCAGGAAGCATAACAAAGCAGAACTTAAATTCTACTACAGGGCTATAGTAAAAAAAACCAGCATGATATTGGCACCAAAACAGACATGTAAACCAATGATACAGAATAGAAGACACAGAGACGAACCCACACAAATACAACTATCTAATACTAGACAAAGGTGCCAAAAACATTCATTGGAGAAAAGATAGCCTATTCAACAAACGGTGCCAGGAAAATGGAAAGCCACCTGTAACAAAATGAAATTAAACCTCTACCTTTCACCCTGCACAAAACTCAACTCAAAGTGGATCACAGATTTAGACACTAGAACAGAGACCCTGCACCTACTAGAAGAAAAAGTAGGCCCAAATCTTCACCATGGTGGCCTAGGATCTGACTTCCTTAACAGGACCCCTAGAGTGCAAGAAGTAAAATCAAGAATCAATAAATGTGATGAATTCGAACTATAAAACTTCTTCTCAGCAAAAGAAACCATCAATAATGTGAAGAGAGAGCCTACAGATTGAGAGAAAATCTTTACCACATACATCTCAGATAGAGCATTAATCTCTAGGATATATAAAGAATTCCAAAAACTTAACACCAAAAAACAAATAACCCAGTCAATAAGTGGACTAAGGAACTGAACAGACACTTCACAAAAGAAAAAAATCCATCAACAAATACATAAAAAATGTTCAACATCTCTAGCAATTGCAGAAATGCAAGTCAAAACTACTCTGCCTTGTTTTTTAACAGGGTCACATTGTTGCTGTGTTGAAAACAAACTATAGCAAGTGAGCAGCAGTAGGAAGACCTGTGAGGAGCCCACCTATGTGCAGCAAGGGCCTTGGATCATAGTGGTGGCAGTGGAGGTGGTGATGTTCAGTAGATCCTGGATATATTTTAAAGGCGGAACCAGTAGGACTGACTAATTGGAATGTAAGAGAAAAAGGGGAGACAAGGGCTGGGGATGTAGCTCAGTGGTAGAGCACTTGCCTAGAATGCGAAGACTCCATCCCCAGTACTGAGGGTTGGGGGGAAATGGAGTCCAGGAAGACTGAGAACTAGCATGGATGGAGCCGCCATCAACTGACATCACATTCCCTGAGTAGAAAATTAGCTCTCTTCAATCTGTTTGCTCAGATGAGCCCTGCGATTGTCACTTGCTAGTGATGAAGCCTGATTGGGAATCACGAAGGCTGTTTTCTCACTTGATTCACTCAAGATTATATTTACTTCTAGCAAGCAGGCTACTGTCATTTGTCAGGCTAACAGGGAAGCACACAGGTTTTTATAAATAGCAATTTTATAGGCAAACTTCCTGACTATGAACTAGTGGCATTAAAATAAATTATTGTGAGGAAAAAAATTTAATATTTAAGGAGAGATATGTACTTAGATAATCATTGACCCAACAAAGAATGGAAAGAGAAATTTTTATTAAAAAGCAAGAAAAAGAAGAAACACAAAACTGAAAACAAATGACCCAGCAAAAGCTGTTCTTATAGAAAAATTTATGGCCTATACCTTATTACCAAAAGCAATCTACAGATTCAATGCAATCTCCATCAAAAATATCAATGACGTTCTTCACAGAATTAGAAATAGCATTTCTAAAATCCATTTGGAAGAACAGAAGACACAGAATAGCCAAAGTAATTCTAATCATTAAAATTAATGCAACAGGAAACATGATACCTGACATCGAATTATACTACAGAGATATAGTAACTCAAACTGCATGGTACTGGCATAAAAACAGACGCATAGACTAATGGTGCAGAATAAAAGACACAGACACAAACCCACACATTTACAGTCACTGTTCCTGGACGATGGTACCAAAACATATGTTGGAGTAAAGATAGACTTTTCTAATCATACAGGGAAAACTGGTCATCCACATGTAAAAAAATGAAACGAGAGCCTTACCTCTCATCCTGCACAAAAGTCAACTTGAAGTGGATCAAAGACCTAGGAATTAAGCCCAAATCTTTGCAACTCCTAGAGGAAAACATAGGATCAGCACTCCAACATCTAGGAGCAGGCAATGACTTCCTCAATAGACCCACTTAATGCTAAGGAAATAATACCAAGAGTTAATAAATGGGATGGCATCAAATTTAAAAGCTCCTGCACAGCAAAGGAAATAGTTAAGAACATGAAGGAAAAAACCTACAGAATAGGAGAAAATCTTTGCTAGCTACTCTTCTGACAGGAGGTAAATATCCAGAATATATAAAGAACTTAAAAACTTACTTCCATAAAGAAAAAATAAACCAATCAATAAAAGGGAAAATGGAGTAAACAGACATGTCTCCAAAAACAGATAAAAATGAAATTTTTTGAGAAGTGTCTGTTTCAGTCTGTTTGGCCATTCAACAAATATATGAAAAAATGTTCAGCATCTTTAGTCATTAGGGAAACACAAATCAAAACCGTACTGAGATTTCACCTCACTCCAGCTAGAATGGCAACCACCAAGAACACAAAGATAGGACTGGTGTTGTAGCTCAGTGGTAGAGTGCTTGCCTAGCAAGGGTGAGACCCTGGGTTCAGTCCTGGCAGGGAAGAATACAAATAGTAATAAATGTTGTAGCAGATGTGAGGAAAAAGGAGCACTTTTGTACCTGGTGGGATTATAAATTAGTACAACTTCTATGGAGGTCAGTATGGAGGATCCTCAAAAGACTAGGTGTGGAACCACCATATGACCCAGCTACACCACTCCTTGCAATTTATCCTAAAGAATTAAAATCATCATGCTGTAGCGATACATACATTTATAACAACACAATTCACAATAGTCAAACTATGGAACCAGCCTAAGTGACCATCAACAGGATGAAATAATAAAGAATATATGGTATATTGAACACAATGGAGTTCAGCCATGAGAAAGAATGAAATTGTGTCATTTGTAGGAAAATGGATAGAACTCAAGGGCATTATGTTAAGTGAAATAAGCCAAACTCACAAAGTCAAGAGTTGTGTTTTCTCTCACATATGGAAGCTAGAGAGAGAAAAACAATCTTTTTTAATGTTTTGTGGCAGGTAGGTGTCATGAAAAGAGAAGGGAGACCAGTAGAGTAGAGATGTGGGGCTGGGGGAGGGAGAAGAGGGAAAGGAGACATATGGAGGTACGAAACTGACTAAATGAGATTGTTTCATTGTGTGCAGGTACAAATATGAATTCCACTATAATATATAATTGCAATGCACCAATAAATTTTTAAAATAAAAACAACATTTAAAAAATTATTACCTATAATACCCTTTCTATGGGAGAATAAATGATAAAATGTATAGGGAAACTAAGTACTTGTCTTAAGGAATTTGTGAAATAATGAAAAAATAAAACAAAGGAACTAGGAAAAGGGAATTTGTAATAATAAAGTTCAAATTAATTAAATATGGCTCAAGTTAATTTTAATGTGATTTATTAAAATTCAATGAAATATAATGTTTATTTAAAAACTGTAAATAAACCTAAAATCTGATTTCTTAAGATAGCCTTTGTCTTTCAAACCTGAATAATTGAAAAAGGAAAAAAAAAAATCAACTAATCCCTTGGCAGTAAATTCAAAAATTCAGAAGAAAAGGGTGACTTCCTGAAACAACACATATTACTAACTGACTCAAGAGACAGAGGGAAACTTGAATAGACCAATTGGAGTGACTTTGAAAGGGGATAAAAGATGTGCATTTGAAAAAGGCCCCAGGGTCAGCTGGATCACTTTTTAACTTAATAACTCACCTGACAATCTGTAACTTAGTTATGATGAGCCTGCAGTGTACACAATGTTATGAATATCTTACCATTAAAATATGATTAGCTGGCAAGAATAGAGAGCATGTCAGGGAGGAGTGGCAGTATGGGTGCATTTAATAAAGAGCAGGGGTGTAAATTTGTATAGATCGATGGACCAAGATAGAGAGGTATAAATATATTAGTTAATGATAACCATCAGAAGAACTCCAATTAAGGCTTGTTTACAGAGAGCAACAAGAGGAGGAGGGGGAGGAGGAAGTGGGAAGTGGAGGAAGTGCAGACTTCACCAGGCTACGTATGGAGGCGTCAGCCGATGCTGTCTCAGAGACATAAAGCATGGAGTCAAAATCCAAGTATGGAGGTTAAAGTTATGATGAGAACCACCAGGAGTCAGACTTGAAACAGTTAAAAACAGTCATTTCTGAGTGGGTACCATACTTGCATTTTGTACCCTTACGTTCTGTTTGTATTTTTAAAATCAATTGTTATAAATAGCAAAGCTCATATTTATTGCTATGGTTTGGGTGTCCCCCAAGGGTCCATTGTGGGCCTGGTCCACAAGGTGTCACTAGTGGAAGGTGGTGGAATCTTTAAGAGGTGGGACCTAGTGAGAGGCTGTTAGGTCGTTGGGGGTGTGACCTATTTTTCCTACCACCCCTTCATAGTTCTTGTTTGCCCCATTGGGTGGTTCTTGAGGGAGAGTTGTTATTAAAAATAAAAAGCCAACCAGGCCTCTCCTGTCCTCTCTGGTTTCCTGTTTGATATGCGACTACTTGCTCTGACTCCCACCATGATGTGCCCACCATCTCCTGCCCTCACTGGAGGCCAAGTAATAGGGCTGGCTATTCCAGCTTGGATTTTAAACCTGCAAAACTGAGTTAAATTCATCTCCTTTCAGTAGACTGTGTCAGGTATGTTGTTACAGTAGGAAAAAGATGTTATAGTAGAAGAAGTAGGCGTGCATACACAGGGATAGATAGATATGAACAGAGATGACCCAGGGGATTCCTCTTTGGGGGATGGGGAAAGAAAGAACATTCCTGGTTGCAGCATAACCGAGGAGAGCATTTCATGGGAAGCATTTGATGGGAAGTTTTCTGTTGGTGCTGAGGTGGGCGGGGTGCACTGTTTGGGCCGTCCTTCACCACTTTCTCAAATCTGCATCCCTTCAGGAGGAATCGGAGGCCCTCCAGAGCAATTGAATTGAGCATCCTGGTGGACTTAGGGTGATCACAGAGAACACATGTGGATTTCAGAGCTGCAGAACAAGGAAACAGCCAGCACCCTGGTCCTGCAAAGTTGGATCCAACACCGTTGCTTTCTTGAGGAGCTCACAGTCTGTAAGAGGAGTCAGGTATGGGAACAGACCTTTGCTTGAGCAGTGGGCAAGCGGAAACAAACTGAAGCAAGAATAGAAAAGGGAACTGCTGGAAGAGCTAGGAAGGTCACTGCAGAGAAGGTGACCCTTACATGTACGTGTCTCTGGACAAGAGATGGGCCTTCCTGGCAGAGGAGGAGGAAAGGGGCTTGATGAGGTGAGGTTTGCCCCCATAGTGGTGGTTGTTGGTTGTGTGGTTGACAGAGGCTGTGTGGGAGGGGAGGCTGGCAGGAAGTAAAGCTGGGAAGACAGGTTGAGCAAGGACTCTTACACCAGTGGCTCGGAGTGGGAAATGGTTTTTTGATTTAATTTTACTTAATTTCATTATTTAATTCATGGTAGAGATTGAACCCAGAGCCTTGTGCATGCTAGTCAAACTCTTTACCTCTAGCTATGCCCCAAGCCCAGATTTGCATTTTAGAAATAACCCCTGCCTGGCTAGAGGGTGGGAGAACATTTCAGAAAATTGTGACAATGAGGTAAGAAACGTGGAGAGAATGAACCAAGTCTGTGACTTGGAAGTTGTGAGTGTCAGTACTTATCCGCCAAGACATGATTGAATACTGGGCTTGACCTTGAGCCACGTAATACAGGGCCACCAGGAGAGGCTTAGCCAATGGTGAAGCACAGTGTCTGTGGGTGCAGCCATCCCAGATGTGGTTTAGTGTCTGTGGGTATCAGCAATTATGTAATAGTTATCCTAACAGATGGGACACGGGACTGCAGGTTCCAGAGGGACATTTCAGAAACCCAGGCAGACAGACACCTCAGCTACAGCAGGACCATCACAGACAACAAAAGCCCCCTCAGTGGCCTGCTTTGCCCATGCCCTCCATCTAAACCACTTCTTCAATGTGGAGGCCAGATGGAGTCAGGTGGCTTCCCTGGATGGGCTTAACTTGCTTTGGTGCCTAGTCCACATTCATTCGTGGGAAGAGAAAAATAAAAACCTATTTTAAATAAAAGTGTAATGCAAAAATTATTTTCAAAGTTGTGCGTGAGCAGTGAGTGAGAGAAGAATCAAGTTTGGTTCCAACAAGTGGACTTTATTCATGCAATGCACACTCAACTTAACATTCCTAATAATAGCAAGTCACAAATACATTGAAGATTCACTCCCTTGTTCACCTAGAGTCCAATCCCATGGACTTACTCAATGCAACGTCTCTTAGCCAACAAGTCAGTCAGCAAGACCGAGGGGATTCTTCTCAGCCGTAGCCTCTCTCAGCTTCTCGGATGTTTTTGGATGTCCTCCGATATCTGATATGCCAGAGGTTGGATGGCAGTCGTCATCGCAGGAGAGGTGGTCAGTCGTCTGACCTTGGTGACAACGGTCGATCAGTAATCAGCGATAGTGTGGACAGCAGCCAGGGCAGTCAAGAGACAGAGCGATGTGGAGTCCTCTGGTCACAGTGCTGCTGACAGTTTGCTCCAAAAGTCCAGGGGTTTAAGTAGTGATTTTCAGCCCGGTCATGCTCTTTTCTTTATTGATAAAGACCAGAACATGACTATACTAGGAGCGGCCACTCAAATCATAGATAAAGGTTCATATTGGCTTTGTTCAGGAGTGTCATCCTGCCACACAGCAAGTTTGTCACCAGGCACCTTTTATGATTTTAGTTTTACAAGTCCAGGCAAATACCAAATATAGCTTATTATTACTACATAACACACAACTATAGCAATTCCTATTATTTCCTTGTCTCATTACAAAAGTAACTCTTTTTTTCCGAAGAATTGTTATAAATTAAATAAATACTATTTTATTTTAATTTATTCAAATTTTAATTCTGTTTCAATGGTTTTTCTCTTACTCATAACTGGACGGTATTAAGTGACTTCTCAAGGAATAAGATAATTTATGATAATATAATTACATAAGTTCTTGCCCAACCCCTGCTGTCCATAGGTTTTCAATAAACTGCTTTCAAGTCCCATCTTCATTATTTACTAGCCATATGACAAGTGATTTTATTTAACTGCCTCAGGATCATTTTTCTGATCTGGAGGATAGCAATATCATGACCTAT
The DNA here is from genome assembly GCF_902686445.1 of Sciurus carolinensis. Taxonomy (NCBI): domain Eukaryota; kingdom Metazoa; phylum Chordata; class Mammalia; order Rodentia; family Sciuridae; genus Sciurus; species Sciurus carolinensis. The sequence goes on from NC_062223.1 coordinate 63,718,052, forward strand.
CCCTCCTGGTTGCTGTGACAATTAACTGAGATGATTGTGAGAAAGTTCCAGGAGCAGAATACTACTCAGAAAGTGCTGCCTTTCTTACCTTCCCCTTAATGTGGTATGTAGATAAAAGGTCAAGGTCAATGGGGCCCACCCAGTGAGACAACCTCCCTCATCCCTGTCCTCTGGAAAATTAGCAAAAGGTGGGCAAAGACCTCAGGGGAGCTGTTGAACCGCATGTATTGAAAGTGACCCATTTGGAAAGACTTGACAGCCACTTACAATGTAAAACCTCCACACAACCCAGAGAGTGAATATATCCACCCTTCCCAAAGTTTGCTTGGGCCCCTTTATGGCTGCTCCCTCCTGCCCTTCTTTGCTACTCTCATCCTTCCATTGTCAGGTAACTGCTAAGATGCTTTCAGAAACTATCCAGGTTTTTGTCTGATTGAGTTTTGAGAGCTCTTTGTATATTCTGGAAACCAATCCTATAACAAGCTTTGTAATTTGCCAATGTTTTCTCCCAGGCTGTGGCTTTAGTTTGGGGATTGTCTGATGCTTGTTACCATCAAACAAGGGTTACGGGATTTGGAGAGGAGTATCACAGAGATTAGGTGCCCTTCTCATGTCCTTGATCAGAGTCCCTGATACCAAGGTGACTCTCCTTGTTGATGTTGACCTAGATCATTTAGCTAAGGGGGTATCTGCCAGGTTTCACCACTGTAAAGTTACTTTTTACCTCCTTTCTGTGGAAGCTGGTAAGTCTAGCCAGTACTTAAGGGGAAAAGAATTAAGGAAAATAATTAAATCCCCTCTCCTACAAGTAGTTATATCCACACATATTATTTGGATTCTCCTGTAAGGAAGTTCACCCCTCTTCTCTATAACTGATTTATATATTCACATACTTATAACAGTATGGACTCAAGAATATTTGTTTCACTCTTTAGGTTTTAATCCAATATTATTGTTATTTTGTTGGTCTAACAATTCCAGCTTTGGCTTTTTAGTCAAGGTCCTATATTCTTTAAATATACTCCTAATCTTCCCCACCCTATTTGTTCCTTATTTTCTGGTACCATAAGATGTTCCAAGCTGCAGAGCATGGTGGCACACTTACATAATGGCACACTTATATAATTCCAGCAGCCTAGGAAACTGAGGCAGGAGGACCAGTAGTTCAAGTCCAACCTGAACATTTAGTGAGATCCTGCCTCAAAATTGAAAAAAAAAAAAAAAAAAAAAAAAGCCAAAAACATAAAAAGGGTTGGGGATGTAGCTCAGTAGTAGAGCACCTGTGGGTTCAATCCCCAATCCTAAAACAAACAAAAATTTTTAAAAAGATGCTCAGGAATCACATTTTATTTTCTATGTCCCAATTCCAGAATTAACTGTTTCTCCATGGATCCCTGGTTTCTCGTATTAGAAATAGTATTTAGACAAGATCTGGACAATGGTGCTCCTAGTTCAAGGCATGAGGGGTATTTCTTTATTTTTTTTAATCTTTCTTGGAAGGCACTATGTACTTCAGAGGGAGAGTGAGCACTTTCTAATTAGACAGTCATATGGAGAGAATGCTAATAAGCATGTGATCCATGAACCACAGATATCAGCATCACCACTGAGTTTATTACAGATGCAGATATCAAGCCCTACCTCAGACCTACTGAATCAGAAATTAGGGAGTCGGCCCCAAGAGTCTGTTTTATTTTGTTTATTTATTTTTCATGGTATTGAGGATTGAACCCAGGGGTACTCAACCACTGAGCTATACCCCCAGACCTTTTATTTCTTATTTTGAGACAGGGTCAAGCCCAGGTTGACCTCTAGCTTATAATCCTCCTATCTCAGCCTCCCAAGTAGCTGGGATTATGGGCACATGCCACAGCACCCAACAGGATCTGTTTTGATAAGTATTGTTAGTGACTCTTTCGCACATTATGGTTTGAGAACTACTGAGGTAAGAAGTCGTTATGGAAGCCTGAGTTCACCGTTGCTGTCCTTGGCACTCAGTCCAGGACCTCCTGCAGGTGGCACTCCTGACAGGGACTCAAAGGCTGGTTCTTTATCCAGCTACGACTTCAGTCCTCGGGTTCCTGTAGTTCTAATGATGAGGACACATCAGCCGAGAACACAGAGGTCAGGCAGAAAAGCAACAACAGGAACAAGAGCCAATCTTCGACAAAATACTAGCAAACCCAACCTAGCACCTTCTAAAAGTATTGTGCTCCACGACCAAGTACTGTTTATCTCAGGAATGCAAGGTTGGCTGAGCATTTGAAAAATTGATTAATGTGATCCAATATCAGTAGAATACAAATTTTAAACCATACAATGATCTCAATATATGTACAAGAAGCATTTGAGAAATTTAACCTCTCCATAATAAAAGCACTCAACAAAATAGGAATAGAAGGGAATTTCCTTCCTACTACAGGGTGTCTGTGAAAAACTCACGACGAACATCACACTTACTGGCAAAAGACTGTTTTCCCTCAAGGTGGGAACACAATCATCAGAGAGCTTTCATCACTTCTATTCAACAGCACTTTGTTTGGTTGCTTTTTTGTTAAGGATATGAAATAAAATAAGTTGAAATAAAAGGCATCCAGACTGGAAAGAAAACAGTAAAATAACCTCTATTTGCAGTTGAAGCTTCTCATATTAGAAAAATCCAAAGGAATTCACTAAAACTGCATCAGAACTAAAAAATAAGTTCATCAAGTTTGCAGGATATCAAATCACAAATCAATTGTATTTCTATATATTTGGGATAATCTGAAAATGAAAGAAAAGACTTCCACTTACAATAGCATTAAAAATACCAAAAAAAAGTTTAACAGAAGTGTAAAACTTTTGTTCTGAAAACTAAAAAAAGACAATTTTAAAGACCTAAATAAATCAAAAGGCATCTTATGTCCTTGAATTGCAAGATTTACTGTTAAGACGGCATTACTTCCCAAACAAATCTACAGATTGGATGCAATCTTTATCAAAGTCCCAACTAGTCTATTTGCAGAAATTCATAAACTGATCCTAAAATCCATATGAAATTCATGGGACTCAAAGTAGATAAAATAATATTTAAGAAGAAGGATAAAATTACTTTCCAATTTCAAAACTTACTACAAAGCTACAGCAATCCAGACAATGTGGTATTGGCACAAAAATAGACATAGAGGCCAGCCAGTGGCATAGAATGGAAAGTCCAAAAATAAACCCTCACAGGTATGGTCAATTGATTTTTGGGAAGAGTACTAAGACGATTCAATGGAGGGAAGAAGAATGTTTTCAACAAATAGTGCTGGGACAATTGGATATCCAAGTATAAAAGAGTGAAATTGAACCCTGTCTTCTGCAGTAGTCAAAAAGTCCTGTGGTGGGAGGAAATATGATAGGTTTCAAGGATCAAGAATCCAACATGGCCAGGTGAGTGGAGCACCTGTTATCCCAGTTACCCAAGAGGACAAGGCAGGAGGATCGCAAGTTGGAGGCCAGCCTTCATGATTTAGCAAGGCTGTCTCAAAAAATAAAACGTTTGAGGAAGGAAGGAGCTAATGTGGCTAGAATGCACTGATTAAGGGAGAAGATGTTTCAAGATTGAGCTAAAAAATACAAGCAGTGTCCAGAGTAAGTGACCCCATGCATATAAAGACTAGAAAAATGTAGAAAAGTGTTGAAAGGCCCTAGAAAGCATAGCCTTTTGATGGGGTTCAAATCCTGATTCCACCACTTAATTAGCACAGCCTCTCTGTGACTAAGTTTGTTCATCTGAAAAATAACAGCATTTAGTTTACAGACAGGTTGTGAAGACTGAGTGAGTGAAAATGTGGGTCAAGCACCCACCACAGAGGACTTGACGCATACTGTTCTAATTACAGAACTAGTGAGTGTAATTTTGGGGTATCTTTTCAACTTAGGATAGTTTGATACTTAATATTTAATAATCTTATGAGCTTCCAGTGAAGGAGAGGACATGAAGAAGAAGCCTGACAGGGACTTTCCAGCTTTAGAATTGTCTGGAATTGGCCAGTGTCCTGCTAGAGGGAAGTCCACGCTGGCCAGTTAGTACTGAGGTCCACTGGCACTACTGAGCTGGGTGGGCACGCAGCAAGGCACAGCCACAGCAAGATCCTACAATCATAACCAGGCAGAGCTGCCTTCATGGAGGGAGGCATTAGCCACCTCACCACTGCCCCCTGCTCCCGCCAGAACGAGCTCTTGACTCTGATCTCCCCAGTCCAACCTCAACCCTGGACTTTAAATCTCATTTTCCCAGCACAACTGTCAACAGCTGCCTTCATATTTACTGGACCTCCACAAGACCCCTCTCCACCGAGAGTCGCCATCTGTAAGACAGGCCTATTCAATATATTGTTTAACAGATCAGAGGCCAGGTTTTGTTTGACTTTGTTAATTGCATATCAAGCTGTCACCTAGAGATTAGCGAAGGGTATGAACCTACCCATAAATTATCCAGTTTTCAAAGGCAATTTTGATACTGCTATCAGGAGCCTCTTTATGCTCAAATGAGCATGCGGTATTTTGCAAAAGTAAGCATTCCCAGCGAGCTGTTAATTATTTGAACCTAGGGTGTTTGGGTGACTGCAATTGATAGATCCCAGGAGTGGCTCAACATGGGATGTGAATAAACAACTGCTGGCGGAGGACCAGCTTGGGACCCATTTTATACAACAGAAGTGACCCATCAGCCACTTCACAAATCACAAGTGGCTCACTGGGACAGCCACAGGGTTTGATGGTCAACCTAGAGATTTGTGGCATTGGATCTCAGCTGCTCAGGTCCACCTCCTCCTTCTGCTTTCTCTATTCTTTCCTGCTTGTTCTACTGATAGTTCTAACTACAAGGTCAAACCCAAGTCCCAAATTCCAAGCCAAGCTCCACAAGCAGAGACAAGACCTTTCAGTCATTTATCTTTGTATTCCTTCATTTGTCAGCACACACATGGTGATAGTATCATTGAAGGCAAGAAGGGGGAAGAGAGAGCATGGTGCCTCCTTCAAAACAGCTCACCACCTACGGTTGGAAATGGACACAGGCATCACCTTCATATTCAATCAGATCTTCCAGGCCCTGCTCTGTCCCAGAGTCTGTCTTTACCTGACTCTGGTTTGCTCAACAAATTCTACTCCATTCCAGTCCTAAGCTGCCAGGAAGCCATAGCCCTTTGTACCTAACTTGCAAGGTATGGTCTTCCTGTGGCAGAACCCCTTCCCCTCTGCCCCACAAACAGACTTTAGAATGGCTTTCTTAAAAAATTTCTAAGTGCCTCTGTGGCACTTGGGCCCAGGCAGAGCTGACTGTGCTCCCCAAGTGGGGTGCCCTAATCCCAGGTAGGACCTGCATGTTCCCTGTCCTTTCTTCTCCCCTTAAGGGCACTCTCAGCTGGTAGTCCATGCATGGGGTCAACCAAACACCTCTTTTCCCTCTCCAGAAGCATAGCCTGGTGACCTAGTCTGTCCTGCTGGCTGGCAGGAGATTAAGCTGCCAGAATAGTACATGCTGATCTCGGGTGACATCCGTTCCTGTACCACAAAGGACAAGTTAGTGGCTCTAGACTGATGATCTACTTACAGCTGCTTGTCCTCAGACCTGAGCTGCATGTGCACCTGTGCATGGACCTGCCCACCTGTGTTCTGATCACAGTGTCATCTCCAAGCTACAGACTCAACGGTGGTGGGTGGTGGGTGGTGGCAGGCCCCTGCATGCCCTTCTCAGGCTCCATGCCATGTGAATCACTGTTCTCTACAGAGGTTGCATCTCTCTTCTGGGGGGTTTCAGACCAACTGTTGCTCTGCAAGATTGACAGGCCTTCCAGTGTTCCCTCCTGTGTCTCACCATTGTGGTGACTTAGCTCCCCTGGGTGATCTTGAACTGGGCTGGACCATGGCAGACATCTTTGCACTGAAAGGACCTTTCTTCCTGCCCTGTCCATAGTGGGGAAAACTTGGTTGGTTTTACTTATGCTGCTGCTTCAGTTCTGGTCCATGAAATTGGACCAGAGGGCTTAGGGAAATTGAGAGATTGAAATAACCACAGAGAATTACGGTTTCAGGGGAAGAGAATGAATTTGATAAGAAAGCAGTTAAAGAATCAAATTTGTTTCCTCGGACAGGAGAAAGCAAACGGGTGGTTTAATTTCTGTCTTTGAATATGGGCAAATTATTCTTCTCGTCTGCAAAGGTCAACAACAGCAGAGTAGTGCTTGCAGACCATGTGTCTCCTCTTCCCTGACTGTAAAAGGAATCACTAACCTGCTTTTTGCCATTTCATGTTGAGGGTTTATATTCCAAGGGAAAAAAAAAAATCCCTGGAAGACTCACTGTGCAATCCCAGCCCACAGCAGCCGAATTTCTGCAGCATTGTCTGGGCACAGCAGTTTTTCCTACTGTTTCCTAGAAATCCCTTCATCCTTTACCCACAGCCCCTTCCTTGCTTAGGCTTCCCCACCCACCCTTTCCTTTTCTATTCTGCCCATTCTCACTCATCTTTTAAGGCCCAGCTTAAATGGCATCGCCTCTGTGAACTGTCCCAACTGAGTCGTGTTTCTACACTGCTGAACTGCTTTGCCTACACTGTTGACTCCCCTCTGGCCTGAGCTCCCTGGGAGTGGGATCACATCTCATTGCAGTCTTCAGACAGTGAATGATTGTTGGGCACTTGCTACATTCCAGGTACTGTATTGGGCACTGCAGGGACAGGCAGGGACAAGAGAGACAGGTGTGTTGCCCTCCAGCAGCTATGGTCTGGGAAAGGATATTAATAGATAAAGAGGTAATTATGGTGCAATGTGATTAGTAGGGGTCCCTCAGCTGAAGATAGTAAGGAAATGTGTTCCAGACAGAAAGGATGACATATGTGAATGTTGGTAACAACACAGAACATTCCTTAGATGTTGGAATGCTTAAGGAAGAGAGAGAATCTCGTTACAACTGGAGAATAATACTGGAAAGAGACAGAGACAGGAGACCCAGGGCTAAGATGTCCTATGCCTTTCCAACCTTTAGGAAGACAGCTTCCTTCTAACAGCAATGAAGAGCCTGTGAAGAGTTTTAAGCAGAGAAGTGACACCTGAGATTTGCACTGTGAAAGATGACTGGCTGCAGTGTGAAGAACAGACAGCCGGAAGTACTATTACAGGCAGGGAAAGCCATTAGGAGGAAGTCTGGTCAGCAGTGATGGTGGAGTAGCCAGCAGGATGAATACAGAGGGTTATTGGCAGAGGAGTCTCACAGCTTTTGGTGGCTTATTGGATATGGCAGCAGGTGGAGTGTAGAGGAAGGGGTGGAGGAGGGACTCAGTGGAAGATTCCAGACTTTAGTGGGACAGCATTAGTTTCCAAGGATGGCTTAGAACAACTGACATTTATTGTCTCACTGCTCCACAATCAAAGTGTCGGTGAAGTCATAGACCTTCTGAAGGCTCTGGAGAGGGCTCTGTTTCTGGTCTCTCTCCCTGTTTTCAGTTCCACCCACAAAATGGTGGAAAGATAGTATCATTCTCTAAGGCAAAGAACTTGTGTGGTGGCAAAGGTTTGGTGGAGAGATGAAGCCTTGAACTTGGGTTCAAGTTTGAGCTGAGTTTGGGGGGCCTGTTGAAAACTCATGTCTAGAAAACTATTTGATATACTGGATGAGTGCTCAGAGGGTTTGGACTGAGCTAGGAATGTAGATTTGCATCTTTGACATCTAGGGGTGACAAGATTTCAAATCTTTGGGTTGGGCAATAGCTCCTGGAAAAATGACCAATTAATCTTTGCAACCCAGTACCTAGCCCAGCCACTGCCATTGCTATGAATGTTCAATGAATAACTGTCTGATGAAAAAAAAAAGTTTCTTCCACTCTTTATTAGTTCAAGATAAGAAGGTTCTGCATGGGTGATTGCCTACTCTGCTCTGGCACTGCGACATGAAGGGAGTGGTCCTGGGAGGAATGAGGAACAAGCATCCCTAGGTTTCACCTTACATCTCCTTGAGTCTGACTTAATAAACTTGTCCAAAGCATCCCACTCAGCCAGGGGTGAAGGGTCCCAGGGTTGAGCCCACCTTGTGATTTGTAAGAACACGAACAGAGGAAAAACTTGAGTCTTGCTGTAACTGGTAGCAACGTTGCCTCTTCCCTTGCAAATCTTCACCCATTTCATCAGCCCAGTTTTTCTATAAACTGGACTATAATGATTTTCCAAATAAAACCTTTTCTATACACCTCCTTTTACCCCAAATCCTGAGGCTGACAGTAATGGGATCTTGTGTGTATTTGGGACAGGAGTGATTCTCCCACTGGTCACGCTGGAGCAGGAGCTGCTGGGCCTGGGGTGGGTAATCATCTGCTAACCAGTCGATCCAGCCTCCTTTGTGCCTGTTGCTTGGTGACACCCAGAGGCCCCTCTCTCAGAACTAAACTCTGGCTTGCTATTGGTCTGGTGGAGGAGTTTGTTGACAATAGACACTTCACTGGCTCTGGATTGTGAAAGAGACCTGGGGAGCTTGGGTTTCAAGCTGCAGTCTTGTACAAATGCATTTCCTTAACTCTTCATGTCCCCTGCCAGGAAGAGCCAGCTGCAGCTGCTAGGGCCCAGTAAGACTGTCCACCCTGGCTCTAGAGCAAGGCCCTTCTCTTCTTCCTAGAGTGTCACTGGGTTGGGGGCTTCATTTCTGCTGAGCTGCTATGGCAAGACAGTCCTCATCTCTTGGTTTTCTTGTAAGACAACTTAAACAGACTTTACTGGCATAATAAGTCATCAGAGCTAAGCTAGGAGAGGAGTCAAGGTTAGCAGAATGATTCCTTCTGCAGTGTCAGAATCTGAAGAATCTGAAGCCCCAACCCTCCTCTTGGGGTGCCCGGGAATCTGTACATGTAATGGATACCTTCCTGCAGTAGAGTAGGGGTCAGGCAGAAGAGGGGTGGAAAGAGACTGAGGTGACTACAGGGAGGTGACAAGGGTGGTTAATGAGACAGAGAATGAATTCTGGATCTTCCAAGTGGGACCCTGTTGGATCAGTGAATGAAGCCAGGGCTCCAAAGGGGAGGCACCCTTGATGGAGGTCAGTTCTTGCTGGGGAAGCACCAGCCTCTGGACTCCTCTGCAGCTCCCAAACTCCCCACTCCTGCTGCCTTCCTGTCTTCTGCCCCAGGCCCCCTCTAGAGAATGGGCAAACTGAGGGTCATGCTCTGGACAAGCTGTGCCAGGGCAGCTGCAGTGAAGACTAGAAGTCACCCGATTTGGGGTGGTTCCTTGAACCTCTGATCCACTAAAAACCTGGTGTCACTTACAGAAAGGACATGGCTAAGCCCCCAGCCAAGCCTCACACCCCATACCCTGTTCCTTTCCTCTGGTCAGTCATAAAACTATTGCCTTGGGAAGGGAAGGCCAAGGGTCTTGTGAAGACCAAGTACAGGCACAAGGCAATGTCAGGAAATGCCTCCCCTCCCTTCTGTTGACCCTTGTAGCCGACTGCCTAAGCCCTCACCCCAAGAGAACTCAAGGCAGGAGAAGGTGTAGTGGGGGCTTTCCAGCTGCTTCCTCAGGATTAATTGCCCTATGCCTACAGCAGCTGGCTCCTCTCTAGAACAAGTAGGGTTTGCAGCTGGAGCAGAGCAGGACCTCATGAGTGGGGACATATGCAGCAGGTCCCAGAGATCCATGTGCCATGGGGATGGAAAGTCTGCTGGAGCCCAGATTGGCTCAGTCTGAAGGTCACCATTGAGTTGGATGCATGGAAATGTCTCTCTGTCCAACAGGACTGCAAATCATATTTACAACTTCTTTTCTTTGTGTTTTCTTTCTTTTCCTTTCATTTTTTCCCCTCTTTCTTTTTCTTTCATTTCCTTCTTTATTTCTCCCTGCCCTCCTTTCTTCTTTCCTTCCTTCCTCTCTCTCTCTCTCTCTCTCTCTCTCTCTCTCTCTCTCTCTCTCTCTCCTCTCTCTCTCTCTCTCCTCTCCCCCTCCCTTTCCTCTTTCTCCTCCTTCTCCTCCCCTTCTTCTTTTTTTCTTCATTGCTAGGGATTGAATCTGGAGGTGCTCTGCTATGGGTCTTGCTAAGTTGCCTAGGCTGAACTTGAGCTTGCAGTCCTCCTGCCTCCCAAGTTGCTGAGATTACAGTTGTGTGCCGCCACCCCTAATAGCTTCTTTCATTTCTTTGATCAACTTTCTGCCAGCAACAGTTGTTCCTCAGAGCTTCTAGTGCAACTATCCCTTTTCTGGGCATCTGAGACCCTGAGACAAAGGAGCCATTATATTCAACACAAGGGGAATGCGTCTGCTGAGAACACGTATTTTGCTACCATTGGATTCCTCTCCTGTTTGAACTATAAGAACCAGTTGGAATCATTGGCTACAGCTAGGTTTTTTGTTTGTTTATTTGCTTGTTTTTCAGCACTGAGGATTGAACCCATGCTAGGCAAGTATTCAGTAAGCTATATCCTCAGTCTTTTTGATTTTTCACTTTTTATTTTGAGACAGGGTCTTGTCCAAGCTGCCCTCAAATTTGAGATCCTCCTGCCTCAGCCTCCCAAGTAGCTAGGATTATAGATATGGGCCACCACACCTGTCTTCTGAAGCTTCTTGTGTTTTGTTTTGCTTATCTGTCTGTTTTGTGGTGCTGGGGATTGTATCCAGGGCCTTGTGCATGGCAAGCAAGAATTCTACCACTGAGTTACATCTAAAGCTACAGCTAGATTTTAGTTCTGTTTTTATTTTTATTTCCAGAAAGAAGAGACTGATATTAATTTGAGCCCAATTGCTTTCAAACATTTTATGGATTTGTTTGATTTTGCTGGTAGGAATGATTGAGAAGGGAAGAAGTGTTGGGATAATGAATATGGTTCTTACCAATGTCAAAAGTGGAAATCTCACAGTATAGACCAGTGACTTTGAAATGAAAATTCTGAAACAAAATTTTTTAACAGCGTATATTGGTTTTCCAAGCTGCCATAGCAAAGAACAACAAACCAGGTAGACTTAACGACAGGAATTTATTCCCTCACAGCTCTGGATCGAGGAGTTTGGAGATCAAGGTATCCCAGGGTTGGTACCTTCCGAGGGCTGTGGGGAAAATCTATTCCATGCCCTTCTCCTATCTTCTGGTGGTTTGCTGGCAATCTTTAGCATTCTTTGGGTTTTGGAAGTATCATCCCAATCTCTGCCTTACAGTTTGATGGTGTTCTCCCTGTTTATGTTAAAATTTCCCCCTTTTGTAAGGATATTGGTCATATTAAGTTAGGGACCTACCCTACTCCAATCTGACCTCATCATACCCATTACATATGCAGTGACCCTATTTCTACTGAAGCTCCTATGCTAAGGTGCAGGGGGGTTAGGACTTTAACATAAAATTTCGGGGGGAACAAAAACACAACAGAGAATTCTTAAGTATTTGATAAAATAACCAGTCATTTCTAGAAATCAGCGTGATTCACTAAGGATCCACAGTGTCCTGCTGTCACCGGGTTACACACCAGATTTACCTGGGAGATGCAGGAGCCAAAGCCCAACTGGCCTGGTGGCCTTCTCCAAAGTCAAGGCATGTTCGCCCCCTTGCTGTAACGTGACTTCTTGATTGTTCCAGGGTCTCTGAAATTCAGAAGTAAAGAAATGTGGTGGGGAAATTACTCCCAAGTGGCCTGCACCTTTGGTCCGCAGGTCCAGGAGCTATCATTGTTACTAGAAGGGCAACCAGAGACACCCCGGAGGCTGTTCTCAGCATCTTCTGTAACTAAATCGCTAAAGCTGGGAAAACAATCTCTTCATTTCCCTCATCATCACACCGCTTCCTTTTAATTTCCAAGCCTCATTTGCACCTCTTCCCACAGTCTGTCGAGCGACAGCAAACATCTGTTCTGGCCAGGAATAACAGTGCACAGGAGTGTGGTGGCAGGGCCCTCACACCCAAGCCCCGCCTCCATTTCCCGCCATTGTTCCCTCCGTGGCCGGGGCCGTCCTGGAGGAGGGGCTTTCCAGATAAAAATGGCCTGGTTGGCTGCCAGTGTTTCAGGCAGGTTCACAGCCTCCAGCCTCCTGATGGGCAAGCCGTGATTCAGACCCAGATCCTGTTTTATCTCCCACGCTTATCACTTGTCTTCAGCTGCCAGGAGACACACAATGGAGCAGAGAGGCATTTTGGCTGAGCCAGGCCTTGGGAGGCCCCACGGGGTTTTAGAAGCCTCCACACAACTAGCACAGGCTGTCTCACCTGAGTCCTCACCTCAGCCCGCTCTGGACAGGGATTTCCTTTCGGTTTCCATGCTCAGAGTCCCTTCCATTTTAAAGAGGCAGGCATTCCATGAGTTCCCCAGGGAAGATAGCATTTCCTTGCAGCCAAAACAGCAAAAATGGGTACCCCAATATCTGCTGACTCAACCCTTTTCAGACCTCCTGTTTCAATAAACCCAGGACTTTAGTGAGTATTAACACGTTTAGGAGAGACAGGACTCAAAGGAACTTTCAGAAGGAAGATTGGTTCCCAACCAATCTGGCTTTATTTAATTGTAAAAGTAAACTTGGGCTTGGGGTGTAGCTCAGTGGTACAGCACTTGCCTAGCATGCATGAAGCCCTGGGTTCAGTCCCCAGCAACCAACAAGCTGACCAAAAGAAACAAACAACCCTAAATGCTGGAGTGTGGCATAGCCAATTCCCTTGTGTTGATATTTGTATTGTACTTATGTCAACACTGGATAAATTGGGTGGCAGTTAACATTTTGTTTTGGAACTTCCTACACATTTATAACTATTTTAAAGAAAAAAAAACTTTTTTTAAAAAAGTGAGCTTGATGGTTCCCCCCAAACACAACTAATATGTTTTGTCTTTTGAAAAAACTACATAGGATGAAAACTGACAGTATAGGTTTGGGGCCTGACCAGACCTCAATTCAAATGAAGGCTTTACCACCTACAAGCCGTGTGACCTTGGGCAAGTTACTTAATCCCTCTGAGCGTGCTTTCCTTATCTTAAAGATAGATTTTAGAGTTTCTCTGATAGGCTGAGTATAAAAACGAATGAGATAACTCATGGAAAGCACCTAACAGGGTGAATGGTCATCACTTAATATGTGTCCCTTTAAAACTGTTAAACAGAGGAGCCTTATGTATGTTTTCAGAGTGGGTCACAAGCTCAGAAAGTTGTGTGTGTAGCTAGGAGAAATTTTTAGTGGCCTTGATAAGTCAAGAGGATCCATTGCCCAACATGGTTCAAACATGAGTCAAATGACCACGGAGAAATTGTTTGAATTCTGTCCAAATTTTTTTTAGGTAAAATTGTTCATGTTCCCAAGTTTCCTAGTATGGAACTACATGAAACAATTGAAAGAACAAAACACACAACATTCCATTTCCACTGCAGGTAGGGATTGGCTCCAGCCTGCCAGCCAGGTGCATGGCAATGGGGGCGGAGCAGGAAGGAGCAGAGGCTGAAGGGCGGTGAGCCCTGTTGCCCCTTAACTCACGGCTGAGAGCTCACAAAAGGAAATAGTTTCTATGAAACATCCCAGGTCCCTGCACTCCAGGAAGAGAGAGGCCACCCATTAAGCCCTTCTGGGAATTTAAAAATAGGTCCTAAAGCCAGCTCTGGTCATGCCCTTTCTAGTCCTTCCCTTCCCAAGCCCTCTGTTCCAGACATCCTGGTTACTCATCACTTCTCAGACACCACCTGGGCTTCTCCAGCCAGGTTGCCCTCCACCTGGAAAGCGCCTTCCTCCACCCACTCTGAACGCCGCTCCCCCTGCCTGTTCCACCCCACCCGATTTTCAAATCGTCCACCAGTTGCTTTATCTCCCTTGAAGCCTTGTCTGCACCTGGACTCAGAGGTCATCCTTCCTCCTTCGAACTCTCCCAGTTCTGGGTTTGTCTCTTCCGCACAGCCTGGAACACATTAGTTCAACAAAGATCTCTGTGCTCTGTGGTACACGCTCTATGCCCAGCTCCAGACACGTGAGGCTAGACAACAGGGTGGGTACATATGTGTGCACACATATTGGGATGGGTAGGGGGGATAGATACTCAACCAACCGCATACATATGTAAGTTGTGATATGCGCTTTGAAGAAACAGGTAGTTAAAGAATTGTGAGGGCAGGGGTTGTAGCTCAGTGGTGGAGCGCTTGCCTAGCACATGTGAGGCACTGGGTTTGATTCTCAGCACCACATATAAACAAATAAAGGTTCATTGTCAACTAAACAGATATTAAAAAAAAAAAAAAGAATTGTGGTGCATGCTTCAAAGAAGGATCTAGTTTGAAGGGGAGAGTAGGAAAGGCCTTTCTGAGTAAGGGAAATTTAAAATGAGTTCTGAGTCCTGGGCAGGTGGTGTGGCTCAATGGTAGAGCACTTGCCTTGTGTGCACAAGGCCTGGGGTTCAAAATCCCCAGCACCAGGGAAAAAGGTTGCAAGTAGATATTGTAAAGATCTTAATTGACTTTATTTGGTATTGAGTCGGATCTGAAATTCTTCCTTAAAGCCCTCATGTTGAAGGCTTTGTCCCCAGTGCTGCTGAGTTCAAAAGTGGGATCATGAGAGATTGAACCTCATTGAAGTTTAATGGGTCATTGGGAGGTAGTGATACTTTGGGAGACAGTATCTCCTTGAAGGAAGTAGGTGACTGGGGACCTGTCCTTGGAGGTTTTTGTCCCTGGCCCCTTCCTGCCCCACCTCTCCTTCCCAGCCAATGTGAGACAAGCAGGTTTATTTCACCGCTCTCCCTACGTGATGTTCTGGCTCACCAAAGGCCTGAAAACAATGGAACCAGCTGATCATGGACTGAAACTGTAAGCCAAAACAAATCTTTCTTCCTCTAAATTGATTTTTCTCAGGTATTTTATCACAGCAGCAAAAGACTGACTAACACATTTGGCTTTACTTTATGACTTTAAGAGTCAGGCAGTTATTTATTCTGTAAAAAAGATTATGTTCTGACATGCACAGCAGAAAAGGTTGGTGTGTGTGTGTGTGTGTGTGTGTGTGTGTGTGTGTTGCTGGGGACTAAACTCAAAGTCTTGAGCAGGCTAGGCACACACCCTACTGTAGAGCCACATCTCCAGCCCCAAGAGCTTGATTTTATAGATGAAGAAGGGCTGAAAAAAGCAGAAATTAAGTACAGAAATGGATTGGTCATTTTAAAGTTGCTTTCTTCATAAGGTGTGGACAGGGAGACAGAATAATAGAAAAGTAACTGATTATGTAATATCAGATTATTTTAGGTAACTTTTTTAAAAAATAAGGATTTTAAAGGGTATAAGGATTAAGGCAGGGGGACTTAATTATTGTGCTGACTGACCTGCTTAGGAAATTTGGGTATCTCTCATTCTGATTTCTCAATAGGTCAGATATCAATTTCTTCCTTTTAGAGACATGGAACTTTAGCCTGATTGATTCCATTTTGATTTGTAGTCTGGTACAAGTCCTGGTGTAGGAGCTTAGAAAAAGAACAGCCTCTGATCATTTTTATTTAATGTATGTCAAGAGGCAGCTGGATATATTGATCTAGAGTTCAGAGAGAGGTCAGAGCAGGAGACATGCACTTGGAAAGCCACCAACATTTAGATATAAGTCTCATGAATGAATAAAACTTCCTGGGATTACATTGTAGACAGGGAGCTGGACCCTTTTATAGCAACCTGGTTTTTTTTTTTTTAATATTTTTAGTTGTAGATGGACACAATACCATTATTTTATTTATTTTTATGTGGTGCTGAGGATCAAACCCAGTGCCTCACACACGCGAGACAAGCTCTCCACCACTGAGCTACAACCCCAGCCCGCGACCTGTTTTTGTGATAACAACCCTATTCCCTCAAGATTTAAACTACTCCCTCTTCTAGTCACCCAATCACTTCTTAAAGGCCTCACCTCCCAACCCATCACAAGCAACCAAATTTTGACATGAGTTCTAGAGGGGACCAACCACATCCAAACCATAGAACAGTAAAGAGAAATCCCAGTGTGAGGTAAGACAAAGCAGTGGTTTGGAGAGGCAGTCAGATAAAAGAAAGCTGTCCTAGGCTTCAGAGGTAGGGAAACTGGGACAGTGAAGATGGCAGGGGACTAAAGAGAGTTAAGGGGTAGGCAGTAAGGTGTGTTACACAGGTTCCTCCCGTGCTTTCTCCAGCTGACAAGGATGTCCACTGATCAACTCGTATCCTGCCAGGGAGTGAAGGGAGAGAGGACACCTTTGCAATTTATGTCCTGCCTGTCAGCAAATAGGCGGGAGTTGGGGAGACAGAGAGCCTTTCTGCACCTGCTGCTGCTTCTCGTCTTTAGCTCAACAATCCTTCCTATTCTGGAGGCATATTCTGGTCTCCCATAGGCAGATGTCACCATCCTATATGTCCTCCTCTGGTTACAGCCACAGCTTCCTAGCAGTTTCCTGCCTTGAATCTCTTCTCTGATTGTATCCATCTGTCACACTGTTGCCAGAGTGCTCTTGAGCCACGAATTGTGAGTCAGTCGCCTTTTAGACCCTCAGTGGCCCACCATGACCCCCCCGGGATGAAGCCCAGCTTCTAAACGAGTATTCCAGGCCCTCCACCTAGACCGGGCACGTTCTAGGCTTAAGTAATATTCTCTATTTCAGCATCAAGGTGCTGCTTGGAGTTGCTTCCACAGCCATGGGGCTTCCTGAGTTCTGGACCCCTGTTCTTCTTGTCCCTCCTCAAACTGTGCCCTCTCCCCACCTTTTCTGGGCCACCTTCTACTCATCCATCGTGGGAGTCCCCTGCTGTGCTCTAAAGTGCAATCTGTACTCATCAGATTGTATGATAAACACTCTTAGGTGTCAGTTTTCACCACTAGCCTGTTTCCTGGGGACCACCTCGGTGTCTTCTTCATCTCAGTAACTCCAGCACCGATCATCATGTCCTGAAAATAAAAATCATCCAGTAAACATCTGTTAAAAAAATTAGTGAATGTGCAAATGAATGATTAATTATAAGGTACTAGGATATATTAAGTGCCAGATGAGTAGTACAGACTATCAGTGTAAGAGAAAAGAGGAAGTGATCACTTCCAGTTGGTGTACCCTCAGAAAGCTTCACAGATAAGAAGAAATTTATGCTGGGCCTTGCAGGATGAGATAAAGCATGTGAAAGTGCTGGCCCAGGGCCGACCTGCAGTTGGTGTTGAATGAAAGAGAAATAAATCTGATTTGACTCGGTGGAAAGAAGTGGGGAGAGCATTCCACAGGGGCAGGTGGTGGGGACAAGGTTTAGAGGTGGAAAAACACAAAGCAGATTCAGGGAACAATCAAGATACCAGTTTGACTGCAGCAGAGGATTTGCACTGGGGAGGACAGTAGGTTGGAAGAGAAGGTGAGAGCAAACAATGAACAATACAAAGAGGCGAGTGCATAGTGTGATCTTTGCAGAGATGGTGGATATACCAGGGCCACGATGCTTCCTGTACTTGTCTTTTCCAGGGAGGAGATGGCAATTTGAACTTGATTAAGAGAACTTCTGAATGATGCAAAAGGAACACATAAAGAATGTTCCCAGGGTTATGGGACAGGGACAGAGTGGGGGCAGGATTAGGTAATTAGTATCTCTGTGCTGCAAACAGCAGACCAAAATAACCACAACCATCAAAATAACCTTGACCAGTTTTCATATTTCTCTGCATCTCTCATTTGCCTGAATTAGAGGGCAGCTGAATTGACCTAGGAAAAAAGTAACTTTGAGCAGGAAATGTGGCAGGGAGGAGAATGGGAAATCCGAACACCATGCCAGCAGAGGAAGTGGTCGATGCTGGTCAGGCTGAGGAGAATGGGGCCCCTTGTCCCCTTGGCTCCTGATCAGCTCTTGGGAATGGCCTACCAGCAGGGTGCTTGACAGCACAGATAGGGACAGAGGGCACACGTCATGGAGACCACCACCAGTTTGGAGCCAACACTGATTAGACTGTGTCTGGAGAAGGAAAGCAGGGTGCATGGCTGGGCAAAACAGGGCAGCTCTGTCCCCTTGTGATTCATTTTGTTTTGTTTTTGTTTTTATTGTTTTTAGTACTGGGGATTGAACCCAGGGGTGTTTTACCACTGAGCTACATTCTCAGTCCTTTTTTATTTTGAGACAGAGTCTCATCAAATTGCTGAGGCTGGCCTTGAACTTACCATCTTCCTGCTTCCACCTCTGGAGTCACTGGAATTACAGGCATGTGCCACCATGCCTGGCTAACTCTGTCCCCTTATAACTGAATATAGTGGATTCTCCTCTTGGTGAGTGAGAAGCCTGCGAGCTTGCCCCTAAGAAAAAAAGAATGAAAAAAGATCCATTACTTGCAATGAGTAAGGACAACACTAGAGTTATGTGCAAAGCATTGTTCTCATGGAGGAAAGGAAGTTTGAGGAGCTTATTCAGGGACCCTATACATATTCTTAAAGGAAAACCCATGTAGGGACACATTTCTGAGCATACTGTTACCTATTTTTGAACCCAAAGGCTGTTCTTGTTCCCTCTTGGGATTGTGGAACTAATGACCAGTCCAAACACTGTTGAGCAGGGAAGGAGACTTTTATTCTTGGCCAAGAAAAGGAGAAGTAGGAAACAAGCTTCAAATCATCTTCTTAGCCCTTGGGGGTCAAAGGTTATAGACATAGGGTAAAAGAAATGTGGGGAAGGGAATCATCTAACAAAGCAGGGGAGGAACATTCCTGCCTTTTATTTTAATGAAGTTAGAGGCTGTCTGGTGGCCACTCTGGAAGCCATCTTAGAGTCATTAGTTTCAGCCAGTCCAATCAAAGAGGCTTCCTGTCCTCACGACAATCACAATGAGGGCAGGGTAAAAATTCAGCAAGGCCACTCAGGTGTAAGATCAAGGTGGGTAACAGGCTCAGTTTGAGATATGCATTTCTGAGCATGCTCAAAAGGCGAAGATGGCAGACACGTGATTCTGGGCATGCTCAGTTCAATATCATTATGAGCCAATGTAATCTAGGTCCCTGGTATCAAGAGTCAGAGTAGCTCCATAACCTTGGCTGGTTCTTTGTAAGTTTCTCCAAAAAGTTTTGGCTGACAGGAAGTCAGGACACACTGAAGGCACAATCATGGAGGATTTTTCCCCGGAAAGTGCCTCCTCACCAGGGAGCTCCATCTCCATCCAGCGTACAACTCAAAGGAGGCAGAACTGCTGCCAAACCAAGCCTGGGAGAGAAGGTCAGAGCTGAACCACAAGCTTCAGTCTGCATTTATTTCTGCTATTTACTTGTGGGAGTTTTGGCTTTCTTTTGTTTTGTTTGTACAAATAAGATAGGATAGTTAAGGGGCCCCACTAAGGTTTGTTTTTTTAATGTAAAGACCACTCTATGAAAATAATCTGTAGAAACGTTCCAAACCTTCCATCCAAGCCTTTGTTCCAGAGCAGTAGGGGCATGGTTGGGGTGCGTGGAAGTGGAGGCTGATCCAAATAGAGGTTTTAAGGAAGCTCCAACTCAAGGGCTAAAAGGGCACAGTCAATTAGAAAGTCCTGGGCCAAACCAATAACATGGCTACTTTACTAATACCTGTTCAGCATAGATTTTGACCAATAGTATTGGTACTTTTCCAAGATCCAATTAGCAAAAATTTTGACCAATAGAATTGGCCCAAGAGCTATATAAACCCCTAGACTAGTATTCTTAAGCAACAATGCCTCTTAGGTCCCCTCTCACCCCTGTGAGAGCTCTGTTTCTTTTCATCTCACTTGAATAAATCCTACCCCTTTCATTCTTGCCTTCCATGTTGTCCATGGATTTCATTCTTCAAATTTGCAAGACTAGAAAGAGATTGGTGGTGAGTTCCTGGAATCTGCTGCAGACAGGACAAGGCATAGCCCTCCATCAAGAAAACTACAACATGCCACTCGATAGTAGTGGAAAAGAATCTGGCTTTGCCAGTTGCAACTCTTGGAGCGGACACCTAGGCACCCCCTGCTCTGATTGGCCGCTAACACTAAAACAGGCTTTCTTGGCTGCAAAAGCCTACAGCTTACACAGACCCCACCCACCAGCAGAAGTGAAGAATCAAGTTTCATCTCAAACTCTGGTTTCAGTACTGGGGATTGAAGTTAGGGGCTCGCTACCACTGAGATACATCCCTAGTCATTTTTACTCTTTTATTTTGAGACAGGGTCTTGCTGCATGCCTGAGGCTGGCCTTGAACTTGTGATCCTTCTGCCTCAGACCCTCGAGTTGCTGGGATTACAAGTGTGTGCCACCAGGCCCAGCTGACTTTGTGGTTTTGACAAGCCACTGAAACTCTCTAAGACGTGATCTTCTTTATCCTCCTTTGCTTTAATGAGGGAGATGGGTTAAGGGTTCTCATGAATATACGAAAAAAATCAAACTCAGTAGTCTCTCCTCTACTCTCACTTAATACTCAATGCAGGAGACTTCTGGGACCAGCTGTGTGGAGCTTTTTCCCCACCCATTGAGCTAGCGATCAATTCTGCAACAGACGCAAGCTGGTGTCCTCTCTTTCAATTTAATTCTGACCCTGTTCCTGGAGATAGCATCAGATCCCACAGGATGAAGGCTCAGTCTGCAAAACATCCCCACCCCTTGAAATGCTAACCACAAGGCTCAGGTTGTTTTTGCTTGTGCAGAATTCTGACCAACTTCTTGGTTATAAATCAGGGTTCCCACAACCCCTTCCTTGGGTTGGACTAATTGGCTCTAGTGGCTCACAGTACTCAAAGAAACACTTAGGTTTACTGTTTTACTATAAAGAACATTACAAAGGACACTGATGAATAGGAGACAGATGTATAGGAGAAGATATGGGGGAAGGGGTCCAGAGTGCCAGGAACCTCCATGTGTCAGCTATCAGAAAGTTCTATGAACCTAGTCTTTTGGGGTTTTTAGAAAAGCTTCATTACATAGGCATGATTGATTAAGCCATTGACCATTGTCAATCAACTTAACCTCAGTTCCTCTCCCTTTTTCAAAGGTTGGGGTTAAAAAAATACCCTCCCCCCAAAAGTTTCAAGCCTCTAAACACAAAACTGGTTTCTCTGGCAACCACCCCCCATTCTGTGGTTATTTAGGGACCTTCCAAAGAAACTTCTTCATTACCATAAACTCAGGTGTGTTTGAAAGGGCTTCTTGTGAATAACTAGACTGTCTTTCACCTTCCTGGGCTCTGAAGCCGCTGTAGGAATTGAGGACAAAAGGCCAAATACTTTAACAAAACAAATTATTCTTGCTCTAGTCATTTAGGAAATAACAAGGACTATAGGAGCTCTGAGTCAGGATCTAAAATGAAATGGATGAAAATCAAAATACATGCAGTCTCACCTCAGTATCTATGAGGGGACTGGTTCCAGAACCCCCAAGGATACTGAAATCTGGGGATTTCATTTTTTTATATAAAATGGTATGGTATTTGCATAAAATCTTTACATATTATCCAGTACACTTTAAATCTTCTCTAGATTATTTATAATACCTAATGCAATGTAAATGGTTGTTCTAATGTATTACTAAGGAATAATTGAAGGGAAAATGGGTTAATAAGGTTGCAGCCATTTTGCTGCCACCATTATTCTGCGCCCCCCCACACACACACACACACCATTTTACAACCTAGATTGTTAGCCCGTGAACTTCCTCATCAGTCATTGGTCCGATTGTTATTAGCCTGTGAACTTCCACTACTTAAGAATAGCTCCCCCACCTCTCTCTCTCTCTCTCTCTCTTTCTTTCTCTCTCTCTCTCTCTCTCAAGGGCAGATACTCTGCTCGTCTGCTTAAAAAAATCTCTCGTGTGAGTTCCTGCATCCGGAGTGGTTTTCTGGATGCTTTCAATAATGACCCCCCAAAAGTCTGTACATGTTCAATACAGAAGTAACTTTATCTTTCCAAATATTTTCCATCTGTGGTTGATTGAGTCTGGATGTGGGGTCTACAGAGAGAGAGGGCCAAGTGCATATATAATATCACCAACATGTGTCCAGAGTTCAAGCTCTATAACTCTCCCTCAGTGTGACTCTAACCTGATTATATAACAAGGACTTAGAGACTGCTTCTGCTAAAAACAGACTCTTCACCTGGGCCTGCAAATGTGAAAATCTTGGCATCTCTGCCTCCATTTTGCATCTGTTTCCTTTGTTCTGAGTCAGTCACCTGGGATACCAGGAATAATAGAACTGATCAATAAACATCTGTGATGAGTCAAAAACTAACCCCCAGGCAACAGCAACTTTCTTATCACTGACAAGGCTCCATCTGAACAATCCTAAGATAGTCAACCAGACCACCTCTCCTCTATACATTCTGCGAACCCATGTCAGTACTCTCCAAGACAGGACTGGAAAGGCTGATCCCTTTGTCTTCCTGGTATAGTCATACTGATCAAAGTTCCTTTCCTGCTTTTCACCATTACTTTTTCCATTTGGTTTTTGGGTGTGTGGCCAGATCTGATTTGTACAGACACTCAGAATCGGGCCTCTGGTAACAGTTATCCAACCTCTAATTTCTGTAACTGATTTTACTCACTCTTTGCTCCAGTCACAGAAGGACATTCTCCATACCTGCCTTATGTTTTTCTTCCTCTCTTCCTAAGCTCATAAACTCCTTTCCACCTAAATATTCTTACCATCCATCTCTCAGTCTCATTTATTGAAATCCTACTAAAACCTTTCTCCCTGGACTTTATTGATGAATCCCTTCAAACCAAGAATGGGTGACCTTTTGTAGTCAACCTAAAATTCCATCCTGAGAACATGGTGTTGCCACCATTTTTCTCAACATGCATTCTATGAAGAGTTATGAAGTTTTACTATGCAAGAACAGGCTGCTGATCACTTAACATTTCCTTGCCTCCAATCACCATTTCCAATACTTCAGACCACCCTGTTTCTGTATCCCATAGATACTCTTAAACCCTATCCTCCAAGAGGTTGATTTGAGTCTCAGGTCTCCTACCTCCTCTTTTTGGACAGCATGGTGAATATACTCTTTCTCTTTTGTAGACCTCTTTGCTTCAGTGATTGGCATAGTGTGTGGTGGGGGGAGAGAAGGGATGGGCATTACTGGGAAAGACCCCGAACAAAAAGTGGCAAAGGGTCTGCACCAGTCACGGCTGAGCTCCTCTCCCTGAGCTTTCAGTGGTGGTCCACAGGCTTTCTGGCTGAATTACTTACTGTTAAGCAATTGCATCTCAACAGGCTGAAAGCCATTCACTATTGTGGCACAATGTAAATGAGGGACTCTTAGCCCACATAGGGCACATGCCTAATCATGTGGGTGTCCCCAAAGCAAGAAGACCACAGAGATGCAAATGGCTAACAAGAGACAAAAGGGAACCTGTAATGCCAGGATGGTACCTTAAGCTGAGTAGTGGGACCTCAATAGAAAAACGGCACCTTAAAATCCTTGATAAAGACAGAGTCCAAAGGGTTGAGGGATGGTGAGTCCCATTCTCAAAGATAAAATTGGAGGTTAAAAGCCCCACAAACTTTTTTTTTTTTTGTGGTGCTGGAGATTCAACCCAGGACCTTATACATGCAAGGCAAGCACTTTACCAACTGAGCTATATCTCCAGCCCTAGCCCCACAGACTTTTATTAACTACTTTGGAAAGATGTCAGGAAATCTGACCTAGATGAGAATAAAAGGCTTTGTAATATAGGGAAAGCGCTGTCCACGCTCTCTTCCTATATTTGCAACTCGTTTTCTTTCTTCTCGAACTTCTATTGGGAGCCACAGTTGACCCTGTGAATCTGATTTTAAAGAGAGCAGGAGAGATTGCTGGAGTGGCCACCTCCCTCTTTGTGAGAAAAGGGCTGTTTCCAAAAGTGGAAGCAATCCTAAAATAGCCCCTAAAATACAAGTCTGAATCCCTGTAACTTGCTGAAAACCAGCAGAGAAAGTGTAACTCTCAGGTGTGGGCCTGAGAAGATCCTGGTTCTGAGCATGATGAAACTCTTGGGGAGGTTCCTCAGACACCACTGTAATCATCAACTTAAAATACCTATCCACTGGGCTCCCATATCCCATGCTAGTTATTTTTGTGTATCTGTGTAATGTTCCTCTTGGAATTTTTAGCTCACGGAGGACAGGAAGCATTCTTAGTTATATAGTCATTCCCAGGATCTCTTACATGATTTTGCATATAGAAAGCACACTTTAAGTTACATATTACTATGTAGTAAGTCACTTCAACATTTAGTGACTAGAAATAACAACAATTGAATATCTTTTAGGGTTCTGCCATTTGGGCTGTGTTCAGCTGAGTAGTTTGTCACTCCACATAGCATCTGCTAGGATCATTCACTAGGCTATGTTGCTGACCAATTTGGCTCTGCTGCAATGTCCTAGAATGTCCTAGAAGGCCTCACTCACATGTCTGGAACTTAGACGCTCCTCCACATGGCTTCTCCCCGGCCCCTCTCCTTCCATTCAGTAGTGTAGTCAAAGTTTCGGCCTGATGATTGGCATCCAGGATCTAGAGTAGAAGTTATCAGGCTCTTACAGTCTGTGCTAGAGCTGGTATAGTGTCACTCCAACACATTCTGTTGGTCACAGTAGATTACAAGTCCCGCCCAGATTCAAGGGAAGGGAGAATGGACTCTACCTCATGATGGAAAGAGAGACAAGCTCACACAGGAAGGAGAAGAATCACAGTTGCCATCTTGGGAGACTACTCCAATGTACTTAGTTGACATCTGTTAAATTTATTTTCCAGTCTGAGGACTGGCAGTGAGCATGTCCTTATCAAGGAAAGCTTATGCTTTCCTTTCTTTCATATGTCACTATTTTTTATTTATTTTTGTCTCATAAACCAACAGGCCACACCAGTACCATCCAAAAGAAACAATGTAAAATCCTAAGGAAAAGCCACCTACATAATTTTTAATTCTCTAGTATCTAAAATCAATAAGTTAAAAGAAACAGGTGAAATTTTAAATATGATATTTTATTCAATCCACTATATTCAACATGTTATTTCAACATGTTATCAATTAAAATTATTAATGAAACAAGTTTTATATTCTCTTTAAAATTTTTATTTTACTTTTAACTTTGGGTGTATTTTACATTCCCAGTACATCTCAAGTTGCACTAACCACATTTTAAAAGCTAAATAACCATCTGTGACTAGTAGTTACCATGTTGGACAGGTCAGGGCATTCATTTTCCTTATTTCTAAACTGAGTATGATCAAGTAGAGCAGGCAGATCCTAAAATGCTTATTTTTAGTGTAGTTGTGAGTATAAATGACAAAGAATAATGAAACACTCAGCAAGCACCTTAGATACAATAAGAGTTTGTTTAATGTTGGTCTTATTTCATTGTTTATGGGTATAGCATCACCAGGAATAGACACTCTTAAACTTGTTCAAATAAGATTACATATTCTTTGAGCTGGGGAGAATTACAATCTGCTTTTACTTGGTACTTTTAGCCAGGTTTCTCATTTCTCTAAGTTCCTTCAAATTTCTGTTGCTCTCCATGTATCTGCTCCCCTTTCTTCTCCCCACTGACCAGCACCCTGTCCTCGCTCAGTGTTCACCGTGGCTTTCCCAGCCTCTCTTGCTAAGACATGACCTTTTGATAAACTGTGACCCACTGATAACCAGTTTGAGTTCTCTGTTTCTCAATCCAAATTCCCAGCAGAAGTAATCTGATTGGCCTCTTTCATCTCTTCATGCCAGTTCATGTCCTGTATCACCTGAGAATTGGCTGTCTTGAGTTCAGCCCAGCCTTGGTGGAATAGGCTGTGGCTAGGGAAGCACCTTCTTGTGGTCCTCATGACCATCTGGAAATCAGGAGCTGTGGGTGGTATAGTTTCCTTGAGTGGGGGTGTGGCCGGACAGATACTGATTGATATCAAAATAACTATTTCACTCCCTGTCACAGGGATTTCCCAACTGAGCTCATCAATCTGACCCCAAGAGAAGAGAAGTTTCCTCCCTTATCTTGCTATTGTCCTGGACCTCTAGGACAACCCCATCTAACTTAATAGCAAACTATATGATTGAAGACCCTGGGGACCCTGGTTGCTGAAGGAATACTGGTTAGCTAGGTGCAAGGTGGTACTCAACCAGCTGAAGGAGAATGCTTGCAGTCATCTTTCTGAAGTTCCTGAGGAAACTATTCTTGGCCTAGAGGTTTACATAACAGATTGATCTAGGTGAAACTGGACTTGAAAATCAGGATCTTCCCTGTTCCCCCAGTTAGAAGATTAAATAACCAAGAAATACACAGGCAAGTGTGAAAAGTAAATTTTATTTAAAAAGGCAGAACAGAGAGAGAGAGAGAGAGAGAGAGAGAGAGAGAGAGAGAGACGAGAGAGACTGCTCCAGAGAGGAGGGGGTCTAGAGCTGGTGACCAAGGGAGTGGATGTGTCTTGCCCCTTTTATAGATTTCAGGTTTCCTTTTTTCTCATGCCCCCTCCTCCCATCCTGTCTATGAGGCCAAAAGGTGGTAATAACCAAAGGCAGAAAGGAGCGGCCCACGTGTTACTCATTAAGAACTCCTTGGTGGGATGAACAATTCCCTGGAGGCAGGTATCCTTGGCAACAGGTTTTGAGGAGGGGAAAGTGTTCCGGAGGAATTAGCATTTTATTTCCTTTTGAATTAGCCCCCATCTTCCTGACCCGATCTTTCATTACCTAAGCTATCTGTCCTTTATCCTGGTCTCATAAGTACTCGCTTTGCCCATACCCCCATAAATCAGTGTTTACAGGGTGCTGAGGATTGAGCTCAGGGGCTCACACATACTAAACACACACTCCACCACTGAGCTACGTGCCCTAGCTCCAAATCAGTGTTTTCTGTCTGTCTGTTGTTTTGTTTTTGTTTTTGTTTTTTAAATGGAATTTATTATGTGAACTTCTTATATTAGACTCCCTTTAGGATGCTCATAAAAATGTAGATACCTGGTCCCAACTCCAGACCTATGAATCAGAATCTCTGAAAATGTGGCTTTAGGAATATGCATTTTTATAAGGTCCACGGATAAGTCTAATGCATAATAAGTTGGAGATGTTTGTGCTCACTCATTTATTTCAGTCTGTACTGCCCTATCTACTAGACTTCATGAGAATTCCTTAGGATATTTGACTTACGGTACTTAAAATTTTTCTAGAATTTTCCAGGAAGTCTGAGGTCCATTCAAGTATCCTCAGAGATAGACAAAAATAAAAAAATTCTGGCCACTATCTCCCCTGGATTCACACAGGGAGCACCCAAAATTTGCCCCTGACTTGACATTTCCCATGGGATGGCAAAGGGATTTACCTGGCAGCTCTTGTGCAATAAATCAGCACAAATCCCCAGGCACCACC
The DNA here is from genome assembly GCF_902686445.1 of Sciurus carolinensis. Taxonomy (NCBI): domain Eukaryota; kingdom Metazoa; phylum Chordata; class Mammalia; order Rodentia; family Sciuridae; genus Sciurus; species Sciurus carolinensis. Next base: position 63,745,301 of record NC_062223.1, read on the forward strand.
CTGCATAGAGGCCCTTTTGGCTGACTGCCTGAGTCATAGCTCAATGGGATAGACCCAAAGAAGCCCCGGGCGGATAGAAAGCAGTGCATGTGGGGCTGTGTCCCTGCAGAATCACAATGGAGCCAGTGTTTGCATTAGAGCCAGACAATGATTCTGATTCAAGGGACAGGATGCCAAGGCTGAAGGGTGCTCTGGGTAAAGGGGAGGACCTGGACCCCTTTCTTGGCTCAGTTTGTGCCTGGAAATGATTCCACTTTTGTTTATAGCCCCATATGTCTTTTTGTTTCATATGTCAAGGAGCATGAATAAATGACTCTACATTGCTTTCACATTTAACCCAAGAATTTAGACTCTGTACTACCACTGCCTATCCTTGCTGTGTATGAGCAAGATATGTACATTCTCCAAATTCTGGAGAAAATGAAGTGATCTTCTTAACAATGGATCAGAATTGACATCCGGTCTCTTGAGGGAGGACAGTGAGCTCTTTTGCAATGCCCCACTGGAGTGTATCATGAATTTCAAGCTTTAGTCACTCAAGATATTTTAATTTCTACTCCAGGACAGAATCCATCAGTCGACGTGTGGGTATTTAATGGATTATGTGCTTCATAGAAAGCCTCTTCCCTAAGCATCCATCTCTGTGTCAAGAGTCTTCAAAGTGGGTCAAATGTACAAGGATAGTTTTATAAGGCATGGACTCATTCATTAAATAGAAAACTCAATATCCTCTCTCTTCCCAGCCTAAAACTGAGTGGATTACATTTGTGCCTCCCATCCCAGCCTGAATATACCTTATTCTAAAAGGATAACCAAAGAGAATTAATACAGGTCTATGAAAATAAACTTTAACTCAAGAGAAAGAGAAGAATGGACCAATATTCTGGAGAAAAATATAGATTTTTCTCCATTTGCAGTAAATTCTTTATATGCAGTCAGAATTCTTAAGGAACTATTTGCCTTGTGTTTTCTACAAGCTATTACTGAACTTATCCTACTAAACAGAGGCTTATTTAAAAATACACCTATGGGCTGGGGTTGTAGCTCAGTGGTAAAGCACTTGCCTAGCACATGCAAAGTGCTGGGTTTGATCCTCAGCATCACATAAAAAGTAAATAAATAAAGAGATTGTATACATCTATGACTAAAAAAATGTTTTTAAAAAAGAGAAAATACAATTAACTAAATTACTGACTTCATGGACTTCTATTCCTCCACTTGAGGTATAGAAAAATAATAAATATGACACTGTAGACAAAGCATATTAATGGAGGATAAGTTATACAAATTATGCTAGAAACCTGAAGAGAGGAAGAAAGATATATCAATGAAAGATTTTTTAAAAAGCTAATGTGGAAAAGAGAGGCCAGAAGCTACCTTATCTATCTTATTATACTACTGAAAAAGAAAAGCTTAGCAATAATAAATGAAAATATTCTTGACCTTACAAACATCAATCTAGTTGAGTTTATACATTTGTTGTTTGTCGTTGTTGTGTTTTCTCTCTCTCTCTCTCTCTCTCTCTCTCTCTCTCTCTCTCTCTCTCTCTCTCTTTTTCTTTTTACTACTGAGCTACAACCCCAGACATTTTTATTTTTTTTATGTTTTGTGGCAAGATCTTATTAAGTTGTTTATAGTCTTGCTAATTTGTTGAGGCTAGCCTCAAACTTGTGATCCTCCTGCCTCAGCCTCCTGAGTCACTGGGATTACAGGTATGCGCCACCAAGCCCAGTTTGAGTGTGTATTTGATTATTAAAAGCAATCAACAGCTACAAAAATTCTGGCAATTTAAAATAAATTTCAATGTAAAGAATTACTGTCTAATGTAAAAAAAGAAAGAAGCTATTGACAAAACAAAAATAAAAGATTGTCATTCCTTAGACCTTCTTGTCATGATAATGAGTGTTAAAAAGTAGTAAGAAATGTCTATATTGAGCTGTATAAATGAGGTCATTACCTATAAATTCAGGAAATTATTAATTTACATGACATAACACTAGAAGGATATTCTTAGAAATGAGGGATTTAAGAACATCTGTCACTCTTCCTTAAGATTCCTTGAGAATATCTACAAAAATATCAAGAAGTGAGTCCAAAGTTAGATCTTAGGACAAGTAGGAGGAAAGAACTGGAAAGAAGTTCAGTAGTCTTCTCTTATCTAGAAGGAATAGGTTTCAAGACCCCAAATGAATGCCTGAAAGTATGGATAGCATTGAACCCTATATATACTATTTTTTCTGATAAATATATACCTATGATAAAGATTAATACATAAATTTGACACAGTAAGGGATTAATAACAATTGCTAATAATAAAATAGAACTATTATAATAATATACTATAAGTAAATGGATTTACTACAGTAAATTGTACTATAGTAAATTTACTATAGTAAATGTATTTTTGTCTCTCTCAAAATATCTTATTGTACTTAAAGGAAGTACTTTGTGACTTCTCTCTGGCCTCACTGCCATCACTATCCAAATCACTACCATCATTACTTTTGCACTTTGAAACCATTATTAAATAAAATAAGGTTGCTTGACCACAGCACTGCCATGTGACTGTGACAGTCGATCTGATAAACAAGGCAACTGCGAAGTAACTATGGGGCAGGTAGCTTATAGGGTGTGGATACACTGGACAAAACCATGATGTGCCAGGTAGAATGGTACGAGATTTCATCACATTCCCCAGAACGGTGTGCAATTTGAAGCTTATGAATTGTTTATTTCTGGAGTTTTCCACTTATTAGTTTTGAACTTTGGTTGATGAAAGTGAAAGTATAGATAAGTGGGAATTATCATACTGAAACAAGACACTTACTTACACACACAATTATATATGTGTTTCAAGGGACTCAAGTATAAAAAATAAACTGAAATGGATAATTACATTTTAAGTTGTTCAGTTAAAATTACTGGAAATGAGAATAGTTGAGGAAACAAGACCATCTGACTCTTCATTCCACATGATGAAAAGTAAAGTTATGGTTTATATTTTAATAAAACAGTAAGTATGCTCTTCTGGTTGTCTAATATCAACTCACTGTCATTCTTCCTTGCTGCAGAGAATCCCCACCCCATCTTTCTGAGTTACCTTGCTCATGTGGTTGCGGGTTAGTTTCTGCCCGGGATACTCTTGTTACATATGGAAGAAGAAGTCATAGTTCTCCTGAAATATTGCTACTAGAAAAGTGGACCTTCTGAGATTTCACAGTGGCTTCCCAGTGAGTCCTGAGAGCCACCTGCTTCAAACTCTCTGGCTTAGACATTGACTTAGACTTGCTGACCTTCCCCACACTGCTCTTCCAAAGTTTGTGCCAGCCCCCACTTCCCGTACTAAACCTTTCATCCCTGGAAAAATTGGATAATTGTTTTCCTGACTGAATCCTGGCGGATACTTTTGAATTTAAGAAGTTGTTCATAATTTAGTCACCACCCATAGAATTTCAAGCAGGAAGTCTAGTTCCCAGATCACTGCAGAAGACAAAAGCAAACAAAATACCATCCACCTAGCAAAAGACAAAAAAGAAAGTAAACAGAGAAAAGGTAAGGAATAAAGCAAGATGACAGAAGTAACACCAGGCACAACAGGTATGTCAACAGTTTTAAACCCCCTTGGATAATAGGCAGAGATTCTCAGCTGGAGTAAAAAAAAAAAAAAAAAAAAAAACACCAAAATCCAAGGACTGCTCACCACAGATGACTTAAAATGTATCAAAAGGTTGCCAATGACAGGATGGGACAAGGATGTCAGGCAAGTGTAAGCAGAAAGAAAACAAGGAAGGATTTAAAATAACAAGGATTAAACGAGGTCATCAGAATCCTAAAACATGTTAACACAACTAGTGGATAGATTCTCTCTCATCGTAAAATGCTCAAAAATACAGAATTAAATAACAGGAAAACAAGCCCTGGTCACACTGGGGAGTATTATCTTTTGAAACTTCTATCATTTATTGATTAGCCAGTAAAGAATTTATATGGAATCCAGAAAAACAGAGATAATTGTATTTTCCTCTTTTTCATAGAAACAAGAAAATCTTTCCCCAAAGCTACAATATGAAGGAAATAGAAAATAAACCCCAAGGAACCCCTATCTGCCCTGCCCCACCCTGAATGCACCCGCCACCAAAACTCTTCCCATGACCTGGTCCTGCCTGCCAAAAGTAACTAACTCCTCCACCACCTGGCTCAGCTAAGGCCCTATAAAACCCAGACCCCGGTGGTGACCCACCACCATTTTCCCCCCGAAGATGTGTCCCTCCGGTGCTGAATAAAGCATCACTGGTCCAGGAGGTCTGCCTCCACTTCCTTTTTCTTTTTGTGTTCTCTTTCATGTGTTTTCACAAAATGCTTCATGTGTTTTCGAACAAGTTACTCCTCAGGGAAATGTGGTCACCACATTTACCTTAGATTAGTCCCTTGGAGTGAATCCATGTGAGGGCGGGAGGGTCAAAGACAATGGTCACCACAATGGTTTTGTTAAATTTTAAATGTCTGTTACCTGAAATTTATTTGGTTATAGTGCTAGGTAAGGATTTAGTTTTATTTATTTAATAAATATCAAATTATTTGAATAACATTATTGATAGTCATTATTTTGTTATTGATTTGTTTGGTTGTGCTTATACCCTAGTGAGTCTAGCTTATCTATGAACGTTTCATTACGGATGTAGTCTCCAAAACGGATGCCAATGCACATTTCCCCCAGCAGAGTTCCTGTTTTTCCACATCCATCTCAACTCTTTCACTTCTAAACTCTGCCACACAAAAATGAGTGACAACATGTAACTTATTTACGTTTGCATTTTCCTAATTACTAGCGAGGATGAGTATCTTTCATGTGTGAATGCATTAATTATTTATAGTTTTTCCCATTTCTTCAGGGCTGCTGTCTTTTTCTTTTCCTTATTTATGGGTCTTCATTATATATTTGGGATATTGATATTTTATAAATTATGCAGTACCTGCAAACATGCAAATATTTCTCCTGTTCTGTGGCTTATCTTTTCTTTTTTGGACAGGATCTTGCTAAGTTGTTCTGGCTGGCCTTAAACTTGGACTTTTCCTGCCTCAACCTTCTAAGTAGCTGGCATTATATCTTTTCATATTCTAAAAATAATGTCTTTTGATGTACCAAAGTTTTGAATTTAAATGGAGTCACATTTATAACTCTTTCCCTCAGGGTTTGTCTTGTCAAAAAATTCTTTCCTAACCCAAGGACACAGAATAATATCTTATATGCTAATAAGTTTAATAGCTTGTGTTTTACATTCAGACCTTTAATCCTTCCTGAAATGACTGGAAGAGTAGAGTGGGAATTTGATATCACATTTTCCATTTGGTGTTTCGGCACCAACACCTGTGGTTGACCACGCTGTCCATGCCTCTGCTGCATGTCAGATTTCCTTATATTTGTTTCAGTTTCCAGGTTTTCTACTCTGTTCCACCACTCTGCTGGTCTCTTCCTGCGTCTAGAGGCAAATTTGTTCATAACAAGGAGGGTGGTGGATCCACATGCAAACGTTGTGTATGTATGTGTATGTGTGTTTGGGCATGCGTGTATATGTCCTGGGACAGAGTTTCAGGTCTGAGTCCTCCCCGTTTTTTCCTAGTACTGAGGATTAAACCCAGGGGGTGTTAAACACTGAACCACATCCCCAGCCCTTTTTTCTATTTTTATTTAGAGACAAGGTCTCACTGAGTTGCTTAGGGCCTTGCTAAATTGCTGAGGCGGGCTTTGAACTCATGATCCTCTTGCCTCAGTTTCCCAAGCCACTGGGATTACAAGTGTGCTCCACAATGCCCAGCTGGGTTTGAACTTTTTAAAGGTCTGTGAAAGGAGCCACTTGCTCAAGAATGGAAGTATTCAAAAGCTCTAAAATTTCAAGTGTGCTATCACTCCAATGCTATAAAAAGTCTTGGTTTGCAACATCTAGATTTCTTGTGAGAAGATGATGTAGTCAAGTTGATCCTTTCTGCACTTTGCACACAGAAATGTAATTTTAGTTTCCTTCCAATGGTCCGTGTAAGCTAGATTTGAGAGGAACTGAGAATGTCCTCCTCATTCTGTGACATTAAAAATTTGTGAACAGTAATCTGTATATGATTTCCCCACCTACTTTTAGCTTTTCTGTATCTAAAAAAATTTTATACTGTATATGTTTTTATAGATGTATTTATTAGGTGTATGCTCAAATATAATAATAAACCAACAGTGGGCTTAAACAAATGGGGTTTCTTTTGTCCCAAGAATAAGAAGTCATTGGGTGGAAATGTCAGAATTGAGCCAAAGCCTCAATACTGTCAGGGCCCACACTGTCTGTCTTGTTGCTCCATCAAGCTGAGGTGCTGGCCTTCGCCCGCATCCTTGTAACCTTATGGTCACAAGACAGCTGCTGTACTTCCAAGCTTCGTGCTTATGTTAAAGGAAGGAAAAGAAAAAGGAAGGAGGAAGTGGTGACACCTTTGCTATGAAAGCAGAAGCTTTTCCAGAAATTCATCTTTGCAGTTGGTTGCTGTCTCACTGTTCATGACTCCCCTTGGTGGAAAGGAGTCTGGAATGTGAGACTTTCTATACGAGTACCTTGTTGCATGGAATGCTGGAAGGCTGGGTTTGGCAAAGGATGGCCAAATCTGGCCAGCTATTTTTGTAAATAAAGTTTTATTAGAACACAGCCATACTCACTTATTTACATATTGTATATGGCTGCCTTTGCCACAACAGCAGAATTGAGTAGGTATAAGGCCCATGTGGCCACAAAGCTGAAAACATTTGCTACCTGTTCTACATAAAACTTTGGAGACTCCTAATCTAAGGGATAATGGGAAAGGATAGAAAAGGATAGATACCTAAAGGATAGATATTTACTAGTGAGTAAGGAAAAGCAAATCCAACATTCACGTGGGCAACTGTAACCCTTGAGCTCCCACCCCGAGGAGAGCAAGCTTTTTAAGGGCACACATCCCACAACAACATGACAGTTGCTCAAGAAGAAAAACATGTAAATTAGAAAGGAACTCAGTGGAACAAATATCTTTTTATAGCGTTTCCAGGCCCTGCTAGGCACCAGCCCTGATGTCCGAAGGGCAATGGTCTAATCTTCTGACCTTAATTCTTTCTCTTCATTTTTTGCCCACTGGGACAGATGAGAAATCTACTCCTGTTTCCCAGAATTCTTCAGGAGGAAAGCAGGAAGGTGGGAAGACTGTGTGAAGTCAACTTCTTCGCTGTCCTCCCCTGCAATTAAAGCAAAAGGTAAGGCCACCTTGCAGGTTCCACCAAGAGGAAACAGTTGTCACTGTAACTCAGAGAGAGCATGTGGTGGTGGCTAAAAGGGAAACCACAGGATCAGGGAAGTGCCCTCTGAGCTTCTGTCCCCGGTTAGGTTCCTTTGGAACAGTCTCACTCTATTATACTCTTGTGTTGCCTTGACTATGAAAGATTGGCCCAGGTAGCCTGCCACATGAATGGTGGTCACCTTCTCTGATCCTAAGTAAATGTTTTAATTAGCTTTTTCATCTCTGGGACTTAACAAGAACAGCAAAGAGGAAGAAAAGTTTATTTGGGACTCATCATTTCAGAGGTCTTAGTCCATAGACAACCAACTGATTTGCTCTGGGCCCAATGTGAGGTGGAACATCATGGTGGAAGAGTACAGTGGAGGAGAGCAGCTCAGGACATGACACCAGGAAGCAGAGAGATGTTGCTCCCTGTCAGGCAAAAAGATCCCATGTACCTCCTCAGGGCCCGCCTGAGGAGAATACGGGGTGAGCAGGATGATGAGTGTCGGTGGCAAAGGAAACACACCAGAGCCGGGAGGTCTGTCAGCACACGAGGCACAGCAGGAACTCATTTATTGAGGAAATCACAGAGGTTTTATGTAGGGTGGGGGCTAGGCGGGAACCAATCAGCTTAAAGGTCAGCAAGGCAGGGGGATTCACGCAGGCGAGAGTCCCATAGGACTATAGCAAGCACGAGCTGATCACGTTAGCGGAACTGTTGTTAACCAATCCCTGATGGTGGTCCGATTTATCGTCATTAACTTTTGAAACCACCTTTGAGCTGATGATCATGACACTTCATAATTTATACTCCACATATCTAAGGTTGTGGTTTAAGACATGACCTTTAGGGAATCCACCTTCCCTGTGTCTGTTAGAAATCCATTTTCAAATGTAAATCTGAGAGGAATGTTAGTGTGTTTCATCCAATGAATGAACCCTGATCAATCAATGGTCACTGCTTAGAGCAGAGTCCCGAGTCTCTGTCTGGGCTCATTGTCACTGATTTGTGAGAGATGCAAGGGCATGAAAACAAGAGGTGGTGTCAAAATACCAGGAGTTCAATGTGATTGGCTACGACATAGTCTTACTTTTACTGTACATGGTTCCTGCCAACTCCTCCAGTCCCTGCCCTTAATCCGTATTTACCAACACCTCCTTCAAAGTCAGTTCAATCCTAAACTTCCTTGTTATTTTTTCCCTAACTTATGCAGGTTTCCACTCCTGTATTCCAATAGCACCAGACATTTATTACAACAACCTCACATTAATGTGATTTTCTATTTTGTCTTTCTGGTTCACTTACCAAACTTAGTTTTTAAGAGAATCTGTGTGCTCTCTGTGTCCCCAGCAAGAATCTTGGCACAACGTAGGCACTGAATAAGGTTTTACATTCGGCCCAATTTCTCTTTGCAGGCAAATGGCAACTGTGGGCTTTGCCTAGGCATAGCAAGGAAAGCTTCACCCAAACCTTAGCTGGCTCTAGCTGAGTTGAAGGCCAAGGAGGAATTAGTTAGAAGAAATAGGAGGATGAGCTTGCTATGAAGAGAAAGCAGCATTTGCAAATGCACCAAGGCATGACACAGGGTGAGGAGTCCAGGAACCCACGAGGAGCCCCATCAAGAAGGAGTGAAGACTGGAGAAGCAGGAAGCGGTGGGATGGGCTGGTCTGGGCCAGACCATGAGGAGTCTTGAGAGTTAAACCAAGGACTCCAAACTTCAGCTTCAAGCAGAAAAGAATCATTGAAATTTGGAAGCAGTGAGCAACATGGTGACATTAGAATTCAAGAAAGGTCGCTCTGGTTGCAGAGTAGACCATGCTTGGTGGAGGAGAGGCTGAAGTCAAGGATCACTTGACTGCAATAATCCAGAGGTCAGAGACTGAGTGGGGAGTGGAGAGGAACAACTGATGGGAGAGTTATAAGGAGTTTAAAGGAATTGGTGTCTGTAAATTAAGACAGCAGGAAGTGCTCTGGAGGCCCCTAGCTTGGGGCGTTAGGTAGAAAGTAGTGACTTTCATCAAGACGAAGCAGGTGTGTGGGGAACCAGGGCAAATGAAATATTCAGTGCATTTTGCCACTGACTTTCTCATGCTGTTGTAAAGGACTGGGAATTGCATTGTCCCCTGCAAAATTACCAACGGCTTTCTACAAATGCTAAATCCATTCTCCTCTGGCATCCTGCACTGCTGCTGAGCAGTCTTATTTGGTCTGATTTTTGTCCCTGTCTGTGACTATTCATTGCTTCAGAAGTTTTCACAGTCTTTCCAGGTGGCGTTTTTGGTTTTTGTCTTGTTTGGAGCTCATAGGGTGTTTGGTAAGCTTTATCGCTGCTGTGACTAAAGGACCCAACCAGAACAACTGTAAAGGAGAAAAGGTTTATTAGACAGCTCATGGTTTCAGAGGTCTTAGTTCATAGAAGGCTGGCTCCATTCCTTGGGGCTCGAGGTGAGGCAGAACATCAAGGCAGAAGAGTGTGGCAGAGGGAAGCAGCTCACGTGATGATCAGAAAGCCAAGAGAGAGAGATCTCCACTTGCTGCTTACAAGTATGTACCACAAAGCCATGTCCCTAATTCCCACCTCCTCCAGCCACACCCTACCACTTCGGTTACCACTCAGTTAATCCCTAGCAGGGGATTAATTCACTGATTGGGTTAAGACTCTTACAATCCAATTATTTCTCCTCTGAACCTTCTTGTACTGTTTACACATGAGTTTTTTGGGGGCATCTCACATTCAAACCATAACATAGAGTCTTCAGATTCTAAGTCTCATGTCTTCCTTCTCCCATGCAAATGTTCTTGTACTACTTACTAATCCCCTCTTCCTTGTTTTCCTCTGTTCTTTCTTTTATAACCTGTAGGACATCGGACCACCTGGATGGATTCCCTATAGATATTTTATTTTCATTCATGTTTACTATAATTTTAATATTTCTTACATTTTAATAAATTATCTAATCATTTTTTTAAAGTAAGTTTTGTATTGACAGTTCGTTTTTTTCATTCCCCCAATCTCTTTCTCTTTGGTTGCTCTTTTGACAACATTGCTTTTTAAATATTTTTTTTTTCTTTTCAGGAAAAACACAAACTCATTGAATGGCCCAGGAGCTGACCGGGTTCTGAGTTACTCTTGTCTGCTATGTCCTGCCACTCTGTCCTTTAGCTGCTCAGATGCTTGGAGCTCTCTCCTCCATGGTACCTCCACCCCTGGTCTTCCTTCTTCCCTCTCTTAAAGCATTCCTTCTTGGTACAGGAACTTTCCTGCACCCACTTGTTCTTATTCTAATGTTGCCATCCTTGCAGAAGTTTTACTAAAGCTCTCACCTAATCCAAATCAGTTTCTGTGGATTATTCTCTGCATTTTATAAGACTCATCACATTTCTATCACACATTTTTGTGTATGTGTTGATTTTTGACTCTGCCCATTGTTCTATGATCCATGAGGGAGTGAAGTGGACAATACTTTCTTTTTAACTTAACAAAAAATATTTATTGCCTAGCTTGCTTATATATACATTTATTGGGATACAAATAAACATTAATTTTTTATTGTGATATGAACAGGTAATATGAAATCTAACCTTCTTAACACATTTGTGTGTGTGCATGCATGTGTGTGTGTGTAGAGTACAGTATTGGTAGCAATAATAAGCACAATGAGTAGAGCAGAACTCAAGAACTTATTCTGACAATGTTGTTTGCACCACTATTTTTGGTGTGTCTAAATTCACATCTCCTCAGAGATGGTCCTCCATAAACATTTGCAGAATAGATGTAAGACACTGTCATCAAAATCATGGAGGAAGATGCTTCCACTGCATCTCTTGGGGCTAAGGAAATGATCCCCAAGACAGAACCACTATATACACCAGTGTGTAGGACTGGAAGCTACAGGGCACAAGCTTCCTTGACAGAGCCCTGTCCTTTCTCTAAGGCATAAGGTAGACAATTTTCCAAAAGCATTCGTGCAGTGCTGTGGGCTGTGAGGTTTCTGCTGCTGTGTTGGGATCTGACTATTTCTCACTGAAAGTGCTGCTTTCTCTGGAAGAGCAAAGACGAACAGGGCAAGACAATTCCTTCCCAGTGCTTGGGACTGGAATAGCAGAGCATCTGAGTGTGTGGATTGGGTCAAAGAAAAACATTACTAAATGTTGTTCACACTTCCGCTGACCTTTAAAATAATTGTTTTAGGGTTATAATATGATCTGACTTTCTTCTGGAAATATAATTAGAGCTTCCTTTTTTTAAAAAATTATTTCTGTTTTCTAAAGTACACAGGTGCTTTGAAGTAAGCTTATGGGTAAATCCTGCCCTTTCCGAGTCATGCCTGGCTGTATTGCTCAGGATCCTCACAGGCAACTGTTGACTATTCTTGTTTTTTTTTTTTGTTTTTTTTTTTTGGTGGTGCTGGGGATCGAACCCAGGGCCTCATGCTTGCAAGGCAAGTACTCTACTGACTGAGCTATCTCCCCAGCCTCGCAACTGTTGACTATTGACTAAAACTGAGTATTCAAGGACAGTTTAATAAAGAGGTTGCCTAGGAAGGAGTGAGGAAGGTTTAGGGAAGCCAGTCGGGGATAATGCAACATCTTGAGGCTACGCACTGCTAGAAGCTAGCATCTCCCCTAGGCCACAGAGGGCAAGAGGAGGGAGCCATTATAGGAAGTCATGGGAGGAGCCGATAGTAAGAGCTGTGGCAGGAGCTCTGGTCTCTCTTAGAGGGACACAGCCAACCCACATCAGCTCCTGTGAAAAGCATCTCCTGACTTCACTTTTGCCCTCCCCCCAACCCCCACTAGTACCAGTCAGTCCACTGACATTACCCAACAGGAAGCTGGGAGGCAAGGGAAGCCATTGATGTGGTCCACCCAGGCCAGCCTCCTGGGTACAGGGCAGGGAGAAGTGCAGAGTGCATCTGGAGGGACAGGCAGAAGGTAGCTGGCAGAGCAGCGATGCTTAGTTAGCTATTTACATGGAAAGTCTAAACAATAGAAGATTGGGAGTTCAGGGGCATGGTGGTGGGGGAGACTTTTTAATGACACCCAGTGTTGACAGAAGTATAAAAGTATCTTACACACCATTGGTGTAAATGATAGTAATCTGTACAATTATTTTAGAAAGCAATTTGGCAGCATAAAGAGCTTTAAAATCGTTACGACTTTGATAACTTAAGCAATCAATTCCATCCCAAGGAATTATCCTAACAAAATAGAGATGCACAGAAAGATTTATGCACAAGATTCTTTATTGCATCAGCATTTATAATAGCAAAATTGTGAAAATGATTTTAATTTCTAGCAATGGGGCGGTTGGTTAAATAAATTATAGTCTGTTTACAAGACATTGAAAAACATTCTAGATTGGTGGTGTCCACTGTGGTAGACACTAGCCACATAACACACGGTAGGAGTCTGAACTAAGATGTACAATAAGGATATAATACACACTGGATTTTTAAAGATTTAGTATGAATAAAAAGAATGAAAAGTATCCTGTGAACAGTTTTTCTATTACTTGAAGGATGAATTGATAGTATTTTGTATATTTTGTTAAAATTAATTTGACTTTATCTTTACTATTTTGTCAACGTGACCATTATAAAAATGAAAATTAATAAGTGATTTATAATAGACACTATTGGAAAATATTGCTTTTGATAAAAATTACAAGATGGGGAAACGCATGTTTTCAAACAATATTACATGGCAGGATGTTTTGGTGATTTAATATTACAGGCAAATCAGGTTACCAACTGATAATGGGGCAAAGTGACATCATGGGCCTCCTGGTGAGATGTACCTAGAACACCATATCACTCAGGAAGTATTCCTGCCCAAAACATGTGACTGGAGTCTAATCAGGAGGAAACATCAGACAATCCGAATTGAGGGACATTTTAAAAATGTTAGCCTATGCTCTCCAAATATATCAATATCATAAAAGACAAAGATGAGAAACAGTTGTCAATTAAAAGAACTTAAAGAAATGTAACAACCAAATGCCATGCTTGAAAAAATGCTATAAAGGACATTATTGGATTAACTGGCAAAATCTGAATATGGACAATTATGTTCTCTTAATGTTAAATTTCCTAATTTTGACCATTGTGTGGAGTTAAGAGAGTGTCCTTGTCCATAGAAAATACACACCGAAGGACTCAAAGGGTGATGATGTCATCAATTTACTCTCAAAATGTTCTCGTGGGTGCACGCATGTGTGTGTACATGGAAAGAGAGGGCAAGCAGGAATTCACGGAGCTCTTTTTGCATCTTGCATGAATTTTAAAAATTTTGAGAGTAAAACATCAAAAAGAAATGTAAAGTGTAAATTGCTCTAAAACATAGGAAAAGTAGCACTGCAGAAAAGTACCAGAAAGGTCTTATTCCTAAACAATAGCATCCTCAGGTCCAGGCCACATGGACCCCTGCCCTGGGTCTCTCAACTTTTCTCCAGCTATGACTTCACCACACAGCATGGGCAACCCCCGGAGCTCAAGGGCCCCATCCTAGAGCACGCTCCCAGGAGCCAGAACCTTGGACACCCGCCATTAGACCCTGAGCCCACTTCCACACTGGTTCGTGCCTGTTGCCTGGTGCATTCTCCCCATCGTGGTGCATGCTGATAACGTGCTTGCTCCCAGGCAGGAGGGAAAGGTGTTTGGAGAGGGGGTGGGGCTGCATAAAGCGTGGACATGCAGGCCAGCATGTTCATGTGCATTCCCAGTGCAAGATGAGCCAGGAGTGTAAAGAGAAGGGCACAGGATATAGGCTGGGAGCCAGAGGCCACCATTTTGGTGTGGAACTTTGAATCTGAGAAGTCTAAATTCAGGCCTGACCTTATAGATCATTGTGAAAGTATATTCAACTGAGAGCAGAGCTAAACCACATTTTATATACAGTTTGCCAGTCCAATAGATAATTTTAAAGTATTTAGACATGAGGTATTTGGGTCTTCATTTGTGCCCCTTCCCCAGTCTCCTGCTTCAGGGTGTAAACAGGTGGAGGAAGACTAGAGAAGCCCGCCACAGAGGCCTGGCACATTCTCACCTGAAGGGGGCACCCCCCACACCTTGGAGAGAGGAGTCCTGTAATGACATGGGAAGATGGGCAGGAACCTGGACTGCACACGCAGTGGGGGAACCGAGATAACCTGGAGGGACCGGCGGGGAAAACAAACACTTTCCAAGAAAACCTCTCACAGGCAGGTGAGGACAGGTCACAGTGAGAACAGAGAGCTTTCTGTCTGGGAGAGATCTAATCTCCAGACCCAGAACAGTGCAGATTATCTGGAAAACTCTTTTGAGGTTCAAGTCTTACCTAATATTCCCAAAGGGGGTTGAAGGTGGACTAGTAGCCAGCATCCCAGGAATGGGACCGGGAGCTCTGGGCCCCAGGGTGAGACCTAGCAGGCTGCCTGTAGACTCACCAGTGTGGAGCGCTGGGCTCACGCATGGCCTGAGGAAGGCTCCCAGGGGCACCCTGGGTGTGAGAAAGTCCTGGCCAGCGGGCTCCTGAGTTCTGGCCCTGATGCCAGCACATGTTAGCCATGATACCTGGAAGATATCTGTCTCCTGAGTTGGAGAAGAATCAGCCATGTGAAGAGTTAGCTGTATCATCTCGGGCCTCAGCTCTCATGCCACCTCCCAGAAGCCTCCCTGACCTTCCGGAGAACCCCCAACCAGCAACGTCAGCCCTCCCGGTCATGTTTGCTTTCCACCCTCTTTTATCATCTTCACAGCTCTCAGTACTCCCACAGTGATCTTATTTATTCCCTTATTTGTAGTCTCTTTTTTTCTAGAATATAGCTTTCTTGGAACAGAGAATATTACCTGAATTTTTTACTGCCAGAGCCTAAGCCAATGCCTGACAGAGAGCACATATTCACCAAATATTTGTCCAAGGAATAATCCATACCTATACCCCAGACTTTCTCAATCTTCCCTCCTAAAGTTACTCTGTGTAGGGAATGTCAACAGCACACACTCCCTCAGGGTCATGGAACATGAGCCCAAATAGCTCACAGCAAGCCAGAAATTAACAGGAAATAATTTATAGTCTAGAAAGTCAGTGCTTTAGTTTTCTGTAGCTGTGTAAGAAATCACCAGAAATTTAGCAGCTTAAAACCAGATTATTATTATCATCATCCACAGGCCAGGAACCCAGCACTCTTCAACTGAGTCCTCTGCTCAGGATCACAAAAGGGTGAAGGGAAGCTGTCAGCTGGCTGAATCCTCATCTGGAGGCTTGGTTGGGACATGTTTCCAAGCAACCTCTGGTTGTTGACAGGACTCAGTTCCTTATAGTTGTAGGACTTGGGTCCCTACTGTCTTGCTGGCTGTTGGCTGGTAATTTGAGTCCACTCTCAGGTCTTTGCCATGTGGCCCCTTCTCCCTTAGCACTGGAGAAACTTCCACGCATTGAATTTCTCTTACTTCACCTTCTGCAGCCAGTTTTGCTTTCTAAGGACTCAAATAAATACATCAGGCTACCTAGATAATCTCCCTATCTTTTTTTTTTTTTTTGCGGTGCTGGGGATCAAACTCAGGGCCTTGTGCTTGCGAGAGCGAGCACTCTACCAACTAAGCTATCTCCCCAGCCCGATAATCCCCCTATCTTAAGGGCAACTGTGTCCTATATAACCTAACCCTCAAGTAAAATCCATGGTATTTACAGGGCCAGGGATTATTCATGGCATACCCACCAAGCCAGGAAATCTTGGGAGACAGCTTAGAATTTGCCTACCACATTCAACTTCAACTTTCTTCCACTTCATTGTAAATTTATCTATTTTGATTAAGATATATAGTTATAGTATATGAATAACACGCACATATATAACTGTATATAATATAATATAATATACCAATATGAATCAATTGAGTAATTTGTCCCTGTGGGTCAGATTCTTCAGCTGAATGACTCCTCAATTGTGATCACAACTTGTGGTTCAAATTCAAAAATTTTTTACTGATATTATTTTTGAGAAAAGTCTCATTTTACCTCTCCCAATGGATAGACATTTATTTCAAGATCCACCACAGCCTATTATGGTCAGTGTTTCACACTATAGTCATTAACTTCCCGAGGCGGCATAATTAGTTATGTGTGGCTTTTCAATATTCTTCTTGGAGTACATGCCTAAAACATGGAATCCTTTTGCAACAAACATAAAACAAAGTGCAAGACCACAGAGGAGTTTTTTGCAATGTCTTGGGCTCATATTTGGCTGAATTTATGTGGCATGATTGATTTTTTAAAATAATGCTTTCAACAAACTTTTACTGAATATGTCAGAACAACTTCCTATTTACTAACAGGATACTTTGACCAATATGATGTTTCCTTTTACTGGCGTATCAGAATAGTTTCCTGTTAACTAATACAATTTTTAAGTTTTTATTTTATTTTGATATTATTTACTTAATTAATTTTGTGGGACTGGGGATTTAACTCGGGGCCTCAATCATGCTAGGCGAGTGCTCTACCACTGAGCTACATCTCCAGCCCCTAACATGAAGTTTTGACATTTGAGTATGTTTTAGTACCAATGCCCAGAGACAAATCATTCAGAACAATACATACAAGAGATGAATGGTTCAATGGAACCCATATATGTGTTTGTGTGTGTGTGTGTACATATATACACTCACATAAACATATACACATACGTATGTATGAGTGTGTGTATTTGTACATAATTTGTATAAAACAATATTTAAATAAAATTGAAAGAGTAGGAAAACTGTGAACAACTCCCCTGTGCATTACATACCTTCTGCCTACCACTGCGCACCTGGCTTGAAAAACTCAAGACAGCATGACCCATCACAGGGATGCATGAGCAACAAAGGAGATGAAGACTCAGAGAGACCTGGGACCAGCTCAAGCCGGTGCCCCAGCTACTTTTGCTGAGGTTGAACCAAAAGTCTTAGGCCTCCCTTTTACTTGAGAGTGCCCTAGACTTAGGCAGGACACCAGGGCATGGTACAGGCTTGGCAGAATTGGCAGTAGGGGAAGCCAGTATGTGGGGCAGGGGAAGGAACTTGAACTAATTTTTTTTTTTTATTTTGACTTTTCATCTTAAAAAGAGGACAATGGGTGTTGTTATGAGTATGAAACGAAATAACGTTTGAAGAAGTTCACGGTCCAGGGCTCAGATTTGAGTAGTCTATAAATTCCATGGATTCCAAATCTAGAATTTTTCCCCACTAACTAAACCTTTGGGTTTTATGTCTCCATAGGGCTTCTATCACAAGCAGACAAGTTCCCTAGAAAAGAACTTAGCTTTGACTTTGTGCTTGCATCTGACAATATTGATCAATGTCTTCTAGATGAAGGGAAAACACTGTGGTCCTGAGCAGTCAGCCCTGGTGAGGGTGAGGGTAGGCAGGTCCTAGCAGAGACCTGGTAGCAGAGGAGATGAGATCCAGGGCCAGGAAACCTGGAGTGGCAGCGGTGTGTATGCAAGTCCTGCCGTCATGGAGCCCTGGGAATCCCTTCAGCGATGGAAACTTCCCACCCATGTCCTTTCCAAGAGGAAGTGGGATGAAGCCCTTCCCACTTCTGCCAGAAGTGCACGGGGTCACCCAGCTGTCTAGAGCCATCCCAATCCATCAAGCCTCCTCCCCCACCCCAACTCCCACTCGGCCCGCCCTCCCTCTGTCTGCCCTCCTCAGATTTCCATTCCGACTCACAATTCAGTTATCCACTTTTGAGGAGCTCTCACAACACATAGAAACATACCTCTGTGACCTAAAGCGACCCACACTTCCATAAGTGCATGTGCAAAGTGCTTTTGCAGCAGCAAGAAAAGAACCTGGGCCTGCAGCAGGGCATAAGGCAGGGAGAGAGGGTCTTGTCTGGAAGGGACTCTCAGATGTTATGGGGTGGATGACTTGGGCCACCGTAGAAGATGGGAAGGCTTTCAAGGTCGAGAGAATGTGGGCTGTCTACAAATATTGTGGCTCTCCCGGGTATGTGGTGTAATGGCATTTCTCTGCTAGTGCTTTAGGACTAGGGAGAGAGAAAGGAAAGCATTTAGAACATGTGTTCCCCGCCCCTCAGTCTTCTTTATAAACTGTGAAGAAAGAAATATCTGTGAAGAGTGTGGTGCTGGGAGGTGAGGAGGTAACCTAGGGTGTGGTGTGTGTGTGTGTGTGTGTGTGTGTGTGTGTGTGTGTGTAGATGGGGGGAGAAATGAGAGTGCAGCCAGGGAGACTTTAAAATTGGGTCAGGCAAAGATCTTGGCTGACGAGGAGGCGGCCAGGTGCCTCTTCAATGCCGAGATAAAATTGGGGCATCTGTCCTGCCCTACCCAGGAGATGAATATAAGTTCTGTGTCCAGGCACTGCTTTCCAAATCATGTGTTCTTCAATCCCATGCCCCCCATGAGAGTCTCCACTATCCCACTCCAGAGGCATTTTTGCTAAGATTAAAGCTGTGGAGTTATGGAGCCAATGGGATCAAGACTTCCCAGACTCTTAGGACGTGTTAGTTCTTCCTCTATGTACTTTGAATCCCATCAATGACATCGATGCCTCTGAGTTTGGAAATTTATCAAGAAAGTGGATGGGACAAGCTCCTCCTACCAGCCCAGGACCAGACAGTGAGTCTGTGGCCTAAGAGCATTCTGTGGAACTCACCCCAAGACTGGAATCAGGAACAGGTCTCAGATAGAGCGACCGCCCAAGCACTTTATCATCTGCATGTGTTCTGACCTGAATAGCATCAGCTGTAATTAACCACGCTGATTATATTGGAATGAGCAAATCAGCTAATCAAGTTATATGATGATTAGTTGTGACACAAAACAAAACAAAAATTCAGGGCTTGCAAATTCTTTAGCTCCTGACTGTGGCTTTCACTCCTATAGCTGCCTGCCTGGGCGTTTCAGCTGGCCCTTCCCTCTCTACCCAGCCTGGAGAAAAACTCTTGTGGGTGGTCAGGAGACCAGGAGGAGGAAGAGGAAAGGGAAGAGGGAGGGAAGAGGGGTGGAAAAGGCCGAGCTGGAAGTTATGTTTCTAAACAAATAATCTGCATATTCTGTAAGTTGTGAGGAATTGTGGGATGAGAAACTGAGCCTCCAATCAGTTTAAAAGAATGAAGGAAAGGATCCAGAATGATGTGCTACTGGGACTCTTGGAGGGTCTTTTGGTTTTCTTTTATCCTTACCATCCACACAGAACTCAAAGCATCCTGGGTCCTTGATCACAGGTAGAGGTAGAAAGGGGACCAAGTGCGACAACCTGGAAAGAACATAGAGAGCACACCAGCCCTCAGAAGCAGCCCAGAGGAAAGCAGCTGGAAATACAGACAAGACCCACAGTCCTGGATGGGAAGTTAGTCAACAGGGGTGTGGAGCTGCCAGCTCTGGGTTGAGGAACTGTCTAGGACCTGCACAGGAAGCACTAGGTGCCATTCTGTATAACAGGAAGCCATTTTTCAGCTCCAACTCCAAAAGGAAGTGACCTTCCCTGTTAGAGAGAATTAAAACTCTCTTCTCAATGCCATGATGTGTCCCACAACTCAGAGTCTGCAGAGAGCTAGCAAGAGGCAGTCTCACAGCAGTGCTGAGCAGAACAAGCACCATGGGGAATTCTCTCTCTGAGGTCTAGGTTTCTGAAATAAGAATTGGCAGTGTTGCACCCCAGATAGGTGAGTTCAAGGAGGTGAGGGGCACAAAGAGGCTTAGGAGAGGAGTTTCTCCTCTTCTACTTCCCTTTCCTCTTCTTCCCATCCAGCCTCTAGTTACCCTAGCAACAAGCAGTAGGTTCAAGCCACGCAATCCTAACCCAGGCAAGACATAGGTCACTGACTTTGGCCTCCTCGTTCATGATCCTGTGGCTTAGTGACAATCAGACCCCATCCTGTGTACACTCTTCTCTTCTAAACATCACACGTAACTGCCTGTAATCACTCTTCTCCCCTTGGTTTGCCATCTTGTAGCGATCCCCAAGGCCTCTCATCTCAAGACCTGGACCAACTACCCTGCCTGATAATCTATCTGTCATGCCAAATCCCAGACTCTGCACGTGCTCAGCCCTGTCCTTCTCAGAAATGAATCCTAATTTGCCTCCTTAGGGTTCAGTCACTTCTTGGATCTCCACTGCTTGTATCTGCTCATGGATTCCTGGGTGCATGCCATTTCTGAATCCCAAATCTAGAGAAAGTTTTCTTCAGGTTTAAGTTTATCTGGTTGTTCTCCTGATTTACCCATTCTGGAACAGAAATTTGCTTCTCAAACTCTGGTAAAGTATCAGGTAGAGTTTAAGCATTGACATTTGACAATATGGAACATTGAAGATAAGACTTGAAATTTCATGAAGCTATACTGATGATTTTGAGAATGATCAGGCCCATATTCTCTAAGGAGAATCATATCCAAGAAGTATAAAGGGTGTACAGTGACAGGGGTTCCTCATATCATTTGCAATTGATAGGCCTATGGCTTTGACCTCACCTTGGGACATCCTCCTGCAATTTCGGTGAGACCAGGAAGCCCAACATTCAATTTCATTTTAACTTCATTGCTCTGTGGAACTGCCTGAGTCTCAGAGTCTTGGTAATGCTCCTTAGGAAAGTATATCCATCCATCTAGTCATGGATTCATTCTTTCAATATATAATTCCAGTGATCTACTATGTATGTGACCTGGCCTTAGGTTGGCAAATTCTACAGAACGGTAGCATCTTGACTGCTGCTTTATTAGGAACACAGGGGCTTTCAGGTACTTTCAGAGAACTTTCTTCTTAACAAGTATAAACAGCTTCATTGTCCCATACCCTGCCCCTCTCTTCTTCTCAAGCTGAACATTATCACGTTACCCAGTATATAAGCTCATCCAAAATCAAGCAGGACATTTAGAAGGGGCCTCCAATTTGAAGGACTTCAGATGCAGTTGCTTTGGTGTCCAGCCCCATGCAATGAACTCTCCTATGCCCACTGCTCTATGTCTTTCTTTATGCCAATTAGATCCAGGAACCACGGGGCTGCAGATAGTTCTAGGCACCTGTGTATCCTCCATACCCTACCACAGGACACCTCACCTCCTTCTCCTCCTCCTGTGTTGGACCATCCCAAAGACTCCAGTCTGTGCCTACATTCTCTCTCCTTCATTCTCATGTAGGGCTGGCTCCTCCCTAGACCTGGGCTCTGTGTTACATCTCAGGCAGAGGCCAAGGCCCCATTCCTGACCTAGATTCTAAATCTTCCTCCTCAAGTCTGAAGCCTCCTTCCCATTCCTCTGCCCACAGGTCTATTTGCATACCCTTGGTCTGGGCATATGGGTAGATCTGCCCCTGGCTGCTGCCCAGGATGAATTTGGAAATTGTCACCATAGTCCTTCTGTTACCTTTGGGGCTGACTGAGCAACTTGGGTTGGTGTCAGGACAGTTTCTCCAACACCAGCCCACCCAGTCCAGAGATGTGGGCTTTGAAAAGTCTAGCTCCTGCTAGTGGTGTGATCTTGAGAAAGTTACTTAAAATGACTATGTCTCTAGCTTCTCTAGTATAAAATGGGAAAATAAGCCTTACCTCATGGGCCTAACATGAGGATTAAAGGAGGCATTACGTGTAAACCAGCACCAGGCCTGGCACGTGGGAAGCTGTCAATAAGAGGCAACCCTCGAAGGGTTCCATGTGATGGGATGAAAGGATGTGTGTTCTCTTTTGGACACCTTGGTTTCGTGTTCACATATTTCTCATTACTCCCTCGAAAACTATAATGATCTCCCCTTTTCTGGCTGTCCCCAACTAGCATTCAGTGCCCAAGGCGGGGTCAGAGGGTTGTGAGGTGGGCACCTCAGAGGCTCCGCTCCCAGGTCCTGGTAGGGTGGCTGCGGGTCTGGCCACCTCTTAGAGATCAATGTGCAGATGTTACTTAGGACTCCAGCCTAAAGGCCCAAGATACAAACACCACCCACAGAAGAGAAGAAAGGGAGAGAAGATGGAAGGGGAGGTGGGGCCGGAAATGAGAACAGAGATGCCCAGTGAACAGGGCAGGGGCAGCAAACCAAAAGTCTCCTCTGCCCAAGGACAACCAGGTGCCCTCCACCCTCTACGTTCTACACTTCTAAGTCTCACCGGCCAGACCCTACCTGCTACTCGGCACCCATGCTGTATTCCCAGCGCCTAGCCAGGCTTCACCAGCCATTAACCCTCCAACGCAGCACAGGGCTCTAATTACACCTCTGACCATTTCACAGATGGAGATGGTGATAAGAACAATTAGTCTTGGCCTGTGAGTCCAAACTGCCTCTGATCCTGGCCTCTGAAAGCACAGCACTCCCCCTCATCCTGAGGAAAACAAGCAAGAGGGATTTGCCAAGTCATTAAGCCTGGGGCAAACGCAGACACAGAGCAAGCTCCAGGAATCGCCTTCCTCTGGTCTCCCCAGGTCAGCTCTGTCGAGAGAATCCGGGCCTCTTTCTCACTGTTGCCATGATTAGAGGCAGCAGAGGACGCTGCCTGGGTGAGTGATTGGAAGACTTGCATTCAAGGGCAGGCTCAGCCTCAGACTCCCTGTGCGACAAAAAATGAGACACTAATCACCTTCAGCATCATCCCCATCATCACTCATGCTCATCCCACAGCTGTGGCGTCATGCCAACGCTCATGGCCGTTAGTACCTGCTCCTCACATGCATTCTCTGTGCCCCATGGCATGGGTTCCGTAAACCGCCGTGGACGGGAGAAGGGAGACAGTGCACCGTGGTTGAATGCCAGGTCCCCTACTCTCTGACCACTGAGAGCCATGGGACCCCGTCAGGCTGGGCACAAGGTCATCACCAGCCTTATGTGGATCAGCTGGGTGAAGCAACTGTCAGCTGTGAATGTGCCTTGCAAAACCAGGCTGCCTGGCATTCTGGTGTGTGCCTGGTATGTACCTGAGCCTTCCAGATGTGCTCACCTGAGAGCTGCAGGCCTCCCCTCAGGCCTCGCCTGTGCATTCCAGTCAGGAACGCCCTCTCTACTTAATATGTGAACTCCCAGAGAACAGAGCGTTGTCTCTTTCATTCGTGCTATATCCATAATACGAGGCACACAGCAGACACTCGAAAAATATCTAATGAATAAATGCATTTCTGCACTTGCGGTGGGCACGCCCAGCAGTGGCAACCTGGAACCAGTCTCCCCAGAGCCTAGTCTGCCTGTCTATCTAACTGGACACAGCCAGCCTTGCCGAGCACTCTCCTCCGTCCTCAGTTCTTACCTATGCAAAGAATCACCAGAGGAGCTGCTGAAGGTTACTAAACCCAGACCCCTTCCAGAGACTCTGTTGGGGGAAACACTTGGCACTGGGATATTTTTGAAATACCAGTTAAAAATTTAGCAACCCCCCTGGTGATTCTAATTTGTAGCTGAGTCTGAGAACCATGGGTCTCAAAAGACAGGAAGAACAATTCCACAGCAACCAGATGGAATGGGATAGACAGGTCGAACAAGGCAGAGCTTGGGTGGTGGGCAACATCACCGGGATTCCTGCAGAGTCCAAGTTCTTTGAGTCTATTAATAAAATTTTCAGAGCAAAGGCATGAGTGTTTTCTCCCTCGTTAGAAAAGGCCCTTTGCCTTTTCTCCCATGGACACCAAAAAGACAAAACTACCCCCCACACCTACCAGCAGTTCACTCAGGACTGCTCTGCACCTGCTCCACTTATTTGAGACCCCCATATAGGAACTGGAGCATGGATTGGTTCCCTTGGATGAAGTTCTCCTCCTTAATGATACCTAAAGGGTTTCTTTACTGAGGACCACAAATTAAAGACAACAAAACCATTTGTTGCTAAGAAATAAACCCACACTATGGATAAACTCTGCGTAGTGTTTATAGCCACATGCATACCTGCAGACACACACACACCAATAACAAAGCATAACTATGGGGCAGATCTGGTGTCGACTTCTGTAAACGAGTTATGGAACGGGCTGAATTTAATCCTTGCACAAACAGGAAACAGTGGAAGCTTTCTCTCCTCACTGCCTTCAACCACTCTGCCTTCCCCTCACGGCTTTCTGATCACTTTTGTGAATTTAAAAGATCAGGCCTCATTCAAAACTTGAAATGTTTTTAATCCACCCAGTTCAAAGTGCCTGTCCCTCCTTTCCTTTCTCAAAGCTCAGGCCTGAGTTGCAGCGTGGGGATGAACTCGGAAATCCTAGGTGGGGAGGACAGGGATGCTGTGTTCTCTCCCTTTCTTGACTTCTCCCCATTCCTGCCATTGGCCCTTCCAGGGATGGGCAGGGAAGGAGTGTGTCCTCATTCTTACCTGTAATCAGGTGCTTTGCTCTTGAGTATTAACCCCCTCCGGGAGTCCTAGATGTTCAAAGGCTGGATTCTCTGTGGGTTCTAGGGTGCTGGGACATGGGGTGCCCTTCCCAGTCAACACTTCGCAACCCCTTTGACAACGGCCCCCCCTGTAGTCTTTCCCTTGCTGCTGCTTCACTGGCAGGTGACCCCCTCCGGCAGATTCCCAACTCCATGCTTGTTATCTTCCCAGAGTATGTTTATCCCAAAGGAAATCACACCTCCTCTCTCCCTCAAGCTGCCCTATCTGCTCACTCTCTTGACCCTGCCTTTGTGAGTAACTTCAGCACCTGTAGCCTTCCAGACGTCTCTGTGTTCAAGCAAACCTCCACAGTCCAGGAACAAACATCACTTCCTCCCAACAACTCTTGAGACACACTCAGTCTCTGCAGCTCCTCAGAACTGAGGGAGTCCAGCTCTCCTTTTCCCAGACTCTCCTAAATAGCCCCCTTCAAAATGTCTTGTTTTGTATAAGAGTCTGCAAGGATTAGTAGTTGCCGAGCCTATTTTAGTCAACCTTTGGCAAGTTCTCCAGGGGTGTATTTAACATCTCTTTTCAGAATATGTGTATCCTTCTCACCTACAGCTTCAACTTTAAGGCTCCTTTGTCAAATTTTTGGCTCCACAGTTTCACTCAACATTATTTTATGCTATAAATCCAATGCCCTGGGGCTCTGGAACAAGAAAACACTGGTGACTTGCCCAGCCCCTTCTTGGATGACTGCTGGCTGAGCCCTGTCTATGGGTACACGTGGGACCACGGTGATCTGAATCCCTGGCAGCCAGAGATGGTCTGTGTCCAACTGGGCACCACCTGAGCCAGGATGCTGCTGCCCAGACTTCTGGCCACATAGGTTTTGTGATTCTATTGCTCTAACAAGTTCTATTCTAATTTAATGCTCATTTTCCCACCATGGATAAGTTGAAGATGCCTCTCTCTTTACTATAGATCTTAGTACCTCTTACTGGATTTAGCCAAGAAAGAAAGGAGGAAGGAAAAAAGAAAGAAAGCTAGGGAGGGAGGGAGGGAGGAAAGGAAAGAAAAGAGATGAACGTTCTACTGGACACTACCTAGAATTCATTCACCATCTATTCAGACTCTCCAGGGTTGATTTTTTTTTTTTTTTTTTTGAGGGAGTGGTAAAAGGGATTGAACTCAGGGGTACTTGACCACTGAACCACATCCCCAGCTCTATTTTGTATTTTATTTAGAGACAGGGTCTCACTGAGTTGCTTAGTTCCTCACATTTGCTGAGGCTGGCTTTGAACTCGTGATCTTCCTGCCTCAGCCTCCCAAGCCGCTGGGATTATAGGTATGCACCACCATGCCTGGTTGGGGTGCTTTTTGTCTCCTGCTCCCAATTGTCTCCCAGCAGCAGCACCCATGTGACCCTCTCTGTGTCTCGAGGGAGTTTTGGTGACTGGATAGTCCATGCTTAGCTTTCCATGGGTTACATACTTCTGGCTTTTCTTTCTCTCTTGGCCCTTTCCATTCTCTTCTAGCTCAGTTGTCTCTTTTTATTTGTTTGTTTGCTTTTTCCTGTTTGTTGTTTTCCTTTTTCCTGCCTGGGCCTCCATTATACTGGAGACCATAAAGACCAAAGTTATTCTGAGCTCTGACAAAAAGTTTGAAGTGAGTCCAAAGTGCTATGTGGCTTTGCTTCTTCTAACTGGACTGGGGACCCTATGCCCAGCTCTGGGCCTCTTCCATGCCATAGTCCCCATGGCAAAGGCCGTGGATGCCCACCCGTAAACCCCTCTGCCCTCTCCATCTGCATGCCAGCCTACTTCCTCCTGCTGCACAGGGTTCTCGTGGCTGTGGGCTTTCTCCAGCTGCTGGAGCACACCTGGAGTAGGCCAGGTGCTGGGCATCAGCACCTTCCACCGACGACCCGTGGGAACTGGGGGTTAAAGAGCCCCCTCCCTTGTTCCTTGGGTAGGATGACCATACACTGGCTCTCAGAGCTGCACAGAGGGATGGAGCCCCAGCTGCCACACCACCCTTATTGGCTGCCTTCCCTCCCAGCCCTCAGGATACTGTCGCAGGTTGTGCTTCTAGGGGGAACCCAAACCCACAAAGTTCCTGAGCCAGAAATGGAAACCTCATGGACAGACTGACATGGGCCCATGCTGAGCAGCCTCCCAGGCAGCACGCCTCAGTCGCACCTCTCTCGACGTGAGGCTGCCTGTGGACAGGAAATCCTAGGACAGCAAAGCTAGAAGCATGTGCCCAGGGTGGTCGGGGTGGGGGTGGGGGTTGCTCCTCTCCCTCCTCTTTCCTTTCCTATTCTCTCACCCACTCGCTCCCCACTTCCCACTGCTCCCGCCTTGGGCTCTGGAACTCAGCCTCCCTCCCTCCCTTCACAGCCCCCAGCCCGGAGCTGACCTGCCTCTGGGTGTCTCTCTCCCTCTCCTGCCCTGCCAGCAAACAGGCCATTATTCATGGGGCCACCTCAAAGTACCAGCCATTGCCTTGGGTCTTTTGGAAGGAACTCAGCAAAACCACTCACTGATGAGAGACTCTGGTCCTTGGAAATAAATTCAAAGTCCAACCTCTGCATTTTGCCTCCTGTCAGATGACAGGAAACCTCTTATGTTTCCATCAGCAGTGTCAAGACAGTGACTGACACATTATTTAATATTGGCAAAAGTGAACTAAGGACCTCAGAGGAGGTCAGTAAAGGCATCCCACAGCAGAGATGGGCGCCCGAGAAGGTACTCTCCATTCCTTTTACCGAGCACATCTGGATCTCCTGGGGTTCTTTTGCGGGATGCACGAGGTTCTCCTGAAACCCTACGAGGCTTCCTAAGATGCCCTCTGACTGGGGTGAGGGGTAGGACCTGAAGAGAAGGAGCTTGGTCCTGCTGTAAGTCACAACCATTAATAGCCACTAGTATCTGTACAGCATCGTAGCCCCTGGGGTTCTGGGGATAGAGGATAGGAGATAGGGGTTGGGAATGTAGCTCAGTGACAGAGCACATCCTTCACGGCACGAGACCCTGGCTCCCCAAGACAGCACAGGGTAAAGCATGAAGGCGGGGCAGAGGTGCGCCTTGGCAGCACGACCCCTTGTGACCCCCTGAGGAGGCGGTGCCTGGTACCCGCCCAGTGAGTGTGTGCTCTTGGGGAGGGGAGAGGCGGAGTGACTTGCACTTTGGGTCTAATATATGAGGTGGAGGCAGGGGCGGGGCTGTCAGGAGAGGGGCAGCCCAGCCGCAGGGCTCCTGTCCTGAGTGCCTTGGGTGGGTCAAAGCATAGCTGTGCTCAGAGCTCAGCAGCTGGAGGATGCTCTGCCTGCACGTTTCGCCGACATACTCGAATTTTCGCTGCCAGGCAGAATGATTTATTTGTATGTCTTCATCGAGAGCAATTATTTTTTAGCACCTTGCTGGGCATGCTGGGTGATCTCATCCCAGTGAAGAGCCTGTCTCCCTTGGAACGATAGTCAGAGAAGCAGCCTCCCTTTTTCCTCTCTTGGCCAAAAATTCCCTGTCTCTGGCACAGAGGCAAGGAGTCTGCCCTTTTCTCTGGGGAGCCCCAGGTTCACCCATAAAGCTTACTCAGGATGACGTCCTAAAGCACCTCTCTTTTGCAGAGAGACAAGCTTTCCTTTGTGAGAGAGAGAAAGAAAAGCACTTCAGTTCTGCTTTTTAAGTTGAAAATGAGTAATATAAAACTGTATTCCGTATGTAAACCTCATATGGAATATGTCTTAGATTTCCAGATGTGGATGGTCAGAGAGGGGAGGAGGGAAAAAGAGGAAGGGGAGACAGGCGGCACAGAGGAAGGAACAGAGAGCAACCCTGGGAAATAGGGGAAACAAACAGAGAGGGGAGGACGTTGGCACTGAGGGAAAAGTGAGGGAGAGACTGGTGGGGGAGACTTCAGGCAGAGAGGGAGGGAACGGGAGAGGTAGGCAGGACTCCCTCCCAAGGCCCCCTGGCTCTTGGCCTCGCTCACCAAGTCAATTTCTCCAACAGGAGCTCTGCAGGCCTCTTCCACCTCCTTGGCCGAACCCCACTCCTTACCACCCACTGTGTGCTGGGTCTCCCATTGACCCTGCTGCTACAGGGCTTCTAGGCGCCAGATGCGTGGCCTTCCCTTGGGAACCTCCCCCTTCAATCAATGCCAGATTTGACACTGAGCGCCCTCCCTTCTTCCTCTCCGGTGCAGCATCCTGACCTGCCACAAGGCTCGCTGGATGGTGTACAGACATTCCCATGCCAGTCCCTGGTCTTATGAGTTGCTACACCTGGTGCATGTCCTATGCTCTGGTAGAATGTTCCCATCTATAAATTGGCAGGGAAAATAGACAGTACTTAACCTGCTTCCCACCCTGGATTCTGGGGTCTTGCTGGCAGTGCGTGTAGGGTGTGCGTGTGTGTTTCTGTGCAAGAGATTAACAACAGGTGGACCCGCTAGCAACTGCAGACGCTGCACAGGTTCCACGACAGACCCCGTTTCCAGTCCTAGCACTGCTATGGATATGTAGACGTGCAGGACCTCCCTGGGTTTCACTTTGCTCCCCCACAAAATGCGAATGATAATACCTGGCTGAGGACGAGCAGGAGGCTCTGCATGGTGAAGCACTGAACGGCCTCGCCTGCGCAGTGAGGCCAGGAGAGCACACCAGTGGCTGGACATTCTGCAGGCTCCTCTCTAGCACCAGGGACTGTGCAGCCGCAGGAGGGTGGCAGCCGGTTGGCATTGGCGGGTTGCAGGCCTGACCAATTGGCACTATCACACAGGGATTCAGGACACAGACTCAGGAGCCAATCTTGGCTTTACAAGCTGTGTCACTTTAGACAAGTTACTTACTTACCCTCTCTATGCCTCTGTGTCCTTGATTATAAAATGGGAATCATAATAGTAATCTTTATAGAGTTGTCAGAAGGATAAAAGCAGATGAATTTATGTGAGCTGCTTACAAGAGTGCCTGGCGTGAAGAAAGGACCACATAAGAATTTTATTTAAAATAAATACTATATAAATTAGTGACATTATTTATCAAAGGTTGCATGTCAATTTCTACTCAGAGGCTGCAGGGATCCTGTGGTATCTAGAAACTAAGGGGCCTGAGGAAGGACTCTGCTTTGCCTTCCACGGAGTCTTACTTCGCCCTCCCTTGCACACTAAGTGCCTCTCTCTGAAGTGAGGCCAGACAGGAGGCCCCCCGCCCTGCCTTGGAGTCCTGAAGTGAACCACTTTCTCTGGCCCTACAAGCACCCAGACCAGTGACATCACCAGGTGAGACGGACGTGCTTGTGCGGGCACGGCGATGACGTGAAGGGAGGGATAGAAATGCCCCTGGGGCCCTGATTCCCCTGCCCTTTGAGCTGTATGTGGCATCTCCAGGTGACTCAGTCACGTAGCATCGTGGGCCACTCCAGGCACTGTAGCTCGGATTGGTGGGGAGGAGTTAGGGTCCGGAGAGAAGAAAGCGAAGTCAGGATCCAGGGCCAGGACCATGAGGCTGGGATGGTGGGGTTCCTGCTCTATGGATGAGGCTGTGCTTGCTCCTAAGGGCAGGGAGGAGATGTGGGCAGGGAGGAGATGTGGGCAGGGAGGAGATGTGGGCAGGGAGGAGATGTGGGCAGGGCTCTATTTCAGAACATCTCTCTGGCTGGCTGCAGGGTGGAAAATGGGGCATGGTGCAGGGTAAGACAGGAAGTGAGAACAGTGGCAGAGCTGAGGCCGGAGGAAGATGGAGACCCATATCTGGAGCAGGCAGTGGAGAAGGATGGAATTGGGCAGACAGTGCAGGTCTGGTGCCTACAGTCAGGAGCAGGGAGCCTACACTGGCACCAGACAATGCTGACAAAAGTGCTGCCAACTGTGGTGAGCTCCGCAGTATCCAGGCGTTCACTCCAGGGAGACGCTGCAAGGAAAGGGGTAAATTTATAGTGTCCATCACTGCTGTTGAGCAATGGCTCACACACAGATAGGCCCAGCTAGGGGCTGAGCCTGCAGACCCAGAGAGCAGGGGATGTGGCTTGCCTTGGAGGGGCTCACTTGACCTGGGGCGGTGGGTCCTCTGGCTGGGGAGGCTCAACACTTCCTGCCTCAACCAGATTCAAGAACCAAAGAGAACCTGTGCTCCCTCAGGAGAGGAATCCCCAGGACCAGCCATCCCAAGATTTCTCCCCTTTATTCCTCACAGCCTTGCCCAGAGTACTGGAGTGACATGGAAGCTCAAATCTTAAACCAGGTGTGGAGGCTGAGGAAGGAGGATTTCAAGTTCAAAGCCACCCTCATAACTCAGAATGAAAAATGCAGTTTCTAGTAAAGTGGTATTGCTTTTGTGCACATTGTAAAGTCAAAAGATCACATCCAACCATTAGAAGTCAGGGGTCATGTGCATACACACACACACAGTGGAACATTATTTGGCCTTAAAAAAGGACACCCCGCCATTTGTGACAGTATGGATGGAACTGAAGAATACTGCTAAGTGAAATAAGCCAGACACTGATTGACAAATATCACATGATTTCATTCACATATGGAATCTTAAAAAATCAAACTCATAAAAGCAGAGAACAGAGCAGTGGTTATGGGAACAGGCGCAGGAGTAGGGGAAATGGGGAGGTGTGACCAAAGGCTCCAGAGGTTCAGTACCACAGGATGAGCAAGTTCTGGAGATCTCAAGCACAGCAGGGTGACTACCATTCATAACACTGCATTGCTACTTGAAATTTGTTAAGGGAGTAATCTTAAGTGTTCTTATCCCAACCCTCCCCCCAACAAAAGGAAGCCACGTGAGATGATGGCTACATCAATTAGATTGATTTTGGTAATCATTTTACCATGTATGCATATATCAACATATCACATTATATTCCTTAAATGGATACAATTTTTATTTGTTAGTGTTGCCTCAATAATGCAGGGGGTGAGGGGTGAGAATCAGAAAGGAGGAAGGAATTCCTAGTTACTAAAGTTCAGCGCTAGACATGTCACCAGGCTACCTGGTAGAATCCTTCAGCCCTAGAAGAAAATGTGAAGGGTAACGCAGAGATCAAGTGCAGGGTCGAGGGCCACACAGGAACGCCAGGGAGGCCACGATTAGAGGGGACCTGTCTGTTTAGAAGTCTGGACTCCCGCTTCTTACCACCATGATCTCATGAGACCCCCTGTACCTGGATGGGCGGGACCAGCCCCACCACCTTGGGTTTGCTGCCTAGAGAAGGGAAGTCAGTCATTCAGTTCTACGTGGCCTTTCAAAGGGAATGACCAAAGGAACAGAGTGTGTTTTAGGCCTAAACGGTCCAGACTGGCCATGTTGGGGGAACAAGATCATTGTTTTTGTCCCATCTCCTCCTGGTGTGGCCCAAATGCAGCCAGGGTTGTGAAACAGGAGGGCCGTGGAGGGAGCCCGGCCAAGGATGTGCTTGGCAGAAGGCTTATCTGAGCAGCATCTCCTCCTCACCCAGAGCCACGGCCCAGCCTGTGTGTGGCCAAGTCTGTGAAGCAGGAGCTCTTCCCAGCTATGAACCCTCTGAAGGGCACGGAGCACATACTTTGCCCTGACTAATGGGACAAACAAGTCTCATGTGCTCCCATTCTTCCTTCCTGGTCTCTAGCCCTGGAGGGAAGTGTCCCCAGTTTCGCAGGCAGGGATTGCTTCTGCGTCCTGGGTTCAATCCCCAGCACCACCAAAAATAAATAAATAAAATGGGCTGGAACTGTGGCTCAGTGGTAGAGCACTTGCCTGGCATGTGTGAGGCACTGGGTTCATGTCCCAG
This sequence comes from Sciurus carolinensis, assembly GCF_902686445.1. Lineage (NCBI taxonomy): Eukaryota > Metazoa > Chordata > Mammalia > Rodentia > Sciuridae > Sciurus > Sciurus carolinensis. The sequence goes on from NC_062223.1 coordinate 63,777,642, forward strand.
CACCATGTAAAAATAAACAAAATAAAAGATCCATTGATAGTTAAAAAGTAAATTAAAACAAAAGGAAAAGAGGTCTGGGGTTGTGACTCAGTGACTGAGTGCTTGCCTAGCAACACATAAAAAAAAAAAACTAAACAAAATAAAGGTATTGAGTTCACCTACAGCTGGAAAAAAAAAAAAAAAAGAATCTTGGGTTTAAATCCAAGTTCTGCTTTTTTTCTGACTGTGGATCTTGAGTAAATTTCTTCTTACACTAGAGCCCTGTGAGGTTTGCATTTGGTCAAGGAGGATCCTGAGTTCAGAGAAGACACCAAGGTAAATGGCAAAAATGGGTGTTGTATCTAGGTCTGTGTAATTCTAAACCCAAGGCTCTTTTCACAAGAACATCCGGGTCCTCGATTCCTGTCCTAAGGGGAAGACAAAATCTCTGCAAACAGCATCTTTGGTTCTTTTCTTACTACCATATGAAAACCACAACCAACAAAACTTAACCAACAACCAGCACGTTAGGCAGAAAGGTTTGCTCTCCCTGGAGCCAGAAAACAATTCGTCGCTGTCCATTCAGGTCCACCCGTAAAGACAGTCACATCTGCCTGAGATCGTATGTCCTTGGGGGACCCCACAGCATGTTCTTGATAGTACCTGGTTGAGCACAGACCAGCTGGGAGAAGCCTTCCTCCTTGACAGACACAGCTTCTCCCTGTGATGCAGATGCTGACGAAGACTTCAAGCTGGTGGGAGTCTGGGAGGTAGGCCAAGATGACCCAGCGACCCCTGAGGAAAGTCTCAGCAGGGCACAGACTGGCTATGAACAATGTGCAAGGCCCCTAGAAGTGGGAAGCCTTCTGGCCTGAGACGTGCCTGGCTTACTCTCTACCTGCAGAGGGATCAAGTCAGCGCACAGTGATGCACCCCAGCACCGTGCCTTCCCATCTCTCCCATTTGGCCTTCCTGGGCTCCTTTTCCAGGAGGAGCTGAGTACCTGATTGCAGTGATCAGAGAGTCGTTCACCCTGCCAGCACTGAGGATGCCACCTGGAGCAAGACTGATGGCCCCAGCCCTCGAGCTGAGTGGAGTGACAGATCTGACGGCAGGTGGATGAGGACTCCCAGCCCCAGCTCTTCCGACCCCGTGATCTCACCTTCCCTCCAAGCTCTCTGAACCCCAGCTCCCTCAGGTCTCGGATGTGTGTAATGATGCCTCTCTCACGGGATCCAAGCGAGTGGAAGGATTTCATCAAATAAATGTGAAAGTGCTTTGCTAACCATGCAGATCTTATCAGTCGCAGTTATTACGCTTAATAATGTGACCAGTGTTAAGATCATTGCTATACTTTTCCATTCAGGAAGTTTTCTCTGCCTGCCCTGCCTATTGTGCAGGTAAATTTTACTTTGTTTGGCAGATTCTAGCAATATTAGTTAATCTATTCTGGAAGATTAGCCTACAGCTTTTAGCAATTTTATTAAGCTATAATTCATATGCTGTATGATCTACCCACTTACAGTGTATAATTCAGTGTTTTTCTTAGGATATTCCCAGAGTTTATAACCAAGACCACAATCAAACTTTAGAACATTTTCATCCCCCTTTAAAAAGCCCTAGACCTATTAGTAGTCTCTCCCCATTCCTTCCTGTCGGCCCTCTCTTCCCACTGTAAGCAACCACTACCCTCTTTTGGGCTCAATGTCTATTCTGGACATTGCGTATAAAAGGAATCATATAGTGCTGGGGGTATGGAGCTTGCCTAGCATGTCTGAGGCCCTGGGTTTGATCTCCAGTACTTAAAAAAAAAAAAAATCATATGACGTGGTCTTTTGTGACTGACTTCTTTCACTTACCATGTTTTCAAAGTTCATCTGTGTTGTATCATGAATCGGCGACTCATTTCCTTTTATTGCTGAATGACATTCCATTTTATGGATAAAACGTTTGATTTATCTAATCATCAACTGGTAGGCATTGGGTAATTTGCACTTTTTAGCTATTGTGAAAAATGTTTTTATGGCCAGGCGCGGTGGTGCACGCCTGTAATCCCAGCGGCTTGGGAGGCTGAGGCAGGAGGTTCTCAAGTTCAAAGTCAACCTTAGTAAAAGTGAGGTGCTAAGCAACTCAGTGAGATCCTGTCTCTAAATAAAATACAACACAAAAGAAGGTATGAGGCTCAGTGGTCGAGTACCTCTGAGTTCAATCCCCAGGACCCCATCCCCCAAAAAGAAAGAAAACAGAAAAATACTTCTGTGAACACCGGTGGTTTCATCTCTCTCGGGCGTACGCCTAGCCGTGCGGCGATGGGGTCATGGGCAGCTCGCTCAACCTCCTGTGGAGTTGCTGGACTGGTTCTCAAAGCAGCTGCAGCATCTTGCACTGGACCAGCAGGGTAGGAAGGTTCCAGCGTGGGTTTGATCTATATTTCCTTAGTGACTAACCATATCAAACATCTTTTCCTGTGCTTATTGGTCATTTGCATGTTTTATTTGGAAAAATGTCTATCCAAATCCTTTGCCCAGTTTTAAGTTGAATCATTTGCTTTATCAGGAGTTGTAAAAGGTTTTTAAATATATTTTGGATACAAGCCCCTTATCAGTTACATGATTTGCAACTATTTTCTCCCCTTCTGCCTTATCTTTTCATTTTCTTAATAATAATGTTTGTAGCACAGAAGTTTAATTTTTTATGAAGCCAAATTATTTATGTTTTCTTTTGTCCTTTATATTCTTGGTGCCATACATAGGTGCTACTTCTTAAATCTTCTGCCCTTTAAAATGTGTCTATTATTTACAGAAAACTTTGATATTAAATGTCTGACTTTAATTCCAAAATGGGGAAAAAATCAATAAATCGTCACTATAACCGTAAACAAGTTAGAGTAATTGAATAAACCTAATTGAAGTCTTCCTGATGTGCCAGAAATGGAGAACAGATGGAGTTTTCAAGCTGGGAAGGATGGCAGGTGAGACGGCCAGGTGACACCCTTTCTCCCTTACCCGTCCCCAGCGTGAACTACTTGCAGGGGGCGCTTGCTGTAAAGGAAAAGACGTAGCAGGGAAGCTGTTATTCCCCTTAAGAAATGGATACAATATAAAGCAAGTGAGGAGAAAATGGTTTCATAGACATATTTGAACTTGAAACTTACTAGTTACATAGATTTTAATTGTCACTGGTAAAAGCAGCATAAAACTGAGACCCTGACTTGTTCTGCTTCCTCACCCTATAGAAACGAAAGCCCTAGCTCTGGGGAATTGGCATCCTCACAAAGCCCGACTTGGGGTGGGGGTTATCTGCAGTTGGCGCTCCCAAGAGAATTATCTTTTTCCATTTCACTTAGAACAACATCCCCATGGCGGGTCCCCAGAATCTGACCCTGCTGCCTCGCCCACCTCCTTTCCTCCCTTTCTCGTGTCACTCACTGACCCCAGTCTCACACACCTCTCCCCATCGCTGCAGCTGGAGAAGCTCCTTCCCTGGGTGGTCCTTGACATTCCTGTCCCTGCTGTCCTGCCTTCAGAGTCCCTCCTCTCCCTCCTCAGGTCTTCACCCTGCAAGCTCCTTCTCATTGTTCCGGTTTCGGCTGGAACGCACCTCTGATGCTGCCATCCGAGATAACCCCACGCCACATCACAAGCCCTCCCCACACCGCTCGCCCCAAACTTTTCACAAGTAACCCTCCTTATGATATAGCATAGGATTCAAACCATAAACAGTGAGCATTTGTAAAGAGCAGGTACGTTAGGAAACAGGATGACGATATGAACACTTAAGAGCCCACCGACCCGTTTCAGAGCTGGAATCTCAACAGTGCCTGATTCCCTTTCTGCGTGGTACTTACCACTCTCTGAATTTCCGCATTCGTATTATGCATATGTGTTTTCTGTCATCTCTAGTGAAATGTAAACGCTCTCCTGTATTGTTATTTAGAAGAGTGCCCAGAAGCTAAATATCCTGGAAGGAATGAATGAGGAGGAAACAGCGAGTTTGCAGTGGGGTGCTGGCGGCTCCCCTTCTCTGCCTCCACAGCCATCCACCAGCCTTCAGGACCCCCTGGATCTAGTTGTTTCCTACCTATTTCTTCAGTCTACCTAGTGCATAGTTGTGTGATGTGAAGTTCGACACGCAGGTATGCGCACAGAAACACACCAGGTGATTTATTTTGCCATCTTAAGACTGTTTCTTAAGACTGGTCAAATAAAGTCGGTAATACCTATTTGCCGGATGGCCAGGTTAGAGATCAGAGCAAGCTCACCTGCCTTTGCCCCATTCCCCAGCACCATACCTGACTCAGTACCAGCTCAAAAGTTGTTTGTGGAAATAAATAGGCTGTTGGAGCTGCAAACCCTCACATTCTATAAAAGAACAATGAACTGTTCAGAATGGCAAAGGCGAATGTCGCAGCCTTAGGAGGCACGTTGCCAGGATGGGATTGTGGCTGATTTTGCTGAGGTTTTCCAGAGGGCCAAGTTCCCTTCTTAATAAGGTCCCTCGCAGGTCAACGTCCCAGGAGCACCTCTCCCTGCCTCACCTGAAAGGCACACCTGGTGAGCAGCTGTGCCCCCCTCCCTGCCTCCACCAGCCCTCCCACCCTCCTGGCCTGGAGATCACCTTGGTCACGTGACTAAGCAAGATGTGCTGCTGAGGGAACCTCCTTTCCTACCGAAAGCGGGATTTTGCTTTCCTGTTTTGACCACCGGCGAGTGGCACTTACATATTACTCACGGGGACTGGAACTCTCTCCAGTACAGCCCAATTGTCTCCAGAGAAGAAGACCCTGCTTTCAGAGTCCTTGTGGAACCAGAGTCCAGGTGAGAACTCTACGGCCAGGGTCAGGTGGGTCCAGGTGCTAAGGGAACCAGGTAGTGTCACTTCTGTGGGAAGGGGGTGGGTCTGCACAGGGAGGGGGTCTTTTGCCCATGTGACAGACACTGCCTGATTGCTCGATTTCATAGTCTAGGCTATGGTATGCCTACTCCTGTAGTTTACCTATACCATAAATAGACGGCCTTAGGTCAGCTGTACTGGGGGCTCCCTGGACTTCCACTCTCTGAAGAGAACCTCTGAATATTTGGACAGCACCATTGAAAAGCTATAGCTGGAGGTCAGTCCAGCTGTTCATGTTCATAGCACCTCCCATGCTGGGCAGCAGAAGGCACTTGCCATACATGTAGTAGGCCCTTGATCTATATATACAAAGACAAACCAACATCCTTCTTTAAAATTAAATATAGTTCATTGAAAATAACATAGTTTAAAATAAATATAATTTATTTAATAAAATAAATATTTAAAATTTAGATTTGTAAATTTACTTGAAAATTTAAATAAAAATATAGTTTAAAATAAATATACCTTCTATGTGCAGTTCCAGTTAGGTGCAAGTAAGATTTTTTAAAAGATGAGTAAGAAATAAGATTTGCCCTCACCATATTACTAAATGGATATAGAAATACTATATGCACTAGAAAGTCAAAACTGAATCCAAGTTAGGAAAGTTTGGGACCAGATCAGTGGAAGAAATAATAGTTTCAAATATAATCCACGATACTTTGAAAGGAGGCAGTCATTGTCAGAAATCTTTAGAACAATACAATTGAGGAACCTAGGAATTCATTTAGCCAGTATTGCTCATACATTTTTGACTGTAATCACAGTTAAGAAATATGGCGATTATCAAGAATACAAGCAACGATAGGTGCTGGTGAGGATATGGGGGAAAAGGTACACCCATATATTGCTGGTGGGGTTGCAAATTAGTGCATCCACTCTGGAAAGCAGTGTGGAGATTCCTCAGAAAACTTGGAATGGAACCACCATTTGACCCAGCTATCCCACTCCTCAGTTTATATCCAAAGGACTTAAAATCAGCATACTACAGTGATGCAGGCACATCAATGTTCATAGCTGCTCAATTCATAATAGCTAGATTGTGGAACCAACCTAGATGCCATTCAACTGATGAATGGATAAAGAAACTGTGGCATATATACACAATGGAATTTTACTCAGTCATAAAGAAGAACAAAATTATGGCATTTGCAGGCAAATGGATGAAGTTGGAGAATATCATGCTAAGTGAGATAAGCCAATCCCCCAAAACCAAAGGCCAAATGATCTCTCTGATAAGTGGATGATGATACATAACAGGGGGTGGAAGGGAGGCAAGAATGGAGAAAGGATGGATTGTATAGAGGAAAAAGAGGGGTAGAAGGGGTGGGGGAAAGGAAAAATAGCAGAATGAGACAAACATCTTTACCCTATGTACGTGTATGATTACACAAATGGTAGGACTCTACTTCATGTACAACCAGAGAAACAAGTTGTATCCCATTTGTTTACAATGAATCAAAATCAATAAATGATTAAAAAAAAGAAATATGTTGTCCATCATAATTTAGCACATACACATACACCCACATAATTGAAGTAAATCTCACTGATCCTTAAGGTATGGGATGCACTCTCGCATATTCTGTCCATTTGTTTATGTATTAAAGAGCTGATCTCAATCCACTGTATGGATTTCACAACCCACTAATGGGTTGTCATTTACAGTCTGAAAACAATGATCTCGTTTAACCTCTTCCTTACACCATACCTGCATCCTGGACATTCTCCAAGGCCCCAGATGGGTGGTGACTTGTCAACTTCTTGAGAATTGAGCCTTGAGACTGTTAACCCCACGAGGAAGGAACCCTGGTCATTCTACTTACCACCATGGCTCTGAGGTCCAGCACTCTTCCCGGACCACAGTGAGGACTCCAGAAACTGGAGAAATGAGTGAATCAAAGTCTCAGGTCTCACATCCACTTAGCTAAGTAGTGATGCCGCCCAAGGAAAAGAGAAAACAAAACAGAACGATGCCTTTCTGCTGTGTGTGGTGACACGTGCCCATAGTCCCAGCTACCTGGGAAGATGACATGGAAGGATCACTTGAGCCCAAGAGTTTGAGACCAGCCTCAGCAACATAAAGAGAACCTGTCTCAAAAAATAAAATAAAAAGAGGAGTGTGTGGGTACAGCTCAGTGGTAGAGCATGTGCTTAGCATGTACAAGGCACTGGGTTCAGCCCCAGCACCAAATAAATAAATCAAATGGAAAAGAAAGATGCTCCTTTTATAGACAAACTGAATCAACCGCACAATATCGGCTAGCGGGCGGTAGCAGCAATTTCATAATTCCATAGGAGAGTAAATATTAATTTCAAATGAGAAAACAAATCATTGCCTGGGCACTTTACAGGTGATTAGTACAGTACTTGAGATAATTATGCACTGTTGTGTATGTGCACATAGCCACCGTTTCTCTGACCAAAACCAAAGGCAGCAGCAATTGAATGGAATGAGCATCTTCTCTCTTTGTTCTCACCAACCACCGATTAGTGGACTGGACAGTGAGGCTGCAAATGCTTGGAGGAAGAATGAGTGGAATCATTAACGGGACTTACTCCTTTCCATTGCCTCAGAACGGCTTCATGATTGGCATACAGTAAACCGGTCATAATCAAAGTGCACAACTTTTGACATAAATAGGTAGCTGTGAAATCATCATCCCAGTCAATATAATCAAAATATACATTACCTAAAAGTTTTCTGTGGCCCTTTTGAAATCCCTCCCTCTTCCCTTCTCCTCACACCTTCCTCCCCCATTGCCAGGCAACCACTGCTAAATTTTCTGTCACCATATAACAGTTGGTATTTTCTACAATTTTGCATATAATTTTGTGGGCTGGGAATGGTGGTTCAGTGGTCGAGTGCTTGCCTGGCATGCTTGAGGCTCTGGGTCTCATCCTAGTGCCACTGAAAAAGAAAAAAAACGTATATATTTCATAAGGTCAGTTTTTTGTTTGTTTTTGTGTTTCAAGGTACATATTGTTCCCTCTCTGTGGTTTTAATTTGCATTTTTCAAAGATGTTAAACATCATCTCATGTGCTTATTTATTACCTACATTTTTTTTGATCTGTCCTAATCTTTTACCTTTAAAAATGGGCTGTTTTCTTACTGTTGAATTTTGAGAGTTGTAGATACATGTCTGTTATCATATATGCTTATGTGGTGTGTGTGTGTGTGTGTGTGTGTGTGTGTGTGTGTGTGTGTTTAGGTATTTTCTCCCAGCTTATAGTTTGTCCTTACATTTCCTAAACAGAATTTTTCAAAAAGCAGACATTTTGAATTTCGATCAAGTCCAGTTTAGCCAAAGGCCACAAACATTTTCCCCCCCTAGGCTTTCTCCTAGCACTTTTATAATTTAAGGTTACACAGTTTATAATTTAGTTTGAAATAATTTTTGTATATGGTGCAAAGTATGGATCTAAGGTCATTATTCTTGAACATGGATATTTATTTCAGCACCACTTTTTGGGTCTTTTTAAATAACAATAAGATGTTTATTAGTGCATATATCAGCACCTGGTGATACAGGCCACTTCCCTGTTGGTGATGTGGAGCAGGAAAAGTTCCACAATGGTAATCACCCAGAAAAACAATGTGTGCATACAAAAGGTAAAACTCTGCAGGCCACCAGAACCCAGCTTGCTCTTCTTAATGAGTGCAGGGTCTTGTCTATGCCCTGAACAGTTCAGCAGGATAGAGAGAACCCTGCCAGACTCACACTGACCATGGCTCCCATCAGGGTTTGGTGAGTGCACATATCTGCATCCCCCAAGCACATCAGGTGACTGATGGGGTACAGGGATATACCACAATGTAGCGTCTACTGCAGTATTTAGGTGGGTTAGAAAGTGAAGTCAGTGAATCCTTTGTGCATTGAATTGCCTTGCACCTCCAAAAAAGTTGTTGACATATATGTGTGTCTACTTATGTACTCTCCTTTCTGTTCCATTTATCTAGTTGTCTATCTTTGTGCCAATACCATACAGATTTCATAATATTAGCTACTGTGTTACTTGACTTTTCATCCTTTTGACCAAAATACCTGATAAGAACAACTTACAGGAAAAAGCGTTCACTTTGGCTCATGGTTTCAGAGGTTCAGTCCACGGTTGGCCAACTCCATTGTTCTGCGCCAAGGAAGAGGAAGAATGTCATGGTGGAGGAGCTCTGCTTTGCTCATGGTGACCAAGAAACGAGAAAGAGAAAGGAAAAAGGCCACAGGGAAGACAAAACTCAGGGCACACCCCGGAGACCCACCCCCTCCAGCCACGCCACACCTGTCTGCAGACCTAGTAATCTTTTCAAATTCCTAATCCATCAAATGGATTAACCCACTGAGAAGTCACAGTTCTCTAACCTAATCATTTCACCTGCATTAACACAGGATCTTTTGGGGGAAACTTCATATCCAAACCATAACAGCTATCATATAATAAATCTTAAAACAGATAGTATCAGTACTCTCACTTTGTTTCTTCTCAAAATTGTTTTGACTATTCTAGATGTTTTACATTTCACAAGTTTTAGAATCAGCTTGTCAATTTCTATTTTTAAAATGTTTGCTGGATCCTTAGAAAACTTGGAATGGAACCACCATTTGACCCAGCTATCCCACTCCTTGGCCTATACCCAAAGGACTTAAAATCAGCATACTACAGAGATACAGCCACATCAATGTTCATAGCTGCTCAATTCACAATAGCCAGATTGTGGAACCAACCTAGATGCCCTTCAATTGATGAATGGATAAAGAAACTGTGGTATATATATACAATGGAATATTACTCAGCCATAAAGAATGATAAAATTATGGCATTTGCAGGCAAATGGATGAAATTGGAGAATATCATGCTAAGTGAGATAAGCCAATCTCAAAAAACCAAAGGACGAATGATCTCGCTGATAAGTGGATATTGACACATAATGGGAGGTGGGAGGGGTTAGTGTTAGGGTTAGAGTTTGGGTAGGGAGGGGGGCAAGAATGGAGGAAGAAAGGACTGTATAGAGGGAAAAGAGGAGTGGGAGGGGTGGGGGGAAGGGATAAAATAACAGAATGAATCAAACAACATTACCCTATGTAAATTTATGATTACACAAATGGTATGCCTTGACTCCATGTACAAACAGAGAAAGAACATGTACTCCATTTGTTTACAATAAAAAAAAATGTTTGCTGGAGGAAACCATCCTAATACCAGACCTTAAATTATACTACAGAACTGTAGTAACAAAAAAACAGCAAGGTGTTGGCACCAAAACAGACACATAGACCAATGGTACAGAATAGAAGACACAGAGACAAACCCACATAAACACAGTTATCTCATACTAGACGAAGGCACCATAAACATACATTGGAGAAAAAATAACCTGTTCAGAGAATAGTGCTGGGAAAACTGGAAGTCCATATGTAATGGAATGAAATTGAATACCTATCTCTCACTCTCTACAAAACTCAACTCTAAGTGGATCGAGGACCTAGGCATTAGACCAGAGACTCTGCACCTACTAGAAGAAAAAGTAGGTCCAAATCTCCATCATGTCAACTTAAGACTCAAATTTCTCAAAAAGACTCCTAAAACACAAGAAGTAAAATCAAGAATCAATAAATGGGATGGTATTAAACTAAAATTTTCTTCATAGCAAAGGAAACAATCAAGAACATGAAGAGAGAACCTACAGAATGGGAGAAAAAATTTTGCTATTTGCACCTCAACAGAGCATTAACCTCCAGGATATATAAAGAACTCAAAAAACTTAACACCCCCCCCCCAAAAAAAATCCAGTTAATAAATGGACAAAGAAACTGAACAGACACTTCACAGAAGAAGAAATATGAGTGGTCAAAATATAAATAAAAAAATGTTCAATATCTCTAGCAAGTAGAGAAATGCAAATTAAAACCACACTGAGATTCTGTCTCACTCCAGAGAGAATGGCAATTACCAAATACAAGGAACAATAAATGTTGGTGAGGATGTGGGGAAAAACGTATACTCATCCTCTGCTGGTGGGACTGCAAACTGGTATAACCACTCTGGAAAGCAGTAATGAGATTCCTCAGAAAACTTGGAATGACACCACGATTTGAACCAGTTAGACCACTCCTTGGCATATACCAAAAGGACTTAAAATCATCATAGTAACACAGCCACATCAATGTTTATAGCAGCTCAATTCACAATAGCTAAACTATGGAAGCAACCTAGGTGCCCTTCAACAGATGAATGGATAAAGAAATGTGCTACATACATGCAAGGGAATATTACACAGGCATAAAGAAGAATGAAATTATGGCATTTGCCAATAAATAGATGGAACTGGAGGCTATAATGCTAAGTGAAATAAGTCAATCCTCCAAAACTAAAGGCCCAATGTTCTCTCTAATATGCAGATGCTGACTCATAGTATGCAGTGGGGAGGGAGGAGAGGGTGTTCACCAGATCAATCAGGGGGTATTTGGAGGAGGAGGATGGGAATGGAAAAGACAGTAGAATGAATCAGACATAACTTTCCTACGTTCATATGTGAATGCACATCCAGTGTAACTCCACATCTTGTATAACCACAAAAATAGGAAGTTATACTCCATGTATGTATGATAAGTCAAAATACATTCTACAGTCATGTATAATTAAAAAGAACAAATACAAACTTTTTAAAAAGTGCTGGAATCTTTAATATCCTGAACCATGAACAAAATACATTTCTCCATTTATTTGGGTCTAATTTCTCTGGAGCATTTTAATATTTAGGTCTTTCACATCTTTTGTCAGATTTATCCCTAAGTCCTTCTGAATTTTTGATACAATTAGAAATGGCACTCTTCCTAATTTCAGTTTTGAAGTGTTTGTTGCAAGTATGTAGAAAAACAACTAATTTTTGAATAGTGATCTTGTATCTGGCAACCTTGCTGAACCCACTTTTCAGATCTAGTAATCTTTCTATAGATTCCTTCAGATTTTTACTTCTTGGCCAATTTGGATCTTTTCTTTCTTTTTCTCGCCTCAGTGCTGGAAACTCCAATACAAACTTCTGAGCACAGAGTTGTTCATAATATTACTTTATTAACATTTTAGTATCTGTAGATATTATTGATATTCTTTTTTCCTATGAGTCTAGCCAGAGTTGCATTATTCCTTTTGACATCGTTCCTCAAATCACTGATGATCTTTTATTCTGAAATTCTCTTTCTTTGTTTTTCCTTTTGGATAGTTTCATGTTGGTAAGTCTTCACACGCCCTGAGATTTTCTCCTGCAGTCTCTAATGTGCCATTAATCCCAGTCAGTGTATTTTTCATCTCATTCTTTGTCATTTTCTTCTCTAGAAGTTTGAGTCTGATGTTGTCTTCCTCATCTCTACTAACTTTTTCAAATATATGGAATGTGGTTGTACCCCCTTTTAATTTCTGTTTCCATTTTTCAACCATTTTATCAGTTCTGGGTTGGTTTGGGTTGATGATTTTTCTCTTTGTTATGAGTCCTATTTTCCTGCTTTGTTACATTCCTGAAGCTTTTTTATTAGATGCTACACAGTGTGTGTCAGGTGGTGGGTTGGATCGTTTTATTTTCCTATGAACATTCTTCAGTTGTGTTTAGTAAAATTACTTGGAAACAGTTTGATCTTTTCAGGTGTTGCCTTTATGAGTCATTAGATGGATCAAGAGCAATGCTCTCAAGTCTAGGGATAATTACTCTCCACTACTAAAACAAGATTTGGAATGTTCTACTCAATGGTCCATGAATTTTGTGTGTGTTTTTTTTTTTTTTTTCGTGTACTTGTTAGAAAGAGAACTATCTCTGTGTGCATGAGAAACTATTCCTTTGGATGGGTCTTCTTCCAAAATTTGGTCATTTCCTCCCACACATACACTGACAATTCTCTGCTAAAAACTTGAGAGGCCCTCTGCAGATTTTAGAATTTGTCTCTCTTTGGTACATTTTTCTGTCCTGCATACTCTAGCTGCCTTTGCCTCCCTGGTCTCCCTGTTCCATCTCCTCGATTCTGGGAGTCCTCAAGGCTTGGCCTAAAATCCCCCAACCTGAGCCAGGACCTGGAACCTTCTCAGGTGAACTTGGACAGTCTTGGGCAATTCGGGGTTCTTACTTTGCCCATTTCTCACCTGTCAGGAACCATTGTCTTTCATTGCCTGTCATTAGTGTCTTGAATGCTTTCCATTGATATATTAGTCTTTTCTTAGCTGTTTCAAGGAACAGGGTATCTACAGTCCTTGTCCTTAACATTCCCTCTTGGTTGGAAATGGAGTCTCTGTCCATTTTTCTTCTTTACTCTGCAACGTGACTTATATAGGAACATACATTAGAAATTGCCCGTAAGTTGTCAAAGGGATCACAGTACTCAGATGACCTCAATAATATGACTGCCTTTGATTTAAAAAAAAAAAAAAACACATCTCTTGGCTCTTTTGAAAACCTGAGGAATTTTTTAAAGTTTAGACACCTGGTTACTGACATTCAGAAACTTACAATCTAATGAAGCTATGGCTATATTAGTTAAAAAAAAAAAAAAAAAAAAAAAAAACCTCCAGCAAGACTAACTACTCTGTCATCCTAACTGTTGAAAAATGGATACAGCACCTCTCCCTGTAGCCTGCAGGCCAAGAGCAGGGTAGGGTGGGGCCTGAAAGGGGCACACAATCTGGAGCATTCATCCCTAAACTGGGAGATTTCAAAAGACTGACTGGTAAATGAAGAGTCATAAATTTGTCTGTGATGTTTATCTTCAGAGATTTAGAGCTGTGCTTGAAAGGCACTAATACAGATGTAATCTTAGTTTCAAACAGTGCAAGGTGTCAGCTGCCGAACCTGAGATTAACGTCTTCCTGGGCCCCAGTAAGCACCCACCAATGCTCTATGGGCAGCTGCAGGGCTGTTGGTTCCGGTGGATCGTGAGTTACAGCTGACAATGTGGGACGCGCATGGGCAATGGGCATTGAGGGAAGACAGCCTGCATTGGAAATCCCAACTGCCGTGTCCTTTTTCTGTGAGCTCATTTTCCCAGGCTATTTTTTCCTAGGATTATTAGAATCACTACATCTCCTGTGACCGAGTAACATCAGGAATACCTCCCCTTTTGAAACCCCATTCAAAGCATCTACCTTCTGTGAGCAATCCTCTCCCACCCGATAGCATAGGATATGGTTGTTTAACTTTCAGGTTTCTTACTTGGAAAAAAAAATCCAGGCTTACCAGTCTCAGGCATCTTAACTAAATTTGTCTGATCTTTAATTTATAGACCTGGCTATTCCTGGTGATGATTGTTCTTGCCTAATTTCAATCTTCCTAATTTCACCTTGAGGGACACCAGTCACCAAAAACCAGAGAGATCTTCATTATAGTACCTATGATATTGCTTTGGGAATTCTTTTCTATTTTCACTGACTGTCACACTAGAAAATGAAACCCTGAATTAAGACTATGTATTTTTCACATCAGAAGTGCTGACACTTTCTGTATAGAAGAAAACATAGTAGGGCCTTTTTGAAATAAGTGAAGACAATGATTGGAGGGACAGTGAATGGATACCAGAAATGGGTCAGATATTAAAAATGAGCAAACTAAAGCCCTGTTGGAAAAAATAGCCGTGGTTAGTGAAGGACATGGAGGCCGCCTTTCTGGGAAGCAGAAGCAGTGAGGTCGAGCAGATGGAGCAAAGACCCCTTTCAGAAAGACCTCAGCGCAAATCCTGGCTCTTCTACGGTCTAACGGACTGAGTTGCAGCACCCTCAAAATCCATACAGTGCACCAATGTCATCCCCAGTGTGACTGTGTTTGGAGATAGGACCTTTAAGGAGATAATTAAATAATTTAAATTTATACAGGTCATGAGGGTGGGGTCTAATCCAATAGAAGAGGCATCCTTATATGAAGAGGAAAAGATACCAGAGATCTCTGCTCTAATCACTGGCTCCTCCCCTTCACCCCGCACCCATGCATGTATACACACAGGAGAAAGTTGTCTACAAGCAAAGAAGAGAGTTGTCAACAGAACTCAACCTGCTTGATCTTGAACTTCCAGCCTCCAGAACAGCAAGAAAATAAATGCCAGTGGTTTAATTCACCTAATCTGTTAAATTTTGTTGTGACAACCCAAGCTGATGTGGTTAAAATTGTTGAACTTGGACAAGTTATTTAACCCATCTTAGATTTAGTTGGCATTAAAACATAAAAAGGGAGAAATGACAACAATAACGCTAACCGTGAATGTTCTTCACCAAAGTCTGGAGAAAGAACTATCCAAAGAACTTGGAGCAATTGTTCCCAGTGTGCACCTGGGCCTCCGAATGGGCATGGTCTGGAACACAGCCCATTGACTTAAATATTTCTTTTCTCATTGGCAAGAAATAAACCCTTGGTGTTTTGAGACACTCAGAGTTTGGAATTTTTTGTTTTTACACCATAACTAAGCTCATTCTTACTGATAAGAACCTCTTTAGGTTATTGATATAATTAAGCAAGGTGTTTTAAAACTGTGCCAATTTTCAAGTCTTTGTGGTTTGAAATTGCTGAGTTGAAAAATGTAAAAGAAAAATGCAAATTATCTGGTTTGAATATGGAAATCTTTTTGGTGAGGCAATAGCACCATGAAGTATATCCCTAAAAGAAGTCTCTCGAGAACTCTCAGTTAATAGAGGAGGTGCTCAGGGCCTTGAAGGAAAGAAAACACACACACACACACACACACACACACACACACACATACATTGTATACCAAGGGATTTAACAAAGAATGTTTATCTTGTGCTGGCAGTTGGTATTCAGCAAGATCTGCTAAGGTGTAAACCATATGGCAAAGGTAGTTGGTAAAGTGAGAGACCAACTAGTTGGAAATAGAGCAAATAAGGAAGAGAACTTGAGAGAAATTTCAAGCAGTTGAGAGGAGAGTGGACTGAATTTCTACTAACTGTAAAGGGCACCTAAGACATCTCAGTCTTACTTTTCTCTGACAAGAAGCGGTATCTGAGTATGGAAGGATACATTTTGCTTTTCTTTCTAGGGAGCATGATATCATCAGAAGAGCATGACTTAGCACAGTTCTTGGCACATAGTACCCACTCCATGAATGTTTGTTGATTGAATGTATAAATGGATGGATGATTGGGTTCTATAGAAAGACCATCCTAGGTTCAAATCTTAGCTTTCTCTTGGCAAAGGTTATTGATCATCTCTGTGGTTCAATCTCCATCTCTTAGCATAGTGTGTTTAAATGTGGCACACGGCTTCAAATTTCTTTGGCAGGTCAAATAAAGGACTATTCTGGCATCTTTCCATGTTGCAAGATAGCTTTCATAAAGATCACAGTTCACCAAGTAGATGCGCATTCCTGGCAGGAAGGGAGTTTCTAAACATATCACTGTCAGTGATAAACTATGCCCATAAACGTTTGCCTCCTCTTGTTGGATATTTTCCTTAGGATCCACTTCAAAGTTTGGACCATGGAACCATAAACATGAAAGGGGGCTGTGGGAGGCAGTCTCAGCTGGTGGCAGAATGAAGCAAGATTGTGAGCACCCAAATTCAACAGATGAACTTAGATTGGATCCAAAGATCTGCTTAAGGCTTGTCAGCAGATTCCTTGTAGAAAAATTGTTTTCCAGGGAAAACGCCTTTCTTTTCTGGTTTTAAATTAACCTTCATCTTCCATCAGTTTTCCCCACCTCCCAAACTTACCACAGTCACTTCTGGGGTGACTTCCATTGTCTTGTTAGAGAACAACAGCCCTGGAGGCGGCTGCGGCCAGCTGGGGTGTGGGTTCCACACTTTCTGTGCAGTGTGTAGACCGGGTCTGGCGGTTCAGGTGAGATGAATTCCGTTGCACATCTTTCTGCTCCAGCTTTACCACATGTGTATCATGTAAGTTTTGGAGATGGACTCAAGTCACAGCAAAAAAAAAAAAAAAAAAAAGACAAAACCCAGAATGCTACAACAATAAGTAGATGGTGTTTCCAAGAGTGGGAGGTAAACACGTTGAACTCTTCTCAGAGCCAAAAGTTGTGTATAGGTGTGTTGTGCACCTGCACGAATGTACATGTGCTTCCTCTCAAGATTTTTACTCCCCAGTTCATTATGTTTATTCAGCAATAACTCATGCTCAGAAGCAAAGTCATGATCTTCTGCTTCTATTCTTTCCAGAGTTCTTCAGCGCAACGAATGGGACCTCCCACCCATCCCGTCTGGCAAAGCAGCCACCTGGGGGCCTTTCTCCAGCTTCCTTTTCCCCCAGCGCCCTCATCCTCCCCATGTTCAATCTATCAGGTCCACTACATCCCAACACCCAACCCACCCCCAGTCCGTCCATGTCCCTTGGTCTCCTCTGCCCACCCCACCATTGCCTCGCCTGGAGTCCTTGGGATCTGGGGTTCCTATGGCCTCTTGTGTCCACAGTAAAGGAGTCTGCAGCCCAGATCCCCTTGGGAGAGACTTGCTGCCCGCGGAGGCAGCAGAAAGCATCTGCTGTTCACTCCAACGTCTGCCCAGCTGCAGACAGCTATTTTGCTTACGGTCACACCCTCCCCAGGACATTCTTACCAGGTGACTGACCACAGTGGGAGCTCAGAAGCCTGATCCCGCCCACCAATCACAGGACACTCTGACTGGCGGTGCTCCCGAGTCCCCAGGGGCTGGCTGGAGCTCTGCCCGCTGAGGCTCTGTCCAGTGGCTGCTCCTGGAGAGCCCAGCCTGGGACGCTTCCCTCCACTGGGTGCTGCAGCCACGGAGGTGAAAGAGGGTCACTCTCCAGCTTCACACTCCTCCATCCTGCCTCAGTGTGTCAAGGCTAATGACCAGAATCTTGAGCACAGGGCTCTCTCAGTCACAAGGCTCCATTAGATTCCTAGCTTTGCCACCGTGAAGTTCCACAAACTGGGTGGTAGCTAAAGCAACAGGTTAGAAGGTGGCAATCTTGGCGTCCACACTTCCTCTGGAACCTGTAGGGGATCCTCCCACACTTCTTCCTACAGTTTGGTTGTTTGCAGTGATCCCGGGCATTCGTTGGCTTGTAGGTGCATCATTTCGATCTTCCGTTGTCACACGCCACTCTGGTTTTATCTGTCTTTGCTCCTTCTATTAAGAACACCTGACACGTTGGATTAGAGGCCTGCCCTACTGCAGTATGTCTCAACTAATGACATCTGCAATGACCCTATTTCCAAATAAGGTCACTGCTCTAGCTGAGTGTGTCCCCTAAAGGCTCATGTGTTGGACATGTCATCTCTAGTATGGTGATGTTAAGAGGTAACAGGACCTTTAAGAGGTGGAAGTCTTCCTGGCCCCTCTCTATCCTTCTCTGGTTTCCTGCTCAGCATGTGACCTTTCTCTCACACATACTTACTACCACTGCGGTGATGCCATCCACCTTGAGGTCCTTACCAGAGCCAAGTTGATGGCAGCATTGTGACCTGAACTTCCAGAACTGTAAACTAAATACACTTCTTTTTTTCGTAAAGTACCCAGCCTCAGGTACTTTGTTATAATAATGAAAAACAGACTAATACAGTAGCATCTGGAAGTACTGGGGATTAAGATTTCAAAATCTTTTGGAGGGAACACAGTTCAACCCATGACACGGGCACTTGTTTGGTCCATGAAACAAGCCACACTCATCTTCCTTCAGGCCTTTCATATATCCCATACCCAAGACCTATGCCCTCGCTGCTCTCGTTGCTCCTACCCAAGACCTTCATCCTCTTGATCTCAGTGAAAATTTCATTCTCCTAGTCAGACTAGTCAGACTTTTCTTTCTCTCTCCTCTCAAGTCAGGTTAGTTCTTCTCACTTAAGTCCTTGTATTTTCTTTCCCAGCATTTATCACCACTTGTAATTATATATACATATACACATATATACACATATATGTATTCTTAGTAAACCATTTAACCCTGGATGCCTCCTCACTAGCTAAAAAGCTCCTTAAGGACAGAGTGTCTCTGCACACCACTGTGTCTCCAGTGCTGAGTCTGGAGCCAGCACATACTGAGTGAGTATGTATTAAGTGAGGAGTTTCAGAAAACTTTTGTTGAACTCTTAGGTTTCATCCCTCCTTAGGATTTTGAAGTCTTAGATGTTCATATTTCCAGGAGATATAATATTCCACTGACCCAATCAAGACAACTTGCAGGACACATGGGGAAGGTAAAGAAAGGAAGTCTCCAATAATGTTTTTTGTTTTTCTTTTTTTTTTTTTTTTCTGTGCTATGGAGTGAACCCAGGGCCTTGTGCATACTAGGCAAGTGCTCTACCAACTGAGCTATCCCCAGCCCTCAATAATGATTTTTGAAGTTGATTTCAAAGATACCCATGTAAGAGAGTATATTCCCAGCAGATAGAACCTTTTTCCAGAAGCCAATTGAAATTCTTTGCTACCTAACATGGAGCGTGAACCAGAACTAAATTACTCTCCTGAACTGTGAACTTTCCTACAATCAGGACTCTGCAGAAACACAGGCTCCTGCTTGAGACCATGCCAGGAAGCTAAATGAACAAGGGGCAGTATGCACTGGTTTCTGTGTTCTACCTAGAGGGAGAAGACGTCTCAATCATCCTAGTGGTTTCAGAAGGCAGAGCAGGGGAAGCATCCAGATACATGAAATAACTAGTTAGAAAAGGGTGAGATGAGGAAGGTAGAGAAGAAGTTCTAGTTAAGATGCTATCAAAATGCCTATTAGAGGAAGAGCCCCGCTGGCCAGCTGCTGTCTCTTGAGTAGAGAGGAGCGAGTTGTTATTTGATGAGCACTGTTTCCACCATGCATGTTCTCTGCTTCCTGCAGTTTCCTCTTTTTACCCTTTAAGGTGGCCTTTGGGGGAGGCACCTTCCTCTCCTACTATTCCACTCAGGGGCTCTTCCCTGCCTCTGTTATCAGCTACCGCCATTTCCCCCCCAGGCTTGGACGGAACCAGTATTTACCCAGTCTGAAAGGGGCTACAGATACTTCCCACTGGAGGTCTTCTCTTTACACAGCACTGCATTGTGCCAGTGGAAGGACCTTTCTAGAAAAGCAGAGTTGAGCAACTAATATTTTGAATTCTTTAAAAACATTCATCTTTTGTGCCTACCCAAGTCCACGACTTATCCTAGAAAGCCTCAGGAAGACAGGATTTTTTTTTTTTTTTTTTTTTTTTTTTTTTTTTGCTGTGCTGGAGATTTGAACCCAGAGCCTTGTGCTTGCGAGGCAAACACTCCACCAACTGAGCTATATCCCCAGCCTAGATGAGATTTTTTGTGACAAAAAGAATGTAGAGAGAATTTCCAAAGGGGTATTTAGCTCTGGCAGTCACAATTTAGGCAGCAGAATAATAGCTCTGCACCCAAAGTTACTGTCTTGGAGACGGTTTTCCAAATTCTTTTGTCTTTCTCTTCAGTTATCAGGGTCCAAGCCCAGGCATCTGGCTCAGAGAGTGCTTCCAATACCCAGTCCTGATGGGAGCCAGGAGCACCCTAGACTAGAAATAGACAAGACTGCTGCTTTCCAGCTCAGGGAACAGTGGGGGAGTGAGCAATTTTAGTTGGGAGATTAACCTAAATATGCATTAATATGGTGTTTACTATTAAGTTAGCTTCAATTTGGACAGTTGAATCATCTCTTTGCTACCCAGTTGGATATGGACTTGGGAGAAAGGTGACTTTTGATATAGAAAATATAAAGTGTGCTTTCTTTACACATCGAAGTACATGATGTGAAGTTTACAATGTGCTTCTGATACACAGACACAAAATAAGCATGACACAAAATAACCATTTGTTAGAAATCTCGCAATGTTTAAAACAGAAAGTCAGTTGCAGCATGGTTGGAGGATCCCATTCCTAAAGCTCCTATAAATAGGCCTTACTGCAGCCTCCATTAATCTAGAACGTGTAAGAGGAGACTCAGAGAGTGAGTCAGGATCATAATTCCTTCAGAAATTACTCTGTGGCACACATGAGAGGGAGGTGTTCACCCTGGACCCTCAGTTAGACCCACCCTCTAAGTGACAACTCAGCATGTCTGTCCTTGGTGAGCACCAGGCAACTTCCATGACCATGGGTCCTGCCCACTCCTGCCCTCTCCTTGGCAATACCTGTAGGGGCACATCAGCCAAAATGTTCATTTGAAATGACTGAGTCCACAGTATACGATAAACCATACCCATGCTAGGAAACTGTCAATTTAAGGATAAATATAGTTACAGTGGGGAAAAATAGTAGACAATTAAAACAACCACATGGTTCTGTGTTCACCACCTGTTCCTCCCCACTAGGATAAGCCACAGAGATTTGGGCAGCCTCTGTCCCATCCCTGTTCTGGGTTCCTTTTTTCAGTCATCTCTGTGGTTCTCTCGTGTATCTTCTGCACGCTGTGCTGGGTCCCTTTGCACCATGATCTCACGTGATCCACAGGGCACATCCTTTCATAGCAGTCATAGCCAGCAAGCATTGGTTCTATCACCCACAGTCCCCATCTTCCATAACCCTGGTCATCCCTGTTCTTGTTTCTAGTTGCCCAAGGGACCCAGTGTGGAAGCTGCAGTTCTCCTCAGTGAAAATTTACTTGGTTGGGTGTCTACTGCTGAAGACTAACAAACATGTGCTTTTCACCAACCTGAGAGGGACTGACTTCATAGCCCTCTCTAGCTGCTGGAGCTTAGGACAACTGCCAGCGAGGTGCCTCTGCTCCCCCAGTTCCATTATTCAGAAGTCTGTATTCTGAATGCTGCTGCACCACTACTAAGGGAAGCACAGGGATTTAAATTGCTGGCTTGCTCACTCGAGGTTCATTTCCACTTCGTTTCGAATTCCCTCTGCATACATAGGCGAAGCCCACTCTTACACTTGGACACGTGCCTGCTTACCGTTAGCAATTCTGAGGACTCAATATTGTCATTAAAAAACTCTACAAGATTACAACCCAAATCTCTAGAAAATTCCTTGAGCTTTACGCTTCCTTTGGTTCCCTCAGTGCCAAGCAAAAATAGTTACTAGTTTGATTTGAGATCACTTCACACTTAGTATTTGATATCTAGCCAGGGTTTGTTAAGCACTTGTGAGAGACCTGAGTCTTTCATATACATTATCTTATTTGGTCTTCACACCACCTTGGGAATTATGGACTATGGTAATTTTCAACTTCATGGAAGAGAAGATGCTGATTCTGAGACGTTAAGTCACTTATTCAGTTACTTAGCTAGAAGGAGGGGCTGCTGGGATGAGAACCCTCTCTCTGCTCTGGAGTACAGTGCTATTTTCTGCACTCAGTTGCTTCCCAGTCTGGTAGGTCTCACCTTGCACAAGAGTCCTGAGACCAGCAGACTTGGCTGATCCAGAGGAAGTCCCTGATTGGATAGGTAAGAACCCCACTTAGTGGAGCAAGGCCCACACCAGCCCAGCAGGTTTCCAGGTCATCAGGGGACTGGGGTTTTGGTTCAGTGGTAGAGCACTTGCCTAGCATGTGTGAGGCACTGGGTTCAATTCTCAGCACCACCTATAAATAAATGAATAAAATAAAGGTCCATCAACATCTAAAAGTATATATTTAAAAAAAGGGTCACCAAAGTAATTTCTGGTGCATGTCAGGTAAATCTGGCCCATTTCACTACCCCCATCAGAGGTGGGAGAGAGGGGATGAGGTCTGGCTTGTGGAACCTCATACCCACAAGGCCCAGGCCAAGGGCTTCAGCATTAGCCTCTGACATTAAGAGGGTAATATGGAATCTGATCTTCCCAACAGACAGAGGCTATGGTGGGGGTGTAAGTGAACCCTCTCACACCCTGCCTGTCCTTGACCATGATCATGCAGAACCCCTGGTGTCATCCCTTGAACAAACAATGGGGCCATCCATGTTATACAACCATGTTTAAAAGGAGCAGACAGAGCCAGAGTCAGCTAGGGCCCAGGTGGCCCTTCTCCCCCTGCTAGCATGTGCACTCCATTACAGCTGAGTTCTGGGTATCTTCTGCACTGCTGTCCCAGTGCTGTGAACTGTGCCTGGCACACAGGCACCCAGTAGATGTGTGTTGAACTGAGGGTTGAATGGATGAGCAGAGTTGGGGATGTAGCTGGTGGTAAAGAGCTTGCCTGTCATGCATGAGGCCCTGGGTTCAATCCATAGCACCACAAAAGAATGAATGCATGAGCAAAAGAACCAAGATTCATGGGGTATTCTGTATGCACAAGGCCCCACCTGCAAAGCAACTCTGCACACAAGCCTTCTTTGCTTTTAAAGGACGCCCCTTACCCCTCACCAGCCCCACGCCCTTCTTCAACACTGGCTGTTTCATGAGGAAGGGAAAAAGAATCTCTGCAGGATCTCTAAGCTTTGCCCTTATGCTGGCACCTTCTTTCCCAAAGGCAAGAAAAACCTGTCTATCAGGTTCCCCTTCATGGAGCAGAGACAGCTGTCTACCCTGGCTCCCTCACCAGGAGCTGGGCACCTTCAGTTATATGCTGCTGGTTTGGGCTGAAAAGGCAGAAGTTGGTCTTAGATCTCCCAGCCTCAAGCTACCCTAAGCAGAACCAGCCGTGGACCCAGGCACCACAGACATCTGGGAGAGAGGTCCCAATCCCTCTGGGTTCCAGGAACCTGCCTCTGCACTCTCTCAAGGTTCTTTGTTCCTCAAGAGCCCGCAGGACATGTGGCCAAAAGTCTCACAGGCTTTTTGACTCCACACAAGTTTCCTAACTTGGCAGAGCTTCCGTTCTCTTATCTATAAAATTAGATTAACAACCTAATTTTTAAGTTCAGCTTCTCAGGTTCATTATGAGAAATAAATAAGAATATATGTAAAGGGCTTGGAACACAGGGAAAGCTCAATAAATGATTGTATAGGGAAGTCTTCAAAATTTGACTCAATGAAATGAAATCACAATTGATTAACGGGGAAAACATGCAACTTTATTAATGTGCAGAAATACGAGAGTCATACACAGAATGAGACTCAGAGTAAGGCTAAACAGTCAGAGCTTCCACAGAACCAAGCAAAGGGCTCAAGGCTAAGGCTTCTGGGGGCGAGGTGGTGCAGGTTAAGGGAGGCCAAGCGGAGCTGGTGCACAGTGAGCAAGACAGGGGCTATCTTGTCATGCTTATAAAGTCACAAGGACACAGCCACCTACAGCAATCCCAATCTCTTCTTCACCTGGAAAGATCTTTCCTAAGCAGAAAGGGGCTCACTGGCTAGGAAAGCTTCTGCCTGCCTGCTCTTCACTAATACAGACAGATGTTAAGTTTCTCTTTATGGAAGGGAAGTTTTTCAGAGTTATTCCTGTGTCTGCAGAGGTCTGCAGTTTCTCTGAATAACCAACTCAAAATATGCCAAAGAGGTATATTTGAGGTGGGATATTTCACTTCCCACCCTGTCTGTTATTATTCCTGCTTGCTATGGTTTGTTCCTGTGTTTTTGTTGTAAATGAACAAATACAACCCACAATCTAAATAAATGGGAAAAACTCACCCACCATTATTAATTCATTTAACAAAGACCATGCCAGGTCCTGGCGGGGTCCAGAAGGGGCAAGGGAGGTTTTCAGAAAACCAGAAGTGAGTGTCAAAGTTCTCTGGGTCTTCACTTATGTTGGTCCCTGGAATGAATCACATACTCTGCCTGTGTCACTTACAGTTTCCAAATGTGACCTCCTCCGGGTCACTTTCTCTGGGAGAGAGAGATCCCAGGCTGGATCCCCCAAGAGTCAAATTCTGAGGGCAGCACATAGAAAATTCCTAAGGAGTTGCTCTTAGTACTGGTGACTCTGAAAGGGAGGCGAGGGAAGCAGATGGGACCAAGGGAGGGGTTGAACAGCAATGCAGTCCCAGGATGGGCCTCAGCAGCCTCCCAGGCAGGTCTCAGGCCTCCACACCACTAGGCTGGATGAATCACTGGATGCAAACTACTCCAGAAGGTGTGTCCTTGGGAGAGTCAGCTTCCTTCACCCAAACAATCCCCAGAGAGCACTGTGAGCCTGGAGGGATCTGGAAGCAGTCCCTGCCGCTGGGGAGTGATCTCTTCATTCCCTAAAGGGGATTTGGGTGGGGTAACACGGCATCTGCCACACACTCCAGCCTGGCTCTTATCATGAAGAGGGCATGTTGATCCCTCTCTGCTTGATTTCTGTGCCTGTCTCTTAATTGATCTATTCGTGTTACCAGGGGAAAATTTAAATAAACCCTCTAGCTTCACTTGCTCTTAGTTGCTTCAAAGAACACTAATTTTAGAGTCCACTCAGCTGGGCAATACATTATTTGACTCCCACTGGCTCTGTAGACATCACCTCTGAGGTGTGGGCTATGACAACAGTTGCCTAGGTTACTCTTCAGTGACCTGAAGGCCACCTTTGCTGAAAACACTGACTTTGCTGGGGCCTAAGATGTCTGAGGGGGACTGAAATGGGGTGGAAAGACTTGGCGCCTCCGTCTTCGAACTGTGTGTCTCCCGGGCTGCCCTGACCTTTGGGTCAGAGTCTACTCAGCTCTGCGCGTAGATATGCTGATCCTTTGAGAAAGGGTTTGCCCCAGACTGTAGTATAAGGTTAACTTGGCCTGGACTTACCGAATCTGCTTCCCACTTCAAGGCTGAACACAACTACCAGCCGCCATGACTGGAAACACCAGACCATGGAAGGAGTAAAAGGCAGAGGCACCCGAGTTCCTGGAAGACCGCTGCCTATTCCTAGAAAAATGTGAGTACTCTCACCTTTATTAGCCTCTCTGTCTCTATCTTACATCTGTAACCTTCAGCCCCTGGAGTTGAGAAGTCGATTTGCAAGCACCAGCTCCCATTTCTCCATTCTTTGGCCACTGAATAAAGCCTTTTTGCTCCCCAGCACTGGTCTCCCAGACGTTGGTTTTTCCATGGGATGAGCTTCCAGACTCAGGTTTAGTAACATTACAAGGGTGGGAAGAGAAGAAAGGATTTATCATCCAGTTCCATCGAACTTACAGCTCCACTGAAATCTGGGCGACCCAGATCAGGAGGTTCTCTCCTGCCCCAGAGCTCTGAGCATCCCTGACATCAAGACTGGAAGCCAACAAATGTAGGGGATTTACAATAAACCAGTGAGCCAGGAGGGGTGTGCTGGGAATCACGGAACGACGGAGAAGGGGAGGATGGGGATGGAGTTTATCTCCAGATGAGTCTGGGGTCTGGGCCTTGTTGAAGATCGTTGTTGATGCTTCTAAGAGAGGAAGGTAGACCGATTCTAGCTTCACTGGAGAGACCAGGGAGTCACTTCCTTGGGTTGCCAGGTAGATTCACCGCTGAGAGCAGTTTGGCGCGGCCTCACATAAGGAAGCGTGGCCGGTGGTTCTGCCGTCTGCCGGCATGCTCCAACAAGACCAAGCCCAAGACATTCTGAGCACAAATGCTTATTTGAATGAATTCTGGTACCACTCAGTAGATTTGAAACATGTCTGCAATTAAAAGCTACTCTGGGGAAACTGCAGCTGCCTTCCCACCCTGGAAAGAAAACATCCCAAACCCACACCCACAGGGAGGACTGAATTTGCACTTGTGGCTCATGACAGCATTTCATCAAGGGATTCTGAGTCCCCAGGATCTTTTTCAGACTTATCACTCTCAGCCACTAAAACTTTTATGAATTTTAAGAGTTATAAACAAATCCTCAACTTACTGTAGGAAGTTCATTTATTAAAATAGTAGAGGTAAAAATGGTTCTGAAACTACTGTGTCTATATGGCAGGACTGAGAAATGAGTGAATGCATTGATGTTGCTGAGATCCAGGGTTTCACCACGGAAGAGGGCAAGAGAGAATCCCATGGGGACAGAAACAGAGCCACCAATGTAACGCATGACTTTCAGAACCTGTATGTATTATGTGAATATGCATGTTTTATGCATAAGTAGGTATAAAATCCTGTGTATACATTTATACAGATTCATATATTTCCTAGATCTGTCTACTGAAGAGGTCAAGAAGCAAAGATGCTTCTCTAGCGGTGAGTCACCTAGCATCCACATCTTGATCTCAAATACTGTTCCCCACTAAAAGGGGACAGGCTCCCTAGAGAGACGGTTTATTTCAGGGTTGAAGTAAGGTGGAGACAAGATGAACCTGAAACATCTTATTATACCAGAGAGCAAGGAAGTGCAAGAGAGAGACAGAGACAGAGAAATGGGTGGGGGTCCATGTCACCAGGACACAGAAGCCAAAATAAAGAGATGCCCACTGGCCAAATGAATTAAGTACAGTAGTGAATTTTAAAACATTGGGGGTGAAAACAAATTCATGAGTCATTTTTTGGGGGGGGAGGGTACAGCGGCTTGAACCCTGGGTGCTTAACCACTGAGCCACGTACCCAGCCCTTTTTGCATTTTATTTTGAGACAGGGTTTCACTAAGCTGCTCAGGGCCTCGTGAAGTTGCTGAGGCTGGCTTTGAACTCACAATCCTCATCAGTGGGCATTCATGAGTTTTTCATGAATAAATAATGGAAGGGGAGGAAGAAATTCTTGCTTACAGTAAAATGCCAAACACTCCCTGTAAAAGGGGAAGGAGGGTTGCAGTTGGAAAATGCTCATTTTGCAAACATTATGTTAATGATAGGATTGGACAAGAACTGCCCACGAAGCTAACCTAGGGGGAAATGTTGACTGACAGCAGAGTATTTTGAGCCATCTTTAAGTGTTTCCCTACAGAGTGTTGATTAGTCGCAGGGAAGGAAAGAAGTAACCCTCATGAAGTGGAGAAATCTGCCCCGCCTCACTTGGGTGTTCAAAATAAGCATCACCAAGAGGGACGGAGGGACATCACAGCCTCCAGATGGACACCCTGAGGACACATCATCTCCGTGGTATTCTGGGCAGCATTGTAATCATAAGGAAGCATCAGCTAAATCTGAAACGAAGGTCATTCTCTTAGCACAAAGAGGAGAGGTGTAGCATTCAAAAATGCGGATTTCATAGAAGACAAGGAGAACTTGCAGGTGAAGAAGACTAAAGACGACGACAGCAGGAGCTGGAGAGGGCGCTGCGCAAGCGGAAACCCTCCTGCGCCACCCGGGAACGCCGCGCGGCGTAGCTGCGTCATTTTTTCACATGTACCATGTGATGCGCAATTTCCTTCCTACATACTTACCCAAGAGAGGTGAGAACGTGCCCTCGTGAAAACCTGTGCATTCATGGCCACATTATTCATGATGGGCAAACAGTAAGCAAATATCCAACTGACGATCTGATAAATAAAACCTGGAATATTCATACGAGATTCTATTTGGCCATAGCAAGAACTGAGTGCATCCAGGTGGTAAGAAGCCAATCATCAAGACCAATTTCACTAACACAAAATTCCTGAGCAGGCAAATCTATCGGAACAGAAAATAACTGAGTGGTTGCCTAGGACCAGGGAAGAAGAGAAAGAGGGTGAGGTGAAGCATTCGCTTTGGGGTGATGAAAAGGTTCTAAACTGAGGTGGTTGTAGTGGTTGCACAATTCACGAATATATGAAAAAATCATTGATTTGTACAATTTAAGTGGGTGAATTTTATGATACGGGTATTATATCTCAATAAAGGTGGTATTTAAAGTCTTCTTTATTTAAAATACTTGGGTGGCCATGACATTTAGCAGTGCACTGTATCTGCATAAAGAGCAATTTCTACAAATAAATAAAAGACACACACATAAACATGAAGGCCATTTAAGCCCTTGGCAGAAGCAGTTTTTTTTTTTCTTCATTAAATAATAAACTTCCTTTATTTAAATTTTAACAAACGTGTAATTTACATCTATAAAAGTCATCTCTCTGTATTTCATCTCCCTAAGTCCCTGAAGCCTAGTTAAAATTTATTTTATTACTTTTTTTTATTTTTACAGACTGCATTTTGATTCATTGTACACAAATGGGGTACAACATTTTCATTTCTATGGTTGTACACAATGTAGATTCACACCATTCATGTAATCATACATGTACATAGGGTAATAATTTCTGTTTCAATCCCCTATCTTTCCTTCCCCCATCCCTTCCCACCCCATTTCCCATTTCCCTCTACACAATGCAAAGTTCCTCCATTCTTCTCTTGACCCCACCACACCCCCATTATGTATCATCATTCACTTATCAGAGAAAACATTTGGCCTTTGGTTTTGGGGGATTGGCTCATTTCATTTAGCATGATATTCTCCAATGCCATCCATTTACCAGCAAATGCCATAATTCTGTTCTTCTTTATGACTAAGTAATATTCCATTGTGTATATATACCACAGTTTCTTTATCCATTCATCAATTGAAGGGCATCTTGGTTGTTACCACAATCTAGCTATTGTGAATTGAGCAGCTACGAACGTTGATGTGGCTGTGTCACTGGAGTATGCTGATTTTAAGTCCTTTGGGTATAAACCAAGGAGTGGGATAACTGGGTCAAATGGTGGTTCCATTCCAAGTTTTCTGAGGAATCTCCATACTGCTTTCCAGAGTGGCTGCACCAATTTACAACTCTTACCAGCAATGTACAAGTGTGCCTTTTTCCCCACATCCACGCCAACACTTATTATTGCTTGTGTTTTTGATAATAGCCATTCTAATTGGAGTGAGATGAAATCTTAGGGTGGTTTTAATGTGCATTTCTCTAAATACTAGAGATGATGAGCACTTTTTTATATATTTGTGGATCACCTGTATATCTTCTGCAGAGGCAGTTCTAATGGAGACACACAGGCTGAAAGCAGGGGTCCTGGATGGAGAACAGGAAGTAAGGGAGCAGGTGGATACATCTGCGGGGTAGACAACCCTCTCCAGGACATCACAGGAAGGGAAGCAGAGAGATGAAATGAGACCTAGAGACATCGGGGGCTGGGGGAGGTTCCCAGTGCAGGAGAGCTGGAGCGTTGGAAGCTGATGGAAGGATCCAGTGGAAAAGGTCCAGTCGGACATACAGAATTGAGAGAAGACAATCCTTACAACAAGTTCCTGGGGAAGTCACAGGACCCAGAATCCATGTGATGGGAAGAAACACACTTCCTCCATCGAACTGGAAGGAAAGGAAGAGGACAGTGCTGGTCTTGATTGTGGTAAGATGAGGAAGTGGTTGTCAGCTGACTGCTTTCAATGGGAAAGGGGAAAGAATAAGGGGAGGATTTGTGATTTCATATTCTAAGTCTGTGGCATACTAGCTGTGTGACCTTCGCAAATGTAGTGACCTTCTCTGAGTCTGTTTCCTTTTTTTTAATGTGAAAAACTTAGAGAGTTTTTGTGAAGATAAAATGAGATAACATAGACAAAACATAGAGCAGCATGCCTATCTCACAGCCAGCTCTGGGCAGATATGTTCCTTTACTCTTTATTTTCATACTCTTGCTCATTCTTCTCCCATCTCCAAGTACATGCAAAAATAAGAGTTTCCTGGGTGCATAAACCTTTTGTTCATCCTCATGCTCCAAACACTTATAACAATGCTGGGCGTGTAGTAGATGCTCAATAAATACTTGTTTTCTAGAGTCAGATCCATATCCTCTCTACTAAGTAGCTGTTGCATGGATAGGGGTCTTCACTTGTGTTCCTAATCGACTCCTCACAGTTATATGAGACCAGGGATGGTATCGTTTCAGCTCGGCAGGCGAAGGAACAAGTAAGGAGAGGCCATGTCCTCATCTGCTGATGATAAAGGTGGAACGCCAGCCCAAGGGCTCGTTCCAACACCACTGCCTGCCAGCCATCTGAGGCCGTCCCCTGTTGTGCTGTCATTGCTGACTCTGCTGTCCAAGGCTGGTTTGTGAGCAAATCTCCAAGACCTGCTAGAGGAGCCAGGGAGAGTGAGCCCGGCACTCAGGTCCCCCACCGTCGCCCTCCCTTCCTCTTCCCACCCCCCTGAACTAATCTGATTTATTTAGCATCATGATTAGGAGATTTAGAGTCTTTGTTTCATTATTTTCAGACCGAATCAAAAATATCTAAAACAAAAGAACAAAGGATGATCATGAAAACTAATAAATCGTCACTTTGAGCTAGTGAAATTCAGAGTGTTACATTGGCATGATAGCAACATTTGCAGAGAGCTGAGATGCCCAGACTCTAACTAGAAAGGGAAGAATTTCAAGGTCAAGGGAGAAACTGACTCTTTTGGTTTATATGTTCTGTCGCTTTTTTAAAATTTCTTAACGTTTTAATAATGAATTATTCTAAACATAAAATTTTTACTAGTATAATTTTGTAGTGACCTAGTAGAGAGACTAGTATTATGGACCCATGTATCCAACAATTAGCAAGACTTGGCCACATTGGCTTCATCTAACTCTTTTTTTCAGTGCTGGGGTCAAACCCAGGGCCTCACGTATGCCAGGCAGGCACTGTACCACTGAGCCGCACCCCCAGTGCTAGTTAATTCTTTTAAAAATGCAATTTCCTGATTTCTTATCACTTCACTCCCTTCTCAGTTTGCATCTTTTAAACATGTGCATTAGTTCAAACTAACTTTGGGGCCACTTTTACACCTGACAACAATCTCTTCGTATCATCTAATGCCAAACCCATATTCAGTTTTCTCTGATTATCTTACTTTTTATTTATCTTTTTCTTCCTTCCCTTCTTCTTCCTTCCTCCATCCTTCCTCTCTCCTTCTTCCTTCCTCCATCCCTTCCTCTCTCCTTCTTCCTTCTTTCCTCTCTTTTCTTTCCCTCTTTCTCTTTTTCTTCCTTTCTTTTCCTCTTCCCTTTCTCTCCCCTTTCTCCTCCAGTTAGGTTGGTTTGAACCACAGTTCCAGACCTGCGCAGACCCTGGGTCCTGCCCCTTCTGTCTTCCTAGGCTGCTGGCGTGGCTTCTCCCTCCCAAGCCCTCTCTCATGGTTTAATGCCAACCCTTTGGTGGGACCTGGGTCCATGGTCCTGTAGAGAGTCCCACGTTCCAGTTTAGTCTATTTGTTTTCTTGCTGTGGGTTTCAGCTTGTTCTCTCTCCCCCCATAATGCCTATAAACGAGATGCTGGCTTTAAACGTTTGATCCATTTGCTTACTTTTTGTCACTGGCTCTTGCAGGTGGTGTGAGCACTTCACGAGGAACCACATCCAGGCAACGGCGCCCATTTCCCATTTGATGATGCCAAGGTGGGTGGGTGGGCTCGGGTGTCTGTCCTCTCCTCTTCTGCAACACAGTAACCGTGCTGCTGTGTGACGGGTCGTTACTGGAAGTCCAATCAGGAGTGCTACTTAATCCACTTAGGAACAATCACCTGAGTCCGGACTGTGCGCCAGGCGCTCCATTGTGATGAGGTGACATAGAGATCAATTAAAAAAAAAAAAAAAAAATTGCTCTTGGTGCCCTGGAGAGAACGCACTGGGATGAGGGAAATCAAGCAGGAGCTGCCCTGGCCCTGCCCGGGGCGTGGCTTCCGCTCCTGGAGGTTCACAGCCCTGTAAATCTACAGACCCGTCCACCGCCAGGAAGCGCTCACTTGTCTCCCCGGACTTTGCGGTGCTTGATGCCAGAGGCTTTGGGGGCTCCTGGGGGGTTCATCTGAGCTTTCCTGTGCTCCCGGGGAGTTGAGGGTGGTTCTCAAGAGCCCCTTGAATCTGGAAGTTCGATTTAGTAATTCAGTGGGCAGTTGCCCTTTTACTTTGCCAGATTTTAAAAAGCAGAAACTCAGACCACCCACGGAGCGAAAGGCCTTGAACCTAGTTGCCCTAGAATTGTATGTTTTCTGAAGAACTGGGAGAGAAAGGCCTGGAGGCTCCAAACAAAGTCACGCTCAGGCGCTGGGAATATCAGTCACCCCGATTAAATCAGTACATACTGTATGCATGTGTGAAAGTGTCCCACCATACTCAGTGAAGGTGTACAATTATTATATGTTCATCAAAAAAAATTTAAATATGTTTAAGGAGATGGAAATGTTAACTACCCTGATTTGGATATTACAGACTGTATACATGAATCAGTTTTTCACACTTTACCCTATAAATTTGAAGGGTTAAAATCTAATTTTTAAAAATCTGTGTTAAACTGGGCATGGTGGTGCACACCTGTAATCCCAGCAGCTCAGGAGGCTGAGGCAGGAGGATCTCAGGTTCAAAGCCAGCCTCAGCGACTTAGTGAGACCCTAGGCAACTCGGTGAGACTCTGTCTCTAAATAAGATACCAAATAGGGCTGGGGATGTGGCTCAGTGTTTGAGTGCCCCTGGGTTCAATCCCTGGTACCGAGGGGAAAAAAAAAGATCTGTGTTAACACCACGGAGCTCTGTGGGAGTGAGTGGGGAATTTATAAATATGAAGCTGGCAAAATTAGAATTTTAGAAGTGATTAGCTCAACTCGGGAGGATGTGTATTCAGCCAGGTGTGAGGGACAAACGGAATCGGGAGTGTGGCTCGCTGCTCGCCTCCACCTCTCAGAGCAGGTGCAGCCAGCAGACTCTGTGGCTCTGCATTCTTTGAAAGAAGCTCTCCTAGTCACCTGGCACCAGGTTCCCTTCTAGGAGTTGGAAAGAGTCCAGTGCGACTGAGCCTGTTGCCCCTCAGGATGGACCCTGGGCCTGCTCCTTCCACGAGCAGTTTCACCCTGAAAAGGCGACCGAGGCACTTTCCGTAAAAGCTCCCTGTTGGACTTCTAACGACACTTCCCAGCTAGCTCTGGAGCTGGAACAATTTCTTTCCTCCGCCGGCCCCTCCTTTCCCATTTCTCCTCTTGGATTCTGTGCCAGCCCTGGAAACCCAGCGGATGACACATCCTCTCCCCGTGTTGACAGAAGAGGCTGCAAGGGCCGCAGCCTCTCCTGGCTGCCCCACCCGCTGCCTCGGCACCTCCTCCAAGGCGAGTTCAGCACAGTCCTCCTGGGGGCCAGGACCTTCCGCGGGTTGGTTCTGCAGTTCCCTTGATACCTGCCCTGGAGGCTGCAGCCAGAAGGAAACAGAGGTGGGGATTTGCCTCCCTCCTGAGCGAGCTGGGGCCCAACCCACCACCACCAAGGGCCAGAGGCTCCCACACCAAGGGTGTCACACCCAGTCACCTCATTTCACAGCCTCTTTCTTCTGTTTGATTGTTAACCTTACATAACTTTGGCTCATGTGCAAAATAAGAGACCTCTTATTTTCGAGAGGCCTCTGCACTTCTGTGTTTGGAGATTTGTAAGAAAACTCTGAAGAATATCCAAAGAAAGGGAAATGAAAATCCCCCATTGCCGGGAGGGGAGCTCAGGTAGGAGCAGCTTGGGCGGCAGGTGCCCTCTGACATCTAGCTAGGTGCTCCTCCATGGCACAGAGGTTGCAGACCGACTGATTAACAGCTGCCATGGGGACTCCTCAGTCAACATGGTCTTCCCACCAGCTGGTCTCTTCTTTTCTGACCTCTGATAATAAGACATTTTATTTGCAGATTCTTACATTTGGGTCATAAATTGACACTTTTCTTCTTTAAATTTATAATCTTTAAGAGTCAGACTTTCCAGTTGGGCACAGTGGTGAACTCCTGTAATCTCAGTGACTCCGGAGGCTGAGGCAGGAGGATCACAACTGTGAGGATAGCCTCTGCAACTTAGAAAGATCCTAAGCAACTTAGTGAGACCCTGTCTCCAAATAAAAAATAAAAAGGATTGGGGATGTGGCTCAATGGTAAAGTGTCCCCAGGGTTGATCCCCAGTACAAAAATAAAAGAGAGAAAGTTGGGGGGGTTTCTCTCACTGAATCGTGTGTACTTTTTGTGTTAGAAAGAGGGAGCAGAAGAGAGAGGAATCATCAAATCTAAAAGCATTCCTGAGGACCTTCCACATACTTAATCTTTTTCTCTGGGGCAGGATGGCCAGCTCTATTACTGCACCTAGGTCCCAGTGGTAAACTGATCACTGATCCCCTGTCCTCTGGCAGGTGAGCCCTTGGGGACTCCTCCCCTTCATGCATTAATTAGGGAATATAACACCTTGTGCATGTAAATGTGTTGAGACACTTAAACAAGAGAGCTTATGCCCTAGTAGGGCCTTACTTGTTAGTTCTCTTTGCTATCCCACTGAAATTGTAGAAGTTTTTCAGAATTCATTAAATGAATACAATAACTTTAGAATGTGAGCTTGAAAGTTCAACTCCCTGGGCTTAAATTCCATTGCTCTGTCTTATAATCTCCATCACCTTAACGTGTTCATTAACTTTGCTATGTGCCAGTTCCCTTCTCTGGGAAGTGGGGACAGTGGCAATACCCATCCCAAAGGGTTGTTGTGCAAATTGAGATAACAGTCCCTGGCACATAGTAAGTGCTCAATAAATTTTCATTTTTATAGTCCAAAAGAGGTGGGGCACAAGATTTAGAGTAAGACTACTTTCTACTTGACTTTGACATCATGACCAACTTCTTTTTCAGTTAAGAAAAGAATACTGTCATTTTTCTCCAAGAGGAGGAGACCTCATGCTGTAAGGAGCCACTTGAGTTGAAATGTACTGTCAGTAGGGCTTACTGGTGATGGATTGTGGAAAGTTCCATTCAGCACACAACCTGTGAAATGAAATAGGTTATGTTTTTGTAAACTCTTCCCACTCTAAGAAGGTTAGTGCCACCAGGGCTTCTCTGGGGACAATGCATGCTTCTGTTGGTGATTGGCATTTAAAAGTGTTTGATTGTTCAGTAGATGTTGTTTGAAGAGTTGCTTTACTCCAATTTAATGGCAAATTCCACTCTGGATTTCCTGCCAACAAATCTATAAAGCTTTGTTTGAGACTAAAAGCATCCAGAATTTTTTTTAAAGCTGGGAGGTGCTAGGTGTACATTTTTTAAAAAGAAAAGAAAAGGAAGAGGAGGAGAAAACCCTGTGGGTAGAGAGTGAGTGTTATAAGAAATGGCAGGCCAGCTCCAGAGTCAAGCAATTAAGACAGATAGAGAAGGGCCAAGTTTAAGAGAGGGGATATGCTAGTAAGCAGCCCATGATGCCTGACCCAGCCCAGGCCCTACTCTACACCTCTCATCCAACAGCTTTAGCCCTGGTTCCTGTCATGTACCAATATGACGCAAAGCAACTTCCAGCACATTCCAACCAGAAGGTAACATTTTATAACACCTGCTCTGCACGTCTGCTGCAGGTGTCTCTGGTTAATATACCCAAGACTGGCACTCCAGGGCTAGGCTCAGTAAATGAACACACAGTGGCTTTCCTACCAGTGTTCATGGGTGGCACCTGGTTAAAGAGAAGTTTCTTATGCCCCTGAGGTTGCATTCACGGGAAACATCCTACACGAATTTTGTAATAATGCAGATCGGAAATAGAATTAAAGTGTCCATCGCTAGAGGACTTATTCCTTTTAAAGATGGATCATCATCACAAATGTAATGTTGAGTGAAGAGAGAGGGTTGCAAAAGCATGTGTAATAGTAGGAAAGAATGTATGCAAATTTTAAAATAAACTATGTACATAACACATGTCAGAAAGTATAGAGCATGCCCAGAAACCAAGCATATCAGCTCAGGACAGTGAGTTACCTCTGAGGGATGAAGGAAGGGAGAAGTAGGGATGGAAGCAGGGGCTGAAGCCTTTACATCCCAAATAAAGATATCTGAGGCTAATATGCCAAAAGGTAACATTCATCAAACCTAGTTGGTAGGTGCACGGAAACTCGCTACACATGCTGTACTTTTCTGGTTTTCAAATATTTTATCATTATAAATTTTTTAAAAAATCTGTGCACATACTATGGATACATACATACATACATACTATGTAGCCATTTTTTTAAAAGAGAATTCTATATAGAACAGGTTGTTGTATAGCAGGACACTCTGATCAACTTTGCTTAATAAGATTCTCTCTCTCTCTCTCTCTCTCTCTCTCTCTCTCTCTCTCTCTCTTTCTCTCTCTGGAATTTGCGTCTCTAGTCTAAACCAATCCAACAGGCTCCACATTCCCATATTGAATGAATGCCTAAAATCTCAATTTGGATGCCACTCAAACAATCAAAAACCTACCAGGCCTCAACCCAACCTCTGCATGTTCTCCTCTTCCACTCTTCCCCATCACCACGTGACACCATCCTCCACCAGTTGCTTAAGTGACCATGCCGGTCCTAGGTGCTGATATCTGATCCATCCCATCTGCCCATCTTCCCTGCCATCCACCAAGCCCACCACCATTATGCAGAAGCTTTCTGGAGTTGTCTAGCCAGCTCCCCTCCCATCCACACAATCCACTCTCCACACAGCAGCTGCAGTGGTCCTGCAAAGACATAAATTGTTCCCACCTAAAAGTTCTCAATACTCCCCTTGTTCTCAGCTCTCATCTGGGGGACTCTGCTGCCTCCCCTCTGCATCCCACACCAGAGCTCTTGCGTCTCCCCACCTGACAGGGCCCCAGCACAAGCTGCGCCTTTTGCTTCAAATGCCTTGATTCTTTTCTTTCATAATCAGAAATAAGCCATACGCTTCATTAAAATGCCCACACCAAGAGAAGATCAAATATGGTGATTTATTGTCCTTATTTATTTTAATCAATATGTTATTCATGTATTTAATTCGGCAAGCCCCCATTGAATCTTAACCCCGTTCCCAGGACTGATGATGCTGTGCTTCCCCGGTTGGGCTTTCACATCGTCAGCCCAGCTGCTGCCAACTTTGCACAAGGGCTCCCTGGGACGGAAGGTCTGCAGCTGAGTCTGTCCCTGCCACCTGACGGGTGACAGCGGAAAGGCAAACACACTTCCGCTTCTCACAGGAAAGAGAAATTCCTTACACTAAACCATCCCCTTAGGGAACAAGGCTAAGCAGATGCCCCTGCGCTCACCTTCCCTCCCACCATAACGACTGCCAACAAAAAGCCAAGTGAGTGTCCCCATGCTCCCATCGGCCCTTTGTTCTGAGATGTCTGCATCGGCCCTGTTCAACCTGCTTCTTGTTGCCAACTTTTGTGCCTCGAGAGTTGACTAGATACTTGCTGAGGAGCTTCAGGGTTGGAACCCTCTGTGAGCAGTTTGTGGGACCTAGCCAAGTCCCCAGAGCACCACGTACCCTAGTTGTCAGAGCTGGGCTCTGTCTTTTGGGGCCCGGCTCAGATACACACGGCTTGTTTCAAAATCCTTGGGGCAAAAATGTACGAGGAAAATGTGCATTTCTAAGACCTGAATTCTCTGGGTTAATGATTGACATTAACTCAAATCAGTTTCTCTTTTCCCTTTTTGTCTCCACAAAAGATCTTAGTGTACCAGAGAATATCCAGCGAACATTTGACTAATTATGGGATGAATGAAGGTCGTTTGGAACGGTGTTTTAAGCACTGGCTCAGTGTGCTCTTTCCTTCATGACCAGCCCTTTGCTTTCAGAAAAACTCCTACACATCCATTAACACCCACCTGTAACATCACTTTGGGGAAAAAAAAATTCGCCAATGCAATCAATTTGAGTAGGCAGTTCTCGCTCTCTGCCTCTTTCTTTTCCTTCTGGCTTCCCAGAACATGTCTATTAATTCTAATGTAGAACTTGCTATTTTACTTTATAATTAATAGTTTACTTATCTGTTTCCCCACTGAATATCTAGGTTCTCCAAGACCAGATCTATACTACTCTGTCCAGCATGACAACTGTTTATACATAATAGCCATCAAACCTGAGTGATCAGGAGCCAGTCACACTGGGGGCAAATCCTGACTTCCCCTTTAACAACGTATGTGACCAGGTGAAGTTACTTAATCTCTCTGTGCCTCAGTTTCTTGATCTAAAAGATATCTACCTCTAAAGGTTGAGAGAATTAAATTAGGCCTTGCACAGGAAAGTTGGACATGGTGACTGGTTTATGCTGAAGAATTTTTAACTTTTATCACCAACTGCATACATATTTGTTAGTCAAACTAATAAATGAATGACCAGACTTCGGATCTCAACCCCTTTGTGAGAACTGAAGATACAGCATCATGAATGGAGTAAGAAACGTCATGGATGTCATGTCCACTTTTTAATAAAACACAACTACAAATACATGGGTTTTTCAGACAGTCACTTGGGGAGGACGTCTGTTGGAAGAAGCTAGCCTGACCTTTCTGAACTGCTGCCTGAACCACAGTAAAAAAAAAAAAAAATGCAACTTCACTTAATGCAGAAGGTCTTAGAACGTGCATTTCATAGTCTACCTGTTTGGGCAAGTGATTTTTCTCTGGGATCCTGTAGGAGACGACTTAATTGGTGGTCATTAGAATAGATGCAGCTGATTACACACTGTGTAGAAGCATTTCAGGGCTATTTTTTCCACTTTGTAATCTTCTACCCTTATCCTTCCCTGGCAACTTTTCTGCTTACTCCTGATCGAAGTTTCAGAGAGAGACACATTTTTACAGAAATTTGCAGATTGTTACTTGGCCTCAGGTTTTCCACTCTTTCCTAAATTGCAGTAACAGCACCCACCTATCCTGGGAGTACCTACTGTGTGCTTGCTAGATAGGGTGCCAGGTGTCGGGCAGACCTGTCCTTTCTCAGAGCTGTCACAGCTCGCAGCTCATCGTTTGGCTGATCATTTGATGGAGAGCATGAGGGCTACCATTCCTTGCTCTAAATCCTGTAATAATGAAATAATAGCCTGAATGTTCTGCTGACCATTGTTTCATTGTTTGTCATCTCTCCCTCCCTCCCACCTCTCACCTCCTTGAGAGGTAAGAGCCCAAGGGTGGGAGGCTTTGTTTTGTGTCCTGATAATCCCCAGACAGGATAAAATGCCTGGCACACAGTAGCTGTTCAATAAACATTCATTGATTTTATACATTGTCCCACAAATCTAAAGCAGGCAGCATTTTCTTCATTGGGAGGCTGGGGAAACTGAGGCTGAGAGATATAAAATCAACAGTCCAGCATTACATACCTAGTCAGTGGCAACTGTGGCCCTGGACCCAGATTTGTCTGGTTCTGAACATACTCTCTCCACTAGGGCATGCCTCCTAGCCCTCCAGTCTCCTCAGACACAGGCGACCTGCGTGCCTGGGCTGGTTTGAGCTGGGCCTGGAGACTGAGGACTTGGCAACCTCAGGGGTGCTTGTGACTATGTCATCAGATCTGGACGAGGAGGCTGGCAGCTGCTGCCAGGGGAGAGGGCTGAGAGCAGGGGTTGTGTAGCCCTCTGCCCTCTGCACTGGTCCTCTCAGAACCATGTTTTCTGTGTGCCACAGATGAACACAATCTCCCTAGCTTTCCACAGACCTCCCCAACTCTCTGTGGAGATCTGCCACATCTGGGCAGAGATTCTAGTTCTTAGGAAAAAGGTGCTGTATCAATGCCAGCGGTTATTAAGTAGAGTGAGTTATTAAGTATATTCTAATGATTATTTATTGCTGCTCATTTCATTTATATCAGATACTAAGCACCTTGGCTCCTGGAACGTTCTAGTTCAAAACCTAAACCTGTTTCATCCCCAGATCATTTCCTTTATGAATGGAAAAGGGAAAAAAAAATTGCTGAGTTCCACATGCCCATTCTGAAGGGGAATTTGGGCATGGGGCCAGTTAAGAAGCCATGGCCTTTTGTGGAAGGTTTGGTCTCTTTTCTTCTCATGCATACTTTGAGGCAAGTTCTCCTGAGCCCTAGCTGCAGGTGCTATTTACATATCCATAGTACCCCAATCAGCCTCCTGCCCTGGCTCTGCTTTCCAAACTCCTAAGTCATTTGGTAACTGCCTTCTGCACCCCCACCTCACACCCAGCACGTCAGCCCCACTCAAATCTAAACACCCCCCTGAATTCTTTGTTGACATGAATGGCATCTGTCAATCTTCAACTCCTCCTCATTTCTCACCTCCCACATCCAGGCATCAAATCGGACATGCCCCTCGCATCCGTTTCCATGTTTACAAACGATGCCCTCATTCAGACCCCAATCCATCACTGACCACTTCCTTGATCTCTCTGCACACAGTTTCTCCCCTCGCCTCGCAACCGTCGCTGCTGACTTTCGATAAGACAGATCTGAGGAGGTTACACAGACCTTTTACTCTAGCGTCTCCAGCCTGGCCCCATCCATCATACTCACACTGGGAGCCCAGCTGTCTTTGCCACTGTCTTCCAGCTGGCCAACCCTCCAGCCCCTGCCCAACAGCAGTGTGTTTCTCGTCACCTGCCTTTGCACACTGTTCCTGTGCTAGGAGTACCTTCCTCCTCTGCCACCAGCAAGCTCCCATACTTCTTAGGTCCCATCTCCTCTCCTTTCCCAAATCCCTATAGGAGACAGTGACACCGTCCTCTATGTTCCATAGCCCTTTGTACTTACCCACTCAAAACACTTCTTAAAAACAGCGTCATACAGGTGGGGTTGTGGCTCAGTGGCAGAGCAATTGCCTAGCACGTGCAAGGCACTGGGTTTGATTCTCAGCACCACAAATAAATAAATAAAATAAAGGTCCGTTGCCAACTAAAAAAAAAAATTTTTTTAAATAGCCTCATATAACACCTACTATGTGATGGGCCCCTCACCTGGCAGCAACCAATGAGCAGTTGTCGTCTTTGTCCTCATCTTATGAATCAAAGAGGCTGAGACCAGAGTTAGTCACTTGTCCAAAGTCACTCTGCCAGAAAATGGTGGGTGTCTGCTGAAGTCCCTGCACCTCACCGCTCCCCCTTGTATCTCTCCCTGTGAGGTGCACATGTCTATCTAGACTGTACGTTCCTTTGGCTTCCCCAGCTCTGAAACCTGAATAATTATGATCGATGTCTGTTTCTCAGGTTTTGGGGTTGTGTCAACAAACCTATTGGAAAGTAGATGTAGATAGAGATGGCAAAATGTTCACCGAGTGTTAGGTGATCATTATCATCATCTTTTCCCTGGACTATTGCACT
The DNA here is from genome assembly GCF_902686445.1 of Sciurus carolinensis. Lineage (NCBI taxonomy): Eukaryota > Metazoa > Chordata > Mammalia > Rodentia > Sciuridae > Sciurus > Sciurus carolinensis. The sequence continues at coordinate 63,819,226 of NC_062223.1, forward strand.
CACCCGTCTCCAGCCTGTAATCTACCCTTCCAAACTTCTTTCCACTGGTAGCATTCTAGAGCACAGATGAAATGAAATCATTCTGCTACCTACAACCCTTCTGTGACTCAGCAGTGTCTGAATTCCACTATCAAGACTCTGAGTAGAAACAGAAGCGTGCGAGAGGCCTGTGGCCTGCTGTCCCTGGCAGGGTTTTCTCCACTGTTCCCCGGAGGACCACTGGCACTGGGCTGTGAAATCACGTGTCATCCTCTGACCACTCCATGACCTATGTTGTCTCTACCTGCTCTGTCGCCTCCACCTGGCGTTTCTTCCTCTCTATTAGACCTCTCCTCCAGGCACCCCTCTCTGAAGCCCACCCTGATCTCCTCAGGCAGAATTAGGTGACTTCCTTCCTGCTATCACAGCCCCAGGACAGTTTAGATCTGTCACTCCACAAAAAAGGGGTCTTCACGAACTGAATTTGGTTTAAGTTCTGAGACTAGGTGTCAGCTAGGCTACCTACTTCACGAGTCCCTTCGTTCCCTAGGGTGACCATAACTAAGTATCACAACCCAGGTGGCTTAGAACAATGGCTCGTCTCACAGTCCCCGAGGCTGGAAGTCTGAAGTCTGTGTGTCCTCCAGTCATGCTCTGAGGACTCTGGCTCTGCTGGCAAGCCTTGACAGTCGTCGCTGGTATAAACGTCACTGGGGTCAGATGGCTGTCTTCTCCTGTGCCTCCGTATCATCTTCTCTCTGCATGGTCTCGACTTTCCTCTTTATCAGGACAGCAGTCATGTTGAACTAGAGATCAACCAAAGGCCTCATTTTAATTCCGTTGCCTCTGTAAAGACCTATTTCCAAGTAAGGTCACATTCTGAACTGCTGGGGTTAAGACTTCAACAAAGCTTTGGGGGCAGATTGGGGAGCAGGGGATAATTCAAGCCATAAACACGGGAAATTACATCTCCTTTTCCATAACCTTTCAGACCCCCAGCCAGAAGTCTTCTGTGGAATTTTGGCTTGCCCTGGCTTCCTTCACCCCGTCTCTGTTTCTGTTTCCTCTCCATTATTCACAAAGGCTGTTTCAGTTCCAACACGTGTCCAATATTTTCAACAATGAATTCAATAAGATCAGGCATTTCATGCGTTTGGCAGCTGCCTGAAACAGGAAGCTGGTTTCAGAGAGAGCTCGTGCTGCACCTGCCATTGCTCTCTCTCCATCTCTTTCCAGAAGCTTGAACAGTTTTCCCAGGATCCTCTCCAGAGGCCCTCCATTTCCTCCAGCTTCCTGAGCATCTTCCAGCTCCACCTCCCACCCCAACTTGGAAGGCTACCTTCTCAGAGGCAACCCTCGTCAGACCCTCCTGGCTTCTCAGCCACCACTCTTCCCAGGATTGTGCAGATAAAAAATTTCTCGAGCTATTGCATTTCACGGGTCACTTACATGCTGGCATAAAGCCAGGCGCCGGCGATGAGGCAGAGAACCAGACAGATGCACCACCTGTCAGTGAGAGTGGTGGAGTCCTAGTCGGGGAGGCAGAGTGGCAGGAATGAGAGGTGTTATGATAAGAGGGTGTTCAGAAGAAATAAGCTGGCCGTGGTAACAGCAACTGCTGCCACCTTTAAATGAAGTTATGCTATGTGCCAGGCCCAAGAAATTACTATTCCCATGGACCTTACGCCATAACCAGGACGTAGACCAACACAAATGTTAGGCGGGGGTACTGTGGCAAAACTCAATCAGGGGAAGGAAGATAAAACAGGCTGGGGGTTGGTTAGCATTGGTCAGGATTAAGTTTACTTGCACAGGACAGACAAGACAGATGAGGGTAGCTTAATATAAGACTTGTTTGCTTCTGACATGAAATCTGACATTCCAGGACTTTGAGAGTAGTTCCAAAGTCATTAGGCTTCTCTTTCTTCTCTTTCATTCTGAATGTGTCTTACATTGTTAAGATTGCCTCGTGGTTCAAGATGACTGTGAGTGCTCCAGCTGTCACATCTGAGAGCCACAAATGAAGAGGGAGAAAGTGAATGAGAGCAAATAGGGAGCACCTCTTAACTGAGACAGCTCTTTATAAAGCACTTTGCCCATCCAACTTCTTATATTCCAGGGATCATCTCTGAACTCAAGAGAAATTGGGGAATGAAATCCATCAGCTATGCACAATGGCATCCCGATCATACAATGTAATCACTGTTCATTCATAAGATAGACATAAGATGTTAGATAGACAACTGCCCTAGCTGCTGGAGCCCATGGAAAGCTTTCCAGAGAAAGGGAAGTTTGGGGTGACACCTGAAAGACCTGTGGAAACAGCAAGGTCAACGGAGGGCAGGAGAGAGCACAGCTGACAGTGGACAGCAGCCCAATGTCCCTGGAGGGCTAGGACCACCCTCAGCTTTACTCTCAGCACTGGGTCTGATGCTCATCCAGAGGAATATTGATTTAATAAATATTAGCCTTATTAGGCACTTATGCTGCTAATACATAATCTCCAACCCAAGAGGAATGTCCCTCAGAGAGATCTTTTCAACTCTTTCTTATCTGCTTATAGTAAAGCACCAACTCTATTTATTTATCTATTTATTTATTTATTTATTTATTTATTTATTTATTTATTTATTTTTAGTTAGATGTGACAGTAGAATGTATTTTGGCAGAATATATATTCACAGAGTATAGCTTATTCTATTTAGGTTCCCACTCTTGTGGTCATACATGATGTGGTGTTACCCTGGTCATGTATACAAATAGAAGACTAGGAAAGTTATGACCAATTAATTCTACTGTCTTTCCTATTCCCCTCCCCCTCCCTTCCCTTCATTTCCCTTTGTCTAACCCAATGGACTTCTATTCTTCCCCTCCCCACATTCCCTTGTTGTGGGTTAGTATCCACAAATCAGAGAGAACATTTGGCCTTTGGTTTTTTAGGATTGACTTATTTCACTTAGCATGATAGACTTTAGTTCCATCCATTTACTGGCAAATGCCATAAATTCATTCTTCTTTATGGCTGAGTAACATTCCATTGGTATATATGCCACATTTTCTTTATCCATTCACCTATTGAAGGGCATCGAGGTTGTTTCCATAGCTTGGTTACTGGGAGTTGAGCTACTATAAACATGATGCAACTGCGTCACTGTAGAATACTGATTTTAAGTCCTTTGTGTATATACCAAGAAGTGGGGTAACTGGGTTAAATGGTGGTTCCATTCTAAGTTTTCTAAGGAATTTCCATACTGCTTTCCAGAGTGGTTGCAGCAATTTACAGTCCCACCAGCAATGTATGAATGTATCTTTTTCCCCACATCCTTGCCAACATTCACTGTTATTTGTATTCTTGATAATTACCATTCTGACTGGAGTGAAATAAAATCTCAGTGTAGTTTAATTTGCATTTTAATTTGCTGCTAGTGATGTTGAACATTTTTTTCATGTATTTGTTGACCATTCATACTTCTTCTGTGATGTACCTTTTCAGTTCCTTTGCCCATTGGGTTATTTATTTTTCTGGTGGTAAGGTTTTTGGGTTCTTTATATATCCTGGAAATTAATGCCTTATTCTGAGGTACTGGTAGTGAAGATTTTCTCTCAATCTATAGTATCTCTGTACATGTTCTTGACTGTTTCCTTTGCTATGAAGAAGATGTCAGTTTGATACCATCCCATTATTGATTCTTGATTTTACTTCTTGTGCTTTAGGAGTCTTATTGAGGAATTCGGTTCCCAAGCCGACATGATGGAGATTTGGACCTACTTTTTCTTCTGGTAAGTGCAAAGTCTCTGGTCTAATGCCTAGGTCCTTGATTCACTTAGAGTTGAGTTTTGTGCAGGGTGAGATATAGTTCAATTTCATTCTATTACATATGGACTTCCAGTTTTCCCAGGACCATTTGTTGAAGAGGTTATCTTTTCTCCAATGTATGTTTATGGTGCCTTTGTCTAGGATGAGATGACTGTATTTATGTGGGCACATCTCTGTGTTTTCTATTCTGTTCCATTGATTTTCATGTCTGTTTTGGTGCCAATACCATGCTGTTTTTGTTACTATAGCTCTATAGTAAAATTTAAGGTCTAGTATTTAATGCCTCCTGCTTCACTTTTCACGCTAAGGATTGCTTTGGCTATTCTGGGTCTCTTATTCTTCCAAATGAATTCCATGATTGCTTTCTCTTTTTCTCTGAAGACCATCATTAGGATCTTTATAGGAATTGCATTAAATCTATATAACACTTTGGCTATTTTGAAAATATTGATTCTGCCCATCCAGGAACATGGGAGATCTTTCCATTTTCTGAGGTTGTCTTCAATTTCTTTCTTTAGTGTTGTGTAGTTTTCATTATAGAGATATTTCACCTTTTTTGTTAGGCTGATTCCCAAATCTATTTTATTCTGGGGGCTATTGTAAAAGGGATAGGTTTCCTGATTTTTCTTTCAGTTGATATGTCCCTGGTGTATAGAAAGGCAATTGATTTATTGGTTTTGATTTTAAACCCTGCTACTTTGCTGAATTCGTTTATGAGTTCTAGGAGCTTTTGAGTAGAGGTTTTTGGGTCTTCTAAGTATAGAATCATGTCCTTGGCAAATAGGGATAGTTGGACCTCTTCTTTTCCTATTCGTGTGGGGGTTTCTCTCCATGACCCGCAGGGATGAGAAAAGGGTTAACTGCCAGAGGAGGATGTTGGCTATAAATCAGTCAATTACCCATAAACTTATCTAATCAATAAACACACAAGAGCCAATACTCTTTTTAAATGAGAGGGGGCTTGACAGATCTGGCCTCTAACAACATGAAGTAGCCCACCACTCCTTTATTTAGCGTCACCCAGGTAAAGGGGTCCAAACTGGGAGGAGCCTGTTCTGTGATGAACAGGAAGGGGTGGAGTTAGGGGAGCCATTTTCTCAGGGGACTAACAGAACCAGACAGGGAACCACTCCCACACAGCGGCCACATACTCCCCCCGCAATCTGGGACAGTCCTCCATGGCTGCCAGTTCCTAGAAGTCAGGCCTCTGTGTCCCATGACTCAACTTTGTCTGATTTTGCTAGATCAGGATGGCTCCCCACATATTCATAACCCTTTTGTTCTTTAGTCTGATTGCTCTGGCTAGGATCTTGAGGACTGTGAAGAATAGGAGTGGCCAAAGCACCAACTCTTGGTAAAAAAAACAAAAAGAAAACAAAAACAAAATAACACCCAGACGAAACTGCACACACAGGTACTTAGGAGGCAAATTATGAAATTCAGACTTCAATAAAAGCAGATCATAATGTCCTAATGAATCACAATGCAACCTCACAGACCAGTGAGTCTCCCTGGGTCAGTGCTTTTTGTTGTTTATGGCAGCAAAAGCTGCTGAGGTTGGGGCGAAGGTAAGGAAAGGAGAAGAAACCCGCCCAGTTCTTCCTGTTGGCGAAATTTCAATGGAGACTGGCTCTCAGGCTTGGCGATCCTTGAGTTAAGTCTGGGAGCTCTGATGATGAGCCAGCCTCCACTCTGTCGGCTCACCTGCAGGGCGCAGGGGCGGGCGGGCAGGCACTGGTGAGTGTGGGTGCAGGACTTACTCAGAGCCTGGCACATAACAGCTGTTTGGTAAGTGGTCCCTGAAGGACAGGGGCACTCCAGAAAGGGTTTAGAGAAAAGGGACACTAGAACTGAGTCACAGGGATGACTAGGGGTTCTTTCAAGGGTGGGAAGAAGAGACAGACATTCAGGTGGAAGAAATGTGTGCAAAGGGAGGCAGGTGTGGATGGCATGGCATGTTCCAGAAACCTCAAGTGATTCGGTGAGGCTGAGGGAGGGTGGAGGGAGGGGATGGGGCAGTCAGGATGCACGTGCAGGACTGCACTGAGGGACTTGGCCTTCTCTGCTGAATACAAGGGAGCATTTGATGAATGAGGGACATGGTCATGGTTACAGGGTCATTTGACCCTTTCCTCCTCAGTCATTGTCCCAACCCAAACTCCCCAGAGTCACTGTCCTGCTGCTCTCTGTTCCTCACCCCAGACCTTTTTTTCCTCTTTCCATCCATCCAGCCCCACTGAGGCTTCTAATATTCATGGAGATGTATCTGTCAATACCTGCGCCTCTCAGTGGCAGTGACCCTCACCTTTAGCCATCTACCTGAGAGCCATATCATGGACCTTCTCCACCTTGAGAAACTCAAAGCCCAATCGATCCCTTCCTCTGCAGTTGACTACGCTGACCCTGCCTGCTTCTCCAGTTTCCCTTCTTCCTTGGCCTTGTTGAGGTGTGGCTTGAGTAATGTCCCCCAGAAAGCTCGTGTGTTAATGCAGCAATAATCAGAGGTGAAAAGATTGGATCACAAGGGCTCTGACTCACCACTGGATTAATTCATTTGAGGGATTAATAATTTCGGTTGTATCTGCAGGCAGGGGTGTGTGACTAGAGGAGGCAGGTCTCTGGGTGTGCCCTTGGGGACCACATCTTATTCCTGTCTCCTCTCTCTCATTCTCTACTTCTTGGCTGACATAAATTGAGTACTCTCCTCTGCCACACCCTTCCACCATGATGCTTGCTCTGCCTCACCTCGGGCCCAGAGCAATGGAGTCAGTTGACCATAGACCGAACCTCTGAAACCATGAGCCGTAATTAACATTTCCTCTTCTAAGTTGTCCTTGTCAGGGATTTTGGTCACAGCCACACAAAACTAACAGTCCTTCATCCTTTCACAACTAGTCATAGTTCTTTTCCCATCATTCCAAACTTTTAAAATTTTTTAAATTGTTTGTTCTATTTAGTTATACATCACAGCAGAATGTATTTTGATTCATTGTACACAAACGGAGTGCAACATTTCATTTCTCTGGTTGTACACGATACAGAGTCACACCATTCCTGTAGTCGTACATGTACCTAGGGTAATGATGTTTGTCTCATTCCACCATCTTTCCTTCTCCCCTCTCCCTCCCTTTCTTCAAAGAATAATTGACACTAATCCTCCTCAAATTATTCCATGAAATAGAAGAGGAAGAGACCCTTCCAAACTCATTCTATGAGGCTAGTATCACCCTTATACTAACATCAGACAAAGACACATCAAGGAAAGAAAACTTCAGCCTTTGGAATTCTATTTCATCCCTACTTGCTATTGCATCCCTCATCAACATATACACAAAAATTTTCAATAAAATTCTGGCAAGTCACATACAAAAACATATTTAAAAGATAGTGCACCATGATCAAGTGAGGTTCACCCCTGGGATGCAAGTTTGGTTCAATATATGGAAATCAATAAACATAATACATCACATCAATAGACTTAAAGACAAGAATCATATGATTATCTCAATAGATGCAGAGAAAGCATTTGACAAAATACAGCACCTCTTCATGTTCAAAACACTAGAAAGACTAGGAATAGTTGGAACATACCTCAACATTGTAAAAGCTGTCTATGCTAAGCCCATGGCCAACACTGTTCTAAATGGAGTAAAATCGAAAGCATTCCCTCTAAGAACTGGAACAATACAGGGATGCCTCTTTCATCACTTCTATTCAACATCGTCCTTGAAGCTCTAGCCAGAGCAATAAGACAGGCAAAAGAAATTAAAGGGATATGAATAGGAAAAGAAGAACTCAAACTATCACTGTTTGCCAATGACATAATTCTATATTTAGAAGATCCAAAAAAATCCCACCAAACTTCTTAACTTTCCATCTCCCACTCACTCAAGTCACGGAATACGGCCTTGACTTCCACCAGTCTAGGGACACTTCTCTCTCCAAAGGTATACTTACGAATTGCCAAATCTAATGGGCACACATGGCCACCCTTACCCACCCACACCCCCCCAAAAAAACTTGGTTTTTACATTACTTTTTCTTTCTTCCTTAGTCTTTCTGGATTCCTCTTTTTCCATCTACTGTTAAATATCAGCTCTCTCTGGTTCTTTTATCTTCTTACTTTATACTCTGCTATGGTTTCAATGTGAGATGCTCCCTAAAAAGCTCATGTGATAGACAATGCAGGAATGATCAGAGGACAAATGATCATGAGAGCTGGAACCTAATCAGTGGATAAACCCATCTGATGGATTAATAATATGAATGGATCACTAGATGGTAACCTCAAGCAGGTGGGCATGGCTGGAGGAAGGTCACCAGGCAAGCCTTTGGGATTCTATTTCATCCCTACTTGCTATTGAATCTTTGCTTGCTTACACTCTCTCCTCCCCCCACCTCTGCTTCCTAATCACCTTGAGCAGACTAGCTTTTCTTTGCCAAGTCCTTCCACCATGATGTTCTGCACCCCTTTGAACCCAGAGCAATTGAGTTGGCAGACCTCATACCACGAGCCCAAGGTAAACATTTCCTCCTCTAAGTTGTTCTTGTCAGGTATTCTGGTCTCAGCAATGAAAAGCTAACTAACTCACACTCTTCAAGCAACTGAATCCCTATCAATGGCTCCCACTGTCTCCTCATCAATGACACCCAGAGGCTCCTCAACTCACCATAATCCAAACTGAGTTCACCACCTCCTGCTTCCAGCAGCTATTCCACACCATCTAAGAAAAGCACACACCATATTCTTCCATATGACCAGGTTGGAAACTGGGGATCATTGTAAGGTTTTCCTTCTCCCTCATCCTCTGCCAATAATCAATTAAATGAGGGCAGCTCCTACAGGTCCCAGATCTGAGTGCTCTTCTTCATCCCCTGGTTCAGTCCTCCTCCTCTCTCTTCTAGACTATTAACCTACCTGATTACTGGGTTTCCTGCTTTTGTTTTTCATCTGGTCTCTGGGGGCCCCTTCTTATTGAACCTAACATCCTCTGTGCTGCCAGTTTGGCACATGGCGGGGTACTTGACTAGGCACTTGTGACTATATGAATGAGAGAATGAGCAAATGGACAAGATGCTCAGCGTCTCTCAGTTCAAAATAATATGTTTGCAACAGTGGAATTTGCAAATCACTTGCATGTACATTGTCTCAGTGGTCACAAAACACCATGGGGCACTTCTAATTATTCCCAACCTCTCTGGTGGTTGCATTGTTTTTAGATGTTACCATTTGGTTTATTTGAATCATATCCAAATACAGTCCATAACTGGTTGATGTGTTTCTTAAGTCTCTTGCACTCTGAAATAGTATCAATAGCTAAATCTCCCCTCCTTCTTTTAGTCTATTTATTTCTTAATCCAGGCATGTGTGTGGTAGAATTTCCCCCAGTATGGATTTTCCCGATTATATACGCATAGTAACATTCCACATGCCCCTCAATTCTACCCATTTCCTGTAGTCTCCTGAACAGAACAAGACTCTGGGTTTGATGCAGATTCAGTTATTTTGGGCAGAATGTTGGTTAAGCAAGGCTGAGTACTTCCTGTTTTACCAGACCAGGAGATATAACATGGCAGGATGATGATGGCTATCCATGTTTTTGGCTGGGGTATAACTACCATGTTTCCCTGACACTGTCTCTCTCTTTTTTTTTTCCCTGTAGGTTCGGGGGTGTGGGTGGAACCAGGGATTGACCTCAGCCATTGAACCACTGAACCACATCCCCAGCCCTATTTTGTATTTTATTTAGAGACAAGGTCTCACTACTTAGTGCCTCGCCATTGCTGAGGCTGGCTTTGAACGCCCAATCCTCCTGCCTCAGACTCCAGAGCTGCTGGGATTATAGGTGAGTTCCACTGTGCCTGGCTACACTGCCTCATTTTAAAAAGATCCATTAGGGATCACTAGACGTGGTGATTCATTAGAGATCACCTAAAGGCAACTTCTAAATCTGATAAAATTCCTGCTTCATTTATTAGCTGTAATTCTTCTGTGAAGAACTTTTTCTCATCAACTGTTTGATGACAGAAACGGTGTGCACCAAAAATTCAGAATAAATGTTCTTTTTATTACTGATTTCTGGAAAAACAACTTGGTGTCATAGCAACCCCCAAAAGTAATTAATGAGATGATTTCTTTTTTCCTCTTTTTTTTCTTTTTTCTTTCTTTCTCTCCTTCTTCATTTCCTTTTTGTTGTATCAGTGTGAATCTCTAGGTTTTTATATTTTCAATGATTCCATTGCAGTTATCACTTTCACTAAAACAAATTTTCCCATTTTGGTCATTGTGAGTCCCTTAAGTTGTCCCTGAGGTTTTTAGACATAACAAGTTTTTAACAGTTTCTTTGCTTTTTAGAACGTAAGATGTAACAAGCCCATGTTAACCTCTTTCCCGCCCTGAACTTGGAATAGGTCATTATTTTAAGGAGGCTTTACCCTTTTAATAGAAAATGAAAACAGAAATTTTAATAGAAAATGAAAATGCTACATCATAGGTACTAGGGGTGCTCATTACTCCTGGGTAGTGTCATTTTTAAAGCTATAAAAATAAGGAATGAGTTTAAACTATTTCCACTTACTTGCTTTTTTTAAAAGAGTATCACAGTTGTTCTTCCATGTCAGCAATGCAGACCTCCATGATTTTAATAGCTATATAAAATAATATGATCATAACTTAGTTCATATGACCTGTTTCCTATTGAAATAACCTCTCATTTTCACTATTTCTAATTTTGCCATAATGAAAGTCATGAATTTATACCCTTGCCCACTTGAATAAATATTCTGTAGATTCCTAAAGTGGAGTTGCTGTCTACAAAGTATGAATTCAAATGGATTGAATCCATTTAAAATCTCAATGCCAGAATCTTAGTAGTTTTCATGATGGAAGACTAGCCGTTCTACTCATTGCTACTCAGGCCTACACCCTATGCCTGGTACGTAGCAGAAATGTGATATTTGTGTTGCCCTGAGTTAAATGAGCCAATACCAGAGAAGTAGATGTTACAAAAAGAGAAGAAAGGTCTAGGCTGGCCCCTCTGTAACAAGTTTAAAGGATTGAGAAAGTTCTATGCCTCTGACCCAGGGAAGACCAGAGAGGCATGGAGCTGACGCAAGCCCAACCTGGTAGATTGGGGCCTCAAGTTCACCTGAACCTGGCCTGGATCAGCTAATCCCCAGCTGACTCACACAGAGGCATGAGTAAGAATAAATGATTGTTACTTTAAGACACACTGAATTTTGAGGTGATTTGCTGTACTGTGTTATTATCTTATTTTTGAGTAGAGTGACTCAGCATCATAAAGCTATCAATTCTGTTCAAGGTAGTGTACACATTTGCAATCCCAATAAAATATGCAGAGAAAAGTTATTATTAGCTAAATAAGACTTTCTAGAATTAAAATCGTAGATGATACCTATACGAAAGGGGAGAGAAACCACAGAAAGAGTAGTATGTTAAGTTCTTGTCTTACTTGAGGGCAAACACAGATTTGATAAGTTTACATATACATTGATCAGAAAAATAAACATAAGTGTGGCTCTTGGGACATTTGGAGAGACAGACGAGCAAAATTGAAGGTACAGCTTTTGAATCAGCCAAAGAAAATTCTATCCATCCAATAAAAGAGGGAGAAAAAAAATCTTATGAAGAGACGTCAGTGAGTACGGCAGAGTCGAGTCCAAAAAGCCACTCGTCAATAAAAGCAACAAGAACACAGGCAGAATCTTTCCAGAATTCTGCAAATTAACCAAGGGCTAACAACAATCCAAAGAGCATTTGTTAATTAAAAAAAAAAAAAAAAAAAAGATGGAATCTCAATAAGAAAAGCGTGCTTTCTGCTGTTTCACTTGCCCTATTCCCATCCCCCTCCCCAAGCTCCACAGTAGATTGAAAACCAGCAGCCCCAGAATCACAGTAGAAACCAGCAACCCTACAATCACAGTGAAAACCAGAAGCCACTGGGAAGGGGACAGAATGGGTTTGGAGCTGGTTAAAATATCATTCTCTGAGAATTGCCATTATTGGACCTGTTTGGCAGTTCTCTGTTTATTTGACTGGACAGGATCTCATACAGTGCAAACAGCTTTTTCCCTGGGGACATTTGTCAAAAACAATCACAGGTAGTTTTTTAACATCACAACTTGGAAACAGTGATAACAGCTGTGAAAAACAAGAAGTTGATCAAAAACAGTTGAAGAGTAAATGCTGGTGAATGAAATTTCCATAGGGAGCTTATGGCAATGTGCGCATGCCCAGGAAAGTCTGGAGAAAGCTCGAAGGTCTGGACTCTGATCAGAGAAGCGAGGGGGTAAGCAAGTGAGGCCTGGAGCAATTAGGGAGTGAGGACTGAAGTGAATTGTAAACCAAGTCTCTGAACAGTGACAGCAGCCCAGCTCCCTCACCCATGGCCCCTCCGTAAAGGCTGGGTGACTCACTGGCATTTAAGGAAATCTCTGTCCCATCATTAATGACCGCCAAAGCAGAGACTTCAGTGGCCATGTGACAGAATTATCCAAGAAAGTCATTAATTAAACAAGTTATGAAAAGAAAAACATGTCAGACAAAAAGCGACCATAACCAACCGCAGAGGTGGAAGGATAATCTCCAGAGTTGCTATGTTAGATTGTTCTAAAGGTTCAGTTTTCAACAAAAAATTATGAGACATGCAAAGAAATAAGAAATAAGCCTTATACATAAGGCAGAAAGCAGCCCATAGAAATTGTTTACGAGGAAGCTCAGATGTAGAAACTAGTAGACAAAAACTAATTGCTATTTTAGAAATGTCCAAAGAACCCAAGAAAAATCTAAAAAGATTAAAGGATACTATGAAAATGTCACAACCAATAGAGAATATAAATTCACTTTAGATCTAGAGACAAAAGTAGGTTGAGAGTAAAAGGATGGAAAAAACATTCCATGCAAATAGTAACCAAGAGAGCTGTGCTCAAGTAGCTATACTATCAGACAAAACAGACTTTAAGTCAAAAACCCTTACAGGAAAACAGAGAAGGACATTAAAACATTGATAAAAGGTCAATTTACCAAGAAGACATATGCACCAAGTACCAAAGCCCCTAAATAAGGAAACATTGACAGAACCATAGAGAGAAATTGTACTGCCATAATAGCTGGAAACTTCAATAAGCTATTTTCAAAAAGAGATAGAACAACCAGATAGAAAAGAAATAAAGAAACTGAGGACTTGAACAACCATAAACCTACAAGACATAGTCAGACCACTACACCCAACGACAATCCAGTATATATCTTTTCCAAGTGCATATGAAACATTTTACAGTATAGATGTTAGGCAACAAAAATAAAAGTCAACAAATTTAAGAAGATTGAAATCATAAAAGTTATCTTTTCTGATCACAATGGAATAACCAAAAATCAGTAATAGAAGGAAAGCTAGAAAATGCACAAGCATGTACAATTGAACAACACACTCCTACCCAATGAATGGATGAAAGAAGAAATCACAACGGAAATTATAAAACCTTGAGACAAATGGAGACAAAAGTACAACATTCCAAAATCATGGGATGGTTTGTAATGGGATGTAGCAAAAAGCACTGCTCAGAGTGAAATTTATAGCTCCAAACAATCTAACTTTAGACCTTAAGAGTTGTTATAGTTTGGATCTGAAGTGTCCCCAAAAGCTCATGTGTTGAAAGCATGGTCCCCAATGCAGCAAGTTTCAGAGGTGGCGCTTTAGGGCAATGATGGGATCGAGAGGGTTCTAACCTCATCCGCAGATGACCCCATCAAATAGCCAAATGGATTACTGGAGGTAGGACCTAGTTGGAGGGAGTAGATCACCAGGGGTGTGGCCTGGAAGGGTTTAACTTCTCTACAGATTCTCTCCCTATTTCCTGGCTGTCAGGAGCGGACAGCTTTCTTTGCCATGACTTTCCACCATGATGTTCTGTGTTGCTTCAGGCCCAGAATGGAGACTACCAACCATGGATTGAAACCTCGGAAACCATGAGCCAAAATAAACTTTCTCCCATCTAAACTGTTCTTGTCAGGTATTTTTATCACAGCAATGCAAAGCTAACACAAGGAAATAGAAAAGGAAGAGCAAACCCAACTCCACACTATCCAAATGAAGTTATAAAGATTAGAGCATATGTAAATAAAACAGAATAGGAAAGCAAGAGAAAATTCATAAACCTAAAAGTGTTTCTTTGAAAAGATCATAAAATTAGCAAGTGTTTAACTAGATGGACTCAGAAAAAAAAGAGAGAAGACATATTATTAAAAGCAGAAATAAAATGGGAACACTTACTGATTTTACAGAAAAAGTAGATAAGGGAATATTATGAACAATTACATGCAAACATCTTTTCCTTTTGGAGTTGTTCATTGCTAGTGTATAGAATTTTTGTGATTTTTTTTGTGTGTGTTGATTTTGTATTCTGCAACTTTGCTGAACTTAATTAGCTCTAAGAGTTCGTGCACGTGTGCGTTAATCATATTAACTAGAAGAAACGAATTCCTAGAAATGTATACTCTACCAAAATTGGATCATGAAAAATTTGAAAGTCTGAATATACTTTATATAATTAGTAAGAAAATTGAATCGATTTTTTAAAACCTGGATCAGATGGCTTCATTTGTGATTTCCACCAAACACTTAAAGATTTAACACCAATCCTTCTCAAACTCTTTCAAAAAATTGAAGAGGAAAAAACACTTCCTAACTTATTCTATATCAGCATTACCGTGGTAGCAATATCAGACAAAGACGCCACAAGAATAGAAAACTACACACCATTATCCTTATAAATACTAATGCAAAAATCTCCAATAAAAGTAATAACATTAATATTAATAGCAAACCAAATTTGGGAGTATATTAAAAGATTTTTATGCCACGATCAGAAGAATTTATTCCTGAGTTGCCAAGATAATTCAGCATATGAAAATCAATTGATGTAATACACCACATTAATTGTATGAAAGAAAAATCACATGAAAATCTCAATTGATGCAGAAAAAGGAACTGACAAAACTCAACATCCTTTCTTGATTTTTTTTTTAAAAAAAGCATTTGATAAGTAGGAATAGAAAGAAACTTCTTCAACATGATCCAGGTTATATATGACAAACCCAGGCTAACATTACACCCAGTGGTGAAAGACTGGAAGTTTTTCCTCTGAGATCAAGAGCAAAATAAGGATGTCAGCTTTCACCACTTCTATTCAACATAGTATCAAAAGTTTTAGCCAGAGAAATTAGGCAAGAAAATAAAATAAAAGGAGTCCAAATTGGAAAGAGGTAACATTATCTCTGTTTGCAAATGACATGATCTGATACATAGAATGCACACAAATGCACACATCACATGCTCCTCCCTTCCCCTCCCCTCCCCTCCCCTCCCCTTCTCTTGTCTCTCTCTGTCTTCCCCCTCCCCATGTCTTCCTCTCTCGGAGCTGATTAACAGGTTCAGCAAAGTTGCACAATGTAAAATCAACACACACACAGAAAAATAGCAAAGATGCTATATACTAACAATAAACATTAAAAAAACAAAAGATTAAAATATAATAAAATATATTATAGTTTATTAAAAGAAATTTAATTAAAAAAACAAAAAGAAAATTAAAAAAGATTAAAATATAATAAAATAAAAATACTTAGGAATAAATTTAATAAGAGGTAAAAGACTTGAAGATTGAAAACTACAAAACAATGCTGAAAGAAATTAAAGACAACATATGTAAATGAAAAGACAACCCATTTGTTCATGGATTAGAAGACTTAATATTGTTAAGATGACAATACTGCTGACTCTCATTTGGATCTAGAGTGTCCCCAAAGGCTCATGTGTTAAAAGTTTGGTCCCCAACTTGGTGCTATTGGAAACAATAAAAGGTGGGGCTTAGTGGGAGGTCTTAGGTCATTGGGGTCATGGCTTCAAAGAGTGTTGTTAAATGCTGGTCTCTCCTTTTCTTTCACTTTCCAGCCATGACAGGAATAATTTGCTTTGCCGGATGCTCCCAACCATGGTGTATTGTCTCACCACAGGCCCACAAGTAGTGGGCCAACTGGTCATGGAATGAAACCTCCAAAACTGTGAGCCAAAATTAATATTCTTCTCAAGTTGATTATCTCAGGTATTTTGTTACAGTAATGGAAAACTGACTAACAAAGAGGACAGAGAAGTAAAATAAATAATTTAGAGGAGGGACCTTATGCAAATGAAAGTGTGACTTGAATGAAGATATAGGATCAACTCAATTCTGTTGTCTTCATTGAGAAACGTGTGGACCTGCAGGAGGGATCTTGAGTTGAATAACCAACAACTATAAATCCTGCTAAGAAATGTGGATATTATCCTGAAAACCGTGGAACATCTTAGAAGTGTTTGAAAGGTTTGCCTGGGAATGAACGAGAAGGCAGATGCTGGGACAGTGGTCCTTTGAAGCAACCCATTCCGGGTCTCCACAGGTGCAGTGGAGTCAACATGGCCAAAGATGCCCTAAGCCAGGTATGCATGCCTAACACCATGGGCACAAAGGTCCTTGGAAGCCCCATCACTCCCACTCTCTACTCTTCCCTAATACTTGCTCACCATAAGAAGGTCCAGTTAAAGAGGTCCAGTAGGAACATCTGCAACACAGTTGGTACCACCTTCCAGATGTGAATGTGACTATCACACAGCTAGGTCTACCCTGGTATCCAAGGATTCCATGTTGTTGACTGTGCACCTGTGCTCTGCAGCAGTTACAGCCTTTGGGGCACTCAGTCAAAACTTTTATGCTGATATATGGGATATTAATTTTTTGCAAGATTTTTTTCCACAGGCAAAACACTCACTTCTCATAAACAATTACTCAGATATTTACATAGGAATTTCTCCTTCTCATTCTTTTTACTAAATCCTCACCTAGTAGATAATAACCAGGTCTGGAATTAGGGGGAAACTTGTTCCACTTCCCTCGTGGAATACTTGGACAAAATTTGATAATCTTTAAGCTCTCCAATGTCAACACCCTGGGGCCCATGAGGACTCTTTTTTCCAGGTGCCAAACACTTCCTGTGTATGGGCCTCAGGTGGGTAGCAACCAGAGCACATTTGAGATCAGACTTAGATGGAAATCCTGCATCTGCAACTGATGATCTGCTGGGTGAACCTAGTTTCTCTGTAAAAACTGGAGGTTAAAAATTGCCATCTCACAAGAAGAATGAAGAAAAAAATGCACATGTGAATACTCAGCACAAGGATCTGGCATTTGAGAAACACTCAAGAAAAATTGGTTCCTCCTCATCTTCTTTCCTTGTTGTTTAGGGAAACAATTCAGCAAATATTTTCACAATGGAGATTTCACAGACTGCCATGATCAAATCTTCCCTTTTCAAGAATTTAAGGATAAACTCAAGTGCTGTGTTGTATCTAGAAAGAACTTTCTAGAAAAACTTAAGATACTAGAGACTGTTGGTAAACAATGAGGTGAGAAATACACAAATGTTTTATGATGCTATCTTCTTAGAAAACCTTTCCTGATAGATTAAAATTTTAAAATATAATGAATATTTTCTTTATATAAATACACTTATATTTGCTATCTCCTTAATCCTGCTAATACAGAGTTTTTGTCCCTCCTCCTTTCAGATACTGGTCAATTCTAATGAGAGTCCAGATTGCTGTTACCTTAAGCAGGTGCTCAGGGAAAGGGGAAAAAAAGGAGAGAAAATACCATATCTCTCTAACAGTTCTCATTAGCTAACCACGTTTGCTATTTAAGGATATTTTAAGACAGTGATTGTCAGTCGTGGGTCCTGAGGCCACAAAGAATGAACTAATTAATTTCAATTATTGCAATTAGAATAAACTTGGGAAAAGTAACTTGGCAATATCAAGTCTCTAAATGCTTATCCTTTTTGACCTGGAATTCTCTCCCTAGGACTCTTATGGAAGGAATGGAAGAAGTCTAATTAGGAAACAGATAATGCACAAAGAAACATATCATAGTATTATTTTATAATAGTAAAAAAAGTATTGAAAATAACCTGATAACATGAGCAGTTATATAAATTATGATATATTTATCAGGTGAATGGATCTGCTTACAAGGGTCTGTCAAAACCTGAATATCAAATTGTATTTTTTAAAACAGAGCAAAATATGAAATCTTCAAAACTCAAAAAAAAAAAAAAAAAAGTCCCTAAGAAAAAATGCCTACCTTTGGTAGTGACAGGCTTTTGGGGGTAAGAGATTTTAGAATGACTTTTTTTGTTTGCATTCATGCTACTTTCAGGTTTGTTACAAGGACTATAGTATGTAACTTTTCTAATAGTAAATATAATAATAAACACATTTTACATAAGAAAATAAACAAAGAGATATCACATAGAATCTTTGGGTTTGAGAGATGGCTGAGAATGGGATACTTCAGATCAATACACAGTTGGTTGTCTCAGTTCCAAAAAAAGTATGGGGCTGGCAGATGTGGAACCTATACTCCTTCCTCTTCTCCCAGAGCTTGCTGGTTCCTCGCAGGATTTTGACGAGGGCTGAAGAACAGAGCTGACGCACAGGAGCCACTTTTCCCAGGGGTGCTAACATTCAGGGGTTGGAACTTCACTGCTATGCACTCGATCTCATGCCCATGATGACTATGCATGTGAATGAAAATCAAACCTATTTAATATTTATTTAGCACTTCCTAGACACAAGCACTGTTTTGGTGCTATTTACACCATCTCTTTCTCAGTTTTGCAAGGTTTTGCAAAAAGCTCTTTGTGAAAGTATCTATTGTCTCCTTCTGGCTTCCCCCATCCCGTGCCCTGTCCCGGTTCTGCCTTCTCCTACCCACACAGAGGGTGCCTTTTAGGAATATAATTGATTTGAATGAAAGCAAAACTCAGCAGACTGGGCTGCCCTTTGTTATAAATAAAGACTCCTCTTCAGCTGCCTGGAGAGTTGACTAGAGAAATATCTTCAGGTGGTTGGGACAGGGAAGGTTCTAGAAACAGAGCAACAGAGAAAATCCCACAGGCCTTCTCCCTGTGATGTGGCTTGTTTGCTTTACAGGCTTCAAGAATATTTGCTGACGTCAGCAGCCCATCAAAGTTTAGAATAATAATAGTGAAAAGGAAAACAGCTCCTTTCTGCCAGGCAGTCCTGTTCTGCCAACTTCTGTGTTCTTTCGGAGTTAATAAACATCCAAGAGCCACCTCCCCTACCACCCTAGGGGGAAAGAAAGCACAATAATTTAAAAACCACCAGGTCAGCCCATTGCCAGCATAAACCATTCAGACAAGTAGCATTTGTCACACTCTAATGAGGATTTTACCTCTGCCTCAAAATGAAAGCTACCATTAGACTTCGTGTTTAGGGATCAAATGATTGTTGAGGACAGTGGGTTTCTTTTGGTTCCTTCCTCATTTTAATCATGCCCAAGACCAAACGCATAGATGTTTGCTGCATCAGACGAAACTAAAAAACCATAATTATGCCAAGTAAGGTCTTTGGAAAACATCAATTAAGAAAACGGCCTTTTAATTCCGATTTTACTTGAAAAATCTGAAAACGCGCACACGTGTTGTAATACCATGGCGGTGGCAGTATCCAAGGTGGGGCTGTCTCTAGGAAGGAGACAGCACAGAGGGTGGCTTGAGGAGGTCAGGAGGGCAGGCTCCTTTTGGCAACACAGAGGACCCCTGCAAGGGAAGAAGCTTCTCCATAGAGCAAGGCCTCTTAAGTTATCTTCACGTGTAGTGTTGAAACTGGAGCCAGCCCCTCCACAGTCAGGTTGATAACCAGGCTCTCCACCAGGCGGGCACCACACACACAGCCCATTGTTAATACCTCCTCAGGACAGATTAGAGCCACATTCCTCAGAAGTACTCCGCTCCAAAGGGAAACCAGCCAGCAGGCTCCTTCCACCGGCCAACGACTTGCTACAACTGATAAGTTCTAATTGAAATAACTAGAAGAATTACACTGAGTGCCCAGTGGCTTGATCACTGGCCACAGAGAACGTGCCACCCTTGCACCACCCCTGGCGTGTGCACAGTTGTGCACTGGACAAGAGTAATTCAAATCCTTAGCTCACTTAATATGCTTTTATCCATGGCTACGTGCTATGGTTAATCAACTTGTTCACCCAAGGTGTACTAGGAGATTATTCTACTTTTCATTTGGGGGCCTTTATCTAGTAAACCCTGATATTTACACTGTCTCGACTTAAGTTTGAACAAGTAGCTAACCTCTGACCAAAGATACTGAAGTTAGAGTTGGGTTTGGGTAAAATCCATGAAGGTCATGGTTAGTTTTAATCTTACAGTTCAAGTTCAAAGCTGAATGTGAGCAAAGATCTTTGCTTTTAAGTCTTAAAGTGCTCATTAAACAGCAAACTTAGTTGTGTGTAACTTGAGTTCTGCAACTTCCCTTCTATTTTTTCTGAAATAACAGTGATGGGGTCAATGAAGTGGCAGTATGAACTAAAGGACAACACACCTGCCTTTGCAGGAACAGACCCCAAAGAGCCCAGATTAAATTTTAACCAGGGATTATGTTTGCCAGGATTTTATATCTGCAAAAGAATATGTTTGACTTTGGTAATAATAAAAGGCTATTTTGGAAAAAGGATCCCCTTTTAACCTACACTGTATTTACTAGGAGGAAATACAGAGTTTGATTTTGATACAATTTAGACTTTGAAAGAAAAGGCAAATGATTTAGCAGATGGGTAATTCCCAAATCTGCAGAAATGTAAACAGGCAGGGTTTTGGTGCCTACGGTTTTTATCAAAGATGTTAAGTAAGGCTGAGACCAACACCAGTGCGTCCTCTTTGGCTAGTTTTAACACGTTTACAGTCACAATTAACATTCAAGGAATTTCCTTTTCATCCAACTGTTTCTTTTAAGAGCACTTTATGCCACAAACTACAGTTCTAGCTGCCATCAGTCCTTCCCTACAGAGGAGTGGGGAAATCGCCATAATACTTGTTTCTTGTTTTGAAAATGGGTTTGGACCACGTCTGTTTCCCCAGGGTGATGGAGAAGGAGGAGGCTGCACCTTTGGACTGAGAGGTGCTATACTAGTTTTCTAATATAAGGGGTTTCCACCTCCTCACTGCTTCTTTCTCTTAAAAGAGCTTGGAACACAGACCCGGCTTCCTTCTCCCTCACCGTCCTCCACACTCACCCTGTAGCCAGAGGAGAGCCGCTGCCCGGCAGGCGTCCCCAACCCTTCCCCGACCGGGTTGGAGCTCTGCGGCCAGGCAGTAGCTCCGGGCTCACCCCAGCCTGATTTGGAGTCCCTGAGCTGGCAGGGCCAATGCCTGCTGCAGGAAAGGGAGACGTGTCTGTCTCCATCTCCCTCCCTGCTTCTCCTACACCAGGGATTCGCACACAGGCATCGAATCCGAGTCCTGGCTGTGCATGGAGCTCAGTCCAGTATCAGAGTCCTCGTCATTGCCAGGACAGTTCTTGGCCAGTCCGCGGGCCTGGTCCACCCACATCTCCGCGCAGGGCTGAGGCTGGGGTTCCCGCGTGGGTCCGCCGGGGCCCGAAGCCCCATCCTGCACTATGGTGAGCTCCAAAGTGTGCAAAGTCTGGAGAAGGCCCTGCAGCTCACGCTCCTTGCTGTCCCACTGCTGCTGGCTGTAATCCAAGTCCGCCTTGACGGCCTCTAGGTCCGTGTTAAGCCTGAGCCCAATGTAAAGGCTGGTGCTAAGTTGAGTCCTGACCCGCTCCTGCTCCAGCAGCAGCTCACCGTCAGGGCCGCCGTCGGGTTCCGGCGGCTCTTCCCGCACCGCCAGTTCCTCCTTGCGCCGCCGCATCCATCTCTGGTTCAACTCCTCCTGAATCTCGGTGGAGAGACGTTCCAGCAACTCCTCCTGCTGGGTTCGCTGCTCATGTAGCCGCAGCAGGTCGTCGCAGCGCCGGGCCAGTTCCTCCAGCGCTGCCGCCTGTGCCTCACTGTCCGGGGGCGCCGCCGTTGCCTCCTCCGCCACCGCTACATCCTCTGCCTCCTCTCCCGGGATGGGCCCATCGAGTTCTATCCCTGCCCCCACCAAGTAAGTGTCCTGCACGTAGTTCACCCCATGCCGTCGCATGCGGTCCAGATGCACCCTGGCCTCGTAGCGGTCGATCTCTCGGTCCAGCTCCAGAAGCCGCTGCACCTGCTGGCGGATGGTGTGGTCCTGGGAGAGCACCAGATGCACCAGCGTCTCCATGCGCTCCACAGAGGCACTCTCATGGGCCCGCGGCGGCGACGAGCAAGACGAGGCAGTGGACGATGAAGTGGACGAACAGGGCGAAGGCGGTGGCTGCTGCTGGCGCCGCCGGTTGAGCTTGGCCAGTTTGCGGAAAGCTTTCCGCACCACCCGCCGCTGCTTCTCCTGGGTCATGGCCAGGCTGGGCCGTACCGGCGCTCCCCGGGCCAAGCAGGGGCGCTCGCGGCTGAGCACTACGCGCGCCTCGGCACTGCGCGGACCCGTGTTGGGCAGCGACGCCTCGCTGCGAACTAACACGAAGCGCACATTCTCTTGCTCGTCGCCCCAGGCGGATA